>NC_138962.1:58825000-59425000 GCF_055761805.1 Camellia sinensis
GTGAATTTTAAAAATACAAAATAATAAAAGATAAAAAAAAGGGGGGTCAAGTTGGGTTGGGAAATATCTAAACCCATTAGGAGATGGGGAGGGTAGTACCCATGGGGAATGGGGAAAAATAATTATAGGGGAATGGTGATGGAGAATTAATATCCACCCCATTAACCCCCATTGCCATCCCTACCGGTTGGCATACTAAAATGGTCAAATGGCGTCGAATGTCAATGAAACATGACACGCACGACTAACTAGGCATAAATAACTTGTTGGAAAAGACGGGACCCGGCCTCTTGACATTGATTACGTGTTCTTTGTTTTGTGTCACCTATATTGCCTTTTTGTTGTTGTTAATCTCACATCTGTTTCGTATCTACTAGCATGAACTACTAGGGACTTGTAGGCCGCCCGAACTTCCTCCGGGCGCCCCCCTTTTCGGAGAGGGCGCGGATTTGGGTTCATGCTACTACAATTCGGACTCCTGTCACAGTTCTGAATCTAATCTCACAAAGTGCAATGTAAGACTGATAAATCACCAAAGAGTCCAAATCCGACAAATCGTTTTGGAAAATCGATTTTAATCAAAAAGCGCCAAACATGGACTGCTTTGCCAGATTTCAGAGTCGCCACCTAAATATTTTATTTTGAAAAATTTAGGAAACCTTGACTCGTGCCTAAGGCCATGTGTCCATCATCACCAAAGTTGCCTCGGCTCGGGAACTTGGGTACGAGGGGGGAAGGTCATAAAATGAGCAACCCCGCTCGCCCGATCAAAGGATCGGCCTCTACTAATCATGATATGTTGTTTTGAAAACATATGTGTTCCTATCCAATTATTAATCTAGCTTTACTACGTGATGTGCACAGCATACAAGTATAGACTAAATCGTTTAAGTTGGAACAAAACAATTCATGTTTGTCTTTTGAAAATGGTTTGGAAGTGCTACTCGCAAGTAGGCTAAAGCACGGATTTTCCACCCTCAAGTGGGCTTGAAAACATGATGATTTGCCACTTCAAGTGGGCTTGAAACTCACATTTGATGAATTGTTCCAATTCAAGTAATGAAGCCTTTATCCACATGCATTCATGCAGTTAAGCAATTAAGCAAATAGCCTCATGGCAAGCATGCTATCATGGCAGTCACTTACACACATGCAAGGATGCTAAAGCGAAAATACTTACAGTGTACTCCGAGCCAAAATAGAAAACTAGTTAGAAATATGCATGATCCTAACTATGTCAACAATGCCTAATGCAACACATGCAAAATGCAACTAAATAGGCTCGGCTATCTAAGATGGCATATGAATGCAACAGTTGATAACATGCTGTGAAACACGTATTCAAGTAAATGTATTGAAATACAATGCAGTTTGAATGATGTGCTGAGCCTGGTGCACCCAAGACAAATAAATGATGCAAACATGCATAGCAGAAGGTATGCTAATTGAAATATTCCCTAAACTAACCATCAAAAGCTGTTAAGTAAAAGGGAGAAAGACGCGGGGTTGGAAGACATTCACACACACACGCACACTTATTACAACATTTGTGCCCTCGGGACGGAGGGTCCGAATGATTAAGCTAAGCTACACTAAGCTAAGCTAATTATTACAAACCAACTAAATAACTAACTTAGCTAATTACTTATTACAACACAAGACTTGAAATTAACTAACTATTCTAAGTTAGCTAAATATTACAAAATGAATTAATTAACTAAACACATTAACTAATTAATTACAGAAAATGGCAAATTAACTAGCTAAGTAAAGCAGTTAAAATGGCCTCGAGGGCGAGGGAGAGATGCATGCTCGGTTTGCTTCGCCCGGAAAATGCATTGCCTTGCCATGAGTTGCCTCTGTTTGCAGTCGCGGTGACCTCAGAGCATCGAACACACTTCCAGGTTGCATCTGCCCCAAAACAGGAGCATTTGGAAAATTTTGCTGCAAGTGGCCGGCCGGCCACTTCAACTAGTCGGCAAGCTACATCAACTGGCTGGCCGGCAACTTCCTTTTCCAGAATCTCAACTTTGCTGCAACAGAGATCAACAAAGGCACAAATGCATTTACAAAGAAATGTGTGTGCAACTACTGTCCTTATCATTTCTCAAG
Organism: Camellia sinensis; assembly: GCF_055761805.1. NCBI lineage: Eukaryota > Viridiplantae > Streptophyta > Magnoliopsida > Ericales > Theaceae > Camellia > Camellia sinensis. The sequence goes on from NC_138962.1 coordinate 58,827,113, forward strand.
CTCAAAGGAGTGTAGTACTCGACTCTCAAGCCACCAATCACGCATCTCAATGCACGATGGCCAAAGAGCCAAGCTCGCACAATGTTAGTGAATGCACAAACAACATATAAGAGCCTCTACCTCTATCATGCATGATCAAGAGGGTTGGCGACCAAGAAATGAAACACGTTTCATCACTTGGAGTATGAAACGTGCCACATTCCTCGTGTTTGGATTAACGTCCGATCCAAACACATGCAATGCAACACACATATGCTCATCTTTTAATGCTAAAGTGGCATGCACAAGACTCTATCATGTGAGCAATGCATGCAAGACATATTAAGGGCCAAGAGCACTAAAGCTAGTGAAGGATATTACACATGAGGCATGTACTATCAATCTCAAATGGTCAGACCAACTATGGACAGACCAAAAATACTCCAAAACAGTGGACAAAGCACACTAAAACTTAGGCACAAAAAGGCGAGAAATGCATGCTCATTCGTTGGCTCGCAAGCAAGGCACAAAGCTTAACTTTCAAACGCATTGAAAGAGTGACATATATGGGAGCATGACAGAGGTACAAGCACTGAAATCATATGCCAGATGATGACATATCATGCAAATAATGCAAGTATAGCATGTTAGGGTCCTTAAGCATTGAAACTAGTGAAGGATACAACACAAGGGCCATGCAATACAATGTTCAACGGACTAAACTAGCCCTAAATAAACCTCATGCACGCCAAGACAAAGGCTAAAACATGCTGAAACGATAGCCCAAAAGCTTAGACAAGCGGGCATACGTATTGGCTCATAAGCAAGGCATAAGGCGCGACTCTCAAAAGCTATGAAAGAGTCAAACATGTGAGAGTATGACTACACCATATACACTAAAATCATGTAAGAACTGAGTTTAAAGCATGCAAACAACTCAAGCAACGCATGCTAGGGACTTTGAGCTCAAAGTTAGTCAAGGGCTTTATACAAGGGGCATGCAATATAATGCACAAACAACCAAATCAGCCCAAAAAAGAGCTATATCATGCCAAAGCAATATCCTAAATATGCTGAAATTAAGGCATAAAACACAAGGAAAGCATGCTCATTTGATGGCCCGCAAACAAGGCATGAAGACACAACTCCCAAACACAATGAAAGGGTGATATATGTGAGAGTGAGACAATGATATATGCTCTGAATTTACATGCCAAACGATGCCATAGCGTGCAAACATCACAAATAAGGCATATTAGGGGCTTCAAAACACAAGATTAGCAAGGCCAATTATACCATAGCTATACAAAGCATGAACCACATGGCCAAAACAAATCAAAACAGTCCTAAAGCATGCTAAATCAAAGCCAAAAACATGCTGGAGTGGAGCATACACATGCTAGAATGAGAGGCATGAAGCATGAAGCATGTTATTGCACTACAAGTATAAGATGCAAGGAACCGATGACCAAACCAACCAAAAATAGAGTTATGGCAGGTCCAAAAAATCACAAAACCATGCTTGGACTAAGCTTCAAAAAGGGAAAAACACATGCTCATGTATTAGGCCACCAATACTAGCAAACAAGAATACAAGGAGAGGGGATCACCCTCTCCTATTTTGGACCACAAGAACAACTTTTTACCACTGAAATTCCTTTGAGTTTCAGTGGTAAAAAGGCCAAGCAAGGGGATATTCAAAAGCTTAGAGAGTTGGCTCAAGAGGCTTAATAAGAGCAAAAGAGGGGGATCACCCCCCTAACCCCACAAGGTTCAAACCAACATTATAAAGCCTTAAACTCAGAGTTATTGGGAGGCTAAAAATAGCCTCAAAGTAGCATGCAAAGGTGACTCGGCTATTAATCAAAACAAAGCTTAAAAGGGGTACATGCTTACCCTTGAAGACCCTTGAAGAACAACAGCAAGCTAGCAACTTTTCTGAGCTAAAATCAGTCCCAAGACTTCAAAACAAGCTCCAAGGGACCTCAACTCCAAAGTGAAGGTGTTTGAGTAGGTGTTTGTGTGCAAAAGTGTGAAGAAACAACACTTCTAAACACAATATAGCACAAATATAGAGAGAGAAGGAGAATTCTAGATAGAGAGGGATATTTTAGCTCTCAAAATTCTGAACCATCAATTAGGGGGAGGAAGCTCCCCTTATATAGAGAAAATAAGCCAAAAGGCTTGCTCCATCCCTCCATACACGTGTATGGAGGATGAGTTCAGTGAGCCACAGCTGGCTCAAAAGATCTGAAAATATCTAAAAAAGAGAAAAAGTGGCTACTGGCCAGTTAAGGTGGTTGGCCGGCCACTTCCCCTAGTCGGCCGGCCACTTGAAGTGGCCTACAAGAGGGAAAAGTGGCCGGCAGATGCCAAAAGTGGCCGGCAAGGCCCTCTTCTCCCCAAGGCAAGAGGCAACAAGGTTTGGCCCAAGAACTAAGGCCAAAACACAAAGAGTTAAGAGGCTTAAAGACAAGGTGCCCAGCCGAGACCTTCGGGCACTCAAAACAAGCACAAACATGTGCAATCATCACGTGCACAAACGATGACATCTGAGTCTTAAGGTCGGTCAAAAATGGGATGTCTACAGTTGCCCCTCTTTGACAAAACTCGGAAGTCATGAAATGACGGGAGTGAATGTCAAAGCCCAGAGACGATCCATTTTTGACAAGGCCGAAGATTTAGACAAATAGGCAAGATAACAAAATAAATGTGCCCGTAGGCAAGGGCAAAATGCAGCAAACTTGCACATAAGCAAGCAAACACAAACCAAACCACATCTCATGCAGAAAGGATGTAAGAAAATTATGCAATCTTTGCGAACAGGTGATAGATACACAAAGTGAGCAAGTGTGACAGATACACAAAGCGAACGTGTGATAGATACACAAAGTGAGCATGTGTGATAGATACACAAAGCGAACGTGTGATAGATACGCAAAGTGAGCATGTGTGATAGATACACAAAGCGAACGTGTGATAGATACACAAATTGAGCATGTGTGATAGATGCACAAAGCGAACGTGTGATGGATACACAAAGTGAGCATGTGTGATAGATACACAAAGCGAACGTGTGATCGATACACAAATTGAGCATGTGGAACAGATACACAAAGCGAACGTGTGATAGATACACAAAGCGCGTAATAGATACACAAAGTGAGCATGTGCGATAGATACATAAAGCGAAGACGTGATAGATACACAAAGTGAGCATGTGTGACAGATACACAAAGCGAACGTGTGATAGATACACAAAGTGAGCATGTGTGATAGATACACAAAGCGAACGTGTGATAGATACACCAAGTGAGCATGTGTGATAGATGCACAAAGCGAACGTGTGATAGATACACAAAGTGAGCATGTGTGATAGATACACAAAGCGAACGTGTGATAGATACACAAAGTGAGCATGTGAGATAGATACACAAAGCGAACGTGTGATAGATACACAAAGTGAGCATGTGCGATAGATACACAAAGCGAACACGTGATAGATACACAAAGTGAGCATGTGCGATAGATACATAGCGAACGTGTGATAGATACACAAAGTGAGCATGTACGGTAGATACACAGAGCGAACGTGTGATAGATACACAAAGTGAGCATGTGTGATAGATACACAATCAATCTTAACTGGGGATTCTCTGAAGGAATCATGCATACAATATCGTCTGGTTGCATTAGCTTAGAATGAACCGTATATACAATAACATCTGGTTGCATTAGCTTCGAATGAACCGTACATATAATATCGTGCCTACACAAAGAGAAACTTTGACAGGTACAATATAGTAGAAACATATATTTAACATTACATCAAGATATAATTTCAATACGAGATAAATGTGTGCATATACAATGCGCAAATGAACAGGTGCATAACAATGTATGGAAGACATGCATGATAATGCAAGTGAAATAGTGCACAACAATACAAGTAGAATGGTGCTTAACAATGCAATTGAAAAGTTGCATGACAATGCATATTCGATGTAATATGCTCAATGAAGAAATGCGCATCTTGGCGAGACAGATTTAGTTGTGACCTCCGATTCACCTATCGGAGGGGTTACACCGTGTTAAAAAAGGATACACCTTATGTGTGTTGAAGAGCGATGATCACCGCGTACAAAGAACACAATTTTGACTTCCACGAAAGCATTTCGAATCCAACTTTGAGAATTCCTTGCATTTCTTGGAAACCAAGGACACATAACAGTCTGAAAACACTCAGAAAGAACATTGGGCCCCTGCCGGCCACTTTTCTCAACCACCGGCCACTTGAGTGGACGGCCGGCCACAAAAACTGGATGGCCTGCCAGTTTAAGGAAATTGAGGTAGTTTTGACCTTTTGCATATGGGTCTTTAAAAACTCAAACCCCGAACACTTTTTCTCACACATCCACTGTCGAAAACCTTCATTCTTCCTTCCTAGACCCATTTTCCCCCTTAGATCCGCACTTTATACGCGTATTCCAACGCCCCTGCGAAGTTGATTCACGAAAAACTTTCGATTCTCTACGTTTTGAACCGAACAAAAGTTGTTTTCGGAGCCATTTTCTCTATTTCCATCATTTGAGGTTTGTTTCCCCTAACTTTGACTTGAGTTTTGTGTCCTTTTCCCGAGCTTTGACTTTTTTGACTTTTTCTCTTACCGAGAGTTGACTTTTTGCATTTTCATCCATTTTGCCCATTCTTGTCTAACTTTCACCCTCTTTTCGGATGGCAGATGACGTACCCCACAGCGGGGATCCTCCAGGGATAGAGGGAGAGCCAGAGCATGTCCCGTTGCCGCCCTGAGTCCGGCCATTTGATCTAGCAGTATACCACCCTGAGGTACACGTGCTTCCACCAAGCATGGCGTGTCACTTTACCGGATTTGCACGACGCGCGCCCGCAGATCTCCTGCTATGGGAGCCAGAGTCCCATTTATCCCATGATGCCCTAGAGGTGTACACTGCACTTTTACATTTTCTACGATGTACATTACATTTCTTGCATAGACTTGCACTTTTTGCACTGTATTTGATTTGCTCATTCTGAACATATGTACATACTGTAATCCTGCTCATTCTGAACACTTTCACACACTGTATTTCTGTCCATTTTGAACACACATACTGCACACTGTATTTCTGCTCATTTATGCAGGTTAGCTCCTGCTTCACCCGCGGGTACGGGGCCACCACGGCGAGGAAATGGTACCTGGAGCTCCCTGGCGGTGTCCAGCAGATCATAGACGAGGCGGGGTTTGGCCTGTTTTGTACGGGGCTCTCGCATCTCTTCGCACGTAGGACCGTCTTGGGCACATTGGTAGAGAGATGGTGGGACGCCACCAACTCCTTCCATTTCTCTACCACAGGGGATATGACTATGACCCTGTACGACTTCGCGATGTTGACAGGCCTTGAGGTGGGAGGCCAGCCAATCCCGTATGATGCCAATATGGGTGAGTGGGAGGCAGCTTGGACCTACCTATTGGGAGTACATCCACCTATCTATCGCGCATTAGGTTCCGTTCGGTATACTTGGATCGCCGACCGCTTCAGAGGGAGGGAGCCTACGACGATCACGGAGACGGAGCAGTATGCTTGTGGTTTTCTCATGTTCCTCTTTGGCACGACTCTGTTCGCCGACAGGTCAAACACTCTGGGGTTGTATTTGTTGAGCGCCTTAGTGGACCTGTCCCATGAGCGACACTATGATTGGGGAGGCGCCGCCCTCGCCACTCATTATTGCTGTATTAGCTCGATCTCCCGCAGGAGCGGGAATAGAGTAGACAGCTACTAGAGAGCCTGGGAGGTATGCTTTACTTTTCAGCTTTATATTCCTGATGTGCTTTCTGCTTTGCACTTTCTGCACACGCAGCACACTGCACACACAGTCTCATTTTCGTTCTGCACTTGTAATTTCTGCACACTGTACCATATTCGGCTTTCTACATTATCTGTATTCTGCATTCTCACAGCCACCCTTCTACTTTTCACAGCTATGGGTATATGCCTATTTCCCAGTGCTTGCACCTGAGCTAGAGGTCAAGACAACTCCTGAAGTACCTTACTCACGTCGCTATGATGGCCGGTGCTAGCCGAGGGCCCGGGAGACTCTTCCCTACCTGGGCCATTACTTCGACACATTGAGGCCAGCAGAGGTAATTTCAAAACTCATAGTTTTTCTTCGCTTTCAAGCTTTACTTTACTTTTCATATCTACTGGCAGCTAATGCACTTGCTGTCTATAGATTACATGGCAGCCTTAGGAGGCAATGCTAGAGTTTGCTTGATTCCATTTTCCTGGAGCCTGGGACGCCTCCTGATTCCGGATCCTGTTCGAGGGACCGGTGGGTCGAGCTTGGTTTCTTGGAGAGCGCTTCAGGCGCTAGACATTAGGCTTGTAGTTACAGTCGATCCCCTTGCCACCTCCGCCCTTCATGCGGAGCACAGAGAGTATCTCCCCTCAGGAGCTCATTGATGTTATGCAGGGTGCAGATACAGATCGATTCACTGGGGAGGGGGACTACACAACTTACATCAAGGCATACCTCATGCCTCCGTTGGTACGTGCTCGTGCTCCTACATGGAGGACAGCTGCTACTGCTTCGTCAAGCAGGGCCAGAGCGGCGGGTACCCCCTCGATGAGCAAGTCTCGAACACAGAGATGCAGAGCTGGGGAGCTGCCCGCCACCAGACAGAGTGCCGGATGGCCAGACTTGCCTACATCATTGACTTATCGGAGACGTTCTGGGGAGACTTGCCAGATCCCCATCGAGCCTGCACCGGCTGGGCACGCGCTTGCTGGAGTTAGAGGCCGGACCTCGGTATGTACCAAACTTTACATTCTACATATTTACTTCATTTCAATTATGCTTTGTGGAATACTAATCCTCTTTAATGCACTTGCAGGCACCTATTGAGTACACAGGATAGGCTCTTGACTTAGTAGCTTCCTTGACCGAGATGATGCAGACAAGCCTGGACCTACTCAGCCTCTATAGGATCCCAATAATTTTTCTTCAATTTGCATTTCATGCCATGAAATTCTATGCTAATGCATTAGCATTTACACAGTTCCATACTACGCTGATATGATACTTTGCAATAAAACACTGCATTAATACACTATTCCCATACACTGCTCACAGCATACACACACTGCAATCATTTACTGCTCACAGCACATCATCTCTTGCTTCAAATATACTGCATCTGCTATATATCACAATTAATACCCTTTGATATATTTCCCTTTTTCAGATCCCTTTCGAGACGTTAGCTCCATCAGGTGCCCCAGCAAGAGTGGCGGCAGGACCTTCAATATGACCTCCAACAGCACACAGCCGAAGGAGACATCGGAGGCCTACCAGACGCGGTGATAACGATGAGTCCAGTGAGGACGAGGAGGCAGCGAGTCCTCAGTCAGAGTCAGCCGAGGAGGGCTCCGAGGATCAGAGTGGGGATCACTCTAGTTCAGACAGCGGTGCTGATGGCGACGATGCTCCAGAGTCCTCTCAGTCGAGGAAGAGGATGAAGAGGGCCTCTCAGTCCTGAGTTGCATGGCACCGATTCAGATGCTTTGCTTTTGCTTTATTTCTCTTTTTGCTTTAGTTTTTGCACATTGTGCAGCCTTAGGTAGTTTTATTTTCTTTAAAACTTTGTACCTTTTGTAAAGAAAAACCATGATGGAATGAAAACAACTTTTTGATCAAAAAGTGTTGCATTTTACATTCTAAGCATCACATCGCATCACTTTTGCACAAAAATGAGATTGATGGAAATTGAACATTTGTTTATTGCAAAGTTAGGTAGTGAACCGGCACAACAAGCAAAACAAAACAACTTAAAGAACAACTCAGTAAGCAAGACACCGACTTGATAAACAAATTGTAACAACTCGATAAACAAAGTTCAACAACTCGATAAACAAAAGCGACAAACTTGAGCATAAGTTGACAAAACCACAATAGAACGCATCCGGAGTGGAACAAAACATAGATTTTCAGTACTCCTAGTACACAGACAGATCAAGACAAACCTGTTGGGGACAAACAGTGGCTGCCGACCACTTATAGCCATTGTCGGCCACTTTTTGTTTTTGTGGACCACTTAAGTGGCCGGCCGGCCAGTTAAGGTGGTCGGTCGGCTACTTGAACTGGCCGGCCGGCCAGTAATTCTAGGAATCTGTAGATTTCTGCCATCTATCCTCCACTCATTGCTCTATCTTCTATAAAGGTTCCAGCTTTGTGAGTTCCTCATTCCAACTCCATTTTTGCTCCAAATGGAAGCATTTCTTGCCCAAAACCTCACAAACTGGATTGCAAACTTGGATGGCTCGAAAAAGTTGAATTTCTGGGGTTTTGGAATAAATGCACTATTCACATTGAGCCGCACCCCGCTGCGTTTTCCATTCCTCCATGCCGCGGCTAGGTGTTGGAATCCGGTAACTCATGTTTTTAGCTTTGGAGGACAAGAGATATGTCCCACTTTTGAAGATTTCCAAGCTCTAATGGAATCTCAGCGCGATAAAGAGATCTTGCCCCAGTTTCGCTTTGGCCACATCCAAGCCTTAGGACGGATGTGTGGGCTTACTTTGCATGACGCTCGGTCTTTGATTTGGGACGGAGAACTGGATATTCCGAGCTTGATTAATTGGTTTTCTAACGCCGGTGACCACGACGACAACCTTTGGTAGAGTTTTCGGCGATACGCCCTCTTCTTGTGCATGTTGTCTTATTTCTTGCTTGCCCCAGGCTCTAGAGGGTCCAATGTCCGTTTGATTGAGGTTGCCCATGGTCTGAAAGAGGGCAAGAGCTGTATTGCCATGACACTAGCTGAGACTCTGATGTGTTTGGATGCCTTCCATCGCCGGGAGACAACTAGATTCGCGGGGAGTCCACTACTGCTGCAGGTAATGTTTCCCACCCTACTCACATGTGTATTCCTCACATCACTCGGCCCTCAGGCTCTGTTTTTCTCTCAAAACCCTTTTCTCACTTTTCTCTCCACGTACACCTCTCTATTCTTTAATCTCTCATTTTTCATCCCTCCCCATATATGGTTGATGGACAAGTTGAGAATGGTGGACTCATGCCCAGCATATTCAGCACGCGGCTATTTCTTCTGGCAACGACTGGTTGATGCCCCAGACGAGGGATGGTGGTGCAAATGGATGTACAGCCTATCTGCTGTCAACATTGCTTGGCGCTACCCCTGGCTTAATCTACCAACGATGAGCTACAGCATGTCTAGGCAACCGGGCATTCAGCTGATCGGCCTAACACACTATGTCTTTTACTTCCCGTTTCGAATCCGGCGCCAATTTGGACATGATCAGACTTGCCCAGAAGATGGGGTAGAGTACCCTACTGCATTTCCAGTTCGAGGCTCACATCTGGCTCGGTATGCCACAACATGGAGGAAGAGAGAGCTTCTGGTTCCTGCTCCCACTTTCAGTTGTGCCCTTTCCAGTGAGTGCATAGCTTGGCTCAATGAAGAGGAGCAGACGGGGCCTACTTTGGCATCAAAGGCTTCCATAAGTTCTGGGAGGGGACGCAGGAACACCTAACTTATCCATGCCCTGAGTTTATTTGTTTTAATCAGTACTTTCAAGTTTTCTTTATGAATGTAATAAAAAACAACTTCAATTTGTATTCAAGAGTAGGAGAACTCAATGAACTTGAAGGTTGTGGGTACTGAAAATTTTCTTTTTGGTCCAAAAATGGTCTAAGTTGTAAAAAGATTAATTTGAGCAAAATCAACTTTTATTAAAACTTTTCAAAACCATTTTCGATATGGATCAAAACTGGACACGCCTGAGATCTATCTCTGAGATGTACAACTCCAGATTCCAGCAACTGGAAAGTTGCCCCTTGTCTGAATAGCACTGCACTGGAGATCACAACCGAGCTCTTGAATACAGAAAAGACAAAGATGGCCAACATGATCACATAGGCAAAGTTGATTTGGAAGTGTTTATGGCTAGACTTCAGAATGAAGTTGCCTACATTTCCCAAAGATGGGAATCAAGCCTTACGTAGTTCGGTTCTGCTTCACTCGTGTATTAACACTCTCCTTTTGCGCTCTAACTGTTTCCAAGGCTGCCCTTCCTGGGTTTTCAACCTTGCAACCTTAGTTTTTATTATTTCAATTTTTCATGCTCTAACTTTTGCCTAGGTCGCCCTTTCGGGTTTTCGGCCTAGCGAGCCTCTCAGGGATAGTATTTCTTCAACTTGTCCATGTTGATCGGCTGGGAGAACTAAAGGCCATCTAAATCCATAAGAACGACAGCTCCACCCGACCAGATAGACTTGATGATGTAAGGACCAGTCCAATTGGGTCTGAACTTGCCCCTAGGGTCGTGGATGGGAGCTCGATTGTCTTTTAGCACCAAATCCCATTCTTTCAAATTCCTGGACTTAACTTTCTTGTTGAAAGCCCTGGCAATTCTTCATTAATAACCCTGGACGTGATACAGTGCTTTTAGCCTTCTCTCGTCAAACAACATGAGTTCTTTGAATCTGCTCTGCTGCCAATCTGCCTCAGCAATCTGGCACTCAGCCATAACCCGTAATAACGGAACCTCAACTTCGATGGGCAGAACATCCTCCATCCCATAGACCAAGGAATACGGAGTTGCCCCAGTAGAAGTTTGAATTGAAGTATGGTAGCCCCAAAGAGCAAATGACAGCTTATCTGGCCAGTCCTTGTAGGTTTCCACCATCTTCTGCAGAATGTGTTTGATATTCTTGTTGGCAGCCTCAACAGCTTCGTTGGTTTGCTGCCGATATGTAGATGACTTATGAAAGGCCACGTTGTATTTCTCCAACCAGTCGATCACCTCCTTCTTGAAGTGGGAACCGTTATCTGAGATGATCTCATTCGGAACTCCGTAGCGACATATGATGTTGTTCCTGATGAACTTAGCAACATGTGACGCCTTCAACACCGCGTAAGATTGGGCCTCAACCCACTTTGTGAAGTAGTCTATCGCTACCAGAATGTACTCATGCTCGTTCGACCCCTTCAGAGTGACTGCTCCAATCACATCAATCCCCCAGACTGAAAACGACCATGGCAAAGTCATGTTGTACAGCTTCATCGACAGAATGTTCATATGTTTTCCATGGATCTGACATTTGTGGCATTACTGAACAAAGCCAATACAATCCTCCTCCATGGTTGACCAGTAATAACCCTGCCTAAGGATCTTCCGGGCTAGCATCACCCCGCACATGTGCGCTCCGCACTCTCCTCCATGGATTGCTTCCATCAGGCACTTGGACTCTTCAGCATCAACACACAGTTTGTGCATCCCAAGATGACCGCGCTTGTAGTGTTTACCCCCGCAGATGATGAATTGAGCAGCCATTCTTTGAATTGCCCTCTTATCTTTGGCATTCTTCTTATCTTGTACCTCATCTATGGCAGCAATCAGCTCGTAGGCCGACATGAATTTCTGTTCAATGATGATTAGACGCATCCGGACTCCAAAAGGGATGTCTATCATAGAAGATAGAGTTGCTAATGAATCGGCGAACCTGTTGTTCTCTCTTAATAGATGGGCGAAATTCAGTTTCTCAAACTGAGGAATCAGAATGTCCAAGGTCTGGTGATAGATTCTCATCTTTTCTTCTTTAACTTTCCAATCTCCTTTAGCTTGAGATACAACAAGGTTCGAGTCCCCGATGACATCCAATCGTTTTGCCCCTAGTTCCAGGGCTGCTTCCAGTCCAGCAATGCATGCCTCATACTCTGCTTCATTATTCGATACCTTGAACCGGAGCTTGAAGGCTAAAGGTATGCGGGAATTGTCGGGTGCTATTAGCAACATGCCTATCCCATACTCGTACTAGTTTAATGCTTCGTCAAAGTACATAGTCCAAGTTTCTTCTTCAACATGAAGAATGGCCTCATCTGGGAACATATATTCTACTGCTTCATCTCCCTCCGTTGGGTGATCGGCTAAAAACTCTGCTACCGCTCTCCCCTTCACAAACTTGCGCGTCATGTACTTCAGATCGAATAGCAACCAACGAGCTAGCCTACCTGTAAGTGCTAGTTTCTCAAAGAGATATTTGATGGGATCTAATCTCGAAACCAGTATTACGGAGTGAGCTAACAGGTAGTGCCTCAACTTCCTGGTAGCCCATACCAAGGCTAGACAAGCCTTTTCCAGTGGTGTGTAGCGGGTCTCGTATTCCAGCATTTTCTTGCTCAGGTAGTAGATAGCCTTCTCCACTTTGTCCTCAGACTCCTATGCAAGCATGGAGCCCATTGTTGTTTCGGTCACTGATAGGTACAGAATCAACGGTTTCCCCGGCTCTGGCGGTGACAACACAGGTGGGTTCTGTAGATATTGCTTGATCTGCTCGAAAGCAACTCGGCATCGGTCATCCCACCGAAATTTCTTTCCTTTCTTTAGGAGACCAAACAGTGGTTCATAAGTCAAGGTTAATTTTGTAATAAACCATCTTATGAATTGCACTTTACCCAGAAAGCCTTGCACCTCCTTTTCAGTCCTTGGTGGTGGCATTTCTAAGATGGCCTTAATTTTGGAAGCATCAACCTTGATACCCCTTCATGTGCTCAAGAACCCTAGCATTTTTCTTGCTGTAACACTGAAAGTACATTTATAAGGGTTCAGCCACAACCGATATTCTCTGATCCGTTGGAAAATTTTTTGCAAGGCGGTATAGTAGCCCTCTCTTTCCTTGGATTTGACAATCATGTCATCCACGTACACCTTAACCTCTTTGTGGATCATATCGTGCAAGATCGTGGTTGCAGCTCGTTGATACGTAGCCCCTACATTCTTCAAACCAAACGGCATCACCCTATAGCAGTAAGTTCCCTACGGGATAGTGAAAGCAGTCTTCTCCCTGTCTTCAGGTGCCATCAAAATCTGATTGTAGCCTGAAAACCCATCCATAAATGAGAGCAGCGCATGCCCAGCAGTGAAATCCACTAATTAGTCAATATGTGGCAGAGGAAAGTTGTCCTTCGGACTGGCTTTGTTCAAATCTCTGAAGTCCACACATTCCCGAATTTTGCCGTCTTTCTTCGGTAGTGGAACTATATTTGCCAGCCAAGTTGGATACTCAGATACTAACAGGAACCCTGCGTCGATCTGCTTGCTGACCTCTTCTTTGATTTTCAGAGCCCAATCCGGGCGAATCCTTCAGAGCTTCTGCTTACCAGGTCGGGCCTTTGGGTCAAGAGGGATCTGGTGCTGTACAATCTTAGGATCGATTCCAGGCATATCTTCGTAGGACCACGCGAAAACATCTTTGAAATCTTTTAATAAAGCGACTAAGCGCTCGCGTTCCTCAGAAGACAACGTGGACCCGATCTGGACCAGCCACGGATCCTTCTCAGTACCAACGTTAATTGAAGTGATTTCATCAACCAAAGGTTTTACAAACCTCTCTTGCTCTTGATCAATCAAACGTTTCAAAACCGGAGGAATTTCTTCGTCGTCGTTTTCATCAAAGTTTTGAAAGTCCTGATTAATGCAATAAACTAAAGGCACAGAAAAGTACTGAGAAGCCACAGCTGTACAATTCTCATTAACAACATCCAGTCCGTCTGATCCTTCGGTTACAACAAACTCAAAGGAAAAAGAAAAAGACGACCTGGACAGGACAGTGGCATCCGGGTTATCACCCACAACAATACCTGACTCAGACTCAGATGAACTGGCATTTGATTCTAACTCCATAGACTCTGTGGAATCAGATTCCAGTTCACTTCCTGACCCAGAACTGCTCGACAAAAAGCATTCCTCGTATTGCCAGACGAGGAAAGGTGCGATGGATGCATCGAGAATGCCATAAGATGGGCCCACAGTCGCTTCATCCCTGATCATGGAAACTGAGAAGTTATCCCCCAAGTACTCCGGTACGATCTGAGGATTTGAGAGGAGACAAGCCAACGCTATCCCCATCTCAATTTCTGTGCTCTTGGACTCTTCCTCCTTGCATTGCTTAGCCTCAGCTGGTGGGTCTGTTTGCTCTTTGGCAACTTCATCCCCCGACAACTGAAGGTCAAAAACGATTTTGAAGCCGGGCAAGCGCCGCTTCTCTGAATTCAACCAGGGCTCCAGAAAGCCGCAAAACGGGAAGTCTTCCCCCTCTCGGACAAAGCGTCCGTTCAGGGTCCCTTGGATAGGCTTGTGTACCAACTCATAGTGCTTCCCGGCTTGTTTTGCCTTGGCTCTTCCGGCCATCTCTCTTCCTTTCCTTGCCCAATCCTCTTTGGTCGGCAAATAACCTAGGCCAAAGGTATATGGGTTGTGTGGCACTTCGGCTAATGCTACGACGCCCTTCTGGCCACTTCGTTCCAATCCCATTCCGGGCATGTGTTGAAGCTTGTTCATGGGGTAGACAGATTGTGCACTGACGTATAGCACCTCATCAACAGTTAGCATATCCTATACAACCCTAGCCTTAGCCAAGGTGAATCCTGACAAAAATACATCCTCCATGCCATGCTCAATCTCCAGAACTGGTGTAGAAACCTCTGGCGGCGGATGTATTGAAGAGTTCCCAAAAACTATTGCCATCCCCCTTCCATAGGGCTACTTCAGCATCTGGTGTAAGGTGGAAGAGACGACTTTCACTTGGTGCAGCCACGACTGCCCAAGGAGTAGATTGAAGGTGGCTGGAACATCTAAGACATGAAACTCAATGTCATGCTGCCCCGGGCCAACCTAAGTCCTAATCCGTACGGTCCCTATCACCTCCCGGATGGTATTATCATAGGCCTGTATCACCTGGGTTGTAGGCACAAAATCTGCGGGCTTCAACCCGATAGCATACGTCGTTCTTGACGGATATACATTGATTGCAGATCCTGTGTTGACCAGGACCACCGATAGCCATTTCTCTCTACACTCCACAGAGACATAGAGCGGCTTGTTATGATCAGAGCCCCCAAGCGGTAGTTCTTTGTTGGTGAAGGTCAAGGTCGGGGAAGTTCCTCCCAGAAAAACCAGCCCTACCAACTGCTCGGGTGTGGTATCAATTGAAAGCTTAGCCCTATCTATGGCTGTAAGGACAACCTGTCTGTGAACTCTCGAGGCCATAAGCAGTCCCCAGATGGAGATGTCTGCTTAAATTTTCTTTAGCTGTTTCAGCACAGCTTCCTCCTCTAGCTGTTTTTCTTTCTGCCTTTCTGCTTCTTTGTCTTTCCCGGACGCCTCTGGCTGGTCCAAATATGGGGGCTTGAAGTACCGCCCACTTCGGGGCATATGGTCCACCTCGGTTTACCAGGTGTCACTGGTTGATTCTGCCCTCAGTCCTCGTCAGTATGGGCAAGGCGTAAATCGTTGTTTTTCCACCACATCCCATCGGCAACCGACAGATAGCTGTCTGGTTCTGCTGTAGCTGTTTCTGTGCTCACGGCACATTCTGTCCCCACAGGGGCCTTGGCTTTTCTAGCCCTGTCTTCATTCTCGATTCTTTCTTGTTCAAAACGACTTAGCGTATCTTCCTGCTCTTTGTCCGCTGCACACAAGCTGTCCAAGTCCCAAGCAAAATTCTTCGCACCGGTGCTCTCCGGCGATTCCTCCTGATTCTCGACCATTCCAGCCACTGCAGATATTCTCATCTCTGACTGACCCTGTTCTGATTGAGGTGCCTCAACAACATCTGGCTCGTCACTAAGCCACCCTGTGGCATCTGTTGCTCTGTTCGCATCATACCAACCAAGCTGCACATTCCCCAAGTCCTGCTCATCAAAGAATTGTAGGTTGTTGATATCCTCCTCAAGGTTGGCTAGATCATCCAAGCCATGACTCGGCCCGTCTTCCCGGACAACATGTACCTCTGCCCCGGTTGGTAACTCTACCCTCGGCTCAGCCTGATCTGTTGACACAATATAACCGCACGGGGTGTATGTCCCTCAGTAAAGCTCCCAGATCCCTCAGGCTCTGAATCAACATTTCCATTCTCCTCCAAGATAACCCCGGCTTTGTCTTCGATAGTCACCACCACTGGCTTGGGTAGGGTTAGGGAAGTGCTTATCATGCACAAGTTTGTGCTATCTGGGATGAACACCTCAGGCTTGGACAGGTGGGTGGGAGTGATGTATATGCTAGGGTCATACGGGATGGCCATAGTTTGAATCAGGTTTATCTGCCTGGGTGGATGAGGGGGGTTGTTATGTGGTGAAAGGGGGTTTGTGGTGACGTTTGGTTTGTCAGGAGGTGCAATCGCCTTATTGTCAATGAGATCCTGGATCTCATGGTGCAGTCTGAAGCAAAAGTCGGTGTCGTGACCTTGTTGTTGATGGAAAGCACAGTATTTAGTCGGGTCATGCTTTGGAGGGAGAGGATCGGGTAAAGGCCGTTGTTCTAATGGTTTGAGATGTCCATGCCTAAGTAGGACCCCTAGAGCTTTAGAGAAAGGCATATAAAGTGGGGTAAAAACCCTCTTGCCTCGGGGTGGATAGTTTGCGGGTTGAGAGGTGGTTCTGGATGTACTAGTGAAAGGTGTGGCTGTTTTTGGGGTGGTGGTGGTGACCATGCCCACATCAGAAGTTCTTGCGGCTGCACTACTACTGGTAGCTGCATTCGAGCCGCGGGTAAACGCCCTCTTGGGCTACTCTCTTTCGTGGTCAATCAGACCTTGCTTCATAGCGTCTTCAATTTGTACCCCAATCTCGTGTAAGTCTGCAAAGGTGGAGAGGGGTAAGACGATCATTTTTTGCATCAGCTTGGGTTGGAGGTTGCGCACAACCATCCTTATCTGATCCTTCTCGAGCGGCCGATTTTTCATCATGGAGGCCTTGGCCCTCCATCGAGTGACAGTCAGAAAAGCCTTCCTTCAGCTCTTGCCTGGTCACTTCGAGATCACGAGTCGTGACCTCGATCTGGGTGTTGTATGAATATTGGGCGACGAAGGCCTCGGCCATCTCCTCCCAACTCCTTTCTACTGAGTCCTCCAATTTGGCATACTATATGGCCGCAATAGCGACAGGGTCCGATCGAAGAGTGAAAGCTTTTGCAATCTAGAGAGGCCCATTGGCCGTAGGATATCCGAGAACAACCGCAGATATACCATAGGATCTCCAAATTTGTCAAAACTGTCTATATGTGGCATCTTGAACCGATCCGGCAATGTCACTGCTGAATCCGTGTAACCATCCTCTATGTCCGGGATCGAGTTGACTCCCTGGGCCCGCTTGAACAGGTTTTCAAGCTTACTCACTTTTAGCGCTGTTGGATCCACCTCAAATTCAAACGGTGTATCCACTGGATTAGCCAGTGCTTTAGATAGCTGAGGTAGGATTGGGGGTGGGACTGGCCCCGTTGGCACGTCCGTATTCTCCTGGACGTTTGCAGTTTCCCCGAGTGTTGGAACTCTAGGTGCGGTGGGGGTGGGGGTAGATGCGAAGCAGATGCTCCGGCCTGTGGTGGTTGCTGATGTTGTTGAAGCCTGGCAATCAGTTCTGCCTGTTGAGCCACAACCTCTGCCTGACGTGCAGTAACCTCCGCCTGGCGGGCAGCATCCCGCTGCATGGCTTGCACGGTCTCTTGGAGATGACACATCACGTCCTCCATACCGGCCATAAGGTGCTGATCTGACTGAACAAGTGTATCTCTCTCTGCAGTAGGAACGGAAACCTCAGCCCGACTACGCACAGGTGGGGTAGACAATGACCGCTGAACCAACGATTGTTGTACTGATACTCTCTACCTAATTGCCCTCCGTCTTGTAACTGGGGGTAATGAAAAGAACACTGCTTGTCCGTCAACTAGATCCTCAGATCTGTGAAGCCTTCTACCTCTAACCCAGAGTGCTTGAGGGGTATCTTCCTTTTCGGAAGCAATGATGCAATACTACCTTGCCAAAAGATAAATAAAGCAAAAATAAGGAAACAATAATCAGAAAAACGGATAACATTTCGGCTTAAATAAAGACAACACATAGTTGACATTGTAAGCTGAACAAACTGTTCTCCAACACTGACCGCTGCCCTCAAATCACTGCCTCAAATCTGATACCCCCAAATACTGATGTCCTCAGACTGATACCCAGACTTGCAAACTGATACATGTATTCCTGTAGAGACACACTCTAAAAGCACATAGCAAGCAAGTGAGAGCCAAAACACCCCTATGGAGGGGTAGGGTTTCCCTGTCCTATTTTGTCAGGAGCTAGGGCTTCACTACGCACGCAGCGGTTTCAAACAACCTACATCCGAGGTAAGCAACCTGTCCTAGTTTGGAATGGTCACTATGGCTTCCGATATGCAACTAGGTTGAATGGTCAAAAGGGGTGCCTCAGTTAAACTGAGGTTTGTGTTCCAATCGTAGCAGAGCCTGTAACTGGTCAACCTTATGGCACGCTTTTCCAAGCAAGCCTCTGGCAAACAGTTCAGGAATAGCAGATGGAAAACACGGTGTCCTAGGCGCACCAATGCAAATGCAATGCAAAGAAACACATAAGTGTAAACAAAACAACATGTCATGATGTTTGAGTCAAGTCCTCTAAATCCCCAACGGAGTCGCCAGAAATTGTAGACCGCCCGAACTTCCTCCGCGCGCCCCCTTTTTCGTAGGGGGCGCGGATTTGGGTTCATGCTACTATAGTTCGGACTCCTGTCACAGTTTTGAATCTAATCTCACAAAGTGCAATGTAAGACTAATAAATCGCCAAAGAATCCAGATCCAGCAAATCGTTTTGGAAAATCGATTTGAATCAAAAAGCGCCAAACATGGATTGTTTTGCTAGATTTCAGAATCGCCACCTAAATATTTTATTTTGAGAAATTTAGGAAACCCTGACTCGTGCCTAATGCCACATGTCCGTCGTCACCAAAGTTGCCTCGGCTCGGGAACTTGGGTATGAGGAGGGAAGGTCATGAAATGAGCACCCTGTAGACCGCCCCACGAACTCTGCTCTCCGCGCGCGATGGGGCCAATCGTTTTGTTCTTTAGCTACTACAGTTCAGACTCATGTCACGGTTCTAAATCTAATCTCGGAAAGTGCAATGCAATACAGATAAATCACCAAAGAGTCCAAATCCGGCAAATCGTTTTGGAAAATCGATTTTAATAAAGAAGTGCCAAACATGGACTGCTTTGCCAGATACGGAGTCGCCACCTAACTATTTTATTTTGGGAAATTTAGGAAACCCTGACTCGTGCCTAAGGCCACGTGTCCGTCATCACCAAAGTTGCATCAGCTCGGGAACTTAGGTACGAGAGGGAAGGTCATGCAATGAGCACCCCCGCTTGCCCGACCAAAGATCGGCCTTTACTAACATGATATTTTGTTTTTGAAAACACATGTGTTCTTATTCCGGTTATTAACCTAGAATTACTATGTGATGCGCACAGCATACAAGTATAGACTAGATCGCCTAAGTTGGAACAAAACACTCATGTTTGTTTGTTTGAAAATGGTTTGAAATTGCTACTCGCAAGTAGGCTAAGTCGGGGTTTTTGCCACCCTTAAGTGGGCGTAGAAAACATGATGATTTGCCACTTCAAGTGGGCTTAAAACTCACAATCAATGAATTGTTCCAATTCAAACAATCCAACCTTCATCCACAGGCATTCATGTAGTTAAACACTTAAGCAGTTAGTCTCATGGCAAGCATGCTAAACATGGCAACACTTACACGCATGCAAGGATGCTAAAGCAAAAAACACTCACAGTGTACTCTGAGCCAAAAAAGAGAACTAGTTAGAAATCATGCATGATCCTAGTACATATTAAGATGGCTAATGCAACACATGCAAAATGCAACTAAGATAGGCTCGGCTATTCTAAGATGGCATATGAGTACAACACTTGATACATGTATTCAAATAGGAATTGAAATACAATACAGTTTGTATGATGCGTCGAGCCCGATGCATGCAAAATAGATGAATGAATGCAAACATGCTAGTATAAGGATACTAATTGAAATATGCCCTAAAACTAACCATCGTAAGCGATTAAGTAAAAGGGAGAAAGAAATGGAGGTTGGAAGACATGCATCGCACACACGCACGCTTATTACAACAGTTGGCCCTCTCGACGGAGGGTCCGAATAAGAAGTTAACTAGCTAATCTAAGCTAATTAAACTAATTATTACATAATCAAATTGAATAACTAGCTAACACTAAGCTAATTATTACAACACGTTAACTAATTAACAAATTAGCTAGTTTAATTACAAATTCAAAAGCTAACTAATCAAGTAAAGCTAATTACTAATTACAAATTACAAAGCCTCAGCTCAGTTTTAAGAGTTCAAAGATGCATGCTTGATCACCTCGCTCGGAAATCCGTTACTATGCCTCATGTTGCCTCTGTTTGCACACTTCTGCACCTCTGAAAATTGTGCCAACTTCCATGATGCTTCCGACCTACCTTAGGAACCATCTGAGGGGTAGTCGGCCAAAATGTGTGGCCATCGGCCAAAGAATAATGGTCATCAGCCAAATTCGAGGTTATCGGCCAATTATTGATAGCCGATCGGCCACTTCTTCCTGCGAGCTTCTCCTTTTGCTGCAACGGAGCACTAACAGAGGCATGGCAGTGTATTTGCAAGAAAATGTGTGTGCAACTACACTCTTTATCATGTTTAAAGCTCAAAGGAGTGTAGTGCTCGGCTCTCGAGCCATCAATCATGCATTTCAATGCATGATGGCCAAAGAGGCCGAGTTGCACAAATCAATATCACATGAATGCACAAAAGACACAAAAATGTCTTAACCTCTATCATGCTTGATCAAGAGGGTCGGCGACCGAGAAATGAGACACGTTTTATCACTTCAAGTATGAAACGTCTCTCGTTCCTCGTGTTTAGACTAACACCCTATCCAAACACAATGTAATGCAAGGCATGCACACACAATGCAATGCAACAAGCATGCAAAAATCATGCAATGCGACTAGCATGCGACAACATGCAATGCAACAAGCATGCAACAACAATACAATGGAACAAGCATGCAACAACATGCTATCTAACAAGCATACAACAACATGCTATCTAATCAACGTGCTAAACATCATGAACATGCAACAACATGCAAATAACGAAGTCATGCAACAATATGAAAACAAACATGCAATGGTAAGGACCATGTAATGCAATATTCAATGGACCAAACCGCATATGGACAGACCTAAGAGGGTCCAAAACAGTGGCCGACATACGAAAATTTAGGCACAAAAGGAGGCCAAGGACACATGCTTATGTAATGGCTCCTCAACTAGGCATAGGAACACAACCCTCAAACACGATGAAGAAGTGACAAATATGAGAGTGTGGCAATGAAGTAAACTTTGAAATTACATTCTAAATAAGGCTAAATCATGCATAAACAACAAATGAAGCATGCTAGTGGGCTCAAAGCTTAAAGCTAGCCAAAGGACTTACACCATAGCTATGCAATACATGAAACATATAGCCAAGGCAACCCAAAATAGTCCTAGATCATGCCAAAATGAGCCTAAAACATGCATGGAGCATCACCAAAACAAGCTAACATGAGGACATGAAGCATGAACTTGCGAGGCTAATAAGGAGTATTACACTACACCTATCAAAACCAAGCATGAGGTGACTTCAACAACAAAAATCAGAGTTATATCATGGCAAAATGAGACCAAATACACCTTGATATGGCAGCTTACAAGCTTAGGCAAAATGGCATACGCAATAGCTCATTCTTAAGGCATAAAGAACCAACTCCTCAAAGCATGGAAAGAGTGACAAATGTGAGGGCATGGCAATGAAACATGCTCTGAAATGACATAACAAATGATGCCAAATCATGTGAATAGCCCAAGCAATGCATGCTAGTGGCTTGAAAACTCAAGGCTAATGAGCTAGAATGAACCATGGGTATACAAAGCAATGCATGTATGACCAAAATAACACAAATCAGACCTTAAGCATGGTAAAACATGCCCAAAAGCTTCTTGGAGTTAAGCCAAAACATGCTAGAATGATGGTTCAAACACATGATGCATGTTAGGCTATCATGCAAGATTGCACTACAAGTATGTGAAGCATGCAAGATGCTATCAAACCAACCTAAAATAGAGTTGAGGCATGCTAAAATAATGCCAAAAACTTGCTGAAATGGAACCAATACATGCTAGACAAACATGCTACTTTGATGAGCCATCTATACAAGCATGCAAGACACAAGGAGAGGGGATGACCCTCTCCTATTTTAGGCCTCAAAACACACTTTCCACCACTAAAATTCCTCTGGAATTCAGTGGTAGAAAGGTCAAACAAAGGCTAAAACAAAAGCCTAAAGGGATGGCCCAAAACAAGGCAAAATAAGCCACTCAAGGGGGTAGATCACCCCCAACACCAACAAGACCTTAAACAATCATTTTAAACACATGAAAATGAAGCTTTTTACAGTTGAGAGTTAAGCCAAAATAAGCATGCAAATAAGGCTAAGTAAGCAATGAACACAAAGCTTAAAAGAAGGTTAGTGACTCACCCTTGTAGAACAACTTCAAAAGAGGTAACTTCAGCAACTTTCTGAGCTAAAAACCAAACTTTGAGTTCAAACAAAAACCTCAAGTACCTCAGCAACAAGAGTATGGTGTTTCACTAGGTGCTTTAGTGCAAAAGTGTGAAGAAATTACACATTTGAGAACAAACAAGTGCAAATATATATATATATATATAGAGAGAGAGAGAGAGAGAGGAAATATAGACAGAGAGTGATATATATCTTCTATGTCAAGATTTTAGAACCTCTGGAAAGGGAGAGGGGTCTCCCTTCTTATAGAAAATCAAATCTCAAGCTTGTTGAGCAAGCTTGAGACTTGTTTCAATCCCTCCATACACGTGTATATAGGATGAAATCTATGCTCACCAGCTGTCACAGCTGGCACAACAATATCTACAAAAGCAGGTAAAAAGGTCTCGGCCAAAAGATATGGCCGATCGACCAAAAAGGGTGCCAATCGGCCACCACTTATGGCCGACGACAAGAAAACAAGTCCGACAAGCACAAGGCTTGGTCGATGGGTTGTAGGGATGCCCAACGAGCCACCCTCTTCCCTCAGAAGCAAAACCACAAGTCCTTGGTCCACAACCAAGCACAAAATAGACAAGTTGAGAGATCCTAAGGCAAGGCGCGCAGCCGAGACCTTCAGGAACTCAAAACGAACACGAGCATAGATGATCATCGTGTGTTCAAATGATGACATCCAAGTCTTGAGGACGGTCAAAAATAGGGTGTCTACACACCCTCGCTCACCGGATCAAAGGATCGGCCTCTACTAATCATGATATGTTGTTCTGAAAACACATGCATTCTTATCCAATTATTAATCTAGCTTTACTATATGATGCGCACAACATACAAGTATAGACTAAATCGCTCAAGTTGGAACAAAACAACTCATGTTTGTCTTTTGAAAATGGTTTGGAAGTGCTACTCGCAAGTAGGCTAAAGCCCGGATTTGCCACCCTCAAGTGGGCTTGAAAACATGTTGATTTGCCACTTCAAGTGGACTTGAAACTCATATTGGATGAATTGTTCCAATTCAAATAATGAAGCCTTCATCCACAGGCATTCATACAGTTAAGCAATTAAGAAACTAGTCTCATGGCAAGCATGCTATCATGGTAGTCACTTACACACATGCAAAGATGCTAAAGCGAAAACACTTACAGTGTACTCTGAGCCAAAACATAAAACTAGTTAGAAATATGCATGATCCTAACTATGTCAACAATGCCTAATGCAACACATGCAAAATGAAACTAAATAGGCTTGGCTATCTAAGATGGCATATGAATGCAACACTAGATAACATGCTTTGAAACACGTATTCAAGTAAGTGTATTGAAATACAATGTAGTTTGAATGATGCACCGAGCCCGGTGCATGCAAGACAAATGAATGATGCCAACATGCTTAGCATAAGGTATGCTAATCGAAATATGCCCTAAACTAACCATCAAAAGTTGTTAAGTAAAAGAGAGAAAGACGCGGGGTTGGAAGACATTCACACACACACGCACACTTATTACAACATTTGTGCCCTTGCGACGGAGGGTCCGAATGATTAAGTTAAGCTACACTAAGCTAAGCTAATTATTACAAACCAACTAAGTAACTAACTTAGCTAATTACTTATTACAACACAAGACTTGAAATTAACTAACTATTCTAAGTTAGCTAAATATTACAAAATGAATTAATTAACTAAACACATTAACTAATTAATTACAGAAAATGGCAAATTAACTAGCTAAGTAAAGCAGTTAAAATGGCCTCGAGGGCGAGGGAGAGATGCATGCTCGGTTTGCTTCGCCCAGAAAATGCATTGTCTAGCCATGAGTTGCCTCTGTTTGCACTCGCGGTGACCTTAGAGCATCGAACACACTTCCAGGTTGCATCTGCCCCAAAACAGGAGCATTTTGGAAAATTTTGCTGGAAGTGGCCAGCCAGCCACTTCAACTGGTTGGCAGGCTACCGCAACTGGCCGGCCGGCCACTTCAACTTGTCGGCAGGCTAGTGCAAGTGGCCGGTCAGCCACTTCCTTTTCCAGAATCTCAACTTTGCTGTAACAGAGATCAGCAAAGGCACAACAATGCATTTACAAGGAAATGTGTGTGCAACTACTGTCCTTATCATTTCTCAAGCTCAAAGGAGCGTAGTACTCGACTCTCAAGCCACCAATCACGCATCTCAATGCACGATGGCCAAAGAGCCAAGCTCGCACAATGTTAGTGAATGCACAAACAACACATAAGAGCCTCCACCTCTATCATGCATGATCAAGAGGATTGGCGACCAAGAAATGCAACACGCTTCATCACTTTGAGTATGAAACGTGCCATATTCCTCGTGTTTGGATTAACGTCCGATCCAAACACATGAAATGCAACACACATATGCTCATCTTTTAATGCTAAAGTGGTATGCACAAGACTCTATTATGTGAGCAATGCATGCAAGACATATTAAGGGCCAAGAGCACTAAAGCTAGTGAAGTATATTACACATGAGGCATGTACTATCAATCTCAAATGGTCAGACCAACTATGGACAGACCTAAGATACTCCAAAACAGTGGCCAAAGCACACTAAAACTTAGGCACAAAAAGGCGAGAAATGCATGCTCATTCTTTGGCTCGCAAGCAAGGCACAAAGCTTAACTTTCAAATGCATTGAAAGAGTGACATATATGGGAGCATGATAGAGGTACAAGCACTTAAATCATATGCCAAATGATGACATATCATGCAAATAATGCAAGTATAGCATGTTAGGGTCCTTAAGCATTGAAACTAGTGAAGGATACAACACAAGGACCATGCAATACAATGTTCAATGGACTAAACCAGCCCTAAATAGACCTCATGCACGCCAAGACAAAGGCTAAAACATGTTGAAATGATAGCCCAAAAGCTTAGACAAGTGGGCATACGTATTGGCTCATAAGCAAGGCATAAGGCGCGACTCTCAAAAGCTATGAAAGAGTCGAAAATGTGAGAGTGTGACTACACCATATACACTGAAATCATGTGAGAAATGAGTTTAAAGCATGCAAACAACTCAAGCAAAGCATGCTAGGGACTTTGAACTCAAAGCTAGTCAAGGGCTTTACACAAGGGGCATGCAATATAATGCACAAACAACCAAATCAGCCCAAAACAGAGCTATATCATGCCAAAACAATAGCCTAAATAGGCTAAAATTAAGGCATAGAACACAAGGAAAGCATGCTCATTTGATGGCCCGCAAACAAGGCATGAAGACTCAACTCTCAAACACAATGAAAGGGTGATATATGTGAGAGTGAGGCAATGATATATGCTCTGAATTTACATGCCAAACGATGCCATATCATGCAAACATCACAAATAAGGCATATTAGGGGCTTCAAAACACAAGACTAGCAAGGCCAATTATACCATAGCTATACAAAGCATGAACCACATGGCCAAAACCAATCAAAATAGTCCTAAAGCATGCTAAATCAAAGCCAAAAACATGCTGGAGTGGAGCATACACATGCTAGAATGAGAGGCATGAAGCATGAAGCATGTTAGGCCAACAAGTAGGATTGCATTACAAGTATAAGATGCAAGGAATCGATGACCAAACCAACCAAAAATAGAGTTATGGAAGGTCCAAAAAATCACAAAAACATGCTTGGACTAAGCATCAAAAATGGAAAAACACATGCTCATGTATTAGGCCACCACTACTAGCAAACAAGAATACAAGGCGAGGGGATCACCCTCTCCTATTTTGGACCATAAGAACAACTTTTTACCACTGAAATTCCTCAGAGTTTCAGTAGTAAAAAGGCCAAGCAAGGAGATATTCAAAAGCTTAGAGAGTTGGCTCAAGAGGCTTAACAAGCCAAAGAGCAAAAGAGGGGGATCACCCCACTAACCCCACAAGGTTCAAACCAACATTATAAAGCCTTAAACTCAGAGTTATTGAGAGGCTAAAAATAGCCTCAAATAGCATGCAAAGGTGACTAAGCTATTAATCAAAGCAAAGCTTAAAAGGGGTACATGCTTACCCTTGAAGACCCTTGAAGAACAACAGCAAGATAGCAACTTTTCTGAGCTAAAACTAGTCCCAAGACTTCAAAACAAGCTCCAAGGGACCTCAGCTCCAAAGTGAAGGTGTTTGAGTAGGTGTTTGTCTGCAAAAGTGTGAAGAAACAACACTTCTCAACACAATATAGCACAAATATAGAGAGAGAAGGAGAATTCTAGATAGAGGTGGATATTTTATCTCTCAAAATTCTGAACCCTCAATTAGGGGGAGGAAGCTCCCCCTATATAGAGCAAACAAGCCAAAAGGCTTGCTCTATCCCTCCATACACGTGTATAGAGGATGAGTTCAGTGAGCCACAGCTGGCTAAAAAGATCTGAAAATATCTAAAAAGGAGAAAAAGTGGTTGCCGGCCAGTTAAGGTGGCCGGCCGACCACTTCACCTAGCCGGCCGGCCACTTCACCTAGCCGGCCGGCCACTTGAAGTGGCCTACAAGAGGGAAAAGTGGCCGGCAAGGCCCTCTTCTCCCCAAGGCAAGAGGCAACAAGGTTTGGCCCAAAAACCAAGGCCAAAACACAAACGGAAAAGAGGCTCAAAGACAAGGCACCCAGCCGAGACCTTCGGGCGCTCAAAACAAGCACAAACATGCGCAATCATCGCGTGCACAAACGATGACATCTGAGTCTTAAGGTCGGTCAAAAATGGGGTGTCTACAGGACTACTATGTCTATGTTTAAGCACAATTATTTGGCTAGATTTCTTATTTTGTGTTTATTCAATTATTATTAAATTGTAGCGGAATGTGTTCAATCAATATCTGATTTTAATAGTATTATCATTATTTTACAATGTAATTAAAGTTTCTTTGGATAGTTCATGTACACTAATAGTCCAATTGGCAAAGGGACTTCTTATTAGTAACAATCTGTTGTGTGACATTAATGAAGTTCCAATTAGGTCCGAATGTTGCAAAGTCTTTGTCTTAGAAGCGAAAAAGCCAAATGCTGATTTGGAAAAACCATCCCGAGGTCCAAGAACAATTGGAGAAGCTGTTGGAAGATACATTGTGTGGTGCTCGATTCATGTATATGTTACAATCTTATTTATTTATTTATTGAAATAATACCAAATATTTTACAGTTTTTGTAAGCTTGGAATTAATTATATGGATTTTTATTGATAAATCCATTTTAGAGTTGTTATAACCCATTAGGTCCACAAAGGAATATTCCAACCTCATTAGTCCCATATACTTTTCTCTTTATTCCATAAGGTCCATTTTACTAATCTCATATTTTTACCTGGATTATTATGCCCTTATATATATATATATATATACACTATTAATACACATAACACGTTCCCTGTTTTTTCGTTGATTCAGTTTTGGTAGTTTCTATCTTTATGCTTTTCATCATCATTCTAATTCAGATGGACACGTTTCTATTTTGCATGCCCGTTCCAAGGCTTTGATGTGCTAGGGTTTTATTGTTGTTGTTGTAGTATAGTTCGGTGATTTTCAAGTGAAGACGACGAATTGGACGGTGTTCGGTTGTCACATTTTTTGGAGTATAAGTAGTTCAAATCAGTTGTTTTTGAGTTACAGGACGATTGTAGGATTGCATGTTAAGCTTAGTATCATTTTGGTTATGAATACATGTTCAGTTGATGTTTTGATTTGTATGATGGATCAGATGCTCTGTTTTTGGATTGATATGGATCGGATGCTCTGTTTTTTGGATTGATATGGATCGGATGCTCTGTTTGTTCAATTATACGCATTTTATGTGGTCCTATGGAGGGGAGGTCGTTCAGATTATGTGAAGAATGTGGATGTTCTCATTTTACTTTGATGTTTACTTAATGAGGCTCTGTGTGGGTGATGTAATTCAGAGTATATGTGTCAATGTAAATGTTTACATCTTGTTAATATTATGTGAAGAATGTGGATGTTCTCATTTTACTTTGATGTTTGCGTAATGAGGCTCTGTGTGGGTGATATAATTTAGAGTGTATGTATCAATGAAAATGTTTACATCTTTTTAATATTATGTGAATAATGTGGATGTTCTCATTTTACTTTGATGTTTGCTTAATGAGGCTCTGTGTGGGTGATATAATTTAGAGTATATGTATCAATATGAATGTTCACATCTTGTTAATGTGAATTATGGATTTAGCACTTGAATTGTACACATAGTCATCTAATTTTTGCACAATGTGAATTTTCATATCGTTTTGGATTATTGTTGATTGTTGTATTGTTGTGTTTTTACAGGAGATGGATACCTTTATGATGTTGGTCTGTACATATGGTTGCAGTACAACTGTAATATATGTTGTCTGCTTATTGTGTTATTCGCGTTTGGTGGAGTGTTTGTTTGAAAAATGGGGTGAGTTGTCTACTGGTTCTATTTCATTGTTCTGTCGGCTACCTGAGATTAATAGGTGTGATTTGGACAATGAGGAAGAATTTCAGAACATGTTACTGCTTGCTAAATCAATGGGGGTACAATATGTAGAAGTTGTTGTTGAGTTGAAAAGTGATATTGGTCAAGTAGCTCTGGGTTGCTGTGTGTGGGGGTTGAGGAAGAAATTGACGCACTACGGAGAATTTGCCACCATAAGGAGAAGGTGTTGTTGTCAACCCCTTGGACAAATGGTATTACGCATGCGGGACAACGGTTTGTTGGAGGTGCACAAGAATTTCGTGATGTTTTATGTAAGTATGCCATCCAATGTGGGTTTCAGTATAAGTATGTCAAGAGACAACAAGAGTTGCTGCTGTGTGTGCGATGCGTGAGGAGAGAGGCTGCTTGTGGGCTATATATTGTAGAGCACAACGAGCAAATGGTTTTTTCTACATCAAGAGGTTTAGTGATGTGCATAGTTATGGTACGGACGTCCAAACATCAAAGAATCCGCGAGTTAGTTCAGATTTGGTGTCGAATACCATATCTGAAATTGTGAGGGACAAGCCATTGACTTGGTCGTGTGAGGTGGTGACTATTTTGAAGAGCGATTATGGGCTAGATGTGAGTTACCACGTGGTATGGTTGGGCGTAGAGAAAGAAAAGGCTGTTATTCATGGAGATCATTCATTATCGTTTGACCAGCTGCGGTGGTATTCGGATGCTGTGATGCGTTATAATCCGGGGAGTTATGTCAATATTGACTATGATGCAAGTAGTCAACAGTTTTGTCATTTCTTTATGTCATTCACTGCGTGTATTTCTGGGTTCAATTCTTGTCGGCCTTTATTATTCCTGGATAGAACATTCCTCAAAGGAAAGTACAAAGGTCAGCTACTTGCGGCAACGACGAAAGATGGAAACAATGGTTAGTATTTTTTTAGCTGTCTATTCATGTAAATATTCACATTGAGCAGCATAGTCTGGACATATGACAGACGATTACACAGTGTGTTCCATATTTACACTAGTGTCAATGTTTACATCAATACACATTGATGTGAACAACAACAAAATATGAGTGATTGAGAAATTATCAATAATGTGAACGTTCACATTAGTATACACTGATGTGAATGTTCACACCTGTGTCTGCTAATGATAGTAATGTGAATATTCACATTATTATACACTAATGTGAATGTTCACATTATTATACACTAATGTGAATGTTCACATCACTGCCTACTAATGTCAGTTTGCCCATTAATGAACAGTACTGTGAATGTTCACTTTATTAATGACATCAACAATCCACAATGACATAATTAATGGATGTTAATGTGAATGTTCACATCATTGATGTTTACGAACCCAAATCCAAAAATAACAATAGTAATAGGGCAATGTAGATATAAACATTCACATGATTTGTTTCCTTTATATTGTTTTCTGTTCACTTTAGAATATTGTGAACAGTTGTGTAATGGTGTTGTGTTGTAGGTCTATTTCCTGTTGCATTTGCGATTGTTGATTCAGAGACCACGGCCAATTGGTCGTGGTTCTTACACGAACTTGGGAAGGTTGTTGATGGTAAGCGCCAGATTACTTTTATTTCAGATCATAATCTTGGTCTGTTAGAAGCTATGCCAAAGGTGTTCCCATTGGCTTACCACAGTTATTGCTTACAACACTTGAAGAGCAATTTAAGAGACTGGATAAAAGGAATTGATAATGGATTTAGGGATCACCTAGTAAGTAGTTTGGGTGACTGTGCTTACAAGCCAACTGTGGTAGGGTTCCATGAAAAGCTTGCAAAATTAAAAGAGGAGGATAAACAACGAGCACATAATTTTTTCAAGGACTTGGCACATGAGCACTGGGAAAATTCATACTTTAGGTAATAATAGTTTCCTAAAGTATTCCATTTGTCAAGTTTAGAATGGTAGCGATGTGAATTTTTAGTTATGTTTTGTGGCAATGTGAAATTTCATATTTAGTTTCAAAGAAATTAAATTATGTATTGTACAATGTTTGTGGTGTTGTGCAGGGGCATGAGTTACGGGGAGATGACATCCAATGCGGCGGAGTCATTTAATAACTGGATTAAAGAAGCACGTAATCTTCCTATCACTTAAATGGTGGACACAATTCGTACTCAGTTGATGCGGCAAATGTCTACACTGCGTAACCAAGCAAACAAATGGAATGAGCTTATTTGTCCTACATTCGAAACAATGCTTATGGATTCGTTCAATGACAGTAGGTCTTGGCAAGTTAGCAAAGCCAATAAGGATGTGTTTGAAGTTCATTCGATACCATCTGTTACAGTTGTTGTTGCAAGGCGTACATGTTCTTGCTTCAAATGGCAAATTAACGGATTCCCATGTGACCATGTTGTTATTGCTATTCAGAAGAGCCGCTACAATCTCAATGATTGTGTGGAACATTACTTTCATGTATAGACATATCGTGTAGCCTATTCGGGTGTCATATTCCCTATACCATAGGTGGAAAAGCTGCCTTTCGATCCCACAGACTTCACTATATACCCACCAACTGTGAAAAGACCACTCGGAAAGTCGAAAAATAATAGAATCCCATCAAGGAGTGAGAAACTGAAACAAATAAGGTGCGGGAGATGTGATAAGTTAGGAAGCCACAATCGGAAATCATGCAAGGAGCCGATATAGGGTGTACATTTTTTCATTTCAATATTGTGTTTTACATGAGATTCTTATATGATTTTTGAAATAAGGTTGTGTTATGTTGGCAAACATTGTGTTGCAATAAGATTACGTTGCGTTGGCAAACATAATAATGCATTAGTATTTGATTTGTGTTTTATTTTTAATTTTTTAAGGTACTAATCTGACATTTTTGTTGTTGTGTTTTGGATGAATACATGATGTTAACATTCACACTTGTGTAAGATAATCACATTATGTGAATAATTGCACTTGTGGTGTGAATATTCACATTCTTGTTACCGTTGACAGCATCAAAGTAGATGACATGAACGTTTACGTCAATGTAACCATTCACATCATCAACTCAGAAGATGTGAATATTCATATATGTATTACGAAATGTAATTGTCAGTGTTTGTTGCTAGCAAAAATTAGATGTTCTTGTGTATATTATGATGCATGCATGGGCGTGGTGTGAATATTGACATCGCTGCTGCCATTCAAATAATCAAAATTTATGATGTGAAAATTCACATCATCAAATTATTAGCTATGAATATTGACTTATGTGCTAAGAAATATTATATTCACACTTGTCATATTGTGTTACAATAACACTTTAAGCAATATTCACATCCATGTAGTAGGGCTTTAAAACATAAGAATGTATATGATCATTCTGTGATGTGGAAATTCACATCATGTCATGTGTCAAAAGAAAAAAAAATACAATTTCAATGTGCATGACCAACACAAAATAGGCCTCAAAATGCATATACATATATTAACTGAAAAATAGCAGTACAAGTAGTGATATAGAATTGATTAACAATTAAGCTAATCTGCTCCAATATGTCAAATCTATTGACACTAAATTGTCTTAAATGTGGATAACAGTTTTGGGTAACAGTGATAGGTGGACACCCCCCACCTATATGTTTTCACATTGCACTGTCTTTCTGTGATTCGGAAAAAGGTGTACTAATGAGTCTCTTATTTGACACCATTCAAAGCAATTTAGGTTGTCAACAATTTCTTCACGGTATACATGCACCCTCATGATGTAACAAACTGCAAGCCCACAATCCACCCTGAAAATGCAAGCTTCTTGTTAGATTTTGAAATTTAGATATGTAATGGTTGTGGAAGATGTGCACAAATTGATTTTAGGCTTACGAATCTGATCCGTGCTGAGGACAGATGTCTACTAATATGATTGGTTGCGAAGTATTTTGGCTTGATAATTTGATCCATAATGGTGATGATGGTCCGATGTTGAGCACCACAGCCTCGATGTAGTCCATCTGCCAACAATGAAATTTCATATTAGGCACCAAGCAACATAGTGCATACGCCCAAATTCAAATATTACACATCATGACAAGTATTATATGTATCAGCCACTTACTGCTATTTGTGCTTTGTCAATATATGGGTCATGTATGCTAGGTCTTGGTCATAGCGAGTTATAATGCCTCCATACATTGTCTTTCACGTCGTACACAACAATCGTCCAATAGAAGTTGTCGTGTATTGGGAAGATGAAGTATCTCTGGCCTTAATAGTCCTTAATATGTGTATCAATCAGTTTATTTCTCTTGTGTGTGGGGGGGGGGGGGGAGGGCGGTACTCTTGCATGACTTTCTGCACACAAAGGGCATACAATGATGTACTAAGTATTTATTTCAATGTTCAATGTGAATGATTTGAATGTTCACATCTGTTAATTTGTCAAACAGTCATGCAATGTATTACAGATGTGAATGTTCACACCTGTCATATTATGTTGTTGTTAACATTCACATCTGTCTATCATTTAAGTTAACAATATAATAAGCATATAATGTTCACTTTGAATGACGTTAATGTTCACATTGGTCAATGTGAATGTTCAGACCTGTCATTTTATGTTATTGTTAACATTCACATCTATCTATCATTTAAGTTAACAATATAACCATATAATGTTCACTGTGAATCATGTGAATGTTCACATCTGTCAATGTCAATATTCACACCTGTCATATAATGTTGTTGTTAACATTCACTTATGCCTATCATTTAAGTTAACAATATAAGCACATAATGTTGAGATGAACATTGACATCTATTGAACATGTAAATCACATACTGTTCATGTGAACATTCTCATCAACATCAAACATAAACAAACCCAAAGTGTAGTGGTTACCAAACATGTGCTTGTAAAGATGAATGTCGAATCCTCCAAACTTGGGTTGACTAGCCCTTGTAGTTCGAGTAGAATTTCACCATATGCATCTATCACCTGCACAAACAGAGGGGTGGCAGTACATTATTTACAGTGTCTTTACAGTGTGTGTGTGTGTGTGTTTTGTACACATTTACGATTGCCATATATTGTTGTGTATTGATTCTTCCTTGATGATGTGTATGATGTCATCAAAATACATGTCTGTAGTCTTTGAGTCCCCTCGCCACACAAGCAACCTGTGCATTGTGATTACAGAAAACGTTAATGTCAACATTGCACATTTATGAAATGATCTAACCTATTAAGTACATATGTGAAGCTTAACATCAGCATAAAAATAAATTCAGTTTGAATATGTATGATCACTTACTCATCACCACCATTCTTGTGCAAATTTTGGACCTTCTGCTTGTTGAGTTTGCTCATGTTGGCCCAAACCTTCAGTTTGTTGTTCAAGATTAACTTCTTGTACTTTGTTGCGTGTTTTTTTTGTGGATGTTTGTCTAAATCTTGTACAATTTGGACTGCATGGGATTGCTCTTCAGCTCCCTCTTTTCCTTTCTTTTGACCAGGCAAGTTGGGATATTCAAACTCATCCAACCGGTGCTCTTTCCTTACCTTCTGCTTGATGCGCTTTACCCTCGATGGTGGGCTGATAATGTGTTCCAATGCTGCAATGGGATGCTTCTTAAGGCTGTCATGAGCCTTTTGTGCTTCAACTTGAGTGATAATGTGGATGGACTGATCATCATAAAGGTCTTCAAGAATTGTTTTTTCACATTCCAAGTTGATGACCAATTTTGTTAACCACTGAATTTCTGTATCTTTCCACTTCATTCAATTCTTGATGTCCATGTCCATATTAGATGGGCCCGGTTGGTCAAATAATTTGGCTTCAAGGGCAGCAATCACCCTTGCCCTCAACTCCCACGATTCTTCCAACTATTTGTATTTTGCTTCCCATTGTCGTACGAGACCCCAAGCTTTTTGGTTTTCTTTTATAAGTACATCCACAATGTCCGGCTCACTTGGTTGTGCTATGATGATACCTCTCTCAGCATTGGGGGTGTTACAGCTGGTCTTGATGTCATGTTCAACATCATTTAGGTCCATTGCATCACCAGAAATTCCATCGCTGTCGTCACTGCCTTGATTGTCTTTGCTTTCATCATCATTGCTTTCATTTTGCTTTGCTGGTGCACTCGACAAAACCTCAGGTTTGGGCTCCACATTCAATTTGGTATGATGGTACATCTTTGCTTCAGTTGGGGATGCCATCAGCTCACAGCCATATACCTGGAGTTGGAGACATTATGTTAGTTACATAGTTCCTTGTCTCACTATGTGAATGGGCACAACATTTTTGGTTGTAATTCTACCTTATTTAAAGCAAGCTTCGCCAAAGATATGGACTTCATGTTGGTATGTAAGGCTGTGAGGTCCCACTTCACACACCGCAGAATGGCATTAGGGTTGCGGGGTTGTAAGATTTTTGTATGCTCACACAACCAGTACTGAAACAAATAACAAGCATCAGTAACGTGAATGTTCACATCAATTAACACTGTTGTGAATGTTTACACCAGTGGCTAGTAATTTGTGTTTATCCATTACTGAACAGTAATGTGAATGTTCACATCATTGATGTCAACTTCCACACCATTGCCTAGTAATGCGTGTTCCACATTTGTTTTGGTGCTAACATAAGGAAAACACTGGTGTCAATGTTTACATCAATACACATTGATGTGAACAACAACGTAATATGATTGATTGAGAAATTAATAGTAATGTGAACATTTACATCAATAAACACTGATGTGAATGTTTACACCAGTGTCTACTAATGTGTATTTATCCATTACTAAACAGTAATGTGAATGTTCACATCACTGATGTCAACTTCTATGCCATTGCCTAGTAATGTGTGTTCCATATTTGTTTTGGTGCCAACATGAGCAAAACACTGGTGTCAATGTTTATATCAATACACATTGATGTGAATATTCCTAACATTCCACACTGTCGTGAACATTCACATCAGTGTGTACTTATGCCAACCTTGCCACCAATGCGTACTAATGTGTATGTCACATTTGTTTTGCTGACAATATGAGTGGACAAGCCCTGTAAATGTTCATATTAAATATAGAATAAGATTTATGAGATTTACCATTAACAACATAACACATCCGGTGACTCGTCCTGGTTTTCCCTAGTTTTGGCCCACTGACCCCATCAGGGTTGCCCAGATGCTCTCAGCGCAGTCATACTCGATCATGTTGTCTAATGGATCTATGTATGAGTAGAATGCCCATCCAATTGTTTCTCCGGACGTGGAAAAAATTAGTTTGACGCATGCATACATGCAAACTAATCTTGCAACCTCTTCATTGTCTTGTTTCTTTGTGCCCTTTAATGCTTCGTTTAGAATTTCATGTATTTTTACAGCACTTAACCGACTAACATCCTTGCACATTCGGTGTATGATGCCAGCAGTTAGTTTTGCACCATAAGAGAGGTTCATTGGCTTGGTGCTTGTAGACATCCCTGAACGCCCCGGGAGGAACGAGCTCCCGTTCTGTTCATTTGGGATCACTACAGCTCAGGACTCTAAAATTGTCTCGGTTCTTAATCTGAACCAAAGAGTCCAAATCTGGCAAATCGTTTTACGAAAACAGATTTTGAAAGAAGTGCCAAACATGGACTGATTTGCCAGATACAGAGTCGCCACCTAAATATTTTATTTTGGGAAATTTAGGAAACCCTGACTCGGTGCCGAAGGCCACATGTCCGTCATCACCGGAGTTGTCTCGGCTCGGGAGCTAGGGTACGATTGGGGAAGGTCAGCTATGAGCACCCCCTCTCGCCCGATCCGAAGATCGGCCTCTACTAACCGTGATATCCGTTTTTGAAAACGCTATGTGTTCTTATTCCAGTTATTAGCCTAGCATTACTATATTATGCGCACAGCAAACAAGTATAGACTAGATTGCCAAATTTGGAAATAAACATTGCATATCCGTTTGTTTTGGAAAAATGTTTTGGAATTTGCTACTCGCAAGTGGGCTAAAATACGGATTTCAACGAGCTATTCCAACTCGGGCAATCCAGCCTTCACCCACAGGCAACCAAACAGTTTATCTCACATAAGCATCTAGCCACATGGTAAGCATGCTGTCATGATAGCATTCACACACATGCGAGATGCTAAAGCGAAAACACTTACATCGTACTCCGTGCCAAAACAATAAGCTAGTTAGCAAACATGCATGTCCTAGCTCATGTTAAATTGCCTAATGCAACACACACAGGGTGCAATCAAAGTAGGCTCGGCTAACCTAAACATGGCATATGAAATGCGATCAATTGATGCACGTATTCAATTTGGAATTAAAGTACAAATGCAGTTAGCGTGATGTACCGAGCCTGATGCGTGTAATACGAATGCATGAATGCACGCATGCGTAGCATAAGGTATGCTAATCTGAAAAATGCCCTAATCTACCATTATAAACAGGTAAATAAAAGGGGAGAAAGACGTGAGATTGGAAGACATTCACACACTCACACACACTTATTACATAATTGCCCTCACTCGGAGGAACCAAATAAATATTACAGTCCGAATGATAAGCAAATAAAATTATTACAGAAATTCTAATTAATTAATAGAAAGAATACAAAAAGAAAGGAAAAGGGTGGCCGCAGCCTCTGCCTCGGGACATGCAAATGATGCATGCTCGAAACCCGGCTCGCCTGGAAAACCCGTACTGTACCCCTGCTACCTCTGTTTATACTGCCCTGTCTCTCTGAAAATTGCCAAAGCCCTAGGACAGGTTCCTTGCATGCTGCAGAGTACCACCGGCTAGGGGGGATTCCCACCGGTAGTTCATAATTCCCATCGGCTGTTTTTGGATTTATCGGCCGTTCGAATATTGCCGGTCGGCATTGAATTCTGCCGGTCGGCAGAAACTTCCTGCAGAAGACAGTTTTGACAGCAACAGAGAACAGACAGTATACGGCATGGGATTTCAGGCACATGTGAGCATGGTCATGCTTCCCATCATGCTTTGAACTCAGGGAAGCATGGCCCTCGATCCTCGAGCCATCAATGGTGCATG
Organism: Camellia sinensis; assembly: GCF_055761805.1. Classification (NCBI taxonomy): domain Eukaryota; kingdom Viridiplantae; phylum Streptophyta; class Magnoliopsida; order Ericales; family Theaceae; genus Camellia; species Camellia sinensis. Next base: position 58,865,059 of record NC_138962.1, read on the forward strand.
ATAGCCCAAGAGATCAAGCTTGCCATTTGATGTAAAGATGCATGCAACCACACAAATGAGGACCAAGACCCTATCATGCCGAAGTCAAGGGTCCCGGTGACCGAGAATCAAGGCACATTGCATTACTCGTAATATGAATGTTCCTTGATCCTCACACTTGGTTTGACACCCCAAACCAAGTAATGCAATGCATGTTATGTAATCATGGCTCAAAATGCAACAATAAGATGGAAATGCAAGGCATGCCAAATGTTATGCAACCAATATGGCAAGTATGCAATGCTAGGCATGCAAGATGTAAGTGTAATGCAAATATGGACCATTTGAGCAATGGGATCAACATATTACATGGCTTAATGAAGCAATCATGCAATGGACATGAGACAAGCATGCAAGAGGGCCTTGAACCATAAAGGGGCAGACCTTGATCCACCCCGAAACAGTGGCCAAAAGTGCCTAGAAAGGTAGACAAGAGCTCAAGCCAACAAGTAAGCCAAAGGTCCTAAAGTTAAGGTACAAAAGGAGGGCACTTCACTCCCATCAACAAGACCACTCATGGCATGAATTGGACAAGTCAAAACAGAAACTTAGCATGCAAAATGGACTCCGAACCTACTGATATGGCAGCTCAAATGGCTCCAAAGGGATGTATGCACCAAAGCTCATATCTAGGCATAAAAGGGCCAACTCTCAAGGCATGAAAGAGATCGCAAATGCACACATGTAAAATGATTTAGGGACTGAAGTATGGTCCTAAATGATGCCAAAATCATGAAGATGGTTTAAGCTACACATGTTAGAGGTCAAAATGCTCAAAGCTCACAAGCCAAAACACAAAGAGATGACATTAAACAAGGCAAGCATGACTGAAATAGATGACTAACAGACCTTAAACATGGTAAAATAATGCCAAGACCTTCATAGAACTAGGCCAATACATGCAAGGATCATGGCCTAAACACAAGGCGCATTTCTAGGCCAAATAGGGAGATGTAAAGCAAGTATATTAAGCATGTAAAAAGCCACAAATCCGACCAAAAACAAAGATTACATATGACCTAAAAACACCCAAAAACCTCTGAAAAAGGGCTAAAACCAAACAAGCATGCATGTTACCCTTTTAAGCCAAAATGCAAGAAAATAAGACAATGAAGGGAGAGAGGTGTCCCTCCCCTATGCAAGACTTCAAACCACCTTCCTTACCACTGAAAATCCACTAGTTTTCAGTGGTGAGGAGGCCAAAACACTTAAGCAAATAAGGCCTTACCAAGGAGGCTACAAAAAGGGCAAATGAGGCCTAAGAGGGTGAGTTTGAACTCAAACCACCAAGGACCCTTAATGAAAGTTCTAAAGCATGAAAATATAAGCCTTTTTTATGTTATGCACAAAAACTAAATCAGCAAGAAAGATAGGTAAAACACTAGTGCAAGTTTGGGGAAACTAAAGCAAGATGCTCACCCTTGAAGCACACCTCAAGAACAGCCAATGGAACCCTCTTCTTCTGATCAAAAACAGCCCCAAAACTCAAGAATCAACCCTCAAAGTCCCTCAACCTCGGAGCAAGGTGTAATAGTGTGTGTGTTAGTGCAAAAGTAAGGTAAAATCACACTTTTAGGCCAAGAAACACACACAAAGGAAGAGAGAGAGGGAAGTATAGAGAGAGGGTGTATCTATATGTGTAATCTCTGGTTTTGCCTTCAAAGTTTCTAACCTAGAACAAGAGGAAGGCTCCTCCTCTTATAGAAGTCCCTCTTGCAAAGCTTATACAACAAGCTTGCTTAGAGGGAGATCCCTCCATACACGTGTATGGAGGGAAGCAGAGTTGGTGCCAGCTATCACAGCTGGCACAAAATATCTACATAAAGTAGATGAACAGTGGTCGGCTGCCCAAAAATGCAATTTTGGCAAAAAAAAGTGCCGACCGGCATAAAATAGTGCCGACCGGCAATATTTAGTGCCGATGGAGACAAAAACCAGCCGGTGGCCTCTGGCTATAGCCGGTGGTATGTGGGGGTGCCTCACAAGGCATTCCCTACATACCCAAGGCAAAACACAAGTGTTTGGTGCAAAACCAGACACTAAACGGTCGAGTTCGGAGATCCTGAGGCAAGGCGCATAGCCGAGACCTTCGGGAACTCCAAACGAACACAAACATGGATGATCACCGGGTGTTCAGATGGTGACGTCCAAGTCTTGAGGACGGTCAAAAATGGGGTGTCTACAGTTGCCCCTCTTTGACAGAACTCGAAAGTCATAACAATGACGGGAGTGAATGTCAAAGCCCAGAGACGACCCATTTTTGACAAGGCCGAAGACTCAGACAAACATGCAGGACAGACAAGGTATGCGCCCGAAGGCAGGGGCGAAATGCAAGACAATGCACGAAGCCGAGCATAACTTATGATCATGCAAAGAAAGCTGTAATGAAGCACACATGCGACAACTTTAAGCCAACGTATACCAAACTACACTACAATGCAGAAAGGATGTAAGAGAATCATGCAATTCTCGATTCTTCTCACTCGGAGGATACAATACCTGTGCGGCTCGTCTGGTTGCACCAGCCTTTAATGAACCGTACATACAATATCGTGCCTGCAAAGAAAACAAACTTAACAGGTGCAATATTGTTAACAACATGCATAGTAGTGTACTCGAAATACGTGACAACGCAAAGCAAGTGGGGAGCATAACAATGCTGTGAAGGTACAGATGCGTAAGTGGAGCATGCGGTCTACGTAGGCAACGAAATTGATCATAAGCATGCGGTCTACGCAAGTAACGAAATTAACAAATATGCGGTCTACGCAAATCAAAACACGCGGTCTACGCAAGTAACGAAATTGAACAAGCATGCGGTCTACGCAATCAAAACATGCGGTCTACGCAAGTAATGAAATTAAATAATCATGCGGTCTACGCAATCAAAACATGCGGTCTACGCAAGTAATGAAATTAAATAATCATGTGGTCTACACAATCAAAACATGCGGTCTACGCAAGTAATGAAATTGAACAATTATGCGGTCTACGCAGACAATACATGCGGTCTACGCAAGTAATGAAATTGAACAATAATGCGGTCTACGCAGGCAATACATGCGGTCTACGCAAGTAATGAAATGGATTACAAACATACGGTCTACGCAGGTAATGTAATTAACATGCGGTCTACGCAAGTAATGAAATGGATTACAAACATGCAGTCTATGCAGGTAATGTAATTAACATGCGGTCTACGCAAGTAATGAAATGGATTACAAACATGCGGTCTACGTAGGTAATGTAATTAACATGCGGTCTACGCAAGTAATGAAATGGATTACAAACATGCGGTCTACGCAGGTAATGTAATTAACATGCGGTCTACGCAAGTAATGAAATTGATTACAAACATGCGGTCTACGCAGGTAATGTAATTAACATGCGGTCTACGCAAGTAATGAAATTGATTACAAACATGCGGTCTACGCAGGTAATGTAATTAACATGCGGTCTACGCAAGTAATGAAATTGATTACAAACATGCGGTCTACGCAGGTAATGTAATTAACATGCGGTCTACGCAAATAATGAAATTGAGAAGAGTTGAATGTACACATGCAAGCAAAACATGTTATTCACGATGCTGGAATGTAAAGTATTGTAACACAGCATGATCGAATCGGTTTTGTGGGATTCACAAGATATGAAAAGGATACGGGACGGAATGTCCTCCGTATGGGTCGAGCATCGCCCGCAGAAGTTATGGCCTGAGGTCAACTCGAAGGTTCACGTTTCAAAAGTGTGCGTTCCCGTATTGTGAGGGCGTCAAACCATGTGGTTGACCCGATCAAAGGTACGGAGGGTGCGTTGACCGCAAGGGGAGTTTCACTGGTATCAATTCCGACACTTTGCTACCCTGCCAATCTATGCTTTACTTTCCTTTTTACTGGTAGTTTAAGCACATTGCACTGCCTCAGGCAGGTTTTATTTTTTTCTCAAAACTACAAATTTTGCGAAACATGTGACGGGAATGAAACAACCATTTTGTTCAAAAGATGTTGTATTTGTAAACTTTCTGTGCATCGCATCACAAGGTATCACACCACAATGTGAACGAAATTGAACTTATTTTGAACACTGAAAATTTGCATCGTAATAATCAGGTAGTGAACCGACTTACAACTCAATAAGCAAAACAAAGACATGATGTCACCAATCAAGTGTGAGTACAACTCGATAAACAAATCAAAAGCTCAAAAAGAGTGAAATACAACTCGATAAGCAAATGTACAATAGCTTGACAAGCGGACAGGTGTGACTCCGCGAGAATCGATCGCCGGGGGAGGGATCGGAGGTGGTGAAGTTCCCCAATGCCTAGCATAAACAGCTCAGGGAACCAGGGGGAAGCCCACCGGCCAAGGGTAGAGACCACCGGCTGCAAGGAATGGCCACTGGCCATAAAATTGCTCGGTCGGCAAAATATAATGGTCGGTCGGCAAAGAGTTTGGCCGGCCGGCAGCTAATGAGGGAATCACCAGAATGTTGACACCTGTCCTCCACCCAACCTTATCTCCTACAAGAGACCCCAACTTCGTAGTTTTTCTCAATTCCACACTGATTTGCTCTAATGGAAGAGTTTCTTGCTCAAAATCTCACAGCTTGGATTGCTAGCTTGGATGGCTCGGAAAAATTGAATTTCCGGGGTTTCGGCCTAAACGCACTATTCACTTTGGGTCGTACCCCATTGCACCTCCCGTTTCTTCATGCCGCGGCAAGGTTTTGGAATCCGGTGACGCATGTCTTTAGCTTCGCTGGGCAAGAGATATGTCCTACTTTTGAGGATTTCCGAGCCTTAATGGAGTCCGAGCGCGACGAGGAGATCCTGCCCCAACTTAATTTCGGCCATGCCCAATCCATAAGGCGAATGTGTGGACTTAGTATGCGTGACGCTCGGTCTCTGATTTATGACGGGATGCTGGACATTCCGAGTTTGATCGATCGGTTTTCTGATGCCGGCGATCGCAACAACCATCATTGGCAAGGCTTCCGGCGACACGCCCTTTGTTTGTGCATGCTATCTCGTTTTCTATTTGTCTCAGGCTCTGGAGGGTCTAGTGTCCGACTGACCGAGGTCGCCCAAGGCTTGAAGGAGGGCAAGAGCTGTATTGCCATGACTCTGGCTGAGATGTTGATGGGCTTAGACGCCTTTTATCGTCATGAGACGACCAGATTAGCAGGGAGTCCACTACTACTTCAGGTAATGTTTCCCACCCAATCTCACATATATGCATTGCTCACATCACTCGGCCCTCAAGCTCGGTTTTTCTCACAAAACCCTATTCTCACTTTTCTCTCATCGTACATCTCTCTATTCTTTATTCTCTCATTTTTCATCCCTTTCCAGGTATGGTTGATGGACAAACTGCAGGTTGTGGACTCTTGCCCAGCGTATTCAGCTCGCGGCTACTTCTTCCGGCACCGTCTGGTCAATGCCCTGGATGAAGGATGGTGGTTCGCTTGGATGTGCCGCTTGTCCGCAGACTGTATCGCTTGGCGGTGCCCTTGGCTGAGCCTTCCGGCAATGAGTTACAATATGCCCCGGCAGACTGGGATTCAGCTGATTGGTCTCACTCACTGTGTATTCTACTTCCCATTCAGGATTCGACGTCAATTTGGCCATGATCAGACCTGCCCGCCAGAGGGTATAGAGTATCCTGCCGCATTCCCAGCCCGAGGCGCACAGCTTGCTTGGCAGGCCACCGCGTGGAGGATGAGAGAACTCCTGGCCCCCGCTCCTACTTTCAGTTGCACTTTGTCTGATGAGTGCGCGGATTGGCTCAACGAAGAAGCACAGATTGGGCCCAGCTTGGCATCAGAGGCTTCGACCAGCTCTGGGAGGGGGCGCAGGAGCACCTGACTTGACTATGCCCCAGATTTATTGCTTTATTAGTACTTTCAAGTTTTCTTTATGAATGTAATAAAAAGCAACTTTGATTATATGCAAGAGCAGGAAAGCGCTGTTTTGAAATCAATGAAATTGAACGGTTATGGTACTGAAAATTCTCCGCTTTGGTCCAAAAAATGGTCTTAGTTGTAAAAAGATTATTCTGAACAAAGTCAGCTTTTATTAAAGCTTTTCAAAAACATTTTCGATGTGGATCAGAACTGGACACGCCTAAGATCTGTCACTGAGATGCACAACTCCGGATCCCTGCAACTGGAAAGTTGCCCCTAGTCTGAATAGTACCGCGGCACTGCATTGCAACGGAAAGTTGCCCCTAGTCTGAAGAGCGCTGCACCAGAGATCATAACCGAACCCTTGAATGCTGAATAGACAAAGATGACCGAGATGATCAAATGGACAAAGTTGATCGGGGAAAAGGGTTATGGCTGAACTCCAGGATGAAGTTGCCTACGTATCCCAAAGATGGGAATCAAGCCTTACATAGTTCAGGCTCAGGTTCACTCGAGTATTTTCACTCTCCTTTTGCGCTCTAACTTTTGCCAAAGCCGCCCTTTGCGGGTTTTCAGCCTTGCGAGCTCAGTTTTTATATTTTCTAATTTTTTGTGCTCTAACTTTTGCCTAGGTCGCCCTTCGGGTTTTCGGCCTAGCGAGCCTCTCAAGGGTAATATTTCTTCAACTTGTCCATGTTGATTGGTTGGGAGAACGCCAGGCCATCTAAGTCCATCAGAACCACAGCTCCACCTGACCAGATAGCTTTGATAATGTAAGGACCAGTCCAATTAGGTCTGAACTTGCCCCTCGGGTCGTGGATGGGGGCTCAGTTGTCCTTAAGTACCAGATCTCCTTCCCTTAGATTCCGGGACTTAACCTTCTTGTTGAAAGCCTGGGCAATTCTGCGCTGATAACTTTGAACATGGTACAGTGCTTTCAGTCTTCTCTCATCAAAGAGCATGAGTTCCTCGAACCTGCTCTGCCACCAATCTGCTTCGGCTATGCGACACTTAGCCAACACTCGTAATGACGGAACCTCAACTTCGATAGGTAGAACGGCCACCATCCCATAAACTAATGAATACGGGGTCGCTCCGGTAGAAGTTCTAATTAAAGTCCTGTAGCCCCACAGAGCAAACGGCAACTTATCTGGCCAGTCTTGGTAGGTTTCCACCATCTTCCGTAGTATATGCTTGGTGTTCTTGTTGGCTGCCTCAACTGCTCCGTTGGTTTGCGGCCGGTATGTGGATGACTTATGAAAAGCCACGTTGTACTTCTCCAACAAGTCAATCACTTCCTTCTTAAAGTGGGAACCATTATCCGAAATAATCTCGTTTGGGACTCCGTAGCGGCAGATGATGTTGTTTCTGATAAATTTTGCAACGTGCGACGCCTTCAACACTGCATATGATTGGGCCTCAACCCACTTTGTGAAGTAATCTATCGCGACCAGGATGAACTCATGCCCATTTGACCCCTTCGGAGTGACAGCCCCGATCACATCGACTCCCCAAACTGAAAATGGCCATGGCGAAGTCATGTAATACAGCTTTGACGGCGGGATGTTCATGCGGTTTGCATGGATCTGGCATTTGTGGCATCGCCGAACAAAACCGATACAGTCCTCTTCCATTGCAGACCAGTAGTAGCCCTGTCTAAGGATTTTTCTGGTCAGCATTACTCCGTTCATGTGTGCACCACATTCTCCTCCATGGATGGCCTCCATCAGGCGCTTTGATTCTTCGGCTTCGACACATAGCTTGTGCATTCCCAGATGGCCTCTCTTATACAGCTTACCCCCACAGATGATGAACTGAGCGGCCATTCTTCTGATTGCCCTCTTGTACTTGGCATTTACCCCTGGCGGGTATACTTCCTTTTCCAAGAAATTCCAAATGTCATAATACCAGGGGTTGTTGTCCTGAGCCTCATCTATGGCGAAAATCGACTCATATGCTGGCGCAAACTTCTGGTCAATGATGACTGGACGCATCCGGACTCCGGACAGGATGTCTATCATGGAAGATAGAGTTGCTAGTGAATCTGCGAACCTGTTGTTCTCTCTCACTAGGTGAGTGAAATTTAGCTTCTCAAATCGAGGAATTAATAAATCCAAGGTTTGGTAATTATCATCCTTTCCTCTTTGACTTTCCAGTCTCCTTTTGCTTGAGATACAACAAGGTTCGAGTCCCCAATAACGTCCAACCGTCTTGCCCCTAGTTCTAGGGTTGCTTCTAGGCCAGCAATACATGCCTCATATTCTGCTTCGTTGTTCGAGACTTTGAACCGGAGCTTGAATGCTAAAGGGATACGGGAATCGTCCGGCGCTATCAGCAACACTCCTATCCCATACCCGTACTGGTTTGACGCTCCGTCAAAGTACATCGTCCAAGTTTCATCTTTGACATTCAGAATGGCTTCATCTGGGAATAGGTACTCAACCGCCTCATCCCCTTCAACCGGGTGGTCAGCAAGGAACTCCGCTACCGCTCTTCCTTTCACTGACTTGCGTGTTACATACTTCAAATCAAATTCGGAAAGCAACAGCAGCCAACGGGCTAGCCTACCCGTAAGTGCCGGTTTCTCGAAAAGATATTTGATGGGATCCAAGCGTGAAACCAACATTACAGAGTGAGCTAACAGGTAGTGTCGCAGCTTCCTGGTAGCCCATACCAAAGCTAAGCAAGCCTTCTCCAGCGGAGTGTAGCGGGTCTCGTAGTCCAACATCTTCTTGCTCAGATACTAAATGGCCCTTTCCACCTTATCCTCCGATTCCTGTGCGAGCATGCAGCCCATTGTAGTCTCAGTCACTGAAAGGTACAATATCAACGGTTTCCCCGGCTCTGGCAGTGACAACACGGGCGGATTCTGCAAGTATTCTCTGATCTGTTCAAAAGCAGCTTGGCATCGGCCGTCCCATTGGAATTTCTTGCCTTTCTTCAGGAGACCAAAAAGTGGTTCACAAGTCAAGGTCAATTTTGAAATAAACCGTCTTATGAATTGCACTTTACCTAGAAAGCCTCGCACCTCCTTTTCAGTCCTTGGTGGTGGCATTTCTAAGATGGCCTTGATTTTGGAAGGGTCGACTTCGATGCCCCTTTGTGTAATCAGAAATCCTAGCATTTTTCCCGCTGTAACACCAAATGTACATTTATGAGGATTCAGCCGCAACCGAAATTCTCTGATCCATTGGAAGAACTTTTGCAAGGCGGTGTAGTGGCCCTCTCTTTCTTTGGACTTGACAATCATGTCATCCACGTACACCTCAACCTCTTTGTGGATCATATCATGCAATATCGTGGTTGCAGCCCGTTGATATGTGGCTCCAGCATTCTTCAACCCAAACGGCATCACCCTGTAACAGTATGTCCCCCACGGGGTGGTGAAAACAGTCTTCTCCCGGTCTTCGGGTGCCATCACTATCTGGTTATATCCTGAGAAGCCATCCATGAACGAAAGCAAGGCATGCCCTGCTGTAAAATCTACCAACTCATCAATATGCGGCAAGGGAAAGTCGTCCTTCGGACTAGCTCTATTCAAATCCCTGAAATCCACACATACTCGGATCTTGCCATCCTTCTTTGGCACTGGAACAATGTTGGCCAACCAAGTCGGGTATTCAGATACCAACAGGAAGCCTGTATCAATTTGCTTGGTGACCTCTTCTTTAATTTTAATGGCCCAATCGGGACGGATCCTTCTGAGTTTTTGCTTGACAGGTCAGGCCTCGGGATCAAGAGGGATCCGGTGCTGTACAATCTCAGGATCGATTCTAGGCATGTCTTCGTAGGACCACACGAAAACATCTTTGAAATCTTTTAATAAAGCGACTAAGCGCTCGCGTTCCTCCGAAGACAACGTGGACCCGATCTGGACCAGCCGCGGGTCCTTCTCAGTACCAACATTCACAGTAGTGATTTCATCCATTAAGGGTTTAACAAATCTTTCCTGCTCTTGATCAATTAATCGTTGCAAAACCGGAGGAATTTCTTCCTCGTCGTTTTCATCAAAATTTTGAAAGTCCTGATTTAAGCAATAAATCAAAGGCACAGAAAAATACTCAGAAACCACGTCCACATCATTCTCATTAAATACTTCCAAGCCGTCCGATTCTTCTGTTACAACAGACTCAAAAGAGAAAGAAAATGACGACCTAGACAGGACTGTGGCATCCGGGTTATCACCCCCAGGAATACCGGACTCAGACTCAGTTGAGCTGGAACCTGATTCCGACTCACAAGATTCGGTGGAATCAGATTCCGGCTCACTACGTGACCCGGTGCTGCTGGACAAAAATCCTTCTTCATATTGCCAGACGAGAGAGGGTGCGATGGATGCATCCAAAATAGTTGATGGTAGGCCCGCAGCCGCTTCATTCCCGATCATGCATACCGAGGAGTTGTCCTCCAAGCACTTCTGTTCGATCGGAGGATCTGAAAGTAGACATGCCAGTGCTACCCCCATTTCATTTTCAGCGTCCTTAGACTGCACTTCCTTACTGTGTTCAGCCTCAGCCGATAGATCTGTTTGTCCTTTGGCGGTATCATCCTCAGGTAACTGTAAATCAAAGAAGATCTCAAACCCCGGTACGCGCTTCTTCTCCGCGTTCAGCCATGGTTCCGGGAAGCCGCAGAACGGAAAGTCCTCCCCCTCCCGGACGAAGCGTCCGTTTAGGGTACCCTGAATGGGCCGGTGCATTAAGTCAAAGGGCTTCCCCATCTGTTTCGCTTTGGCCCTTCCGGCCATCTCCTTTCCTTTCCTTATCCAGTCTTGTTTGGTGGGTAGGTAACCCAATCCAAAGGTATGAGGGTTGTGTGGCACTTCGGCCAATGCCGCGACGCCTTTCTGGCCGCTCTTCCCCAATCCCATCCTGGGGATGTGCTGGAGTTTGTTCATGAGATAGACTGCTTGGGCACTGACATATACCCCTTCATTAGCTGCCATGATGTCCTGTACAACCCGAGCCTCAGCCAAGGTAAAACCCGATATGAACACATCTTCCATGCCGTGCTTGATTTCTAGAACAGGCGTGGATACCTCCGGCGGCGGATGAATTGATGAGTTTCCAAAAACAATGGCTACTCCCTTCCCATAGGGGTATTTCACCACTTGATGTAGGGTGGAGGAGACCGCTTTCACCTGATGCAGCCACGGCCGCCCCAAAAGCAAGTTGAACGTTGCAGGAACCTCCAAGACATGGAAATCTATCTCATGCTGTCCCGGCCCAACCTTTGTTTGGATCTTAACTGTCCCCATTACTTCCCGGCTTGTGTTTTCGTATGCCCGAATCACCTGGGCCGTTGGCACAAAATCCGCGACTTTTAAACCGATTGCGTAGGCTGTCCTGGCCGGACAGACGTTGATGGCGGACCCCGTGTCGACAAGCACCACGGGTATCCATTTATCTCTGCACTCCACAGAGATGTAGAGTGGCTTGTTATGGTTCGCACCCTCAGGTGGCAGTTCTTTATCAGAAAAAGTCAACACCGGGGCAGCCCTTCCCGAAAAAACTAGGCCCACCAGCTGTTCGGGCGTGGTGTCTATGGAAAGCTTGGCTTTGTCCATGGCTGAGAGTACAGCCGGTCTATGTACTCGAGAAGCCATAAGCAGCCCCCAAATGGAGATGTCTGCTTGTATCTTCTTTAATTGTCTCAATACGGCCTCATCCTCGAGTTGCTTTTCCTTTTGCTTCTCTGCCTCCCTATCCTTTCCAGACGTCTCTGGGTGATCTAGGTGTGGGGGCTTGAAATACCGTCCACTCCTAGTCATGTGATCGACTTCGCCAATATACCAGGTATCATCTGGTTGGTCAATCCCCCAGTCTTCGTCCGTGTGGGCAAGACATAGGTCGTCGTCTTCCCACCACATTCCATCTGCAGCCGACAGGCACCTATCCGGTTCTGGCATGACTGTCCTCATGCTCACAGTACCTTCTATTCCTATGCTCGCGGCATTCTCCATTTCCGTACTTGCAGCGGTCTCAACCCCCACATGGGCTTTTGCCTTCCTGAGTCTCTCGGAATCTTCGAATCTTTCCCGTTCTGACTGTGTCAATGTAGTAGACTGTTCAATAATCCCTGTACTCAAAATGCTCCAATCCCGAGCGAAACTCTTGACACCGGCGCTCTCCGGCGATATACTCTGTTCTTCGGCCCTCCCGGCTGTTACTAACATTCCTACCCCTGCCGGGCCTTGTTCTGACTGAAACTCTCCTACCACATCTGGCTAATCGTCCAACCATCCCGTGGCCTCCGTCAATTCCTCATAATCGAACCAGTTGACGGCTGAGTCTTCTGGATCTTGGTTACTGTAAAACTGGAGCTGAGCAAGATCCTCTTCCACAGCTGTCAAATCATCCGTTCCCTGTCCTGGACTGTCCCCTTGGATTGTACACAGCTCTCCTCCTGCTAGAAATTCCACATCTGGTCTATTCTGGCCCATTGGTGAAATGTAGTCACTAGGACTATAAGCATTCCTAACATCACTCCCAAACTCCGCAGGCTCTGGCTTGACAACCTCCTTCTCCTTTGGGGTCTTCTCTCTCCTATTCTCGATGGTCACCACCACTGGCTTGGGTTGGGTTATGGAGACGTCCATCATGCACAAATCGGTGCAATCAGGAAGGAAAACCTCCGGCTTAGGCAGGTAGGAGGGTGTGATGTAGATACTAGGATCGTAGGACACGACCCTAGTGTGGGTGAAATTGATTCTTTTGGGTGGTGGAGCTTGGTTATGTGTGGGGAGAGGATTTGTAGTAACATTGGGTTTCTCAGGTGGTAAAATTACCCCGTTATCGATGAGATCTTGAACCTCATGACGCAACCGAAAGCACAGGTCGGTGTTGTGACCGTGCGCAATATTTGGCCGGATTGTGGGCAGCAGGGAGTCTTTCCGGTAAGGGCCGCGGCTCTAGGGGCTTCAGATGCCCTTTTCTGATCAAAACCCCCAAAGCTTTGGACAGGGGCATATAAAGCGGAGCGAAGGTTCTGGTGTTTCTGGGAGGGTATTTGGTTGTTTGTGGGTTGCACCGGACACACCGGAGAACGGTGCGGCTGCCATATTTCTTGGGGAAGGGTTGGTGGTAACCATACTCACTTCGGAGGTCCTGGTAGTTGTAGCGCCACTCGGGCCTGCATTAGTGTTAAGATTGAAAGTTTTGCGGGGCTACTCCCGGTCATTATCAATCAATCCTTGCTTTAAGGCATCCTCAATTTGCACCCCCATTTCATGTAGATTAGAAAAGGTAGGAAATGGGAGTACAATCATCTTTTGCATTAACTTCGGCTGAAGATTGCGCACAATCATCCGAATCTGGTCTTTGTCTATGGGCCTTAAGGTCATCATCGAAGCCTTAGCCCGCCATCTGGTTACAAATTCCGAGAAACTCTCTTTGGGTTCTTGCCTCGTTGTCTCGAGGTCCCGGGTCGTAATCTCGATCTGTGTATTGTATGAATACTGCAAGATGAAGGCCTCAGCCATCTCGTCCCAACTCCTCTTGACGTCATCCTCCAATTTGGCATACCATATGGCCGCTACACCCGACAGGGTTCGGCCAAATAAAGACAGCTTCTGCAGTCTAGTGAGGCCCATCGGCCTTAGGATGTCTGAAAACAATCTTAGGTGCACCATGGGGTCTCCAGACCCATCAAATCGATCAGCGTGTGGCATCTTGAATCTGTCGGGCAACGTCACGGCTGCATCGGTGTACCCATCTTCGATGTCAGGGATGGTCCTGACTCCCTGGGATCTTTTGAACATCTTTTCCAATTTACTCAATTTTAAGGTTGTGGGGTCCATTTCGAACTCAAAAGGAGAGTCCGATGTATTGACAGGTGTGGGTGCCTTGGATAGTTGTGGCGGAATCGGGGGCGGAGCTGGCCTCGTTGGAAGGTCGGTATCTTCTTGGACATTCCGGGCATTCGGTGTTTCTTCGGGTATCGGAACCCTTGGTGGTGGAGGAACTTGCTGTGAAGCAGACGCTCCAGTTTGCTGCTGCAATCTCACGATTAACACCGCTTGCTCATTCACAACAGTGGCCTGCTGTTTGGCGAATTCTACCTGCCGGACAGCATCCTGCTGCATCATTTTCATGCTTTCTTGGAGTTGGCGCACCATCTCCTCTAAGCTAGCCATACTATTCTGCTCTGGTTGAATTACTGGTATATGTTCCCTCTCTATAGGTGAAACAGGACCCTGATCCCTACCGAGCTCAGGCGGGGTAGATAAAGCTCTCTGAACTGACTGTTGGACTGGTGCCCTCTGCCTAACTGTCCTCCGTCTAGTAACCGGGGGTAGAGAGTGGTACACTGGTTGTCCGTCTATCAGATCCTCAGATCGATGGAGCCGACGACCTCTGATCCAGAGTGCTTGGGGAGTATCTATCGGGTTGGAAGTAATGGTGCTAAGCTACCTAGAAAAAAAGATAAATAAAGCAGTAAATAAACAAACAAACGGACAGCACAATGACGTAAAACAAGCACATACAACGCACAGTTGGGCATTCACAATACACAGTTGGCAAGGCAAAACACACTGTTCCTTAATACTGATCACTGTTCCCCAGAATTACTGTTCCCAAAACTGAACCTGGTACCCGCAGATAACTGATTCTTATAACTGATACTGATGCCCTCAGGTCTAATACTCAATCTTGCAGACTGATACGGACATTCCTGTAGAGATACACTCTGAAAGCACATAGCAAGTAAAGAGAACCAAAACACCCCTATGTTGGGGTAGGGTTTCCCTGTCCTATTTTGTCAGGAGCTAGGGTTTCACTATGCACGCAGCAATTTTCAAACAACCTAACATCGGGTAAGCAGCCTGTCCTAACTTGGAATGGTCACTATGGATCCGAATATGTACTAGGTCGAATGGCCGAAAAGGGTGGCCCGGTAAAACCGGGGTTTGTGTTCCCATACTGCAGAGCCCATAGCCGGTCAGCCTTATGGTCATGCCTTGACAAGACAAGCCTCCGGCAAACCGTTCAGGAATGGCAGATGGCAAACACTGTGTTCCTAGGCGCACCAATGCACATGCAATGCAAAGAGACACATAAACGAAATCAAAACAGGATATCATGAGTTCGAGTCAAGCTCTCTAAATTCCCCAGCAGAGTCGCCAGAAACTGTAGACGTCCCCGAACGCCCCGGGAGGAACGAGCTCCCGTTCTGTTCATTTGGGATCACTACAGCTCAGGACTCTAAAATTGTAATGGTTCTTAATCTGAACCAAAGAGTCCAAATCCGGCAAATCGTTTTGAGAAAACAGATTTTGAAAGAAGTGCCAAACATGGACTGCTTTGCCAGATACAGAGTCGCCACCTAAATATTTTATTTTGGAAAATTTAGGAAACCCTGACTCGGTGCCGAAGGCCACATGTCCGTCATCACCGGAGTTGTCTCGGCTCGAGAGCTAGGGTACGATTGGGGAACGTCAGCTATGAGCACCCCTTCTCGCCCGATCCGAAGATCGGCCTCTACTAACCGTGATATCCGTTTTTGAAAACGCTATGTGTTCTTATTCCAGTTATTAGCCTAGCATTACTATATTATGCGCACAGCAAACAAGTATAGACTAGATTGCCTAATTTGGAAATAAACATTGCATATCCGTTTGTTTTGGAAAAATGTTTTGAAATTTGCTACTCGCAAGTAGGCTAAAATACGGATTTCAACGAGCTATTCCAACTCAGGCAATCCAACCTTCACCCAGAGGCAACCAAACAGTTTATCTCACATAAGCATCTAGCCACATGGTAAGCATGCTGTCATGATAGCATTCACACACATGCGAGATGCTAAAGCGAAAACACTTACATCGTACTCCGTGCCAAAACAATAAGCTAGTTAGCAAACATGCATGTCCTAGCTCATGTTAAATTGCCTAATGCAACACACACAGGGTGCAATCAAAGTAGGCTCGGCTAACCTAAACATGGCATATGAAATGCGATCAATTGATGCACGTATTCAATTTGGAATTAAAGTACAAATGCAGTTAGCGTGATGTACCGAGCCTGATGCGTGTAATACGAATGCATGAATGCACGCATGCGTAGCATAAGGTATACTAATCTGAAAAATGCCCTAATCTACCATTATAAACAGGTAAATAAAAGGGGAGAAAGACGTGAGATTGGAAGACATTCACACACTCACACACACTTATTACATAATTGCCCTCACTCGGAGGAACCAAATAAATATTACAGTCCGAATGATAAGCAAATAAAATTATTACAGAAATTCTAATTAATTAATAGAAAGAATACAAAAAGAAAGGAAAAGGGTGGCCGCAGCCTCTGCCTCGGGACACGCAAATGATGCATGCTCGAAACCCGGCTCGCCTGGAAAACCCGTACTGTACCCCTGCCACCTCTGTTTATACTGCCCTGTCTCTCTGAAAATTGCCAAAGCCCTAGGACAGGTTCCTTGCATGCTGCAGAGTACCACCGGCTAGGGGGGATTCCCACCGGTAGTTCATAATTCCCATCGGCTGTTTTTGGATTTATCGGCCGTTCGAATATTGCCGGTCGGCATTGAATTCTGCCGGTCGGCAGAAACTTCCTGCAGAAGACAGTTTTGACAGCAACAGAGAACAGACAGTATACGGCATGGGATTTCAGGCACATGTGAGCATGGTCATGCTTCCCATCATGCTTTGAACTCAGGGAAGCATGGCCCTCGATCCTCGAGCCATCAATGGTGCATGATAGCCCAAGAGATCAAGCTTGCCATTTGATGTAAAGATGCATGCAACCACACAAATGAGGACCAAGACCCTATCATGCCGAAGTCAAGGGTCCCGGTGACCGAGAATCAAGGCACATTGCATTACTCGTAATATGAATGTTCCTTGATCCTCACACTTGGTTTGACACCCCAAACCAAGTAATGCAATGCATGTTATGCAATCATGGCTCAAAATGCAACAATAAGATGGAAATGCAAGGCATGCCAAATGTTATGCAACCAATATGGCAAGTATGCAATGCTAGGCATGCAAGATGTAAGTGTAATGCAAATATGGACCATTTGAGCAATGGGATCAACATATTACATGGCTTAATGAAGCAATCATGCAATGGACATGAGACAAGCATGCAAGAGGGCCTTGAACCATAAAGGGGCAGACCTTGATCCACCCCGAAACAGTGGCCAAAAGTGCCTAGAAAGGTAGACAAGAGCTCAAGCCAACAAGTAAGCCAAAGGTCCTAAAGTTAAGGTACAAAAGGAGGGCACTTCACTCCCATCAACAAGACCACTCATGGCATGAATTGGACAAGTCAAAACAGAAACTTAGCATGCAAAATGGACTCCGAACCTTCTGATATGGCAGCTCAAATGGCTCCAAAGAGATGTATGCACCAAAGCTCGTATCTAGGCATAAAAGGGCCAACTCTCAAGGCATGAAAGAGATTGCACATACACACATATAAAATGATTTAGGGACTGAAGTATGGTCCTAAATGATGCCAAAATCATGAAGATGGTTTAAGCTACACATGTTAGAGGTCAAAATGCTCAAAGCTCACAAGCCAAAACACAAAGGGATGACATTAAACAAGGCAAGCATGACTGAAATAGATGACTAACAGACCTTAAACATGGTAAAATAATGCCAAGACCTTCATAGAACTAGGCCAATACATGCAAGGATCATGGCCTAAACACAAGGCGCATTTCTAGGCCAAATGGGGAGATGTAAAGCAAGTATATTAAGCATGTAAAAAGCCACAAATCCGACCAAAAATAGAGATTACATATGACCTAAAAACACCCAAAAACCTCTGAAAAAGGGCTAAAACCAAACAAGCATGCATGTTACCCTTTTAAGCCAAAATGCAAGAAAATAAGACAATGAAGGGAGAGGGGTGTCCCTCCCCTATGCAAGACTTCAAACCACCTTCCTTACCACTGAAAATCCACTGGTTTTCAGTGGTGAGGAGACCAAAACACTTAAGAAAATAAGGCCTTACCAAGGAGGCTACAAAAAGGGCAAATGAGGCCTAAGAGGGTGAGTTTGAACTCAAACCACCAAGGACCCTTAATGAAAGTTCTAAAGCATGAAAATATGAGCCTTTTTTTATGTTATGCACAAAAACTAAATCAGCAAGAAAGATAGGTAAAACACTAGTGCAAGTTTGGGGAAACTAAAGCAAGATGCTCACCCTTGAAGCACACCTCAAGAACAGCCAATGGAACCCTCTTCTTCTGATAAAAAACAGCCCCAAAACTCAAGAATCAACCCTCAAAGTCCCTCAACCTCGGAGCAAGGTGTAATAGTGTGTGTGTTAGTGCAAAAGTAAGGTAAAATCACACTTTTAGGCCAAGAAACACACACAAAGGAAGAGAGAGAGGGAAGTATAGAGAGAGGGTGTATCTATATGTGTAATCTCTGGTTTTGCCTTCAAAGTTTCTAACCTAGAACAAGAGGAAGGCTCCTCCTCTTATAGAAGTCCCTCTTGCAAAGCTTATACAACAAGCTTGCTTAAAGGGAGATCCCTCCATACACGTGTATGGAGGGAAGCAGAGTTGGTGCCAGCTATCACAGCTGGCACAAAATATCTACATAAAGTAGATGAACAGTGGTCGGCTGCCCAAAAATGCAATTTTGGCAAAAAAAAGTGCCGACCGGCATAAAATAGTGCCGACCGGCAATATTTAGTGCCGATGGAGACAAAAACCAGCCGGTGGCCTCTAGCTATAGCCGATGGTATGTGGGGGTGCCTCACAAGGCATTCCCTACATACCCAAGGCAAAACACAAGTGTTTGGTGCAAAACCAGACACTAAACGGTCGAGTTCGGAGATCCTGAGGCAAGGCGCGTTGCCGAGACCTTCGGGAACTCCAAACGAACACAAACATGGATGATCACCGGGTGTTCAGACGGTGACGTCCAAGTCTTGAGGACGGTCAAAAATGGGGTGTCTACAGTGCTGCAGTCCACCCAAAAAATAAGTGATACATCACTTCTAAAAATCTGAATGCTCTTGTCCCCGACGTAAAACCTCCCACTGGATGGCTTGAATGTCTACGCTATACGTACAATGACATCATCGTATTTCATGCAATGGTTAAGGTCGACTTCCTTACTGATCAAACAATCAAATAAAGGCCAAAATGGTGTTTTCCTAAGGCATTTCAATTGACCATTTGTAAATTTTGTAGCCTTCAATAGTTTCACCAATCCAGTGATATTTGACCAGTAGTTGACCTTTTTTATGTTCACTTGTTTGGGACTAGCTGTTTGATCGGGTTTACCTTTGGCACACGATCCCTCTCTCTTTCTTTTGCCATCAAATCTACGGGGAAGACCTGTTTGTTCAAATAAGAACATATTTAATATTACGTCACAAATGAATAGTGATAATAAGTGTAAATAGAATGCCATGTGAATAATGGGATTGTGACGGTGAAATAGTATGTGAATAGCTGGTGCAAATATTCAGATGAAGAGGTGATACCATATGACAAACCAAAATTCACATGAAGAGGTGACAACAGTCATGCATTACAACTATTAAACTAACACGATGTATACACGATGTTAATCTTCACATCATTATACTTATATGTTTGAATGTGAATATTCACAGCCAAATATATGGTGTGAATATTCAATGTGAATGTAACAATGTGAATATTAACATTATATTCACAATGTAAATATTGAAATTATATTTAGAATGTTACAATGTAAATATTAACATTACGTTCATAATGAATGTCAACAACAACAACATAATATGACTGATTGAGAAATTAACAGTAATGTGAACATTCACATTATTATACACTGATGCGAATGTTCACAACAGTGTCTACAATGTCAGTTTATCCAGTAATGAACAGTAATGTGAATGTTCACATCATCGATGTTTACAAATTCAATTCCAAAAACAAAAGTAGTTATAGGGCAATATAAATATATATATTGGTGATCATATTATGTTATAATTGGTTGAAAAATAGAGGGTAGAACCAACAACACCCAACAACACCAACAAGTCTGACATTGATGTCACAATGTGAATATTTACATCATATTGCATCACATTGTTGAGTGAAGATTGGGGGTTCTATGGACATCAACAATCAACAATATCAACAATGACAGTAATGTGAACATTAACAATATTATACACTGATGTGAATGTTCACATTAGTGTCTACTAATGTCAGTTTATCAATTAATGAACAGTACTTTAAATGTTCACATCATCAATGTTTACAAAATCAATTCCAAAAAGAACAATAGTTATAGGGCAATGTAAATATATACATTGGTGATCACACTATGTTATAATTAGCTGAAAAATAGAGGGTGGAACCAACAACACCCAACAACACCAACAAGTCTGACATTGATGTCACAATGTGAATATTTACATCATATTCCATCACATTGTTGAGTGAAGATTGAGGGTTTTATGGACATCAATAATCAACAATATGAACAACGACAGTAATGTAAACATTCACATTATTATACACTGATGTGAATGTTCACATCAGTGTCTACTAATGTCAGTTTATCCATTAATGAACGGTACTATGAAGGTTCACATCATCAATGTTTACAAAATCAATTCCAAAAACAACAACAGTAATAAGGCGATGTAAATATATACATTGGTGATCACATTATGTTATAATTGGCTGAAAAACAGAGGGTGGAACCAACAACACCTAACAACACCAACAAGTCTGGCATTGATGCCACAATGTGAATATTTACATCATATTCCATCACATTGTTGAGTGAAGATTGGGGGTTCTATGGACATCAACAATCAACAATATCAACAATGACAGTAATGTGAACATTCACATTATTATACACTGATGTGAATGTTCACATCAGTGTCTACTAATGTCAGTTTATCCATTAATGAACAGTACTGTGAATGTTCACATCATCAATGTTTACAAAATCAATTCCAAAAACAACAACAGTAATACGACGATGTAAATATATACATTGGTGATCACATTATGTTATAATTGGCTGAAAAATAGAGCGTGGAACCAACAACACCCAACAACACCAACAAGTCTAACATTGAGGTCACAATGTGAATATTTACATCATATTTCATCACATTTTTGGGTGAAGATTGGGGGTTCTATGGACATCAACAATCAACAATATCAACAATGACAGTAATATGAACATTCACCTTACTATATACTGATGTGAATGTTCACACCAGTGTCTACTACTGTGAGTTTATCCATTAATGAACATTAATGTGAAAGTTCACATTAGTGATGTTTACAAAATCAAATTCCAAAACAACAACAGTAATACGGCAATGTAAATATATACATCGGTGATCACATTATGATTGAAAGACAGAAGGTGGAATGATATTGCTTACTTTTGTTCCTCATGGTGGGTGGGTACGGAAGTCTATGGACCACACTCAGTTGATGGAATACGGTCAATCGACCGACGGGAGTTTTGGAACAATGAACCACCCTCCTTCTGATGTAAACCTTTGCAACGGTGAGATGATGAGGAATAGCAGTGGCCAACGACAGTGGACGATGGATGACAACGATGGTGAGGCAATGTGAATCTAGGATTACGGTGAGGCGATGTGAATCTGGGGTCGACGATGAGATTTTGTTGGGGAAATTTTGTGGATTGAATAAATGAAATCAGAATGGGTTTGTTTTTAGAATCATTTAGACGCGGGAGAAGTGGAGAGATGGTTATTTCGTCCTTTTACAATTAATGGACCTAATGGAATATTCAAAAATAGTTTGGGTTTTATGGAATAAAATAGTTACAAATAGGATTTATCAAAAAAAAGCCCATAATTATATTGTAAATATTTTTTTTTTTTTTTTTTTTTTTTTTTTTTTTTTTTTTTTTCAGATGCTATTATTTTGAGTACGTGATGATATCTTCACATATTGATATTCGAGCTTACTGTTGGTACTAAAACAAGCTATAATATGTATGCTTTTTTTTTAATTTGTACCGTCTATATTTTTGTTTTGTTTTAGATAAAAATTTGAGTTCTTGAATTATCACAAATTATTAATACTGTTGGAGGATGTTTTATATATTTTTGTAAATAATGTTTGGTTAAGACTATATTGTTGCAGGGTACATATATATTATTCGTATATATGATTTTGTTTTTTTTTTTTTTTTTTTTTTTTTGAGGACTTATATATGATTTTGTGAGTGTAAATGTGAATGCGAATGCGAATGATGATGTGTGTGGATGTGGATGTGGATGTGGATGTGGATGTATTTTATTTTACAAAATAATAATAATTTGTACAGAGAATGAATTAATAAAAATATATATATATATATATATTTTACGTAAATAATTATTTTGCGATAGTAATAAACCGTCGCTAATGTAATCACTATTTACTTACATTTTATTATATGTGACGGGTTAACTTGTTGCATACACATGTTAGTGCTAGTTTAGCGACGATTTAAGTTGTTGTGAATACATTATTGATTTAATTCTTTTTTTTTTTTTTGCAATGATTAATACCATCATTAATAATACTTTTCGCGACGTCAACTATCGTCCTTAAAAAAAAATTGGCGATGGCATCCTGACCCGTCGCTAAAAGCAATGTTTTTCCCCCTTTCTTGTGTCAGGTTAAACCTTCGCAAATACCATTGATTTACCATCGCTTTAGCAACCCCCCATTTCCTGTTGCTACATGTGGACCTTTTGCAATGTTTGAGACCGTCGTAAAAGGTTCAGTTTTTAGTAGTGTTATTATCTAGGGTCGCTGTCAATTTGATAGATTTTTTTATTTTTTATTTTTTTTATGTTGGTGGTGCAGATCAAAAGGATAGTGTTTTTTAGGGAAAAAATTTGGTTATGAATGTTGTTGCCAGTTTGGAAAAATTGTTTAAATGTGGCAAAACGATATTACAAAACTTGGGTTCGGTCTAAGTTATCATTTTGTAATTATACGATGCAGATGATTGAGTGAGTTCATTCAATCTAAAGCATTATGCACAATGTTCTCCAAATAATCTTCTTTATTAGCTTTGGTTGGTCCACTAATTTGAAGGATAATCCACAAGAGGAAATCATTCCCAAAGAAAAACACTTGTAGCAGCAGGAAATAAGAGAACTTTAAATACAATGACAGAACCTAAAGGTAGCTTACCCGCCAACAAAACCGAGATCCTCACGTGCTCGCCAATAGCATTTTGGTAAAGAAAAAATAATTAAATTTTGGTAGGAAAACTGATGTGGCAACGGATATCTTTGCCAAACTTTTATCCACATTTGGTTCAAGATTTGGCTGACATTTTTTGTAAAGGCATTTGACTCACCATTAGAGGAGTGATTTTGTGAACTGAAGCCAATTTTTTGGCTTTGGCAAGGCATCTGACAAAGCTATTGGAGTTGCCCTGATTCATGTTATATAGGTTTGGCCAGGTGGCCAATCCCAAAGTAATACCCCCCAAGGTATCAAAAGCAAAAATACATTAAGTTATAAACACACGGAAAAAAAAAAATATTCGAAAGGAAAAAAGATATAGGGCTAATTTATAGAAACTTAGCTAATAATAGCACTTTTCAATTAAAGACTATTTGGTGCAATTTATTATTCTTTATTTTGAAATCTATGTTTCAACTATTTAGTGCAATTTTACTGCTACTTATTATAGAATAATAAATCCATGAAGTTGGAAATAAATAAATTATCTTTAAAGTGGACAGAAGTATTTTTAGCTTTTATTTTATCATTTATTCAACTTACAAAAAGATGCAAAAATCTAACCCAAACCAAACTAATCACAATTTATTATTAACTCTATTGAATTCAAATACTCCCTTAAACTGGTCCCAAGCCACAAACCTACTCAATTTAACATCTGAAATTCAATATTGCTTGTTCATTACTAAGAATACAAGTTTTGAGCTCAACATTTGTGGACAATCTACTATGCCACTAATGTTTGTTGTCCACATGATGCAGTTCATATCAAGACACCACTTGCCATCAAATTATATCAAGACACCGCTTGCAGCAAAGACCTATGAACTGCAGCAAGAGAAAATGACATATTAGAAACTGATTTATAGAAATCTAGCAATTGAAACAAACAGAAGAAAATAATCAAAGTGGTTCATTCATACTAGTAGAGATCAGAGAAATAGGGAAGGAACAACATGGTTTCTCTCTGACTTGAATGTGTGTTCTCATGCTTGTAGTCTAATTTTTTTCGGTGAAATTAGTCAAGTATGGAAATGGTAAGCCAAGTGTAAAACTTGTTAAAGTTTTTAAAAAAATCATTACCTAAACTAGCTGATGTCAAAAATCCATATTGAACAAGACTTCCTTTTTGCTAAACTTATTCCGTTTCTAATTTTGTATTTCTACCTTCCTGAACAAAAAAATTAAGCAATAATCTCACCTAGTTAACTATATGAACAATTTAATAAAATTGAATGGATAGGGAAAAGAAGAAATTGTCACATTATTCCAACCAAGGAAGCAGTTCATATGTGATATTCAGATGGGCAATATGACCTGCAACATTAAGAACAAACCAACCAATACAAGTATTTTGTTTTCATTCCAAATAGAAGGCATTTACAGATTAACCCCCCAAAAAAGTTTTTTTTTAAATAAATATACCTTAGAAGCTCCAATCTATAAATTTCTGTCATCTATCTTTTAAACACCATCTAACAAACCTTAAAATTCAAACCGAATTTCTATTTCTACAGTTAAAAAGAAACAAATGCAACACCATGTTCTGAAGCTCTAATCTATAACCGCTTTATTGCTTTAGCATAAACTTAGTAGCACCAAGTTCCAACACCAAGTTAGCCTTAAAACCAGCCATTATATTTCACAAATTTCTTTGATGATAAATAATTTATCCTCTAGACTAAACAGCATGACTCAACTGAACTGGAGAGGAGACATATCCACATCCGTATGTCATTCACATCCTTGCCCAAGAAGTTATGATTTATTACATGCAGCTGGCCTCTTTTCTATTGAATGACTTTGTCCATGGTTTTTCCTGGATGATTCAAGTAAACCAACATTGTCAGAAATTTCATAAAGAAATAATGTAGCTAGCAAAAAGAAAATTTTTAAACCATGATGAACATGAGAAACTTGCCCATAATTCATATAAATTAGAGAGAAAATTATATGGAAACCATCAAGGGATATGAACAATGCCCAAGGTCCTTTGCAAGAAGAATCTAAAAAATAAAATAAAAACAAAGCACATGGAAACCGTCAAGGTTGTTGATCTTTGTTTTTGAGAACTGCCTTGATTTTTGTTACTATCAATAAAACATCAACATTTTAGACCATTAGTTTCTGTAAACTGATTCATTCATGTTAATGTCCACAAATTGATTCATCAACATTTCAGCTATTTGAATTGGGTTTGCTATGTTTTAACTTGAATTCCGTCAATTATGCATCAACTTCAGCACTCAAAGAAACCATGTGCTTCTAAACATAAGTTCCAGCATTTTAAAGACATTGATTACTATAGCTTTTAAAACAGAATTTAAGCTTTCAAACTTCAATTCAAGCACTAGAAAGCAAGAACAATTAGTACTATTAAGATTTATGCTTCAATTATTATGTGATGCTCCTAATGAACGACATAGCAAAATATTTTACATGTGGGATAATGTTGGCCCACATTTGTTGGTTGGTAGTTGAGAGACACTGAATGACTCAGTGTGTTTTGTGGTTCCTTAAGAGCAAACAACCAAAATTATTGTCGTGAGCAAATAACCAAAGTTACCATCACAAGTCACAAGCATCAATGAAAAAATATATATAAAATAAAAACAAGAGAAAATAATTTCCTAAAACTAAAGCCAAATAGAAGGATCATACGTCCACCAATTCAATAATTTTAAATTTTGGAACTGCTTTTTGTTGTTGTTATGTTTTCAATTTTCTCTTCTCCGGTAATGTCATTTGCATTTTATCACTATTCTATAAATTTTTCATCTCTTACTCTTCATTTGGGACAAGAAAAAGCCGTTGGATTTTTTAATATTATACATTGGGTGTGTTGAGCATGTTGGTATAATAAATAATAATTTTTTTCCTTAATTTATATAGAAAATCATTGGTTTTCCCATTCATTATGTATTACACTGAGTTGAATGTTAAGCAAACCCCTACTCAATCTGATGGAATTCCAAACAAATGTAAAATTAATATTAAAATAATATGTGCATAGATAATGCACCAACAACATCCAATCATGAGAAGAATTGTATATCAATCAAATAAAAATCCTCAAATGCAGAGGTAAAATATGCAACTATTAATCCATAAGGGAAATATTACATTCAACCATAACCCAAAACCACCAATATTAGAAGTATAACACAAGAAGAAATGAAAAATTATAAACATAAACAATTTCAATAAATAAATAAGAAATTACAATCTCATATCAGTTACATGAGTACCAAAGTCAATTAACCACACATTAGATTTCACAAACCCAAGCCAAATTTGAAGTATATATCTATATATATGGAATCAAAACAACTACCAAATCAAACAAACATGAAAAACAAAAGCTATTCGTATCATATTTTCCTAAATTTAAAAACCAACCACTCCAAGTGAGGCCGTTTTGAAGAAGTGGAAACAAGAATCGGGAAAGGAAATAGGGTTAACAAAAGGGGATTTTGGTCTAGGGTTTCATAGAATACGGTTGAAGAAAGGCAAGAGAAACGAGTTGAAAAAAGAGACATAGTGAGAGATTCATACATTCAAGCAAAGTTTTTACATACAGAAAATAGATATGGAACAATCAGTAAAAAAAATGCACTTCGCGGGATGGTCTTCTAGGGTGGACAAGATTGTCGGAGTTGTGTCTGAAAATGTGAGGGTTTCAGACCAAATAACATGAGGGTTTTGGCAAAACAACGTGAGCCTTTGTGGGGAGGGGGGAAGCACAATCAATAAAAGGGAAAGAAAAAAAAAAGTAACCGGTTGAGAAGCTATTCAATTTTTTTAATTAAATTATGGTACAGATTATAGATATCTAATGGTTTAAAAGTAAGGTGTACATGATATGCACATTTAATGAGGTGCACAATCCTTAATACTCTGATAATTGAACATAAAGTCATTCACAGAGAAGACTTTCAAATGTTTATTGGATTTAAATCATATAGGCACATTTGAAATAACTCTTTCTTGAACCTTGATCCAATCTAGATGACCATCATTACACAAACATTTGTTTCTCACTTTCCACAGTTCCCAAAAAATTGGTAAAGGTATCTTATATATAACAATTCTTGTGTCTTTTTGGATTTTTAAATAAATCAATTAGTTCCATGAAATAAGGTCGCTCTACAAGAGCAAATATTAACCATTCCAATTCAAATTGCATCAACTTCTCTGAATGCATCTTCATGAACTTACAATATCCAATTGTTTGTCTATGAGCTTGTGAACTATAAAACCTTAATAGGTTTATACAGTAACATCAAAATATCCATTCATTTCTCAGTTTATACAAATCCCAAAAAATTGCTAAAGGTAATACATCCTAAACCACTTTAATTTTCTTTCTCATAGGAAATCAAGCCACCACAAGAGTAATTGTTAGAAACATAAATAGATTTCAATAAGCAAATAAAAAACTACAGTCTCATATCAGTCACATGAGTACAAAATTCAATTACCCACGTAGATTTCACACACAAACCAAATTTCAAGTATATATATATATATATATATATGGAATCAATACAATTAACAAAAAATTTCAAATTAAAACAATTTTTCAAGATCAATACCAACAATAATAAAAATACTAAAATCGAGACTAATAATTATCAAATAATTGATAAAATTGATAAAAAAAAAAAGAAAAAAAAGATCTTTTTTATCTTACGATTCCTCGGGATCAAGAAATCAATTCACCCAATAAATTTTTTTTTTTTTTTTGATTGGATGGGAATGGATGAAGAAATACTAATTCGTCCTATATCGAATCTGAAACTTTGGTTCTTCCCAGAATTTGTACTACTTTATAATGCATATAAAATAAAACCGTGGTTTATACCAAGCAAATTGCTTTTTTTAATATAAATGACAATGGTAGTGAATATAAAAACATCAATAGAAAGCAAAAGGGGGTTATACCCTCAAATGAAAAAAAAAATGGAATTAAAGAATAAAAATAAAAAAAGAAAAAGAATCTACAGGGCAAAGAGATCTTAGATCAAATGCACAAAACCAAGTAAATCTTGTATCTGTTCCCTCAACCGAACAAAAAGTTATTGAAGAAGATTATTCAGAATCAAACATGAAAAAACATAAAAAGAAAAAACAATACAAGAGCAATACTGAAGTAGAACTAGATTTCTTCCTAAAAAAGTATTTACTTTTTCAATTGAGATGGGATAATGCTTTGAATCAAAGAATGATCAATAATATTAAAGTATATCGTCTCCTACTTAGACTGAGAAATTCAAGAAAAATTACTATATCCTATATTCAAAGGAGAGAAATTAATCTGGATATAATGCTGATTCAGAAGAATTTAACTCTTACAGAATTGATGAAAAGGGGGATATTAATTATCGAATCCCTTCGTCTGTCTATAAAAAATGATGGACAGTTTATTATGTATCAAACCATAGGTATTTCATTAGTTCATACGAGTAGGCTTCAAACTAATCAAAGATATCGAGAACAAAGGTATGTTGATAAAAAGGATAAGGATTTTGATGAATCCATTTCAAGGCATCATCAAAGGATAACCAGAAATAGAAAAAAAAAAAAAATCATTCTGATTTGCTAAAAGAATGAAATTGGCCGATATTATGACAATACTAGGTAGCATAGATATCATTATGGGAGAAGTTGATCGTTGAAATGATAATTAATACAATAGAAGTACAAGTTATCAATTCTTTTTCTAGATTGGAATCCTTAAAAGAAGTCTATGGGATCATATCGATGTTTGTTCCTATTTTGACTCTTGTATTAGGAATCACAATAGGTGTACTAGTAATTGTTTTCTTAGAAAGAGAAATATTCGCATGGATACAACAACATATTGGCCCAGAATATGCTGGCCCTTTGGGAATTCTTCAAGCTCTAGCAGATGGTACAAAATTGCTTTTCAAAGAGAATATTCTTCCATCTAGAGGAGATACTTGTTTATTCAGTATTGGACCATTAATAGTAGTCATATCCATTTTATTAAGTTATTCAGTAATTCCTTTTGGCTACTGTCTTATTTGTTGACCTCTCATATGAACCTTTTAATACGTATTCATTTAAAGGACTAGTAAAATTCAGAGAGTAGATTCCAAGACATTGATCAATTCAAGAAGAACTTCAAGCTGAACTTTGAAAACTTGTTTGTGGATTCAATTCAAATGAGTACCATCCCAAGTCAGCAATTTAGATACTGGGGTCGACTCCTGTTGCACTTGAATTAGATTTTAATCATAAAAAATCAAGCCTCACTAATACTTTTCACACTGGACACTGACTAGAACTCGCACAGCTGCACATGTTTTTTATAAAATAATTTGGATACATGATTCATACACACTACTTTGTATTTGTTGAGTCATCTAATCATTAGTGAGTAGTTAGGACTTTCAAATTTTAATCTAGTAGATGTGTAGCGATGTGTAGCATCGTTTTGAAGTGTGAGGTTGTGATATCAAACTTCTATGAAGAGGAGTTTGGTTTCCCCAATATGGGGATTGTGTAATTTATTTCTTAGACTATTTTTTGTGACAGTTGTTAGTTTAGTGATTGCTGACTTTTTAATTATTGTTGAATTTTAATTGTTCAGTTTGATGTAATGTTTATTATATACCGTTTGAACAAAGAAAAAAAATGAGTAATATAGAACAGGGGATTACAGGTCTACTACTATTGCCAATATGGCAATATCCATTGCTTGATCAACTAAGGTTGTGTTTGGATCTAGAATTTTAGGATGGATTTAGGAAGAGAAATGAAAGGGAAATGTGACAAACAATTATCGATGCATCTTCATGAACTTATAATATCCAATTGTTTGTCTATGAGCTTGTGAACTATAAAACCTTAATGGGTTTATACAGTAACATCAAAATATTCCAATTGTTTCTCAGTTTATACAATTCCCAAAAAATTGCTACAGGTCCAAACCATTTTCTTTCTCATTGGAAAATTAAGCCACCACGAGTAATTGTTAGAAACATAAACAGATTTCAATAGGCAAATCAGTTACATGAGTACAAAATTCAAATTCAATTACCCACACATCAGATTTCACACACAAGCCAAATTTCAAGTGTATATATATATATACGGAATCAACACAACTAACAAACATAAAAAACCTAAATCTATTCAAATCATATTTTCCTAATTTTATAAACCAACCTAGTGAGTTCACAAAGGTGAAAGGGGCAGTTTCGAAGAAGGGGATTTGGGTCTAGGGTTTCATAGAATGGAGATGGACAAAGGGAGAGAAACAAGTTGCAGAGAGAGAGAGAGAGAGACATACATTGAGGCATGTAGCTTGCTAAAACAAGGAGGAAAAGAAAAGGGCAGAGAAACTCGCTCTTCGGTGCTTGGCGCAGAGGAGCTCCAGTGAGATCCTGTAGAGATCTTCGTCAACAGCTTTGGGAGCTTTTCTCTGTGGTGGAGGATGCGCCGTTGAAAGCAAAGCAGGTCTCGGCGGTGGCAAGGGCAGTGGTGACGACTGAGAGAGAGAGAGAGAGAGCGTAATTTTGAAAACGTTTGGGATGAAGGAAGGGTCTACGCATTTGTGAAAAACAATTAAGGGGGAATTTTGATTTTGACAAAATTTGAATGTTTGTTCCAAATTTTTGGAGAAAATTATTTGGAGGGAATTATGTAATAATCATTATAATTGGTTTTATAAATTGGTTTTATTTTCCTAATTTTATAAATTGGTTTTTGTTTAATTTTAGAAAAATATAAATTACAAATGCGTTTGGTTTCAACAAAATGTTTAAAAATATTTAAAAATATAAACTAAAAACATGTTTATCCAGGCCTAAACTATTGATATTTTTTTTTTTTTTATTGTTTATGACAATGGGATCATATACATTATAATTGAAAAAAAAAAAACATGATTGTAAAAAAATTAATTCAGAAAAAAATGTTTGAAAAAAAAATTAATTGAAAAAAAAATATTTGAAAAAAAAATTAATTAAAAAAAATTTGTTAGCCAAAATTTTAAATTTCTGTTTAAAAAGCAACGTAAACTAATTTTTGGAGCTTACAATTTGTTTTCAAATTTATAAACTAAGACAACCATTTATAAACTAAAAAAATTATCAAACAAGTTTTTCTAATAGTTTTGTAAATATTTGTAAATAAAAATTGAAAACTAAAAGCGAAATAGTTACCAAGCAGGCCCTAATAATAAAATAAAATATTAATTTATAATTTTGTCAATTTATACTGAAATTTTTTTATTTATTTTTAATATAAATTCTTCATCTATTTTTATTAAGTAAAATTAATAAAAAAAAAAAAGAAGTATTTTACTCATCAACTACAAAATGTATAATCACACCATTAATTGGCGTAATAAACATATTTACAATTTTAGAAACCACAAATATCGTAATTAAGTCATTAAATTTTGTAATATAAAATAATAAATACATAACTACATCACTAATTAACCAGTAGAGCGAGAGGAAAGGGAATATGACAAAGAGAGTCTAAACAAACTTATCGCTTGTGAAAATGACGTCAAATGTGGTGTCGTTTCCAATAAGGAACATCGGAGATATTGTGACACTTTGTACTTTTGGGTTTATAACTGAGCTAGGTGTAATTGAAAGTTGTTAAGGTTTGGTGGATATATGTGTGGGTGTTCTCATGCTTTATTTTGGACTAGCGGTTGTTAAGAATTGGTGAGTATAAGGTTGTTATTTTGTTAGAACGGATGCAATTTTGGGGATGAAATTTCTTAAGGGGGGAAGAATGTAATGATCCAGAATTTTTCCCTCCGCTCGAGCGGAGGAGTTGACGCTCGAGTGGACTTGAGAGGTTCCCAGCATTTTTGCAAACGATCCAAAATTCAGAGAGTTGTGAATTCCCGCTCGAGCGTAAGAGTGGTCGCTCGAGCGGACGGCTTTGTTGGTCTGCGCGCGCTCGAACATGGAAAGTGAGATTGCCCTTGGCATTTTTCTAGTGTATTTGGAACCTCCTTGTCTTATTTTGGGACGTTGATCAAAGTGGTAATATGATGGTAAAGTAAGAGTGAACCAAGAATTTAATTCGGATAATTTTTCCTACAAATAGTCATCATTCTTTTTCCCTTTTCTTTTTCCACACTTTGAATTTGGGTGTGAGGCTAGAACCATTGGAAAGCTTATTTCTAGGGCTTCAATTTGGACACAAGAACGACCTAGAACAGAGTCCGAATGAGAGAGTTATGCCCGTTTGAAGTTTTGGAATCTGTGTTAGAAGCAGGTACGCTCGAGCGAGAAAAAAGATGCTCGAGCGTACTGCGCGAATTCAGCAAGTTTAAAGGCACATTTCTAGATTATTCCTTGCTTTTTCCATTTCCTTTCTCCTTCCTCTCACCCTAGGCCCGAAAACCCTAGGTTTTTGACCCGAAATATCTTTCATTCCTCTAAGATTTGGCCAAGATCTCTTGCTAAAAAGTGAAGAAGGCTTGAAGCTTAACATTTTCAACCTATTGAAATTCGAATTTGCGAAGGATTTTTCTCAAAGCTTTGCTCCTTTTCTTGATTCTTGAGGTAGGGGTCCTAGTTCTCCTTCAATACTTGCATTAATAGATAGATTTGTGGTATTTTGATTATATAAATGCAAAATCTACATTTTTGAGCATATAGTGTTATGTCATGGAATTTGGGGGTTTAGGGTTTGAAGTGTTGGGGTTCAATTGTTGGGTTAAGATGATGGATTATGAACCTTAGGTGTATAATCAATGTGAAAATTGGAATAAAAATCACTACAAGAAGTTGGGCCTTGAGTGACGAAATTTTTTTGTCTTCAAAGAGCTAATTTCGTCACTATAGATATTTGTGAGGAAATATTTTTGTCACTGGTTTCGTCATTGAATGTTTGTCACTAAAAACCAACGTGACGAAAAATAATTTCGTCACCAATGAAATTACTTCAGCGACGAAATTTTTTGTCACCAATAAAACAACATTTTGTCGCCAAAAATTCTCATTTTCGTCACCAAATAGTGTTTCAATACCATATTTATAACTTTAGTTGACGAATAAATTTCTCACGCATGTTGATCATTGATGAGGAAATAATTTCGTCACAATAAGATGTAAAGATGACGAAATTTTTCGTCTTCAAAAGTCATAATTTTGTCACCAATAAAACAATATTTTGTCACCAAAAATTCTCATTTTCGTCACCAAATAGTTATTCAGTACCATATTTATAACTTTAGTTGACGAATAAATTTGTCACGCATGTTGATCATTGATGAGGAAATAATTTCGTCACAATAAGATGTAAAGGTGACGAAATTTTTCGTCTTCAAAAGTCATACATGGGTGACGAAATATATTTCGTCACAAATATATATATACGTGACGAAATTTTTAGTCACCAAACAACAAAATAAATAAAAACTTTCATATATAAACTGCAATAAATTTTGTCACAAAAAAAGTTTATTGGTGACGAATAATCACTTTGTCATAATAACAAGTACAAATGACAAAACAAATTCATCACTAAACTTGTTCCATATTTTATATTCAATTTAAATTATTATTTCACAAATATCCCTGCTCATATCCCAATAGCTTTTTAATTGTACTAAGAAATCCAGTAGCTATTATACAGCACTCCACAAAAAAATTCACTAAATAATTTATTTTATAAATCAAAATATATCCATCAAACAACCTTAATAATAATCCATTAAGTATCACAAAAAAACCATCAAAGTAAATCCCAAAATAAACTAACGTGGAGTCCACCAAAAAAAATCAACACTCAATCTTAATTTGCAACTACAACTAAGCATCAGTTTAGGAAAAAAATTCAATAGTTGATCTTCATTTGCAAGTATGCTTCCGAACGTCATCAAAACCAACCTACAAAAAAAATAAACAAGGCAAACATTAGCATAGAATGTATATATATAAAGTTTATTATAATAGCAAAGTTTTATTATAAACTGAAAGCCAAATATCATAAACTTAACAAATATACAGAACTGTTCTCAAGATCACAAGCTTGAAGTTATTGAATAGAAATTAACAGAGATTAACTAAAAAGATGAATACCATGCTCATTCCCACCCATGGGCTTTGCAATGATCACCTTAACATGGCAATTCACTGTATCCCTAGAATTATGCTCGGATCAAAAACTGGCTGTGACCCACGGACAGCAGCCAAACCAGTTATAACACTACAACATCTCATGGTAAGAACCAAAGCATGCAGTCAATGAGAATGGGAAGGAACAAATATTGTGGCTGCTGCACAAATGGGATTTAAAAAAATTTTGAAGAGAGAGAGACAGAGAGCAACAACCTACAATGCAAAAAATGGAAAACTGGACCATTAGCTTGGTGAGTTGTGACAGTAATGACCAAAATGGATGTAGATAATAAGCTTATTATTTTTAACATTAGCATTAAAAGGCCACGCACAAAACCTAAAAACAGCTCCCTTCTAAATTTAGAAAATAATACACACTGCTATACGTATTATTGTGTTTTAACATTGATTGCTTCCTTTTTTTTTTTTTTTTTGATCAACAAAAACTTTATTGATGAAAGAACCTTACAAGAAGGAGAAAATACATCAATAAAGGGGACAAGAAAGGACAGGGGAGAGGGGGATGATGCACAGCACCAAAACCAAACTGTTGGTGACGGACCAACAAGAACACAAAAAACACAACAGACAGCAGGATAAAACGCACACAGCAAGCTACCCATCCCAGCAAAGGTATATACAAAATATACATCACCAGGCCTACAATTAGATTCACATCCAAAACTGAAGCAAAACTGAAGCAAAATTACCTAGACCAGCTGCCCAGCAGATCTGTCCACTCACACAGCATAGAGATACAACCAGCAAAGCAGAATGATACCAACAGCAGAGCATACAGATACCAACAGCAGAGCATACAGATACTTGTGACTTAGGCTATACAGATACCAACATCCACAGATAGAAACACACCTAACAGCAGGCTATTATCTGACTTAGTTTTGTCTCTACTTTGGTTCGTGTGTATTTTAACTAGAGTCCTGCTAAGTAAGAATTTTGATAATGAATCTATTTTCATTAAATACATCTTCAAACTTGTTAAATCTTAGTTAATAAGTAGTCAAACTATTGTACTTTAACTAGTATATACTAACCAACATGAGAAAAATAAAATGATAAAGCGAGCGAGACTTACCAAAAAGGCGATGTACAAGTGCATGGGATACCTCATCCTCTAAATTGTCCTTTGAAACCTTGCTTCTTAAGAAACTCCATGATGCTTGATGTGATCTCAAAATGCTCGTCAATCGACCCATTCATCTTCCCTATCTCTTTATTTTGTGCTTGAATTTCCTCTCTTTGTACTTGAATTTCATGTTTCTGTGCTGTAATTTCCTCTTTATGTGACTGAATTTCCTCTTTTTGTGACTGAATTTCCTCTTTTTGTGACTGAATTTGCTCCTTTTGCTCTTGTATTTCCATCTGTAGACGCCTCACATAGTCACTGTCAGTTGAAGCACTGGTAGTCCTGACAGAGAAGGAACGCCTCAACCCGAGTCCTTTAACATATCCCGACCTTGGCTTTAGCACCTTCACAGATAGCTCCTCCGGAGTAATTGGAACCACACCAGGTCGGGAGCAATGTTCAGCTTGGATCTTTATCATATTATCCTGTCATTTAAAAAAAAAATAGAAAAATGAATAAAGATACAATTAAAATTGCAATCATCCTAATACAAAAGGTAAATATACATACATAATTCTCTTCGCACTCCGGAGAAATCCACTGCTTTGTGACATCATTAAAGTCTGTAGATTTGTAAACACATGGCAACTCTGGCAGTTGGCCCCCATTTGCAATTGTCTGATTTTTTTTGTTCAACTAGTAAGTTAAATAAGAATGATGGTAGTAGAATAATCTTTAAAAAAAAAAAAATCGAACAAAAAATTAAAGAAGACCCACCGCCTCGTGTACCCTAACTGGGAGAGATTTTGACCCACACCTATGCTTCGTCTTCAATTGATTTCTATTGTCAATGTTAGCATTTGATTGCTTCTACAAGGAGGAAGTTCCAATAGAAAAATATATATATTAGGAAGACAAGGTAATTGTCAACAATAAATAAACATAAGAAAAGTTTACCAGCCAATTGGCATCATTCCACTTCTTGTCAATCAAGTTTTTCCATTTCTCGAGGTCACATTCAGGCGGTGGGTGGTTTCTAGCATACTCCTCTCCCTTAGCACTTTTAAGGTTCAGGTATTTTTTTCGTAGTCTGTAGGTGTAGCTGCTCAAGCTCCGTCCACACTTTGTTGCCACCGCTTTGCTAACATTTGTGGAGTCACCTTCCATGTCAAATTGATCCTAGCAACAGCCACAAATCTTGTAAGTCATAATTAATTATATTACATTAATTCAATCAATTATGTAAAACTTTTACCGTTAGACGCTGAAACATAGGTGCCGTAACTTCTTCGTTGACATGTTTCCACCTGCGAATGCTAAAGTCTGGCAAGTGTGTTCGGACCTCAACACCAATTTTGGAGACTAATTGAGAGGCATGATCCCCCACTGGTGCACGATACTCCTGTGGTATAGGAACTTTGAGCTTTCCATCTTTTTGAACCATTGCTTGAACCTTCAACCCGCGTGTCAAGCCACGAGGGTGTCTAGTAGGCACTGTTTTAAAGACATAACATTGACTGGTTAACAATTAATTAAAGCGAAATCATAAAAGCAATATAAGTAACTTTTTTTACACATTGAACGGTTCTACACAAATACAAGAAAAAGATTGCTAAATTTGCATTATCTACGGTTATCTACGGTTCCTGAAAAATTAAAACCAATCCAATCCGTTTAAATTGTGGAACCAATCCAAACCAATCCGTTGAAACACGGATTGGATCGGTTTAGGACCACGGATTTAAATAATTAAATAACAAAAAAAATATAGACATTACATTTCCATTCCAATAGCAACATAGCTGCTGAAAACCTGTAAACGATATAATTAAACAACATCCATTCCAATGGCAGCCTGTAAACAAGCTTCACAGAACCTCAAGCCTTGACAGGATATCTACAACTATCATTAACTGTAGGGTGCATTCATGTTTCAT
Organism: Camellia sinensis; assembly: GCF_055761805.1. Lineage (NCBI taxonomy): Eukaryota > Viridiplantae > Streptophyta > Magnoliopsida > Ericales > Theaceae > Camellia > Camellia sinensis. The sequence goes on from NC_138962.1 coordinate 58,902,366, forward strand.
AGGCATATGGCTCATCTGAATTTCAAACCTTATACAATGCATAAGCCATAAATCAATAGTTCTACTTCCAGCCTGAAAAGGAATAATAAAAGATAGCCATGAAGACAAACCCAAGTAGTTGAGATAAAATTCTGTCAAGTTCGCTTGAGCCAATCAAGATGACAATAATATCAAACAGTCCAAGAGTCCAGATATTGCTAATGCTAGATACAATAAGAATCAAGATAATTGCAATAACAGTTTGATTTCTTTCACATACATAAACATGATTAAAATTCACCAGATGCACCCCAAAAAAAAAAAACTCAGAAACATGTGGGTCCCAAAGGGTGGAAAAAGTAACATTTGGGGTTCAAGCAACTCTTCTAATTTGCATGGTTATTGTTGTGTGTTAGTTTTGTGGTTTTGAATTTGAAAATATGTATATATGCATGTGTGTCTATATATATATATATATATACTGAGAAATGATTTAATTGTAGACTCAAAGTTCAACACAGTTGTCAAGTCATCTCTGATGCATTGGAATGATCAATCTTCATGTTCTAGCTTGATTTAATGCTTGCTTTTATCATTTTTTACTTGAATTGCGATACTTTTTTCTCACAATTTTAGTTTGTTTTGGTTTAATTCTTCTCAATTATGGTCTATATTTGTTCTTCTTTATACTAAAATTATTTTACTCATTTCTCATGAATTTCCAAACACTGCTACAGACATGACCATAGACCATAACCAAAATAATAGAGATTTGCCCAAAATTTAATGAGCCCAAATGAAGCTAGGAAAATAGGATTTTGATGGAACAAGTAATAGAGATATTTGCTAGAAAAAATAAGTTGTAGTGATAGAAAAATGAGGCTTTGTTTTTGTCCTTTGAATAGCAATCTAGGAAGCACGAAGACAACAACAAAGTAATTAAAAAATAAGGTTCTATTAAGGTGAAGTGCTTGCCCACATGGCTTTAATGTGATACAATAAGTTTTTGTTTAATTGTAGTGATAGACTTTTTCATGCCATTGTAAGTCACAATATATCTGCTTAGTGAACTCATAAAACATGATTATAGTAAAGATTTTAAAGGGAACATGATTTGTTTAATTGAACTATTTTATTTTCTTTTCTTAAATTCTAGAGCTTTGTTTTTCTCAATAAGGAATTCAATGACAGCCATGACTACTTAATCATTGTTTCTCAAACTAACTTAACAAAGAGGGTCTTAAAAATGCTTTCTTCTGCAGTCCTGATTTAGGTAGGCAGTTTTTATTTTTATTGCAGTTATGAAATTAGCTCAAAGGTTGAAATTTTAGCTTTGGATTTTTTAGGAAATCACATTATCATGTTGTTTTTCAAGCAAGACAGTTTTTCATGTGTCTTAATGGGAACATGGCCACCAGCCCCGATGGCCACCCGGCTAGTTTCTTTAAGAGTTCCTGGGAGGTTTTGGGTAAAAATATTGTTGAGGCTATTAAATCTTTTTTTTACTTCTGGTGAACTTCTTAAGGAGGCTAATAGGACCTTGATTGCTTTGGTCCTTAAGGTTGATGAAAGTAGGAAGAAAGAGAGAGGAAATCTTTCAAAGATATTTCTTTATTATTAGTTGCACACCACATCAACATACCACGAGTTCATTTATATACACAGATATATGATTTGCTCTAACTAACTAACTAAGATTAACTAACTAAGTTTGTTACAGATCAGTTACAGAATCTATTGAGAATCAGTTGGAATCTGTTGAGAATCAGTTGTAGATTTGTTATATACAAATGATCTCATGTACACAGACTAGATGCTTGTATTGGTCTCTCATCATGAACACCAATAGTTGACTTGCAATTATCATACACACCAGAGTGAGCAGATCTCCTATTTGCACCTGCAGTAGCTGAAGATATAGCAGAGGCATCAGATGTAGTAGGTGCAGCTGATATAGATGCAGCTAATATAGATGTTGATGAAGCTAGATGATCAACTGAAGCTGGATGAACTTGAGCTAATGTTGATGAAGCTAGATGATCAACTGAAGCTGAAGCTTTATCAGGCCCCTTCAAGCTGAAAGGTGGGAGACCAACTAAAAGCTTGGATTGAAGAAAAAGAAAATGAGACACAGGAACAGATTTGGTAAAAATATATGACACTTGATCAGAAGAAGACACATGACGAATAAGAAGTTGCTTAGCTGAAACTTTTTCGCGCACAAAATGATAATCGATCTCGATATGCTTTGTCCGAGCATGAAACACAAGATTAGCAGCAAGAGAAAGAGCAGACAAGTTATCACACCAAAGCACAGGAACAGAAGAATGGCATATATGCATATCTCTAAGAAGCATGTGAAGCCAAGCAACTTCAGCACTTGCAAAAGCCATAGCCCTGTATTCGGCTTCAGTAGAAGATATAGCAAAGGCATCAAATGTAGTAGGTGCAGCTGATATAGATGTTGATGAAGCTAGATGATCAACTGAAGATGGATAAAATTGAGCTGATGTTGATGAAGCTAGATGATCAACTGAAGCTGAAGCTTTATCAAAGGTTCCTAACCCTAGCAAGGTAGGGAACTACCGTCCTAAATAATAAAACTTGTGTGCACCTAGTGAGACTTGTGGGTTGAGTGATGTTGAGCATATAAATATTTTTTTTTCTAATGTTTGTTATACAAATTGGCAAGCTGATACATATTATGAGGAAATTTTTTGTTTGGTGGGTTGAGATGAATGTGAGCATATATTTTCTTGAGTGTTTTATGTGTGATTTGAGAGTGTGGATTGAGTGGCTAAGGACTATACTGTGTGTTTGTTCTCAACGTATTTTGTTCTTTCCTTTTGGTCCTAACTGATGGTTGTTATACTACTTAAAATGGGTCGCTCATGTGTTTAACACCCCCATAGCTCTCGTTATGTGGTGGTTGAACATATGTAATCCTATGTTTGAGTTGGTGTATCTGCTGCTTGGGTTTGCTGAAACTGGGCAGTGGTTGGTTCTAGTATACCTACTGCTATTATTAGGGTTCTATGCACCTTTAGCTGAGCTATACTGTAGGGCATGATGCAACTGTGCTATGGTCTAAAATCTGGGACTATTATAGTGAGCTATTTGTTACTGCTGTACATATTGCTACTGTTTGATTGGTTGGATCTGCAAATCCTGATGGAGCCATGTAGTTGGTTGATGCTGCCGTAGTTGGTGTATCTAGTTGCTATTGGCTACTACTGTTACTATTGGTATTACTGCCTTTTCTATTGGAAAATTTTGCTACAGCTAGAATGCTGTTTATTTGTGTCTTGTACAGTTGGTTATTTGTTGGAGTTTTCGGATGCTCCTCCTAAATTGTTTGTTTTTATTTTTGTTTGCTGTCTATATTTCCTTATTTTATGGCCCCTCTTTGTCTGTATGGGGTTTGATTTGGTCATGTTCTAGGGTTTAGGCTTTTTATTTTTTTTAGCAGCGTTTTAGTCTTTGTCCTGTTGTTATTAGGGCCTGAGGTATACCCCTTGTATATGTTATATATTTCATTGTCTTAATTTATGACTTATTCACCTAAAAAAGACAGTTTTTCTTGAAATTAGCTCAATGGTTGTACTTCTAAATTTCCTATGTAGGCAAATGATTACCAAGTTCCCAAATAATTTCTCCTTCTTCAATGTTTTTGTTCAAAGAACTAGGAATGCTTGAAAACTAAGAGCATCTCCAATAGAGATGTTAACTTTGTGTGTTATATGACAAAAAATTACAAGTGAGACCAAAATTAAAATAAAAAATAAAAAATCAATCCCTATGAAACAAATTGCTTGAAATTTTTTGCACCATAGAATTATATTAAAACAGAGAATTTGTTTAGCTTAGTAAAATTCAGTATCTTACCGACACTAGATTGGGGGGCTGCCTCCCTCGGTGCCTCCATATCGACATCAAGTGGCTGTGAGTGTTGGGTATCCACATTGTCATGTAAATCCCCATTTGGAACAACAATTGCCTCGTGCGAAGGTTGAAGAGATGAATGCGCCAATCGTTTTGGTGGCATTGGTAAGCCCTAAAAAACATAATACAAAAGCATAAACAATAAATACATAAAAATGGATAACTAAAGATATGTATATGGAAACCCATCAAGGCCACTGTTGATATTTGTAATCTGATCCAGTCCACTCCTTTTCTTCCCAAGACTGGTCCTGACAAGTGGTTGCTTTGAATATTTTTAAAATGGTCAGGTAAAGGGTGTTGTCACTCAAAAACCTGTAGGCAAGTTGAGTGGTTGAGTGGTTGTGAGCTACCAGTAGTTCTAATATCTTTAATTGGTTTTCCCTAATTGTGTGCTTTGCAAGTTGTCAATCTGGTGTTTCCAACATGGTCAAATTATGTCTTATTTCGTTATACATTTGTGTTCCAGCTAACTTACTCCTACAGTTTGTTTTGGTATGCATATTGTTGTATGTAGGATGTATATTTTCTAGTTTTATTTTATGACTTATTCATCCAATAAAGTATACGGAAATATAAAGATAGTATTAACAAAGCATCGTTAACAAATATATAGCTATCGGTGACATAATAAAAAAAAATGAATGGCCATACATATAGTACCTCATCGTCAACACTTTCAAAGGACTCAGCATCAGTGTCATCCTCATGATCTGACGGTATGTAGTCATCATCATCTACCCTAATTTTCTTTCCCTTTTGATGAACACGATTGGGCTGAGTAGAACCCATCAAAGAAGTTGCTATACGCTTCAATTGTAGAGCATCCATTTTCTTATTATTCTTCTTGATTGTCTTATATCTTTCCATTTCGTACTCTGTTCGCTTCTGTTTCGCTAGAAAACCTGGTTTGATCCATTGTTTCTCCCCTTTGGCCATTTGGTTAACTAAAAAGCATAAATTGATATCAAACATGAAATATAAAGCATAATTTTACTTGAAGAGACGCAACAAAATATATCATAACCATGTAATGCATTAAAAACATATGTCCATATAGAAACCTAAAAACAACAAAAACTACATATCATAATCCATATCAGGTTCCATATCAAGATCCATATCATCTTCAAGTACGCCAAGTTCTTCATCTTCTTCATCATCTCTACCATCTCTCTTTGTTTTATTTGAAATAACCTCAGCTTCAATATCATCCCTATGAAATCGAATAATATCTTCAATGTTGATCGGGACAACTGAGTTAATGTTTTCTTGTTGGAATGCATCATTAAATTCTGGTTGATCTGGTGGTTCTCCATCACCAACCTCTGGCACATCAAACACACCTCTATGTTGGACCCGTTGCACGACTTGCCAAGGTTGCCCCCATTTGGTGTCATTCAAGTAGAACACTAGCTTAGCTTGACTAGGCAAGATAAAAGGGTCAGATTGATACCATCGGCTTGTGACATCGATGCTTGTGCAATATGTGTCAGCTCGTACTGTTCTACTTCTACCAGTGTTACCGGTGTTGTACCATTCACATTGAAACAAAACAACTTTATTTTGGCACATGTACTCAAATTCCCATATATTGCACAAGTGACCGTAGAATTCGTGCATCTTTCCCTTGTAGTCCCCTTTGGTAAGCACACCACTATTTTGACTCTTACGACGATTGTCTAATTCCTTCGTGTGGAATCTGACACCATTGATTATACAACCCGAGTACTCTTTCACTAGCAAATTAGGACCATTCGCTAAGGACCACAATTCTTCGGTTGCTTCTGGTGCCTCATCAACTCTCAATCTATTTATCTACATCCACATGCAATGTGCAACACTTGAATTATGTTAGTAATGTTTGTATTTTATAAAAGCCTAATAGTGTTTGGCCAATTGTGAATATTAAAAATGACTTACATATTCTTTGAACCACTTTGGAAATTCCTTCTGTTGTATCTGAGTTATATCTTGTCCACTGGGAATTTGTAACAAATTCTTGTGTTCCCTACTCAAATAGTTTTTGTTAATGTGTGAAATACTACTATTATTAATGACTAATAACATGATAACTGTTAAAATATATATAATTATAAGAAACACGTACTGAAGATACTTCTCTATCTCAGGGCTATTGTATAATAAGAACCAATGAGCAATATCACGAAGTTCCTGTGACATCTCAACATGCTTTCTGATTTGGCCAATAGGACGAGCAGTTTCGGTGAATATTATCAAACCTTCACGACGGACTCCATAATCTTCATTTCGTGCATCTCGATTATGCACGGTTTCAATCCCTTCAAGATACATTGAGCAAAAAGTAATGCACTCCTTGACAATGTAAGCCTCTGCAATAGAACCTTCTGGTCGAGCTCGATTGGTGACAAACTTTTTCAAAGATCCGAGAAACCTTGAAGAGATAACCAATTAGGAGTATGGTTAGGCACACAACATAATCTATACCTTTCATTTGAAAGTACAATTTTAGAAATTACCTTTCAATCGGGTACATCCACCGATATTGCACAGGTCCTCCGAGAATAGTCTCACGTGGCAAGTGAATGGCCAAATGAACCATCACATCGAAGAAGGCTGGAGGAAAGATCTTTTCAAACTTACATAGTATGAGTACTATACGTTCCTCTAATTTCTCCATTTCACTTCGTTTCAGTGTCCTTGAGCATAGATCTTGGAAGAAGCTACCTAACTCAAAAAGTGCTGTATTGATCTCTTTATCTACGTAACCACGCATCCCAATAGGAAGAATCCGTTGTATAAGTACATGGCAGTCGTGGCTTTTCAATCCTGTTAATCTACCATTTTTTGCATTTACTGATCTCGAAATGTTTGCCGCGTACCCATCTGGATACTTGACTGATTTCAAGAATTCAAAGAAACCCTCTCTCTCTTTAGGGGTCAATGAGAAGCTGGCTCGCGGCTTCACATATGATCCATCGGGATTTGTTGTCAGCCACAATTCTTTCCTTATATTCATGTCTTCTAAATCCATTCGTGCCTTATCTGTATCCTTGTTCTTTCCATCAATTCCCAACATCGTTCCAAAAACATTTTCACTAAAGTTCTTCTCCACATGCATGACATCAATGTTGTGTCGAAGCCTCCTTTTCTTCCAATACGGTAGCTCATACAAGATGCTTACCTTTGTCCAATTTGGGTTCTGACGAGGTCTTTTCCTGTTGCTTGGATGTTTTCCATATGTGACACCCGTCACGCTGCCCAATTGTTCTTCAATCTTTTCTATCGATATCACCAAAGATCTCTTACGTTTTTCATGCTTGCCATTATATGCTCTACTCTTTCGCCTTTCTGGGTGGTCATCAGGCAAGTAGCATCGATGGTTACTGTACGCAGTCTTACTTCTTAAAGATTCAAAATATGGTTCATCATTGCAAGTGTAACAAGAGTAATGACCCTTTGTTCTCCATCCAGAAATGTCACCAAATGCGGGCCAATCATGTATCGTCCACAGCAAAGCTACACACATGCAGAAAGTCTCACCAGTCGAGGCATCATAGGTTAATGTACCATTTTTCCATAATTCATTCAATTCTTCCACTAAAGGTCTCATGTAGACATCAATATCAATTCCTGGTTGTGATTCACCAGGAATAAGTAATGACAACATGAAAAATGGGTCCTTCATAGCCAACCACGGTGGCAAGTTGTACGGAATGAGTACGACAGGCCACAAACTATATGAGTTATTCATATTTCCGAAAGGGTTGAAACCATCAGTAGCCAACCCTAGCCTCACATTCCGAGGCTCCAAGGCAAATTTAGGATGTTGTGTACCGAATTCCTTCCACTCATCACTATCTGCAGGATGCCTCAATACACCGTCATCTAGACGTTTTTCCGTGAACCATTTCATATCCTTAGCTCTTTTCCTCGACATGTACAACCTTTTCAATCTCGGTGTTAACGGGAAGTATCGAAGAACCTTACGAGAGATCTTCTTACCTCTACCATGATTTGTCTTGTATCTAGAAGCCTTACAATTTGGACATTTATCCAATGTTGCATTCCCCTTCCAAAAGAGCACACAATCGTTTACACAAGCATCAATGAGCTCGTATGACAAACCCAATTCACGTAGTATTTTTTTAGCTTCATAAGTTGACTTTGGAACCAAATTATCCTTTGGTAAAAGTTTTGTTAAAAACTCTAGCATCATGTCAACTGACTTATTACTCCAATGGTTTGTTACCTTCATATTAAGTATCTCGATGACAAATTTTAACAAAGTGTAATTTGTGCAACCTGGGTACACCTCACGTTTGGCATCATTCAATAATTTATCAAAAGTGCGAACCTCCTCCTCTTGAGTTGTATTAGTTGATTCCCCTCTTATTCGATCTTCCACTAAGGCATCAATACCTCCCAAAACCTCATTGCCCTCAACGGGTATATCATGATGACAAGCCTCGTTTGATTCACGGGGTTCCCCATGCACGTGCCAGATAGTGTAAGTTGGAATAATCCCATGTTGCAGCAAATGAATTTGAACAATTTGAAATTTTTGACGAACAACATTCACACACTTTCGACAAGGGCACAAAATTTTACCATCTCGATCGATAACCGCCATTGCAAAACGGAGAAATGATATTACCCCATCATTATATGCCCGACTTATCCTTCCATCAACTGTGCTACCTAATGCAATCCAACTCTTGTCCATGTCTGACTATGCCGAGTTAATTAAAGTTAGGTGAATAGGACAAATTTTATATAGAAAAATATATATATATATTTCAATTAAAAAAAATTTCAAGTTCAATGATTATACTGAGTTATATAAATTACAACCACACATAAATCAAGTGAGACAATAGCCAAAGCAATTTAGCGTAAACAGAAGAAGTATTCACAACGAAAACATAAACCACAGCAAAATAACCATCAATAAGAAGACAAATATCATAAGTCAGAGAAAATTTAACCAATAAAACAGTGAGCTGAGAGTAAAAAGCAGATAACATGGCACAGAAAGAAAACCCACAATATGCCACATTGAGTTTCTAAAGCAGTCAATTTAAGTACTCAAATATCCAAATGCAAAATGATATGATTGAACTACACGTATTTGGAAAAATATATATATGCCCCGAATACCAGAATTGACAAATCTATCAACTAAATTGGGATATTGAAAAAATAAGACATTGGGAAACAATAACTATTCTGGCTCACATTTCACTCGGTAAACAAAATGTGATTAAATTTTGTAGAGGAACTTAATAATGTACTTGAGGAGCTATGCATATAAGAAATGAACAATGCCAATATAATTGATAGCCACATGCGACAATTCCAATGAATGCCCCGAGACTATTATTTAGTACTTAGACTGTTATTGCAGTTAGTACTCTGTTTGATTTTCTCTTTACTCAACTATATACGAAGTCCAGAGAAATTAAAGCAACATATGCTAATTTAAGGGTGTAATATTCCAATTTTCATTAAATTGATAGTTGTGAGAGAAAAATAATTAATTAATATGTAATATATAATATTTTATCTTATTGATTATTTTAATATTTTTTATTTTTACTGACTATTTTAGCCAAAATCTATCATCCCAAACATATAGACTCAAACTCCCCTAAAAACTTAGAAATGCACATGAGAGAGAGGACTGGGGCCACTGTTTTGTTTGGGAAGTGTTGGATTGGAGATGATAACAGTGAATGGTTTGTAAGAAAAAGTTGAAAACCCTTGAAAGAGAGAATAATTCCTTAATGGAGCCAAGGGGCTGTGAACTGTTACTCACTGTTTTAGATAATTCAAAGTATACAGATTTTGGATGCAAAGCTCAGGGTCATAAGCGGCGCAAATAAATTATTTTAGCCAAATAAATAAAATAAAATAAAAATAAAGAAAAAAGATTGACACTCTACCCTATATCAGTACACGATATAATATAGTATAAAAATTATATAAATTTATAAATTTTATAAATATATTGACTTTTTTTTAATAAAAAAAAAATCAACAAAAGAAAAGTTTCTTGATGAAAATTGCAGATATACAAAGAGAGTGTACAATATACAGATACATCAATAAGAAAATCCATAGATAAATGCATCAAACTGAAACACAAATGAAAGACAAATTAGAATATGATATCAGAACACCAAAAGCAAGATATTAATCGTAGAACATTAAAAAGATATTCACTTCAAGTAGACAAAGCTCAAAGATATCATATATACTAATCAGGTCTCCACATTTCAATTTTTTTGTCACTAATTTTCTTTGGCATCCAACGTGCCTTTTTAAATGATGGTGCATAATGCTAAGGGCACAAAGGGAGCTAGTAAAAGTAATTCAAAACATAATTACCAAATAAAGTATGTAGCATAACTTTAAACTTAATCTCACCTATTTTTCTCAGCAAAAATTAAGATTTATTGATGTAATAGAAAAGGTTATAAAAGTACACCGCAAATACAAAATGAAACTTAAAGCTGTTTTGGGAATAAATTAAAAAATATTACAAAAATAGTCAACTCTTTTCTTTCCGTTTTTATATGTTTTCTTATAAAAAAAAAAAAATCAAAAATCAACTTTTCAAAACAACCCTTAATATGATTAACATTCACAATTCATTTAATTTTTGAATAAATTTTTCAAGCTTTGTAATGTTGCTATAAATGAGAATTAGTATATAGAATTAGATACAAACATGGGGTCATTTTAGGGCAACTTAGAGCTGACTCTCTTATACGTTTCATATGGGATTTTAGGAAACAAAGATTGTAAACTAATCAACTCAACATTTATATACTGAGAAAGTAAAGCCTAATGAGTAAATGTGGAGACCTGATTAGCATTATTACCTTTATTCTTAAACATAAACAACCCCACAGAATAAGAATTTCGACATGCACATTCTCTAGAGTTGAGCTTAATGAGTAAATGGACTAGCTAATGCCACAACAAAGCAACTTAACATACCATAAGGACTTACTAATTAGGTCCCCCACGGTAGATAATTAATAAATACTTATGGTAGTGATTTTAGCAACAAAAGTACTAAGAGCATCTCCAACCACACTCTTTATTTTTCACTAACTAAAGTACAAAAAAAGGACACTCTTTATTTTACCTAATTAGTTTAGCTATTGTGTGTTCCAATCATACTCTTTATTTTAACTAGTCATTCAAACTAACTTAACCAATTTTCAAAACAAAAAAAGCTATATATATTACTGTATTTTTCATAGAATGCCACATACACACCAAACGCTGAAATGGTTGCCAATGTGACATTTGCGATAATATTTTTAAAAATAATATTTTTTAATATTAGTTTTAAAAATACTATAAAAAATAATGAGGAAATGACTAAGATTCCCAGTTGGAAGCAAATTAATTAATAAATGGAGATCATTTCAATTTAAACACTCCTTGTTTTGTTGAAAATGATTCAATGATAATTTTAGATAAATAAATGGAGATCATGTAAATTCAATAAAAAATGATTCAATGATAGTTGCAACAAACTCTCTAATGATATATAACAAGAGCTAACATTCTGCTTCCAATGAAGAATTCTGCTACGATTAAAGCTAGAATCCCAAGTCTACAACCAACTCTGTAATGATATATAAAAGAGCTCTAATTCTGTTAACATTCCATCAAGCCTATATATTATAGAACTAAGAATTCTAGTGAAATTAAAACTAGTTTTGAAGTTTCAAATGAACATGAATAAAAGTATTTTGGTGGGGATTAACCTTTCACAGACAAGATTGCAGAGGTTAGCTGGGATATCAGGTTGTTCATAAACTAATTTTGTTGGCTTGTTCCTGTTTGGAGTTTGAAGTGAACAAGGAGGCACATAGACACCAACCTTGTCACAATTTGACAAAGCTCAACCATGTCTTCAATTCCTATCTCCTATCTCTTATCCTCACGTACAAAATAATGGGTTTGTGCTCTAATAACTAAATTAATTGAAATGGGAAGGAAACTGGTATGCTTGATTGAAATGTTTGATCCATTTCAATCAAACACTTCACCAACCAGACTCCAAACAGGAACACACCAACAAAAACTAAGAACAACAACCAACACACAGCATCAGTAACATACAGGGACAATAGACACACACAGATCAGAAACAGATCAGCCAAGAATCTGCAACAGAGCAGACAAAAAACCACGACCAGAGCAGACAAAAACCAGCAACATAGCAGACAAAAACCAGCGACAGAGCACCCAAAAACTAACAACAGATCAGTAACACACAGGAACAGATCAGCAACTTATTTGATGCATATTCCAATATACAAAGATTCATGATTAGGAAGATCTAACTCCCAAACAAGCATTGACACTAGATAATGTTTATGATGATGTTTACGGAGCTAATATGGGATCACCTTCAAGCCAAGGCCCCAAGCTAGACCTCTTGTCCAAAAAACATTTAGAAAAAAAATTGGGATTGTGTTCTTTCTGGATAGGTGATTCTACTCTTCAATGTTCTTAAAGATTGAAGAGTTGCTGCCTTGAGTCAATGCTTAGGGCTCCAACCAGGTCAAAACTATGGGTACTCTGCTCTCACATATGGAGAAAGGCATATGTATGAATTAGAATATGACAGACTTCCACATTTCATTCTATCAGACCAACTCAGTGGAGATCATAGCCACTAGGAGGAATTCCACCAGAAGTACAACATAAGATTATCTAGGGGGTAATACTTAAGGTGAATTGGTATACCCTTGGAGGAATTCCACCAAAAGCATCTGAAGTTTACAAAATACCCAGGGCCAATAAAAATCAACATTGGTTTGCCCAATTTGCAACAAAATTTCAATAACATTTGACCCCTTCATGTACTTAACTTTGCCGCTGCCTTCTACTACCACTCGGACAATGACAGTAACCGTATTTTATGGTGATGGGAGTGGTCTTCCAACGCAATACACTGTTACTCTCCTAAAACATGGCTGCTGTAAAGATCTCAGTCAGGCTCTGAGTACTACATGCTGCTTAAGGAGCGATGAAAGCCTGTTGCTTGCAGAGGTAATTTATATCTTCTTGACTTCTATTATATATTTACTAATCTGTTGCTAATTCTTTATGTATTAGTCTTCTGAAGCCCTGGATTTTTAATATGCAGGTTTACGAACATCGAACATATCGATATTTAGAGAACCCTTCGGAACCATTACCTTCTATAAAAGATGATGAACATATTGTAGCCTACGGGCTTCCAAAGCGGGCAGAATTAACAAGACTAGAGATATGTCATCGATACTTGGAAAAGTGAGTTCTCATTCTTGAATCCTTAGTTGTTACGTTTCCACTTGGCTAAGATTAAAAAATCTTGAATCCTACCATGCCTTGTGTGTTTGGTCTTTATTGGGTAGAGTTGACATGTCTGAATGAGTCTATGGTTTTTATTTCCTTGTTAGGGATGCCAAATTGCCTAGTTGCATAGATGCTCTGATTGATCTTTTTAGTTTTTTGGTCTGAAGGCAATGAACTACATTATAGGAATAACCCTTGAACAAAAAGCCAAAAAGGAAGGAAAAGTAATAAAAAAAGTGAATGAAGGTGGGATGTAACCCAGGTCTGAAGTCCGGTTGCTGTGTACTAGGATAGATGACACCTTTGTTTTAAGTAAACATTTATTAGGTTTAAGACTTTTTCCTTGTAACTAAAGCATCATTGCTTTCCAGATGTTTGTCAGATAATTTCAAGGGCAGTGAGAGGAAACTTTTGTTGACACCACTGGTTACTTATCTGGAGGACACACAAACTGGAGCTGACATCGATCTTGCTATTAGTAGAGTGTTGTCCCCATTGAGAAAGAAAACTTTTTTTAGTTCAACTATTGTTCATAGTGGCAAGGAAAATGGCTCTGCTGTGGAAGCTATTGATGAATCAGCAAACATCTACGCTACCCATTCTGGACCTGGAAACCAGTCAACGGACAGCTTAGAACTGGAAGAAATGTCCTACAGGGAGTTGAGCTTTCAGCTCTGCATAACAGATAACAGAGGTTTGAACTGCAGGCCTATTTCAAAGGATTCACTCATAAAAACTGGTCAACTGGTTAAAGTTATGTTGGATTGGACTGATAAAGAACACAAATTATATGATTCCAGCTACTTAAAGGATGTTCCTGAGGTTCACAAGACCAAGCTTACTGTGAAGAAAACTCGACAAGAAGCTATCTCTTTATTTTCATGCTTGGATGCATTTTTAAATGAGGAACCTTTAGGGCCTGATGACATGTGGTAGAACACTTTTAATGCTTTTGACCAGCTGAATTGCATATTTTCAGAGCAATTCACCTCAAGTATTACTGCCTCATTTTTTGTTGTTTCAAAATTTCAATGTAGGTACTGCCCTCGTAAAATTTGTGGGTAGGGAGGATGCATCAACATTTTAAACTAGAAAAATTCAGCCTTCCCATTGGAAACATATTCTGTCTATACAAAAACCACACGCTACAGAAACAAATTACAATAGGAAAATTTCCTACATTTATGCTAATTATAACCATGCTTATAAGTTATATCAATATAAACGTGACAAAGCTGCTTCTGAAATGGGTATTGAATCCCGTATAGATTATCAATTTCTTGAACATCATTACATTTCAAGTTCTAAACAGTGGAAATAAGTTGGAGAGGAAGCGATAGAGAGATTGAGGATGTTAATGATCAAAGGCTATGGTATATAAAGATTCAAGATAAACACTTGTCACATCTTTATGTAGACAGCTGGGGAAAAAAAACGGCAATTTTAATGTAAGAAGTAAACAAAATAAGCCTATCAAGTACATGGCAACAATGTTTTATTGATCATGAAGTATTTGGAGTATTTGGAAATGCCAACAATAACTTGAGGCTTCTGATCTCATTTACAACAATTGAAAAAATAAGACTGTCAACACAGCAACCGACTGCCTTCCACTGGTTCTATCATACAACCACCTCAAACAAGACTCTTCGTAACCAATAAAATAAACCATAGTGCAAATTAAGTATGATTAATATTGCAATAAAATTAGTACAAAAGCTAACAACATTCGAACTTACTCATATCCAGGATAAGATAAAAGCAATATTAAAAGGGTGAAATAGTACAGAAAAGATATCTGTAAAGACACAAAATTAAATAGTAATTGAACAACCAAACATAGCAGGCTTGTGAAAATCAAACATGTGAATTTTAAAAACAAAAGTTCAACAAAAGTAATTTTCTCAGGGGAAAAAATTAACACAATCAACCATAAAAATACTAATTTTAAGTAACAGAATCATTGTTAAACTTTAAGAGAATCAAAACGTGTTACAATTTAAAGATCACGTACATGTGGACAGGCCTCTAAGGACTATGATCAAGATAAAGACAAAATAACTAAACCAACTTGATATTTTGGCATCATCACCATAAAGAAAAGCTTTCGAATTTTTCAGTTGCAACTAGTATTTGGGACACTACTTGATTCAAATGGTTCTTACAAAGACCGAATATATCTAATTAAATTTCAAATTCGACAGTCCATCTTTCAAAATTAAGGAAAAATAATTATTGCACAAATTTCAGTCCCTAGACCTCCCATTCTAGAAAATAGATCTGTTTTAATCTTTTCTCTGTTCATCCTCACATACAGCTTTCCAATTAAGCTCCATTCCAGAAAACGTAATATGTAATGGGTATAGAACTATATCAGCAATTTGAAGGGAAAAAAAAATACACAATCTGAAAAAAAAAATAAAAAATAAAGAGAAGATGCCCACAGCCAACTAAAACAAAGGCAAGAAATAATTGCAGTAGCAGAGCATCAGGCATGTACAAGGATCCTCAAATAGCCATGTACAAGGATCCTCAAATAGCCAGTCATGGTATCCAAGAAGAATCAGGAGGATGATCACAGAAGCAAAGGAATCGATCGATATCAGTAAGTAATCAATTTTATTTTTTTATGAATAACCTAAGTAGAAAAACCTATAAAATAAACAGATATTAAACAAACATTCAAATATAGAGAGGAGTTGAACCCTAATTTTATTAAAAATACAGACAAACAATCCAAATCATATGAAATATTCACATTTAGTCAAGGGCTTTTACTAAATTCAAACTCTTAATTATAATCAATAGGACATTCATTCTCAAGTTTATAGCAGAAAACTTGCTGGAAAGAATAAAATACAGCATTAATTCTGAAAATTAATTTCGAAAATTAGGGAAAACAGAGATAGAGAAATAGAGAAATTGAGTGAGAGAGAGAGGGGGAGAGAGAAAGAGGACCCATACCTGATGGAAGAGAACACACAGCAGTAAAGGAGATACGTCTGTGGCGACACTGAAGGAGGAAAACAGGGACGGCGCTGGAGAAGAATACACTGAAGGGGCGCTGGAGAAGAACACACAGCACTTGTGTTTTGAGAGGGAGAGGGAGAGGGAGAGGGAAAGGGAGAGGGGGAGAGACAGAGATTGATAGGGAAACTATTCGTCAGTTTGTTTTGAGAGGGAGAGACAGAGATAGAGGCCCATGCGAAGACTGATAAAAAAATAATAAAAAAAAAGGAGGGAAAAATAAAACTGATAAAAAAAAAAGAGGGAAAAAAAAATCTAGGCAAAAAAAAAAAGAAAAAATAATATATATTTTTTTTATTACCGCTTAATATGTCAAAATTCTTCTTTGAAAATTGGTGGCAAATTAATTCTCACTAAAAGGCCTAAAAATATTAAAAATTATTAGTGACGAAAATATATTTCTCACCAAATGTTCTTAAAATATTCAAAATCAAGTTTTTCAAAAATAAAAAAAAAAAATTAGATTATTGGTGACACAAATATATTCCTCATTAATAATATTTTAATTATTGAAAAAAAAAATTCTCACCAAAACTTTCAAAATTTTGGCACCATAAAAAAAAATTAGTGGGAAAAATTTAGGTGACGAAACTTATTTTTTTCTCACCTAAAAGTAAATATTTATTGACGAAAATAAATTTTGTCACCTATTATTTTTCTTTTTTTATTATACGTGACAAAATTTATAATTCCTCATGGATTATTCTTATTTAGTGACGAAATTTGTTTTCTTCACTAATTTTTGTCACCACACCAAAACAGAGAATAAGAGAAAAAGACACCAAAAAAAGAGCAAAGAGAAATCATGTACCAAATCATCAAGCAAAGAAGATGTGGCGGTTACCGACAAGGCTGCTATTGGCGGTGACGATCGACAAGACTAATAGAGGCGACGATGGCGATCGGCATGGTGGAGGAGCAAGAGGTAAGACAAATTAATACCCTATTTTGAGAGAGAGAGATGATAAACAGAAAAAAGGATAAACAAAATTAATACCTTTTTTTTTTTTTATTGTCGCTCAATATATCAAAAATTTTCCACCAAAATTGGTGACAATATTATTTCCTCATCAAAAGATATCAGAAATATTAAAACGTTTTGGTGACGAAAATATATTCATCACAAATAATTTTATAATTAGTGACAAATTTTTTTGTCACCAAAAGTCCCGAAATTTTGGCGCCACCCAAAAAAAATAACGGGAAAATTTTAAGTGACGAAACTTAAGTTTTCCTCACTAAAAATGAAGTATTTATTGACGAAAATATATTGTCACTTATCATTTTTATTTTTTTATTATATGTGACAAAATTTATAAATTCCTCACGAATTATTTTCATTTAGTGACGAATTTTATTTTCTTCACTAGTTTTCGTCACCATAGGTTACTTTTGTTGTAGTGAATTAGTGGTTTGAGAAGTTTGAATTTTTCTTGAAAATCTTAATTTTTCTTGAAAACCCTAAGTTGATTCGTGATGATAATTAATGATTTTTCCCAAATTGAAAGTAGAATCATGAAATTGAGGTATTGAATTATATTTATACAGGTTTAATTGAATTTTGGAAGTGCTTGAAAATTATGTTAAAAATTAGTGATTGAACCTTTATTATGGACATTGTAAATCATGCTATAATGTGAAAGGAAGATTGTAACGCCCTCAAAATAACAACATTAAGCCCATCAGATAAGACATGCATTTACATATAAACTAACCACATTCCTTTATTCCTTAGAGTTCCATTACATAAGTATTACATGTTAACATCATAACAAAATGCCCTACAGGCTTACAGCTTTCCAAGTTAACACTTGGTTACAACAAAAGAGTACTATCTCGTTTACACATTAAGCCCTTGACTTGAAGTTACATGTAATACATCAAAAGTAAAACGACAAAACATGTCCGCCTCTAGCCTCCCAAGCTATGTCCTTGGAGGTGGCATGCTTCCTGCACCTGAAAATGATATTCCCATATAGGGTGAGCCACAGCCCAGTAGAAATACACTAAACCAACCATGAACAATGACTAAAATATTAGCAATTGATAGATGGCCAACACTGATACAATCACATAAATCACATATTTATGTCATACGACTTATGAGTCCAAGTTTCCTTTCATTTTCCCTTTTTCAACGGATAGGCATATAAGCACTAACCACATTCTCAACAGATATGTATAACAACAATATCCACATTCTCAGATAAGCAAATAAGCTATGTCCATATTTTACAACAGATATGTATAACCACAATATCCACAGATAAGCATATGAGCTATATCCACACATCACAAAGATAAGCATATAAGCTCTATCTTCACTTCTAGACAAGCATATGAGCTGTATCTACGGAGTTCATCCCCTATCTTCTCCCAACACTAACCGGTTTAGAGGTACATCCCCTATCTTCCCCTAAACCGCGGAGTACATCCCCTATCTCCTCCTCTACACATAACGTATACAAACACATTGGTTCTATATACAATCACCCAATACATACAATTAATGTATTCTATCAACCGTCAAGTTCCATGACACACTTCATTGATTAGTTTCAGTTTGCCTAATGATCATGCATTGTCTACAACAATCACGACTATCCTCCACCGATAGCCCAAAGCAGTTATTTCTAAACAGAAAATAAATGCACAATGGATATTCAATCAACATTTCATTTCTTCATTCTTCCCAATTAATTATCCCAATTAATTAAACAATGTAATTAGGTCAATTCCCATAATTAACATTTCAACCCTTAGGTCCCATTTTCATCAATGATTCAACAATCATTCCATTTTTCTATGCCAAACATGCATCTAGGTTTATTATGAATAAAACCCCAACTTTTGTAAAATTACACAAAAGCCCCAAACTTTCACAAAATTACCAAACCAAGCCCAAAATCTCAAAATACCAAAATTTAAAGACAAAACTCATAGAGAGGAGTAGGATATCCCTACCTCAAATTCGGAGTCCCAAAGGACAAAATGACAAAACCCAACATGCTCCAAAACCCGAAATTTTCAGATTAAAATGAAGCCCTCGACGATCAACAACTTTTTTGTAAAGGCCAAAGGCGAGCAAATCACTCCTACTAGATCAAAACCTAGAGAGAAGGTAGTATCTAGAGTGAGAGGCTCAACAATGGTGTTTTTGGAAAAGTAGGAGAGAGAAGAGAAAGTGAAAAAGTGATTTGAAGAGTCACAAATTCGGGACTTTAACCCAGGTCTCCGCTCGAGCGTAAAACACCCCGCTCGAGCGGCCACTCACAGACTTCCGCTCGAGCGGCCAACATTCCGCTCGAGCGCAGAATGCACTCGCCCAGCACGTTTGCAGAACCAGGCCTCCGCTCGAGCTCCCAACCCTACGCTCGAGCGTACAACACTGCACAACAAATACTGGATGGGTGTATTCCCCGCTCGAGCGCCAACACCTCCGCTCGAGCGGACAGGCCAAAAATCTGGGCAACTAGTTTTGGTTTCTAAACTCAACCAACCTGGAACAAATCCGCCCAACACATCCTATAACTCAAGTACGAAGTAAAAAGGATGTAAACAAGATAATAAACAACTACTAACATCCACGGACACATGTCCGGATCACGGTATAACAAGGGTAAACCCGGGATCGCTATAACCTCCCCCCCTTAAAGAATTTCGTCTCCGAAATTAAGCACAAGTTTTCGAAAACAGGTTTTTCTCCATTTTAAACAATGTTACATTTTAACATTCAACACTACGACCATTACCGGTCACCCCCTCCCTTTAACAAGAGGCATTTCACAATATGTAAACAACATATGTACTTTCAACATGCATCAACATTATGCATTATCTTTCCAATTTCAACAATATATTCAACACATAAAGTGTCACATTCAACTTCCATATGAGGCAAGTTTCAAAACATATTTCCAACAAACCAAAACATTTTCAATGTTTCACAACTTAGGACATATATGAAAGCTCTTAAGTTCTACAATTGTTCAAAATTTAAACACAAAATTACATATCAACAAACAAGTCCGGATATTTCTCACGGACTCCCAACTCACGTTCCCAAGTGGCTTCCTCCACTCCGTGATGTTTCCACAAGACTTTCATCAAAGGAATGGTCTTGCCACGCAGGACCTGATCCCGCCTATCCAAGACCCGAACCGGTCTCTCCTCATACGAGGCATCCTCATCTACCTCTAAATCAGTCCAATCCAACACATGTGATGGATCTAGCTCATACTTCCGAAGCATACTCACATGAAACACGTCATGCACTCCGGACAACTGCGGCGGTAAGGCTAACCGATAAGCAACCTCACCAATCCTCTCAAGGATCTCAAAAGGACCAATAAACCGAGGGGATAACTTCCCACTCTTCCCAAACCTCATCAGACCTCGCCTAGGTGATATCTTCAGAAAGACATGGTCACCTACCTCAAACGCCAAAGGTCTCCTCCTACGGTCGGCATAACTCTTTTGTCGACTCTGGGCTGTAACAAGCCTCCTACGGATAAGCTCAACTTTCTCCGTCGTCTCCCTAACCAACTCCGGACCCAACAAAGGTGCATCACCCACCTCGGCCCAACACACTGGAGACCTACACGGTCGGCCATACAAGGCCTCAAACGGTGCCATACCGATGCTAGACTGAAAACTGTTTTTGTAGGCAAACTCTACCAATGGCAAGTGCCTCTCCCACGTCCCACTGAAGTCCAGGACACAACCCTGAAGCATATCCTCGAGGATCTGAATAGTACGCTCGGACTGCCCGTCAGTCTGAGGATGATAAGCTGTACTAAAGGTCAACTTAGTGCCCAAGGCACTCTGCAAACTCTGCCACAACCTAGCAGTAAAACGAGGATCTCTATCTGAGACGATCGTCACTGGGACCCCGTGCAATTTCACTACGTCCCGAATATACAAATCGGCAAGATGATCCACCGAATCTTTCACGCGCATAGGAATAAAGTGTGCCGACTTAGTCAACCGGTCTACAACCACCCAAATAGCATCACTACCCCGCTGAGTCCTCGGAAGACCCACAACGAAGTCCATAGTGACATGCTCCCACTTCCACTCGGCAATAGGCAAGGGTTGCAACAAACCCGCTGGCCTCTGATGCTCGGCCTTCACTTGCTGGCAAGTAAGGCATTTCGATACGAAAACAGCCACATCTCTTTTCATACCCCGCCACCAAAACTGGCGACCCAAATCCTGATACATCTTAGTACCTCCCAGATGCACCGCAAGGCGCGAATGATGAAACTCTCGGAGTACTTCCTCTCGGCAAGACTCCGGTACAAACAAACGGTCTCGGTATCTCACACTCAAGTCGGGATACACCGTCAAACCTTTCTCAACTATCCCACGGGAGATCTTCTCTCGGAGGGATTCTACCTCAAGGTCACCTTTCTGTGCCTCTAACACTCTAGTCACAAGTGTAGGCTGCGCAACAACAGAAAACAAGGCCGCAGCCTCAACAGATTCGCCCAGTAGCAAATCAAACTCGCCAAGTGCTCCCAACATCTCCCATTCCCGGATGGCTATACAAGCTACATCACTAATGGTCTTCCTACTAAGGGCATCGGCGACAACATTGGCTTTTCCCGGATGATAATGCAACTCAAAATCATAATCCTCGATGAACTCCATCCACCTCCTCTGCCTCAAATTCAAATCTCTCTGTGTAAACAAATACTTCAAACTCTTGTGGTCCGAGAACATCTCGAACTTCTCACCATACAGGTAGTGCCTCCAGATTTTCAAGGCAAAGATCACTGCTGCTAACTCTAGGTCGTGTGTGGGGTAATTCTTCTCGTGTATTTTCAACTGACGTGAGCCATAAGCTACCACTTTCCCTTCTTGCATTAACACACAACCCAAACCCTCTCGTGAGGCATCACAATAAACCGCATAACCCAACCCTCTCTCCGGAATAATCAACACCGGAGCGGTGGTCAACCTAACTTTCAGCTCTTGGAACGACTTTTCACAAGTCTCACTCCACACAAATTTGACTCCCTTCCGAGTCAATCTAGTCAACGATGACGCTAACCTGGAGAAATCTTTCACAAACCGACGGTAATACCCAGCTAATCCCAGAAAACTGCGGATCTCAAACACACTCTTAGGCTGTGCCCAATCTTGCACTGCCTCAACCTGGATGTATCAACAGACACCCCTTCCCCGGATACCACGTGGCCTAAGAATTTGACTTCCCCCAGCCAGAACTCACACTTCCCAAACTTGGCATAAAGCCTATGGGCTCTAAGTAACTCAAGCACCACTCTCAAGTGTGCCTCGTGCTCCTCCTCAGAAGGCGAATAGATAAGGATGTCGTCCACAAAGACGACCACAAATCGGTCTAAGAACTCCCGGAAAATCCGGTTCATCAAGTCCATAAAGACTGCCGGTGCATTGGTAAGCCCGAATGGCATCACCAGAAACTCATAATGGCCATACCGCGTACGGAATGCCATCTTAGGAATATCTCCCTCCCTGACCCTCAACTGATGGTAACCCGATCTCAAGTCTATCTTAGAGAAACAACGGGAACCCTTCAACTGGTCGAACAAATCATCTATACGGGGCATAGGGTACTTATTCTTAACCGTAGCCCGATTTAACTTCCGGTAATCAATACACAATCTCAAGGCACCATCTTTCTTTTTAACAAAGAGGGCCGGCGCTCCCCACGGCGAAACACTAGGGCGAACAAAGCCCTTATCTAGCAATTCCTGGAGCTGAACTTTCAACTCAACCAACTCTGCTGGAGCAAAACGGTAAGGTGCCATAGAAATCGGCGCCGTGCCAGGCACTAAATCAATAGAGAATTCTATCTCTCGGTGAGGTGGCAAACTAACAAGATCTTCGGGAAAGACATCCGAATACTCACAAACCACCCTCGGCAACACAATCTGGGTCTCATCACACTCACTACTCTCAAAGCTAGCAAGTAGACCACTAAGCTCACTTCGCCCTCGCGAATCATACCCCGGTGGCAAAACACTACCAACCCGGTCTCCCAAGAAATGGAACCACTCCCCGCTCAAGGTACATAACGTGACCCTCTGGCGGTAGCAATCAATAACAGCCCGGTATGACGATAGCCAGTCCATACCCAAAATAACATCAAAGCCCTTCATGGGCATGACAACAAACGGAAAAGGAAGCCTATAGTCGGCGACCTCTATATCACATCCTCTAACACCCTGTTTCAGAATCAACTCACCACCCAAAGGTGATACCACACAAATAGGAGATGCTAACTGTGCTAACTCCAATTCCAAAACAGATGCAAATGCAGCAGATACAAAAGAATGAGATGCACCCGTGTCTATCAACACATTAGCAACTGAGTTGCAAAACAGAAAAGTACCTCTCACTACTGATGGAGCCGGTACTAAATCCTGCGCGGTAACAGCATACACGCGCCCCGTAGGCCCCTGGTCTACCTGCTCACCTCTCGGAGCAAAAGACTGCTGCACAGACTGGGATGACGAAGCTCCCGGATTGGCCCTCGAGGCCTGCACAGACTGAGCTGGCTGAAAACCCTGCGTCTGCCTAGAACCAGACGCTCCCGAAGTGGCACTCAACTGCGGGCAAAACCTTTTCAGGTGCCCAGGCTGTCCACACTGATAACAAGTCAAGGGCTGCCCCCTGCCCAAACTCTGACTCTGCGGTCTAGCTGAAGAAGAAGCAGCTCTTTGACCCCCACCCTTCTGCGGGCAAACTGAAACCTTGTGACCTAGCTGGCCACACTTGTAACAAGTGAATTCCCCCTGACTGCCTCTCCCCGAGCCTACACTCGGCACTGGAAAGGTCGATCTAGAGACGGCACCCTGAGACTGCTGAGGGTTATAACCCTTCGGTCTCCTGCCATCACTCTGACTATCCTGGCTCCTCTTGGAGCCCCTCTGTTCTTCCTCCTCCTCCTGCATCATAATCTCCATATGAGCAGCAGCATCAACTAGGTGTCCATACTCTCGGATGTAAGACCCACCAACTCTCAACTTGAGGCCCCGCCTCAACTTCCGCTCAAACTCATAGCAACGGCGTTCCTCAGACGCCACCAGTTCCGGTGCAAACCTGGACAGACTGGTAAAAGTAGCCTCAAACTCGGCCACTGACAAGCCCTGCTGTTTAAGCCGGCTAAACTGATCCCTCAGCTTCTCCCTAGCTGCTGCGGACAAAAACCTCTCCTGAAAAGCATTCAGAAACGCCTCCCAAGTACCGCCCACACGAGCCTTCTCGTACTTCCACCATTGACCCGCATCTCCCTTCAGCTGGAAGGATGCCAAGGTCACTTTCAGTGCTCCGTCCTCAATGCCAACCATCTCGAACGTCTTACTCATCTGTTCTAACCACTCATCAGCCTTTAGTGGCTCCTTCGGATCCCCGATAAACTCATCCGGATTAGACCGGAAGAACTCCCTCTTCAAGAAAGAAGGCCCTGTCTCAGCTACCTGATTCCCAGCTCTAAGAATACCCAAAGCTCCTGCTATCTCTCTAGCCAAGGCACTCATAGCCTGCTGACCTACTGGCTCGGCCACATTGGCCTGCCCAACTCCCTCCTGCACTGCCGGAATCTCACCCGGTAACGGTACTTCCTGCCTCGCAGGTCTACCACGCCTAGCACCTCTTCCTCGTCCTGACATCCTAATAAAGGCAACACAGAACGTTAGCACATTCATAAATGTGCCGAAACTAAACACTCACGTCCTAATACATGGACAACTGTAATTCACTCCACATAAGCACATAAACACATAAGCACTTACGAATTTCATTTCCGGATAATAATAGTCCCGAGGCGTTACTAGAGTTCCAGTTAGAAACAGCATTGATCAAGTGCTTTTCCAACAAGACTCCCAGAAACCCAAGGATCCAATCAACATCCTAGAAATTAAATCCCATACCCACATAGTCACATAAGCATGTTATCAATTAAACACATAGCATATGATACTACATTTAAGTCTCTATCAAGCGAGACAAACCCATTGTGAGACTAATCACTTCCCACGTACCCAAAGTATTCGAACCCGGTACGCTCTGATACCAAGTTGTAACGCCCTCAAAATAACAACATTAAGCCCATCAGATAAGACATGCATTTACATATAAACTAACCACATTCCTTTATTCCTTAGAGTTCCATTACATAAGTATTACATGTTAACATCATAACAAAATGCCCTACAGGCTTACAGCTTTCCAAGTTAACACTTGGTTACAACAAAAGAGTACTATCTCGTTTACACATTAAGCCCTTGACTTGAAGTTACATGTAATACATCAAAAGTAAAACGACAAAACATGTCCGCCTCTAGCCTCCCAAGCTATGTCCTTGGAGGTGGCATGCTTCCTGCACCTGAAAATGATATTCCCATATAGGGTGAGCCACAGCCCAGTAGAAATACACTAAACCAACCATGAACAATGACTAAAATATTAGCAATTGATAGATGGCCAACACTGATACAATCACATAAATCACATATTTATGTCATACGACTTATGAGTCCAAGTTTCCTTTCATTTTCCCTTTTTCAACGGATAGGCATATAAGCACTAACCACATTCTCAACAGATATGTATAACAATAATATCCACATTCTCAGATAAGCAAATAAGCTATGTCCATATTTTACAACAGATATGTATAACCACAATATCCACAGATAAGCATATGAGCTATATCCACACATCACAAAGATAAGCATATAAGCTCTATCTTCACTTCTAGACAAGCATATGAGCTGTATCTACGGAGTTCATCCCCTATCTTCTCCCAACACTAACCGGTTTAGAGGTACATCCCCTATCTTCCCCTAAACCGCGGAGTACATCCCCTATCTCCTCCTCTACACATAACATATACAAACACATTGGTTCTATATACAATCACCCAATACATACAATTAATGTATTCTATCAACCGTCAAGTTCCATGACACACTTCATTGATTAGTTTCAGTTTGCCTAATGATCATGCATTGTCTACAACAATCACGACTATCCTCCACCGATAGCCCAAAGCAGTTATTTCTAAACAGAAAATAAATGCACAATGGATATTCAATCAACATTTCATTTCTTCATTCTTCCCAATTAATTATCCCAATTAATTAAACAATGTAATTAGGTCAATTCCCATAATTAACATTTCAACCCTTAGGTCCCATTTTCATCAATGATTCAACAATCATTCCATTTTTCTATGCCAAACATGCATCTAGGTTTATTATGAATAAAACCCCAACTTTTGTAAAATTACACAAAAGCCCCAAACTTTCACAAAATTACCAAACCAAGCCCAAAATCTCAAAATACCAAAATTTAAAGACAAAACTCATAGAGAGGAGTAGGATATCCCTACCTCAAATTCGGAGTCCCAAAGGACAAAATGACAAAACCCAACGTGCTCCAAAACCCGAAATTTTCAGATTAAAATGAAGCCCTCGACGATCAACAACTTTTTTGTAAAGGCCAAAGGCGAGCAAATCACTCCTACTAGATCAAAACCTAGAGAGAAGGTAGTATCTAGAGTAAGAGGCTCAACAATGGTGTTTTTGGAAAAGTAGGAGAGAGAAGAGAAAGTGAAAAAGTGATTTGAAGAGTCACAAATTCGGGACTTTAACCCAGGTCTCCGCTCGAGCGTAAAACACCCCGCTCGAGCGGCCACTCACAGACTTCCGCTCGAGCGGCCAACATTCCGCTCGAGCGCAGAATGCACTCGCCCAGCACGTTTGCAGAACCAGGCCTCCGCTCGAGCTCCCAACCCTACGCTCGAGCGTACAACACTGCACAACAAATACTGGATGGGTGTATTCCCCGCTCGAGCGCCAACACCTCCGCTCGAGCGGACAGGCCAAAAATCTGGGCAACTAGTTTTGGTTTCTAAACTCAACCAACCTGGAACAAATCCGCCCAACACATCCTATAACTCAAGTACGAAGTAAAAAGGATGTAAACAAGATAATAAACAACTACTAACATCCACGGACACATGTCCAGATCACGGTATAACAAGGGTAAACCCGGGATCGCTATAAAGATTGGGAAAATAATTTATTAATGATATGGATAACATGGGCCTTGGGGTGAAATGATGAAATAAAGGTTTAAGAGTTCATCTTGAATTATGTTGAAGTATGTTGATTATGTTGAATAGTGTTGATTATGTTGAATTGTGTTGATGATGTTGAGTTACGTTGAATGATGTTGAATCGAATTGTGTTGGACTATGATGAATTGTGTTTGAATCATGTTGAATTGTGTTGAGTTGAGTTGTGTTGGGTGTGTTGAGTTTGAGTTGAGTTGTGTTGGGTGTGTTGAGTTTGGGTTGAGTTGTGTTGGGTGGTGTTGTGTTGGTACCCGCGCGGGAAGTTGAAAAATGGTTTTTCGGTGCCCATGACCATCCGTATAATAGCCAGTAAATGTGGGAGATGGTTTTAAAAATTAAAGAAAGAGGTTTTTGGGGGACCCACGTCCCGCCGTATAGTAGCCGGAAAATGTGGGGGTGGTTTGAATTAAAGGTGCCCAATTGCCCTATCTAGGCTTATCGCTGGACCAATGTGGGAAAATATTTTTGGGTGTCCACACAGTCCCGCCGTATAGTAGCCAGCGAAAGTGGAAAAATGATTTTTGGGTGTCCACACAGTCCTGTCGTATTGTAGCCGGCAAAAGTGGAAAAACAGATGGTTTTTGAAAATGTTTTGGGTGCCCACATCCCGCCGTATAGTAGTCGGTAAATGTGGGGGATGGTTTTAAAAAGTTGAAAAATGGTTTTTGGAAATATATGGTTTTTGGAAGAAAATGGCTTTTGAGAAAATGGTTTTTGGGAGTTCACTTCTCGTCGTGTAGTAGCCGGCGAAAGGTGGAAAGTGTTATGAATCGGGTGCCCGCTATCCCGCTGTAGTAAGTCGGCAAAAGGTGGATTGTGTTGAGATGTGTATTGAGAAGTGTGTTGAGTTGATGATATTATTTGTGACTTGTGATGAATTTGTGAAATTGCATATTGATGTGTAATTTGGTTTAAAGAGGAAATGTGCATAGACGTTATTTGTAAAGAATGGAAACCAAAAATGGGTAAGGCGGTTATGGATTGGTGATGGTGAACTTAATGAGTTAGTTGTGGCAATAAAGACAAATTATGAGTGTTGTTTTGTAAATAAATTAGGGAACTTGAACTTGAAGTTATGGAGTTTTAAATAAATATAATGAGTAGGAAGGAAGAATGAAAGAAAAAGAGGAACATTAAGAATGGAAATTAAATGAGAAATATTTTGGGAATTGGTTAATGACTTTTAAATGATGTTGATTCTTAAATCGGTTTGTTTCACAAGGAACTATGGCTTTCTAAAGTTAAGGGATGATTTTTAATGGCCGAAGGTTTTTCTTAAAAGTGTTTAAAAAGTTTTTGAGAAAAAGGCAATGATATTTTGAAATTATACAATGTCACCCTACTATATGGTATCACCCTGCATGCATGATCATTTCTATCTGTGTGTTAGTTATTGATTGAGAACTATGAGATTCCTACTGGGCATTAGTGCTCACCCCGTTGTTTTTTTTATCTTTTTACAAGAAGAAAGTTTGGATTATTTGATTGAAGATTTATAGAGTTCTTGAGTCCCTTTGTATAACTTCATAGTAGATGTAAAGTAAATGGATTTTGTATTTGTATTTATTTATTTGTAGCACAATAGGAGATTGGCATGTATTGTTATCATTGTAATATTCATTGAGAAAGAGAGAACATGTATCATTGTATCTCTATTACTCAAGGGTAATGGATGTTTAAAAAAAAAAAATGGACCTAAATTACAGGCTTTGGTAATGTTTCCGAGTAATTAAAAATTGGAGTGTGACAGATATCTACAGTAACAGCAATGAATGAGAGAGATGCTTAAGGGATGAGGAGAACTGAGATAGCAGAATAGTACAACAAAATGCGTAATATTCATTTTTCAACAGTTCTATAACACATGTACAAATTGATAATAACAAAACCTTTCAAATCATAACTACGGCCAAAGGTTTGTATATGTATGACATATTAATGTGAAGGGGCTAGAGTTTTGAGATAGATGCATTTACTACATAGAGAGATATCACCATAATGAACAGTGTTGAAATAGACAGAGAGAATAGTGACGAGTTCAAGGATCTATTGTAGAGACACAGGAGTGGAAAGAAGAAGAATCCAGTGGGGAAGAACTATTAACAATGGTCGTTCGACGATTTAAGCGAAATAGAGAAGTTTGATTAATAAATAGAGAGAGCTTAGGCACAACTAAGACAAATCAAGGGAAAGAAAATTGATTGGAGAAAAAAACGAAGAAAAATTAGGGAAAAAATTTTGGAGAAAAATTATTTAGTAGAACAAAATAAAATCACATCATGATAATTTTTTTCAACATATTTTTTATTGAAATTTAGTTAAATTATATATATGTCTATAAGTGTATATAGATATTTTAAAAAGTATATCGTTCGTATATTATTATTTCTATTATATTTAATGAAGATACTATGACTAAAAATAAATCTAAAATAAAGATAGGTGATCAATTGCAATTGTCACTGAGGGATGAAACTTCAAAATTAATTGAGAGAGTTGAGAGTTCAGAGAGAATGAGAGTTTGAGAGACATATTTGTTTGTGAGAAATAAAATGTTAGAGGGGTGGTATTTATAGGACTTAGGAGGGAGGGGTTAATTTATATATATAAAAATAAAAAAAAAAAAAAAATTGGTTGTTGGTGGAATTAACGGTTATATGATTATTTCAAATTTTTTTTTTTAAAATTTTTGACCATTGCACTGACAAGGGTGGCAGGGGAGGTAGGGAGCCATTAAGGTCGGGTCGAGCCAGATAGGGAAGAAAATTTCGAGCCGAGCTCACGGGATGGGTCACACTCCACAACACACCAGGGCTAGACAGGGCTCTAAAACACATAGCCCAAGGTCTTAGGTTGAGCTTATGCCCGGGCCTGGTTGGGCCTACCCAGGGCACGAGTGGACTTGGGGTGTGCCGCGAGCTCGTGGGCCAAATTTACACCCCTATATGTGGATAGTGGTTGTGAGATATGTGATTAGTGGTTATGATATATGTGATGTTGGTTATGAAATAAAGGGTGTTGGTTATGAGATGTGGTTATGGCATATGTGAGTAAAGGTAATGAGATATATGATTAGTGATTATGAGATATGTGATTTTGGTTATAAGCATAGTGGTGTAGTTATAAGTCAAATGGTGTTTGGTTATGAGATATGTGATTAGGGGTTATGAGATATGTATGTCGGTTATGACCAAAGTGGTGTGGTTATGAGATATGTGATTAGTAGTTATGATATATATGGGTAATGGTTATGACATATGTAGGTAATGGTTATGAGCAAAGTGGTGTCAAAGAGTGTTTAGTTATGCTATATGTGTTAGTGGTTATGAGATATGTGGATAATCGTTATGAGCAAAGTGGTGTGGTTATGAAATATGTGATTAGTAGTTATGATATATATATATATGGGTAATGGTTATGAAATATGTGGGTAATGGTTATGAGCAAAGTGGTGTCAAAGGGTGTTTGGTTATGCTATATGTGTTAGTGGTTATGAGATATGTAGATAATCGTTATGAGCAAAGTGGTGCCAAAAGGTGTTTGGTTGTGCTATATGTGTTAGTGGTTATGAGATATGAGATATTGGTTATGTGACTAGTGGTTATGAGATATGTGATGTTGGTTATTAGATATGTGATTACTGGTTATGAGATATGTGATGTTAGTTATGACTCAAGGGGTTGGTTGTGAGAGATGTGGTTATGATTCATGTGTGTAGTAGTTATGACATATGTGATCAATGGTTATGAGATATGTGATATTGGTTATGATCAAAGTGGTGTGGTTATCAGCAAAAAGGTGTTAGTTATAATATATGTGATTAGTGATTCTGAGATATGTGATATTGGTTATGACAAAAAAGTGTTGGTTATGAGATATGTGACTAGTGGTCATGAGATATGTGATGTTGGTTATGACTCAAAGGGGTTGGTTATGAGATGTGGTTATGATTCATGTGGGTAGTAGTTATGAGATATGTGATCAATGGTTATGAGATATGAGATATTTGTTATGATCAAAGTGGTATTGGTTATGAGATATGTGATTATGGTTATGAAATATGTGATATTAGTTATGAATAAAATGGTGTTTGTTATGAAATGTGGTTATGAAATAAATGATATTAGTTATGAACAAAATAGTGTTGGTTATGAGATGATTATAGTTATGAAAAAATATGATTTTGGCTCATAACTATAAAAAGTGACATGTTTAGCAGATCATTTTTAATGATGTGGCTCAATCTTAGCTATTGATTTTTTATGTACCGTACATTTTGTACTATAGACTTTCCCTATAGGGTATGACAAGATAAGGTATGACAAAATCTGAGCTTTTCCTATAATCCCTTTCACGTCTTTTGCTTGTGGGCTGATGGTATTCTTCGAGACTTCCATTTCCAAGGCCTCATCCTCATCCAATTGAGTTAAAGTTGCTTTCTTCTTCTTCTTCTTCATCCCATTGAACAAAATGTCTCTCAACTCTCTCATCCACCAAGGTATGTACATGGACAAAATGTCTTCCAGAATTATCCAACTAAAAAGGCTGTAGTATCTCAGAAACATGGAGATACCTAGGGCCACTACAATAAACCATGCCATAATTACCGGTACAAATGTAATTATGAACATAGCGGCCATAACGGCCACGTAAGAAAGCCCCGCAGTGATTATTTCCATAATTGGCCATCTTGCTTTCAGTAAAATGCCGTTCTTACAACGGGGCCAAACCACTAGTAATCCCACCACCAATGCCATTGGGAAAGATAGATGTAACAATCTCATAAATAACAGTTTCGTGGATAATTGTTCTTCTGTCAACACCGTAGCAGCAGCCAATCGCGCTATTATGAACATTAAAAAAAACAAATACAATTTGCTCTGTTTCTTGAAATCTGCACACAGCAACAATTGAGTGGACATCAAGGAATCTGACAAACATGTTCTTACAGTCATACTCGAGTGGAATATTTAGTGGGTGTTTGATAACATAATAATAATAATAAAGGTTTATTTAGGTATGGTTTGGGACGTGGATTGTCATTTTAGTTTTTTTTGGCTTTTTTTAGCTATTTTAGCTTGTGGTTAAAAAACTTGGTTTGTGAAGGATTTTTGACTTTTTTGTGAGTAAAAGAATATAATGATTATGGGTTGAATGTGATATTTTGTCTTATTGGGTAAAAAGCGTATTTTGTGTTTTGTGGTTATTTTAGCCAAAAAAACTCCAAACCCACTTCCCAAACAGTCACTTAAAATACGATTTGCCTCCTATGATTCTATAAATTACATCTCATCTTTTGAAAATTTTAATTTCACAACAAATAGTCATTTTTATCAATAAATCATCAAGTTAACTAATAATTTTTTATTGATGTTAGAAATTTATTTTAATTAATAATTCAAGTAACTTAATTATTATATAGTAAAGCAATTAAAATTTTTATTTTTTCAGTTAATTCTGTTAAATAAAAAATTCTTATAAGGGAGTATTTGTAATTTTTTAAACCACATGGGAACAATCTATATTTTAAATAAATCTTAAGGAGTTTATTTGTAATTTAACCTAATAAAAACCAGAAAAGATATAAACCTAGAAAGCTTGCCATCAAATTTGTCAAGAAAATGTGTGTATGGTGGCAACAATACTTACATATTTAGAAAAAATACTCAAAAAATTTATTTAGAAAAGTACATCTATATATCACGGTCATTCTAAGTGTGATTCACATTTACCAACTTCAAATTTACACCACTCACCACGCACTTTCGGGATAGAATTCGAGGCACAAATTCATGGTCCATAGCTTTTTCCATATCGTGGAGATTGAAGTTGACGTGCTGTGAGTCATATCAACAATGAATCTGGTCTAAGCAATTCAAATTCTAAATAATTTTTTTAAATATTGTTGTAAATTTGTAGCATTGCTGTGTCAAAAAAGCCAATTTTTGTTTAAAAAGTCAAAAGCCACCAAGTCATTTTTCATTGGTTAAAAAGCTAAATATACCATCAACATTTTTCACACAAAAAAAAAAAAAAAAAAAAAAAAAAAACCATTTTTAACAACTTTCCAAATACATTAATAATAAAAATAGCTAAAAAAAATTAAAAGTAAAAAAACCACTAAAAAAATCAACTCCAAACTTACCCTCAAACGGGTTACCTTTTCCACCGTCGACCGTCATCTATTCAAACTTACCCTTAGACGAGCGGCCTTCTACACCACTGAGCTCCATCCGGCCAACTTACCGTTAAAACTGTAAATAATGATAAGGATATTAATTAGGGGTGAGCAGCGGATATACCAATCCGCCAAAACCGGCCAAACCGAGCTAATCCGCCGCATTTTGGACGGATACGTGATGACGAACGGACAATTGCAGATTGATTTTCTCCAATCTGCCAATTTGGCAGACGGATGGCAGATTTGAAATTCCTTTGGCCGCAACCGAACCGCCAAACCGCAAGCACCCCCTAGTAATTTATAAGACTTTGTGTTTTCAATTTGTCTAAATATTTTGTTTATGTTTTCAATTGAAAAAGAGTTTAAATATCCTATTGAAAAAAAGTTTTCAACTTGAATATATTTTTTGAATTGAAAAAAATAAACGTATTATTTATTTATATTTTTTAATTTTTAAATCTAACTCCAAAAATAAGAAATAGAAAATATGATATATGCTGGTTGGTTTTTGTTTTCAAAAACATATATAGATGTAACAATACAGAGACATACAATCTCTACTACTGTTCTGTTCATGGTTTTGGTGGTTTGAATTGTTATTATATTTTAAGAACCACATATTGTAATACTTTATGTGGATGAATCATGCTGTGATTGTAATATGTGGATGAGGCATGTAATGATTGTGATATTCTAAAATTTCAAACTTTCTCTCTTTGGATGAGACATATAGTGATTGTAATAATTTTATAAGTCATTAACTGTAATACTTTCCTTTCTTTCTTTTTTTTTTTTTTTTTTTGAGGAAGTGCACAAGTTGAATTATGTTAAAAATTTATAAAATTTTAAACCACCAAACCGATTTGCATCCATCCGCCAAACCACCAATCCGCTCAATCCACATTCGCCGAATTGGCGGACAGATGCAGATTGATTTTCTCTACTTCACTACAGGAAATATCAGTTTTGGAGGCGTATGTTTAACGGCGTTTTTTAAAACGCCACTGTTTGTAATATTTAACGGCGTTTCATAAACGTCGCATTTTTCTCTAATCAAAACGGTGCCGTTTCATGAATAGAAGACGTTTATAAACACCTTGAAATGGCAGCAAGAACACTCTGCTAATTACATTATTAATTGTAAGAAGTATATATTTGCAATTTTTTTTTTTTTTTTTTGGGGTCAAAAACAAAATCAACATGACCAGCTGATTCAACATGGCTGCACTATGACAAAGTTGTGTGTTCCATCTCGGTCTCAACCCCCAATATGCTAACAAAAGTTCTTTAAAAAAGATCAGTAAGAGGAAGGCTGCACTATGACAAAGCTGTGTGTTCCATCTTGGTCTAAACCCTTAATATGCTATCAGGACTTAATTTTCTGTTTGGGTGGTTGATTTATGTGGATATGTATTGCTAAAATCTATTTTACAGGTCAATTTCTATTCCAGTGTTTCTTCACAAGACTTCTTTTTTCTTTTCTTTTTTCTTTTCTTTTTCTCCCCCTTTTCTTTTTCTACTGAAACAATTTGCAGTGCTATGTTGTAAATTGCAATTCAGAGTCAAGTGAATCTCCACTGCATATATTTTAATTCACGTGCACTTTATTCTATTGTTTGTCAACTCCTGAAGATGCTAGCCTTTGTTTGTAGTTTCAGAATGGGTTTTATTTGTCAATGGAGTAGAAGGAAGGTGTCAACCTTTCACATTCGTGCTTCAGTTACAGGTTAATTCCATACTATTCATCAGTTTCAAATTATGTTTTTTGAAAATTGAACTCATCGTATAATGTTTCAAAGTATAACTTTATAATTGGATTGTATTTATATACCTCACTTTGCATTGGCAGATGTTGTACGAGAAACATCCAAAGAAAAAGCTCAGCTCCAACAAGGTGGCACCTGGTCTGTTCATAAATTTGGTGGTACCTGTGTGGGAAGCTCCCAAAGAATTCAGAATGTTGCGGAGATAATTATTAATGATGATTCAAAAAGAAAATTGGTTGTAGTGTCTGCTATGTCAAAGGTGACAGATATGATGTATGATCTTATCTACAAGGCACAGTCACAGGATGATTCTTATATAACTACATTGGATGCTGTTCTAGAAAAGCACAAGCTAACAACACTTGATCTATTTGAAGGGGATATTCTTGCTAGTTTCTTATCATGGTTGCATCATGACATCAATAACCTTAAAGCAATGCTTCGTGCAATATATATAGGTATCAAATTTGTCCCTTTGGATGTCACATGAACTCAATTTTCATATCTTTGTGATATTATCTTAGTCTTGCATGCCCTATGAAATTGTTTTCTCCTTTTTTACGCCTTAGATAGAAAGCAGTTGGCAGGTGGATGATCGGTACTGGCATCCAAAATTAAAACGAAAATAATGCTAATATGTTACACTTCTTGTCGTGCAATGTAATGAGTGAAGCTTGACATTCATGGTATTGTTTAAAGAAGGTGTTGAAGGTGACTGTAATGATTACACTAATTATTTGCTTTTCTATGAGTAAGCAATACTTTATTTTGTCTATAATATGGACTTTTTAAGTTGGGACTGCTATCAATTTTTATTGCTCATGAGATCTTTAAGAATCTTGTAATATTTTACGAATTGTTACATTGCAAGATCTTCTTGAGAATAATATAATGTTATGTGCAAAGTCTAAGCACAGAAATTGTGCCAAATTACCATTGGATAGGGCGGTGATGACACATGAAACAAGAGAACAAGGAAAAAAACACCCTCCAGGTGCTGAGCCAAGATGTATATTAAGCAGATAAATTTCGGAGGAAAAGAAAAAAATGAACAGTTCTAATAAATGCTGATGAACATCACAAAAACCTTGTGATGTGGTTTATCATGCCCCCCCCCCCCCCCCCCCCCCCCCCCCACTATTTTCATGTAAAAGTTCTTGATGCAGAAAATTGGCTAAAATGCTGCAAACTATCGTTTTCCCTTTTGCTGCAACATATAATCCCTATTGTTTTTCTTTATCCTTTTCTTTATTTATCTGAATATGAGGTGTTTGTTAATTTTTTTCCCTGTTATTACCTGTGGGGGTTCTTTGTACGAACATAATTTTTTTACATATTATGTTGACTTAAATGTTTAATGTACTGCAGCTGGTCATGCAACAGAATCTTTTACAGATTTCTTTCTCTGAGAACTTCTCTGGTCCAAATAGTCTCTTCGAATGTCAGTTATGTAGCTTGTAAAATTATTCTGATGATAGTTACTTAATCCCAATTTTTGGACTGGAAATTTTAATAGCAATGTTAATTTGGGGTTGGATTGGATTGCTAAAGAACCTTTCTTCTGCAGTTAGTGACGCTGTGGTACTGAAGACTTTGTCTTATCAAGAGGCCTGGGAAATGGTGAACTTGAATATCTTTTAATACCTGTCAAAATTGCTGATACTTACTATTTTGCATGTTTAACAACAAAATTTACATGCTTGTGCAGTCATACTTTGGTGCAAATGTTTTACATCCCCGGGCCATCATTCCAGTGATGCAATATGACATTCCAATTGTTATAAGAAATGTCTTCAATCTCTCAGCACCTGGAACGATGATATGTCGGGATTCCGTCAATGAGTTTGAAGATGGTCAGAGATTGGAATCTCTTGTCAAAGACTTTGCAATTTGGCCATTGTAAATGTTGAGGGGTGAGCTTGTATTGCAATGATAATGCTGCTTATCTTTTTGTAGTGTTATGCGTCGCCTTTAACTAACTTCCTTTCCCATTTATACTGTGCACTTTCTTTTTGCAGAACCGGAATGGGTGGCGTTCCTGGTACAGCTAGTGCCATCTTTGATGCAGTGAAAGATGTAGGAGCTAATGTTATCATGATATCTCAGGTATCTTCATACTCTGATATCTGTTCTGCTCAATATTTCTCATGTATTGTAAAATTCATATAGTTAGTGATTGGATCTAATACAGGCTAGCAGTGAGCATTCTGTGTGCTTTGCCGTCCCCGAGAAGGAAGTTTCTCAGACTAGCT
The DNA here is from genome assembly GCF_055761805.1 of Camellia sinensis. Lineage (NCBI taxonomy): Eukaryota > Viridiplantae > Streptophyta > Magnoliopsida > Ericales > Theaceae > Camellia > Camellia sinensis. The sequence continues at coordinate 58,939,992 of NC_138962.1, forward strand.
TCTTTGTTCACATGTTCTACTCAGCGTTCTACTAATTTCAACCCTTTACTTTCTAATGTTCACATGTTCCAAGTTCCTTTGTGAATCTTACTCTCTCAGACTAGCTTCTTTGTTCATGCTTGCCTACTAAATTGATGTACCCTGTACTACTTCCCACAACATCTAGTCACCAATGTAGCGTGTCCTTTAGCGTGATTGACTTGGGAATCCTATTCCATTTGCCTCTAAAACCTTGATCCTATGCAGTGTGTTACTATCACCCTAAATGGAAAATCTTTAGGCTCAATGTTCATAAGACATGAGCATGAGTTTTATGTTGGTTGTTTACATACAAAAACTGTCTTCTATCTTTCGGCATGTGATGGGTTGTGTGAAAGATGAAGCATTATGCACCAGTCCTTCTATATGACTATATGGCTTGGTTGCCATTGGTTTGGAGCTAGGTATAAGGATATGGCAGTTGAATATGGCTATTTGACTAAAGTGTCTTCCAATCACTTGGAATTTCAATTTTTCTAGGGCCATTCAGGTAGTTCGTTTGTTATCCATTCTTGATGGTATTTCTTTGAGACCTATGATAGGAGAGCATGACCTATTCATTTTCAGGGTTTTTTTCTTGCAAATATACTTTTTTGATTCCATTATCGATGATCCTAATGTTTCCATTTTTTTTAATCCCCATAGGATAATTTGGGGTGCAAATGTGCCTTCTAAAGTCAATGTTTCCATTTTTTTTCCTCATTATTTTTGTACATCTTATTTTCTCTTTTAATAATATTTATCTTTTGTTGTTCTTTAACAATAACAATAACAAAAAAAATATATATATATATACACAATTGGTTAACATCATTTTTTTATTTTATTTTATTTTTTATAGTTTGTGCCTAATCTTATGATTATCGATTCAATTCACCATTCCCATAATTAGAATTTCGATTCATGATACGATTCTCAATTTGATAACTATGTTGTAGTTGATGAAGTTTTAATTCCAATTCTTTCAGCTAATGATAAGGACCTTAGTTTTTTTCTTTTCCCTTCTTTTCTTTATCTTGTTTCATGTTTTCGTAGGTTGGTGAGGTTAATGATCTGCATTGTTTGCTAAGGTTTATATTTCTTTAGAATTTTTATGCAAAAAGGAGGAAAACTTGTTAAGGAGCACAAGTCAGCAAAGTCAGCAGCAAACCAAAGCACCAAAGCAGAGGAAAGTTACAGTCAGCTCAAAACAGAATTAGTTAGAAAACAGAATTAGTTAGACAGTTATGACTTAATCAGAGTTAGGTAGCTTGGTTATATTTGAGTTACATGTAAACTGTAGTTAAATAATAGTTACACAGGTATTCTCTATAAATATGTATATGCACTACTGTACTCGTGTTGTGAAAAAATAGAAATAAAAACAGATTTAGTTTTCCTTCAGTTTTCCTTTATGGTATCAGAGCCACATTTCAGCTCTTACGAGTACTGTTCTTGAAAGATAAATCAATGGCATCTTCACTGCCATCTCTGAATCTCTCTTCTTCTGCAATCACATCAACTTCATCTTCAGCATCATCTTCCATTCCTCCAAACCTTGCTCTTCTCATCACAAATCTGAATTCATTCGTGAATATCAAACTTGATTCTACAAATTCCATCATTTGGAAAAATCAAGTTCAAAATATCTTGAAAGCTACACAGCTTTTCCAATTTGTTAATGGCACACATGTATGTCCATCATCTACTGTCACTGATGAACACAACAATGTGATTCTGAATCCTGAGTATACACAATGGATGCTTGTTGACTCTCATCTGCTCAGTTGTTTAACTGCAACACTCTCTCCACCTATCTTCACTTCTGTTCTTCATTGTTCTACAAGTCATGAGGTATGGAATGCTCTTATCAAACGTTTCACATCCTTATCAAGATCACATATTCACCAGTTGAAGAACAAACTGAATCAAGTTGTTAAGAAAGGCCATACAATGGATGAATACTTGACTCAGATCAAATCCATTGCTGATCAGCTAGCTTTAGCTGCCTCACCTGTTGATGATGAGGACCTGGTTTTATTGATTCTTAACGGATTACCTGATGAGTACAATGCATTTAAAACTTCCATTCGAACTCGATCTGAATCCATTTCTATTGGAGAGCTTTGTTCTTTGCTAAACTCTGAGTCTATTCATGTTGGATCCTCATCCAAACAAGGTCATACTGCAGAAATTCCATTTGCTTATCATACTTCCAGAACTTCTTCTCAAGGTGCTTATAAAGGAGGTTCTTACAGAGGTCGAGGAAGAGATGGTAGCAGATTTTTCAAAGGCAATTCTTCTAGTTCTCGAGGCAGAGGAGGTAGATCTTATGGACAGCATTCCCATCCAGGTTCTTCTCAAGGATCTTATGGACAGAATTCACATCAAGGTTCTTCTCAAGGAGGATATCAAGGATATCACTCACTTCATTCTTCTACTACTCAACATGTTTCTTCACAAGTACTTTGTCAAATTTGTGGCAAACCAAATCACTCAGCATTAGAGTGTTGGTATAGATTGGATACTTCTTTTCAGCCTGCCAGGTCTTCCACTTCTCAAGCATATGTTGCCTCCACATCTTCTCAGCCTGGTTCTGTCATTGGTGCTAGTTCTCATATCAACACTAACACCAATTGGTTTCTGGACTCTGCTGCTACCAGCCATATGACAAATGATTTGAACAATCTGACCTCATATCAACCATATCATGGTTCTGATCAGGTCACTGTTGGAAATGGTAATACATTGCCTATACATCACACTGGTCAAGGTCTTCTCCCTACACCCTCATTTCTTTTTCATCTATCCCAAATGCTTCATGTTCCTTCCATATCTTCCAATTTACTTTCAGTTCATCAGCTTATTTCTGATAATCATTGCACTATTACTTTTGATAAAGATGTGTTTCTCATACAGGACAAGAGTACCAAGAAGGTGCTCTATAAAGGCTTTCATTCCCATGGTCTCTATCACCTTCCTAGTAGTTCTGTCCCTGTATCTGCTGCTACAGCTACTGCATCACATTCATCACCAACATGTTTTCATTGTACTGCTAATAGCTCTACTTCTCCTAATTGGCATTTTCGATTAGGACATCCATCTTCCAGTAAACTCCAGTATCTTGTTAAACATCACATGGTGTCTTCTTCATCTGTTGATATTAATAAAATGTGCTCCCATTGTTGTGTTTCCAAAAGTCATAGACTACCATTTAGTTTGTCAAATTCTACTGTCAATAAACCTTTGGCTCTCATTCACACTGATGTGTGGGGTCCATTCACTTCTACTGTTGCTTCCTACAAGTATTATGTAATTTTCATTGATGATTACAGCAAATTTACCTGGTTGTTTCCCCTTTATTACAAAAGTGAGGTGTTCTCTAAGTTCTTGGAATTCAAGGCTTTTGTTGAAAATCAGTTTTCTACTCACTTACAAGTGTTAAGAAGTGACAATGGGGGTGAATATCTTAGTAACAAATTTCTTGATTTTCTAAAAAGTAAAGGTATTCAGCATCAGTTAAGTTGCCCTCATACTCCTGCTCAAAATGGTGTAGCTGAAAGGAAGCACAGACATCTCATAGAGACTACTATTGCACTTATGCATCACTCTTCTTTACCTCTTGCTTATTGGTTTGATGCCTTAGCCACATCTGTTTTTCTTATTAATAGGCTTCCCACTGCTAAGCTTAATTTTCTCACACCTTTTGAAGTCTTATTCCAGCAGCCTCCTGATTATACATTTCTTAAGACCTTTGGTTGTAGATGTTATCCCTGGCTCAAACCTTATACCACTCATAAACTACAACCTAGGTCTGTGCCTTGTGTGTTTCTTGGCTATGTTCCATCTACTAAGGGCTATAGGTGTCTTGATCCTTCCACTGGCAAGGTATATATATCTAGACATGTGATTTTTGATGAACATACATTTCCTTTTGCTTCTTCCTCTGCAGTTCCATCTGTTTCCTCTTCTTTGTCCCAGCTCAACTCTTTTTTCTGGTCTTCACAACCTGCTTCTGCTGTCATCTCCTCCACACCTGCAGCATCTACACCTGCAACTATACCTTCTCCAAGTTCTATACCTGCAGTTCTGCCTTCCAAAGGTTCTGTTCCACCTCAGACTATTCAGTCACCTGCTCTACAGTCTGTCCAGCCTCCATCTGTTCAGTCACCTACATTACAATCTGACCATTCTCAGTCTGTTCAGCCACCTGCACTTAAATCTGTTTCTCCTCATCTGTCTTCTGCACCAATTCCGTCTCCTACTCTGCCTTATCTTTCTCAGAATCCTTCTTCTATTCCCATTTCTTCTTTATCTATTCTTCTTCCTTCTCTTCCTTCTACTAATACTCACTCTATGATTACTAGATCCAAATCTTAGCCACATTGTTTACTTACCACCACAGATCTTACTGAACCACAGTCCTATCAAGAGGCTTCTCAATCCAGTGCCTGGACTGCTGCTATGAAGGATGAATATGATGCTTTAATCCGGCAAGGGACTTGGACTTTAGTCTCTCTTCCACCCACCAAAAAGGCTATTGGTTGCAAATGGGTATTTCGTCTCAAGAAAAATTCTGATGGCACTATTGCTCGGCATAAAGCCAGGTTGGTTGCAAAAGGTTTTCTTCAAACTGAAGGTATTGATTATTTTGAGACATTTAGTCCCGTAGCCAAACAGCCTACTATTCGCATTCTTCTCTGTTTGGCTCTTCACTTTCAATGGTCTATCAAACAACTGGACATTTCAAATGCCTTCCTTCATGGTATCTTGGAGGAGGAGGTATACATGCATCAGCCCATTGGCTTTGTTAACACCACACATCCTTCCATGGTTTGCAAACTCAATAAAGCCTTGTATGGCCTTAAACAAGCTCCTCGAGCTTGGTTTTCCACTTTTTCTTCCTTTCTTCTCACTCAAGGTTTTAAAGCTAGCCATTGTGATTCTTCTTTGTTTGTTAGGAAGACTTCTCACTCCATCACCATTCTTTTAATCTATGTTGATGATATCCTCCTCACAGGGAGTGACTCCTCTTATCTTTCTTCTCTCATTACCCACATGCACTCTACTTTTTCCATGAAAGAATTGGGGCTTCTTAACTATTTTCTGGGCATTGCTGTTACCTCTTCCTCTTCAGGTTACTTCTTATCTCAAAAGAAATATGCTACTGAAATTTTAGTTAAGGCTGGTATGACAAACTGCAAGTCTTCTCCTTCTCCTATGACCCTTAAATCTTCTACTGATGATCAAGCAGCAGATTTGCCTTTCTCTCAGCCATCCCTCTATCGCAGTCTTGTTGGTGCCTTGCAATATCTAACTATCACCCGTCCTGACTTAGCTTTTGCTGTCAACCATGCTTGTCAGTTTCTTCACAACCCTCTCACCAGTCATTTTGCCTTGGTTAAGAGATTACTGAGATATCTTAAGGGTACTCTCCATCTTGGTCTTCAATTTAGTTCTGGACCTCTCACTTTACATGCCTTTTCTGACTCAGATTGGGCTGGTTGTTCTCTTGATCGACGATCTACCACTGGTTATTGCGTCTTTTTAGGTCCTAACCTCATCTCTTGGCCAGCAAAGAAACAACCCACTGTCTCCAGGTCTTCTACTGAAGCCGAATACAGAGCCCTTGCTCAAACAGCTGCTGAACTTAGCTGGATTGGTATGCTGCTCTCTGATTTGTCCATCTCTGTACCAGCTCCTACCCTTTGGTGTGACAACATGTCTGCTATTTCCTTGTCCAACAATCCTGTCTTTCATGCAAGATCCAAGCATATTGAAGTGGATTATCATTATGTTCGTGAACGGGTTGCTGCCAAGAAGTTGCACATCAATCACATCTCCTCCATGGATCAACTTGCTGATTTGTTTACTAAACCTCTTGCCTCCCCTCGGTTTCTTTATCTTCAGACCAAGCTTCTGGGCTATTCCTCTCCCATCAGCTTGCAGAGGCATGTTAAGGAGCACAAGTCAGCAAAGTCAGCAGCAAACCAAAGCACCAAAGCAGAGGAAAGTTACAGTCAGCTCAAAACAGAATTAGTTAGAAAACAGAATTAGTTAGACAGTTATGACTTAATCAGAGTTAGGTAGCTTGGTTATATTTGAGTTACATGTAAACTGTAGTTAAATAATAGTTACATAGGTATTCTCTATAAATATGTATATGCACTACTGTACTCGTGTTGTGAAAAAATAGAAATAAAAACAGATTCAGTTTTCCTTCAGTTTTCCTTTAAAACTAGCTATTTAGGTTCTATTCTTTTAATTGATTGATTTTTAACGAATTATTTATCTTTTGTCATTATTTTTGGGCATTGTTGTTAGGGTTGTGGTAACAGTCCACTATCTGCTTGTAAATTGTGCTAATTACCTGTCTGTTGCATGTTTTAGTCTGTAAACTCAATGTGTTGATGTTCTAATTTGATGATAAATTTTGAACTATTACAATTCAATAATTTCAAGTTTTTTATGCGTTAATTTCAGTGATTTTAAATCGCCAAACCGATTTGCATCCATTCGCCAAACCACCAATCCGCTCAATCCACATTCGCCGAATTGGCGGACAGATGCGGATTGATTTTCTCCACTTCACCAATCTGGTAGACGGATGGCAAATTGAAGGTTCCATGGCCACAACCGACCCGCGCCCACCCCTAATATTAGTCAATAAATAAATAAATAATGGGTTAATTACATTTTTAAGGGATTTTTGGTCAATATCCCCTCATTAGTTCCCTTTAAAGTGAAAAGAACAATCCAAACTTTTTTAATTTTAAACCCCTTGGAGATGTTAAGAAAAATAAATGATTTCTCACAAGTAAATCAATCAATGGAAATAAAAATTAATGTGAAAAAATTAAATAAACAACGACACAATAATTTTTATGTGGTTCCCTCAATGTGAGGTACGTTTACGGCATCGAAATCTGATTCTAACCAAAAGATTCCAAACGATTACAAACAACACATGAATGGTCTCACAAACCATCCTTAGGTGAATTTCAAATAATTACAAATAAACAAGAAGAAAGACCTTACCAAATAGATAAACAAAAATTTTTGAAACAGAGTTAAAAGAAGATCCAAAATAATGACCCAAATCAATCCACACGCAGGCTACAACGTGCAGAGTAGCAGCCGTAGACGAAGCATTTCATGTGTTGGAAACAATGGATTCCACCAATTGAAAGCACTATGCTCCAGATAAAACCAAATTCCAAATAAAACAATGTTGTAGCAGCCACTGCACCTATTTTTTGGAAAAACAAAAAACAATACCAAAAATATTGTAGATTTTTAGGCTTTTTTTTAATCAAAATCCTAGTTATTAAACAGATTATTAAATATCTATTGGGCCTCCAAAAATTAGATATAATATATAAAAAATATATTATAACCAATGCCGAACTAAATTAAATTCTTTTAATAAACCAATTGGGTCTCATACTCTGTAAGGAGGTATACCCAACCAAAACGCCTTTTTCATCAAGGACAAATAAATTTATTTTCATTTTTTTATAAACAATGTTATGCTTAGTAACTACTTTTATATTTCAAACTTCAAAATAATATAACTTTTGATCTATTTATTGGTTTTTAATAAAATTAGTAATTTTAGAATCCCCTCGTCAAGATTCATTAAACAAGATTCATGTTGGCTATGAATTTTTTTAAAAAAAATTATAATTTTTTTTTTTCTATTGAAACTAACGTCAACAATCAAATTTTACTTACTATGAAACAGAGTAAAATTTTACTATTTACGTCAATTTTGATGGTAATTTTTTTTTTAAAAAAAAAATTCGTAGTCAATCAGAAATTGATGGAATAGCAAATCTGTGGCTATCTCCTTTGTTCTGGAAGGTGAAGCTTTTGCTATTCATCAAGCTTGTTTAATGGCTCAAGCAAAAAACCTTTTGAACATTGAGATTGAAGGTGATAATCAATCTGTTATCCATCTCTGTGTTTCATAAACAGTCCCTCCTTGGAAGTGCAAGGCCATTATTCATGACATCAAATGTTTTGCTCAGCAAGGCAGGTTTTCCTTTCGTTAGAGTCCTTGATTTGCAAACATGGCAGCTCACTAGATAGCCCAATCCTATCTTCGAGGGGTTTTGCCAATTTCTTGGATGTCTTCCCCTCCCTCTGGCTTAGTGTCTGTGCTTGCTTTGTAATTGCATGGTTTATGGTGTAATGTTTGGGTCAGAAACAAATAAATAAATAAATCTAAATGTTGTTTGATAGATCTTGATGAGAGAATTCTAAAAATACTAATTTTATTTAAAAAAACAAACATTTAGATCAAAAGTTATATTATTTTAAATTTTAAAATATTAAATTAGTCTCCAAGGATATTTTGGTAATAATGGCGTATACTAGATTTTTCAAGGAAAACATTTTATACTTTTCCTTAATGCAGTAAAGTTTTATGAGTAAAATTCATTTAACCCCTTATGATTTGACAGTAGAACACTTTACCGCATTGTATTTTAAAAATAGCCAATTATCCCCTTATGATTTTGGTTGTTTTGTAATTTACCTCCCTGCTGTAAATATTTTTGTCCAAATTGACAAAGTTTGTACCTCACGCTCCATAAATTTGAGTTGACAAGAAAGTAAATTAATTTAAAAGGACAAATAAACCAAACCAAACCAAGCCTTATGTGATGACCCGGTGTCTTACCGTCTTGCTTCTTTGGTTTAACCTTGGTTTTACCTCGTTAGTGTGTCGGGTCCCGCTTAGAGCCTTGTTAATCTGTTGGGTTTGTAGTGTTCGGAACCCTTACCTCAAATTTTTATCCTTGTTTGTTCCGGTGTTGGATTTCATTTTGTTCAGGAGGGTGAGAGGTCAAGCCCGAAGTGCCTAGAATAGGGTGGGAAAATTTTGGGCTAAGGAAACCAAGGCCGCACGTGCGGGGATGAATGGCACATGTGTGGGGGCACGTGCCGCACGTGCGGGATGGGTCCAGTCCGAAAACCCTGTTCTTTTTTTATCTTTTAGGGCTGAATGTATCTCATTGTTTTCAACGTCTCCCTCTCTCTAAAAATATTTTTACTCTTCCTTCTCTCTAAAAACACTCATCTAGCACCCAAAACCTTTGATTTCTTATGATCCTTTGAGCCTAGAGTCATCATCTCTCACAAATCTTGAAGATCAAAGCTAGGGCTCCTCTTGGTGTTGTGGGAAATTGAAGAATCTTCCATCAAAGCTAGGGTTTCACTTTCTTTCATTATCAAACCTTGAGGTAGGGATTTCTTGAGTCATATATACATGTTTTGCTATCTAAATGTTGATTTAAAAGTGTTCTTGAGGTTATTGTGTTGAGTTTGATTTTTGCTCCAAATGTAGAGAGAGTTTTGAAATGATGGGTTTAAATCTCAACCCTTTTGTTAACCCTAGAGGGTTTCCTCTTCATTTGACTTAAGAAATGTGATTTTGGGGTGGGTTTCACCATGAGATGGTAAGTGTTGGATTTTTGATAAAAAAAACCCTAGAAATTTGGGGATTTTGAAATGTAAAAGGGCCTTTGGAGTTTTTCTCTCTCACCTTGTGTTAAAAGGGGGAAATGAGCATTGATTTCATAATGCGACTTGAAATTGGTGACTTCTTGACATGTAGAAAAATGGAGGCTTTTTTTGGTTGTCAATTGAGAAATGCATGAATGTGTATAATTGTGAGATGATAATTGTTGAGCACCATGGATTATGAGAATTGAAATCTTGGAAATTGATACTTGAAAATGTACATATAATCTTGAAATGACAAGAATGTTAAGAAATGTGCATAGTGAGAGATTATCGCTATGTGTTGATAATATCGGTTGAGCATGTGATCCTTTTGTGAGATGGCATTGGAGGAAGGATGAATGGAGGAGTGTTTGAGATATTAATTGTTGTATCATATTCCCATTTAATTTATTATCATTATTTGCACATCTTGAATTGAATTGAAAAACGTTTTACGTTGAGAAAAGATTATAGTGTAACGAGAATTATGGAAATATGTTATGGGGTAAATACGTTGGTAAGTCCAGTTAGGAGGTGTAGATGAATTTGATAAGTTGGCCTGAGTGTCCATGGTGGAAAACCAGAATCCCGCACAGATAGGTGTTGAGCCTTCCGGTTAATACCGGTAAAAATGACAATTTTGTAGTACTTGTATAGTCTACCTGCAAACACCAGCCTAGGGATTACCAGTGTCGTATTTACCGCCCCTATGGATTGAAAATGGAAGTTATGGAAATGTGTTTAGATTGCAAACTTTTATTGAAAAACGGTAATCCTTAAGAAGAGCATGAAATGATATTTCTTTAAAAGAGTATGGCATGGCATTGACATTTACATTTTTTTTTATTGAGAGTTTTGCATAACTGTATATACTTTGTAAGAATTCTCTACTGGGCTTTATGCTCACCCTTATGGGACTTTGGTGCAGGTAAAGATGTGGTGATCCCGCCGAGTTGAGGGCGTGGGTTGATTTTGTGAAGAGCATATTGCTCTCTTATTTTTGTTGTTAATTTTTGTAAGCCAAGGGCTAAACGTGTTTGGGTTCGAGAGACCATTTTGTGTAACCGGGCATTTTAATTGAGACTAGATGTTTCACATGCTATAGATTCAGGAGCTTTATATGTCTATTAGCATGTGAAACTTTTGTATAAGCTCGTTTTATTAAACATGTAAGGATGGGTGGATCTTGTTACATTTTAGTAAATATTCTTTGATGTGGTTAGTTTATGCTGATTATTTCGGGGCATTACACCTTAAGTCTCATCAAATGGGATCGGCTACATGAATCCTTCTTCTCCACGCTGCCTTATCAAAGGCCATTTCGTTAGTCAAATTAAGTAAATTCATATCTCTATTTACAACGCTAGCTAATGTTCATCTAGGCCTACCCCGTCCCCTAACACTTCCATCTACTGTTACAACATCGCATTTCTTTACTACTGTCTTTGTTGGTCTTCGTTGAATATGATCAAACAATCTCAATTGATTCTCTCTTAACTTATCTTCTATCGGTGCTACTCTTACCCATTCCTAAATACACTCATTCCTAATTCTATCTTGTCTAGTCTTGCCATACATCCACCTTAGCATCCTCATCTCAGCCGCACTCTTCTTATCTACATGTTGTTTCTTGATTGCCCAATACTCTGTCCCATACAACATCGCTGGTCCAATGGTCAAACTATAGAACTTACCTTTTAGTCTAGTGGGTATTCGTTTATCACACAGTACCCCAGACGCACTTCTTCACTTACACCATCCCACCTTAATCCTATGGGCCACAGCTGCATCAATCTCCCCCATTATTGTAATAATCGACCCTAAATAATGAAAATGTTCATTCTTAGGTAGTTCTTGGTTCTCAATCTTCACTTTTCCTCTGCTTTCATTGTTATTATTACTAAATTTACATTCCATATACTCTGTCTTAGTTATGCTTATTCGAAACCCTTTAGATTCAAGAGTTTTTCTCCAAATCTCCAACTTTGGGTTTACTCCTTCTCTAGTCTCATCCACTAGCACAATATCGTCTGTAAAAAGCATACACCATGGCATGTCATCCTGAATATTTCTCGTTAACTCATCCATAACTAAAGCAAAAAGATAAGGACTTAAGGTAGATCTTTGGTGTAACCCTATAGTGATGGGAAATTCATTTGTCTCTCCAGCAGGCGATCTAAGTCACCACCCCTTCATACATGTCCCTAATCACATTAATGTAACCTTTTGTCACTCCTTTCTTCTCTAACACCCACCATATTATATCCCCAGGCACTCTATCATATGCTTTCTCAAGATCGACAAACACCATATGAATGTCTCTTTTCTTTTCTCTATATTTTTCTATTAGTCTCCGCAAAAGATAGATCACTTCCATTGTAGTGGCTAGGATTTTAATACGTATCGGATTGGTGTAAAGTGGTGCTCGTCACCTTAAAACTTGTGTGGTTGTCGGACTCTTAGTATTGATGGGTTGGCAAAAGAACCTTAAATATTATAATTGAGGACCCTTGGGTGATGTTTGGAACCTTGATTGAAGCCTTAACAAAGTGTTTAGGCAAGATTAGATCAAAAGCCCCAAATTTGGGTTTTTATTTTTGACTAGCCTTCACTCTTTTGTCCATTTCTTTTTCCATACTTTGAATTTGGATGTGAGTCTAGAACCGTTGGAAATCTTGTTTCCGAGGCTTCGATTTGGACACAAGAATGACCTAAAACGGAGTCCGAACGAGAGAGTTATACCTGTTTGAATTCTTAGTGCCTCTGTTGGTTTTCTATAGGGTCGACACCAGTCTGGAAAGGATCGACCCTCTTATGTTGCAGAATGTGTTGCTGGAAAATAGGGTTGACACCAGTCTGGAAAGGGTTGACCCTCTTATGTTGCAGAATTTGTTGTTGGAAAATAGGGTCGACCCCCTCTTACTTGTGCCAAATTGTCTTATCTATCTAAAGGGTCGACCCCCTTGCCCGAAGGGTCGACTCCTGCGTGTTTTTTTTTTTTCCTGATTTTGGGGTTCAAATGGGCCTTACCTTTGGGGGGTTTTGGGCCTATTATTTTGTTGACCTTAGGGTTTCTTCTCTACTATTATAAATAGGCTCCAAGAATGGTTTCATTTCACTTTTCTCCTCCTTCCTCTCTCTCAAACCGTGAGCCTCTCTCATCTCTCTCTAAACCCAACTTTTTCCCACTTAGATTGCTAGATCTACTCATCTAGAAGCATCTTCTCACCTAGGCCCCTTGAGGAAGGTTGTAGAGCGCACCAAGGGCTTTCAATCCATCCAAGCGGATTGTGCTTTCGTTGAAGTCGAAACTTCAGGTTTCTCTCTCTTCTTGCGTAAGGTAGGGGTTTTCCTTGCTTGTCTTCAATATTGTCTTGTGGATAGATGGGTGATACTTTTTATTGCATAAAACCCTCATTTTGAGGAGATTTTTAGAAATGGCATGTGAAGGGATCTAGGGTTTTTGATTTATAGAGTTTGAATTGATGGTTTAAGTGGAATATATGATGTTTGGGTCATGAGAATGTGGTTTTGTGTTAAATAGCAAAAAGCCCTAATTTATGTTTAACCCTAGTTATGAAATTTATGTTGGGAATAAATAAAGCTTCAATTGACATTTGATTTATGGAATTGAGTTCATGTTTTGTAGAAGATGAGAATAAATAATGATGAATAATGGTTAGAAAATAACTATTGTATAGAAAGGTTATTTTGAAGAAATTAAAATGAGTAATTAAATTAATTAATTGGGGATAATTTATGATGATTATTGTGTTATGACATTGAGTATGAAGATTTGATAATTTTGTGGAAAAGTTAAAAGACCATTGAAATATAAGAATTGAGAATGCTTCTAAAAATGTTCCAAATGCTCTTAGTAGAGGTGTTATTGGATGAATTTTGTGATAAAAATAATGAATGTTATTATTGATTTTGTTGGGATTGTAACAATGAACGACTTGATGAATACTAGAGAATGGTGGAAAATAATGAGTATGTATTCTTGAGCTAATAAGTAATGGAAATGATGAATGAATGTGTTGGCTTTGCCCACAATTTGTAAAGAGCAATGACTTAAGAAATTAATGGATTGTAATGTTGCCTACCGTTTCCTGCCGTATTTGAGTCGGCAAAGCGTGGCGCTTAATAAAGGTTCCGTCTTCCTTCCGGAGTAGCGCCCGATAAAGCGTGTGGGTTGATGAAATGTGTAAAGGTTCCGCATTCCTTCCGGCTTGTGACCGGTAAAGCGTGAGGTTCCACGTTCCTTTCGGCTTGTGACCGGTAAAGCGTGAGGTTTCACATTCCTTCCGACTTGTGACCGGTAAAGCATGTGGCATGATGTTAAGGCATTCCTTCTGAATTGTGACCGGTAATGCGCGTGGCATGATGTTAAGGCTTGGTAATTGAGCCGGTGTCCAATTTGGATTGTGTGGAATGATTATAATCAGATTTCTGCATGGGTTTGAGAATAATGGAAAGTGAATAATCTCGATTGGGAAAAATCGAATATATGGAATTATATGGGTTCTTTTATGTGGATTATAATGGGTTATAATGTGTTGTGACATGTAGGAGTATGACTCATTGCTATGTTTATAATTCTAGAAAAAGTTAGCAAGGAAGTTCTTGAAAAGACTTTTTTTTTAAACATATATTTGACTGATATAGAAACAAATGAAAGGGTTTCTTTTTCTTTGAAAAGTTTTTACGAATTTCCTTTATGAGAATGGTGTTACCTATATGTATTGTAATTTGAGTATAAAAAGAGCACAAAGAATTTATGTTTATATCACTCTTTAGCACTTCATGATCTCATGTATTTAAGGACTATATTGTTTAGAATCAGGAAAGATTCCTACTGGATTTCGTGTTCATCCCAATTATTTTAACCATTTTTCAGGAACAAAGTTTGGAACGCCGGATTGAGGATTGAAGAGTTTATTTTCTATTATTTGGTCATAGTGTAAATGAGAGATGCTTGTTGTAAATGAGAGATTCATGTGTATTTCAATGTGAATTTTGTACATGTATTATTGTTGTATTATTCGAGAGAGAACAATGTTGTTGTTGTTGTTACCCCATGTAATGGGTGTTTGTAATAATAATTGTAGTTAATTAAATGGACTTGTATTAAAAGTTTTGGTTATAATTTCGAGTAATAAAAATTAGGGCGTGACATCGATTGTTGACCTGCCAAGCATAAAGCCAAATTGATTCTCTGACACCTCTGTTATATCTCGCAATCGGCGTTCCATCACCCTCTCCCACACTTTCATTATATGACACGTTAGCTTGATTCCTCTATAGTTGTTGCAATTCTGGACATCTCCTTTATTCTTATAGATTGGCACTAAAATGCTCTTCCTCCACTCATCTGGCATGTTCCTAGTCAACAAAATTTTGCTAGACAGCCTAGTCATCCAAGCAACCCCCTTTTTACCCAAACACTTCCAAGCTTCGATAGGGATATCATCGGGTCCTAAAGCCTTATTTGATTTCAACTTCCTAAGTGCAATCTCCACTTCAAAGTTCCTAATCCTGCGATAGAACCTATAGTCTTGGTTTATTGTATTACTGGCTATTTCTTCCCCTATTGTCGTGCCTTTATATTCCTCATTTAATAGTTTCTCAAAATAGTTCTTCCATCTTTCCTTATTCTCTTCATCCTCAACCCTAAGCATAAAAGCACTCCAATCACCCCCCAACATCCAGCTACCTTACTGTCCCCATCAGGCTGTAAAGTCACCATCTCTCATCGCCAATATGGTGAAAAGAAAGATGACGTCTTGTGCTTCAATCATCGTCGACATCTTCGCTTTCCGTTACTGTGACCCTACTTCAATCTCCATTCTTTGATTGTCGACATGTCCACCGTAGATGTCTGATGGTGAAAATCAGGGAGGGATGTACAATTTTGATCTTGTTTTTCTTTCTATTCAATCGATGATTTCTCACAACAATAGATTTTGAAATCAAGTAGAAAGAAAATCAAGTACAAAATCATAAACAACATATTTTGAAATAAAAGAATAGAGTGGTTGTTTTATGTCCAGAACTTTTCCTATTTAGACTAATCAATACTTAACCAAATTAATGCCCAATTTGATTATATATAAAAACTTGTATATAAATAAACTTGTATATATATGAAGGGAAATTATGCATAAACCTGTGTATGTGTACCCAATTTGATGTATATATATTTATGTATATAATGAGTTAACTCAATATAATCCTTTGTGTAAATATGTATATATGTAATGAGTTGACACACTGGTTAAGAGGGCAAAATAGTAAATTTCTAATTCTGTTAACAGAGTTTGGTGTTAGGTGTTGCATTTTAGTCTAAAACTATATAGGGGTATCCAACTATTTTAAAAAGACAAGGGGTAAAGTGCTCTAGGGCTAAACCACATGGGGTAAAATAAATTTTGTCCAAGTTTTATTATGAGGGGTTTTTGACCAAATCATGTTAGTCCCCAAAGTATGAACCAATATCGTTTTTAATTTTAATATTTAAATTGTATCAATTTGGTCTCCAATATACAAAAGTGTTTCAATTTCATTCTAATGTATAAAAATATTTCAATCTAGTTCCCAAATATTTAAATTACATATTAACATAATTAGATTGGAAGGGGGTGAGAAGCCGCAAACATGTCGATTAGCATAATCAAATCTTACTTAGGCTAGCAGAGTCTAGATCCTCTATAGGGCTATCCTGTAGTGCATCCCTATAGTGCCCCAAAACGATGTCGTTTTCGGGCAAAACTTCAAAAAAAAAAAAAAAAAAAAAAAAAAGAATGGAAAAAGAAACAGAGAGATGAAGAAGAAATCCATCACTGGCCATACTCGCTAGTAGCCCCTCTCCAGCACTGTCCACCATCCCAACGCCGCCACCTCGTCTATGTAAAAATCCATCGCTACTCTGGTGACCACCCCCAACCACTCCCTCACCTTCTACTCCTCTATCATCATCTTGTTCTTCTTTATCTTCATCTTCTTCTACTCGATCTCTTTTTACTTCGTGATCAGTGAAGCTATCGATTTCACATAAACGGTGGCAATGACGAAAGATGGGTGGCATGAGAGTTGGCCAATAGCATAGGAAGGCAACATAGGTCTTTCAAAACCCTAGATCTAGGGTTTAGGGCTACAAAGGTGGTATTGGTGGAACCGGAGCAAAGACGAAGGCAGAGACGGAGTGAAAGGTGAAAGAAAGGGCGTTGGTTGTCACTGGAGAGGCTAACGCCAATGGGTTTGGTAGTTTTTAGAGAGAGAAAGGAGGAGGATAAAGAAGAAGGAGGAGGTGGGATGGGGGGACTGTAGACTCCCCATTTTTTACGGCCCTTATGACTTGGACGTCATCGCATGCATACCTGATAATGAGTCTATATGCTTGTTAAGTGCTTGAAGTCCTCAACGGAATGCCACAACTTTGAGCCCTTCAAACCCTACACCCTTGTTGCCTCATTCTTGGACCAGACCTTGGTTCTTAAAGTGTGTAACCCTTGGTGGCCTGCAGGCCACCTTTTTGGGCTGCTTGCCACCACTCTTTGTTTTTGGCCATTGATGTGGCCTGTCGGCCTCCACTGATGGCCGGTCAGCCACCAGTGTCTTTTGCAGATATTTTTGTGACAGTTGTGTTAGCTGTTTGCACAGATGCTTGCATCTGCTCCAACATGTAGGGCTGGATGTTCTTTAGGGGAATTCATGTTTTCTATATATAGGAGGCCTCTCTATCATGTTTTAAGGTTAGAAAAATTTTGGAGCAAAATTTTTCCTCTCTCTACAATTCTCTTTCTCTTTTCCAAATTTCTACACTTTAGCCTACATATCCTTAACCTTTGCCTATGCACTCTTAACCAAACCTTCTCATCTTTGAGTTGAGGTACTTTTGAGCTTGGTTTGAGCTCTTGAAGGGTGTGTTGTCTTGATTTGTTGCCTAGAATTGGTCTTCTCTTCAGGAGGTATAAGGCTTTGCCTATTGCTTTGTTTTATTTTCTATTATTCTTGCAATTTTCCAAATGTTTTTGGGCTATAAAAACTCTGTATTTTTTGGCCGAAACTTCAGTTTTAAGGCCATTAAAGGTTGAGAGGTGGTTCATCCTTCTTTGCACCTTGTTTTGAAGGCCGTTTCCCTTGTGTTTCACATCCTTTTACTATCTGTTTTTGAGCTTGTAAACACTATATTTCAAAGTTATTTCAGTGGCCAAAATCATGTTTTCAAGTTGAAATTTGGAGGGGTTAGCCTCCTCTCCTTGTGTCTTGCTTACTAGCCTAGTTTGTGCTGTGTTTTAGCATATTAATCTAGCTTTTTTTAGCTTAATTCCATCATATTTTAGGACTTATTTTAGACTATTTTAGCACTGTTTTTGGTTGATAGTTGCATTTGAGCTTTTTTTGCATGCTTATAGTGTAATTGTCCTCATAAGTTTGGTGTTCTAGGCCTTAGACACCATCTTGTTTGAGTTGATTGCATTTATTTATGGCTGTCCATACTTGTGATCACCCTAAATCACCTCTGCAACCTCCCTCCTTTCTTGGTTTTTGTTTTTCTTTGAAAGTGGTTCGAACAACTTTTTTGTTTAAAGCATGAGATTGAGATGTCATGCTTAATGGTTTAATCCCTTTGGGGTTCATTACCAATGGTGTGATGTCTCTTTCATGCCTAAGACAACATTTGGTTTGAGCCTTCTTTCCATGTAGAGGACTTAAACTCACCTTTGGACTCAATTGACTAAAGGATGGTTGGTAATTTAAATGAGACTAAAATGGTGCAAGATAATAATTGGTTTTGTGTTCAATCGGACGTTAATTGAACACATGGAAACTTGAGGAATTTCATACTCATTAGTGATGAAATGATTCAAGTATCCAAGGTCACCACTTCCCTTGATCAATTCATGAAAGGGAGAAGGTTAGAGTCTTATTTTGTTGCATTTATTGAAATTGCACACTTTGGTTCATAAGCCATCATGCAATGAAATTGTTTGAATTGGTGGTTTGTGGACCAAGCTCACTACTTCTTTGATTTGTTCATGAAAAAGAGGGGTGAATTGTGCAAACAAACCCTTGAGAATACCCTGTGCATGCTCTGTTTGTTCTCTGTTGCAGCAAGATGAATTGAGCAGGCCGGTCGGCTATCACTGGTGGCCGGCAGGCCCTCATTACTGGCCGGTCAGCTGGCCACTGATGCAAAATTCAGCAGTGTGTTTTTTGAGTAGAGCAGAGTTATTCTGGAAGTGGACAAAGGTGTTAGGGCCCTATGGTGCAACAGAGGCCTTCTAGAAACAAAACAGTGGCTTTTCGGGTGGAAACCGAGCACGTGCATGAGCATTCCTCACATATTGAGCATGTTTAAGTTTAAATACTTAGCTTAGCTATTTGTTGTAATTAATTAGTTGTAGCTAGTTAATTTTGTAATTAATTAGTTAGTTAACTAGTTGTTCGATTTCGTCTTGTAAATTATTTTAGTTAACTAGAATAATTAATTCATTTGTTGTAATAATTAGTTGAGTAGTTTAGCTAATTTAATTTGCCTTGTAATAATTAGTTTAGCTTTAATTAGTTAGCTGGCTAGTTAATTCGGACTCTCCTTCGTGAGAGCGCAATGCTGTAATAATGTATATGTCTTCCAACCCCACGTCTTTCTCCCTTTTATTTACTAGCTTGTAGTGGTTAGTTAGGGACATCACGTTTTGTTTAGCATACTTCATGTTTGCATTCATTTGTATTGCATGCACCGAGGCTCGATTCATCATTCTAACTTGCATTGTTAGTTTAATACTTCTTTGGATACATTCTCAGACCACATACTATCAAACTGATTCACATGCTATACTAGTAACCGAGCCTATTTAGATTGCATATCACATGTGTTGCATTAGCCATGTTGCATAGTTAGGATCATGCTTTTTTTTTTTTCTAACTCTTTTGTTTATTTTGGCTTCGAGTACTAGGTGAGCCTTCACTCGTTTTAGCATGTTGCATTGAATGTAGATGTTTCCATGTTTAACATGCTTGCCATGAGGCTAATTTCTTAAGTTCTATAAATTGCTTGAATGTCTGTGGATGAAGGCTAATTGCTTGAATTGGAATAATTTGAGTAAATGTTCATATGCGATCACTTTTTTTTTTCAAGTGGTACATATTTCGAAACAATTTTCAAAACAAATATGAATCAAGTGAGCCAATTCTTGCAAGTTAGTCTATACTTGTGTACGTGCACATCACATAGTAATGCTAGCTTAATAAACCGGAACAAGAGCATATAATGTAAATAAAATTCATATCATGATTAGTAGAGGCAGCTATTTGATCGGGTGAGTAAGGGTGCTCAATTCATTCATGACCTTTTCCTCTCGTACCTAAGTTCCCGAGCCGATACAATCTTGGTGATGAGGGACACGTGACATTTGGCACGAGTCATGGGTTTCCTAAATTTTCCAAAAATATTTATGTGGTGACTCTCTATTTGGCAAAGCAGTCCATTTTTGGCTATTTAATTCAAAATCTATTTTTCAAAAGATTTGCCGGATTTGGACTATTTGGTGATTATCTCTTTCACATTACACTTTTGAAATCAGATTCAGAACCGCGGGAGTTCGATACTGTAGGACTTATTTCGCCTTCCGAAAGGGGGTGCGAAAAAGTCGAGCTATAGGGACATGGGTTGAGGCAGTGATGGTGGAGAGGTGGTGGTGTGGCTAGTAGAGGAACGGAAGCGGTGGAAAAGGGTTTAGGTCTGGAGAGGGTTGCTGGCGAGGTCCCGGCGATGGTTTGTTCTTCTTCGTCTCTATGTTTTCTTCTCTTTATTTATTTATTTATTTTTTTATTGAAGTTGTTACCCAAAAGACAACCTAAGGGGGGTGAATTAGGTTTTTACGAATAAAAATAATAATACCCTAATAAAAATTATGACTAGCACAATAGATAAATATAGTTAATGAAATAAAAATAATTAAAACAAGTGTTCTAACAACTATGTCAATTAATTATTTTAGCATAATAAAAATATGAATTATAGCTATGGCAATTTAAATAAAATAAATAGATACGAGAGTGAGAGGGAAACAAATTTATAATGGTTTAGCTTCAACTCGGCCTACGTCCACCCCTCAAGCTTCACTTGAGATTTCCCACTATTCTCTAGCTTCACAGGGTGCTAGGAACCTTTTCACAGATGGAGCAATCCTCCACGGATTTTACACAGACTTTCTAAGTAAAAAAAAAAAAAACACTAAGAGTACTACACTCTTACAGGATTGAAAAGAAGGTGTTTTTGCTTTCACAGAAAGCTACAAGAATTATCTCTCAAAGATAGATATAAAAATGAGACTCTGATTTTTCTGTAATCCTCACACAGGAAAGATGGGTTTAAAGCTATACGACTTAATGTATAATTTCTGAGAGAGGATGTAAACAAAAACTGAAGAACACTTCTCAGAAAATTTTTCAGAGAATAGATGAGAGTGATTTTAGATCAAAGAATATTTTTTGGTTTCTGTAACTTGTTTGCAGTTGTTGTATCTTGTTTACATCAGAGGCTTTGGTATATATAATGAAACTAATAGCCGTTTATAGCCGTTTATAACCGTTGCATTCATTTGAATATCTTTCACTCCATCATTACTAATTTGAATATATTCCACTCCATCATTACTAATTTGAATATCTTCCACTTGAACCTTTTGGCCTACTGCTGTGCTAGACTGTTTGAACCTTTGTTTTGGGCTGTTTGAACCTCCAGTTTGGGCATTATTTTTGGATTGAAATGAACTCCTGATTTAAGCAAATATTAAATACATTCAAACAATATTTAGGATAAAAGTTTAGGTGAGAAATAATGGGACAAAATAAATTTTGATTCTATTTTTCTCTTTCAAATAAATTAAAACATAATTAAATAAATCATCAAAATAAATTTTGGATTCTATTTTTCTCTTTCAAACAAATTAAAACATAATTAAATAAATCATCAAAATAAAGTTTGGATTCTATTTTTCTTTTTCAAATAAATTAAAATATAATTAAATAAATCATCAAAATAAATTTTGGATTCTATTTTTCTCTTTCAAATAAATTAAAACATAATTAAATAAATCATCAAAATAAATAAGTCTAACAATCTCTCGCTTTTCAATGATGGCACACAATGATGTTTTAATTTGATTTGGGAGTAAGAAAGGCTTCCCCTCAAGTCATGCTTCCTGAATTCATTTCTAAATACATAGGTTAGCACATGTGTAATAAATAAGTTTTAATCAACAATATGATATAACATTAAGATATCAAACTATAAATACATAACATCAGATGAGTTTGAAAATAATACCATAATACATAACATTATAATATATAACATCATAATACATAACATCATAATATATAACATCATAATACATAACATCATAAGTTTCTCCTCCTGTGACATTATCAAAAAGGAAAGCATGGCTCAAAATCGAGATGAGGAGGAAAATGATAGGGATAAATGGCATCAAAAATAGATAATCAAAATAGAGATATATATACAAATATATACACATATATATCAATATATGATTTTCTCGCCTCTCTCTTTTCCGTCGAAAATCGAGTCAGACACGCAACCTTGCTTTTGCGTCAGCCGACTGACAAAAGCAAGATGGGTCAATCAACTGCCTCGACGCTCTCTCCTGCTTGTCTTCTTCTCTTTCGTCTTCTTATTCTTCTTCTTAATCACTCGCTTCTCCTTCTTCTTCCTCATTCGTTTGCATCACTTTCTACGTCGTCTTGAGAGAGATAGAGTTGAGAGACTGAGCAGAGCAGAAAGTCTGCCAAAAATGACCCTCCTTTTGATTACATCTCTCCTGTCGACCACATGGCCCCCTCACTCTCTTTCCGGACCTGAATGACCCCTCAAGCGCTGTTGAGCCGAGTGCCCTGGCACCTACTCTTCCAAACCTTCCTATGATGTTGATTAAGCAAATAATGGCAGCGCAATCAGATATTGAAGCCGATCATTTCACACTGACGTCCTGTATGGAGACGGTGACTACAGTCACACAATTGGCGCATCGACTGCAGAACAGAACGAGTGAGCTCCTCCAGGTCAATGCCCAACTCTCTCTGCTCCAGCGTATGTACAAGGATGCGCGAGTAGAGATTTGCACACTGAAGGACGAAAATAAAGAGCTTAAATGGAAAACCACCTCCATAGTCCGATTTGGAGCAACGTTGTTCTTGGCTTTTGATAGTCGGCGGGGAGTGCTTGCTCTCAACGAAAGCATGAGGGTAGGGACGTCAAGCGTTGGCCAAGGTGATAAAAAGAAGAAGAGAGGTCGGCTAATGGCCGGAAAAATAAAAGAATTTTTTTTAATGTAAATATGTATATTTTGATTATCTATTTTTGATGTCATTTATCCCAATCAATTTTCTCCTCCTCCTCCCGATTCTGAGCCATGCTTTCCTTTTTGATAATGTCATAGGGGGAGAAACTTATGATGTTATGTATTATGATGTAACATCATAATACATAACATCATAATACATAATATCATAAGTTTTGTATATTTTGATTTGTGTTTGTTTTCATATTTAATATAATCATTTGAAGATGAAAGTAAAGTGCCAAAAAAAAAAATCAAAATGAAGCCTCAAGGCAAAATAAGAAAAACAAAAAATAAAAAATAAAAAATAATGAAAAGAAAAGAAGAAAAAAATAATAATAAATGAAATGAAGCATATTAGTAAAACAACAAAAAATAAAAAAAAATAAAATAAAAGATATTATGCCTAATAGCAATAAAAAAATAAATTAAAATAAAATAATACCAGTAGAAATTATACCTAATGGGGCGTCGGTGTTGTTGGAAGGGTAATGCAAAAAAAAAAAAAATACCATGAGGGTTTTAAAGAAAATCAATGTAGGCAAAGTTAATTTTACCTCAAGATGTAGAACCAAAAAAAAAAAAATTACACGGTTGAGAATAGCAAATTGTTAAGGATAATAAATGTATGAAGGACTTGAGAGCATGCAACTGATATAAATGTTTCCATATCAATGTAGCAATACACATATATTAGTTTAACAAATATTCAAGTTTCACAGTCATAACAAAACCTTTTAAGTAGAAATCGACATTCCAAGCTCGCCACGAATAAAAGTGAAGCGATCCTCACTTAGGGGTTTTGTGAAAATATCCGCCAATTGCTTGTCGATGTTTATAAATTCAAGTACAATATCCCCTTTTTGAACATGATCTCTAAAAAAATAATGTCGAATTTCAATATGTTTTGTTTATGAGTGTTGAACCGGATTTTTGTTTAAATTGATGGCACTAGTATTATCACATTTAATAGGGATATGTTCATAATGCAAATCAAAGTCCTCCAATTGTTGTTTTATCCAAAGTATTTGGGCACAATAACTTCCGGAAGCTATATATTCAGCTTTGGCCATTGATAAAGCAACAAAATTTTACTTTTTGCTAAACCAAGATACTAATGAGTTACCAAGAAAGTGACAATGCCACTGGTACTTTTTCTATCAAGTTTGCATCTGGCAAAGTCGGCATCCGAGTAACTAATTAAATCAAATGCAACACCTCAAGGATAAAACAGTTCCAAATTTTGAGTGCGAACAAGATATCTAAAAATTCTTTTAACAGCACTGAGATGTGATTCCTTAGGATTTGATTGATATCTAGCACACATAAAAATACGAAACATAATATCGGGTCTACTTGTAGTTAAATAAAGAAGTGAGCCGATCATACCTCGATATTTTGTTTGATTAATAGACTAACCTTTTTTATCCTTGTCTAGCTTAATGGATCTGCTCATAGGTGTTCCAGCTATTTTTGAGTCATACACACCAAACTTTTTGAGTAGTTCTTTTGTGTACTTAGCTTGGTTGATAAAAATTCCTTCCTTACATTGTTTGATTTGAAGCCCAAGGAAATAATTTAGCTCCCCCATCATGCTCATCTTAAACTCACCTTGCATACACTTAGCAAATTCCTTACACAAGGTTTCATTAGTAACACCAAATATAATGTCATCCACATATATTTGCACAATAAGTAAATCATTATTTTTAGTTTTGACAAAAAGTGTTGTGTCAATCGTTCCTCTAGAAAAATTATTTTCAATCAAAAATTTACTTAATCGTTCATACCATGCACGAAGTGCTTGTTTCAAACCACATAAAGCTTTTGATAGTTTAAAATCATGATTTCGAAAAGCATGATCTTCAAAACTTGGGGGTTGTTTAACATAAACTTCCTCATTTATAAAACTATTAAGAAAGGCACTTTTTACATCCATTTGATAAAGTTTGAAATATCTAAAACATGCAAATGCAAGTAACATGTGAATGACTTCTAATCTAGCAACCGGAGCAAAGGTTTCATCGAAATCAATACCTTCTTCTTGATTGTATCCTTGTGCAACAAGTCTAGCCTTGTTTCTTATAATTGTGCCGGATTCATCAAGCTTGTTTCGAAAGATCCATTTGGTACCGATAATGGTATGATCTTTAGGTTTTGGCACAAGGTCCCACACTTTGTTTCTCTCAAATTGGTTAATCTCTTCATGCATAGCTATCATCCAATGTTCATCGAATTCAGCTTCTTGAAAGTTTTTAGGCTTAATCTGTGAGAGAAAACCCAAGTTACTACAAATATTTCTAAGTGAATAGCGAGTTTCAATACCTTTTGTAGGGTTACCTAGGATTAAATCCTTAGGGTGATTATGAACAAACTTCCATTCTCTTGGAAAATCATCATTGTTTCCTCCTTCTTCTTGAGGTGGGAGAATAGGTTGTTCAATCTCTTTGTTCAACTTACATGGTTGGTTCTCTTCTTTGTAGATACTTGAATCTTCCACATTTGGTTCCAAATCTATATTATCACCAACAATTTGCTTTTGAGCAAAGATGTTAGTTTCATCAAATGTCACATTTATAGATTCTTCGACAACAAGAGTTCTTTTATTAAAAACATGATAAGCTTAGCTAGTTAAGAAATAACCAAGAAAAATTGTTTCATCAGATTTTGAATCAAATTTACCTAAGTTATCCTTACCATTATTATGCACAAAACATTTACAATCAAAAACATGCAAGTGACTAATGTTGGGCTTTCTATCATGCCAAAGTTCATAAGGAGTCTTTTTGAGAATAGGTCTAATTAATGCACGATTTAAAATATAGCATGCGGTGTGAACGGCTTCGGCCCAAAAATATTTAAGAAGATTATTTTCTCAAAGCATTGTTCTATTCATCTCTTCTAAAGTTCTATTCTTCCTTTCTACTACACCATTTTGTTGAGGGGTTCTAAGTGCTGAAAAATTATGACCAATACCATGCTCATCACAAAACAATTCAAATTTCTCATTTTCAAGTTCTCTACCATGGTCAGTTCGAATATTAGTAATAAGAAAGCCTTTTTCATTTTGAATTCTACGACAGAGTTTTGTGAAAGAAGAAAATGTTTCATCTTTGTGTGCTAAAAACATAATCCATATAAATCTTGAATAATCATCAACAATATCAAGATAATAATGTTTACCACCTAGATTGGATGTCCTTGAGGGACCAAATAAATCCATATGCAGTAGTTGTAAAGGTCTAGTTGTGGAAATGTGAGATTTTGATTTAAACGTTGTTTTAGTTTGTTTTCCTTGTTGACAGCCACTACAAATTCAAATTTAATTTTTCGAAGTCCAATGACCAAATCCTTTTTCAAAAGTTTAGCAATTAAATCCATATGAGCATGACCAAGTCTTCTATGCCATAACCAACTACTTTCATTATTAACATATAGACATTTAACATCACCAGCATAGAGATCATTGAAATGAAAAACATAAACATTATCGTGACGATTACCAGCGAATAAAGCTTTATGGTCATTTTGCTTTCAATTGTGCAATGTGATTTATCAAAAATAACTCAATTGCCTTTATCACATAATTGACTAATATTAAGTAGATTATGCTTAAGTCCATCAACAAGTAAAACATTTTCAATAGAAGGGTTAGGAGAAATACCGATGCTACCAATACCGATGATTTTTCCTTTCTTGTTATCTCCAAAAGTAACAAAGCCTCCATCTTTGGATGACAGTGTAGTAAAGAAGGATTTATCTCCGGTCATGTGTCTGGAACATCCACTATCAAGGTACCACTTCCCTTCTTTAGCTTTGGACTTAAAGCAAACCTACAAGATGATAATCAAGTGTTGGTTTTTGGTACTCATAGTTTCTTAGGTCCTTCTTGGTTAGTTTTGTTAGATCTCTTAACAATCCAAATCTTTTTAATTCCCATGTTTATATTATTTTTGAATGGACAAGAAGACATATAATTGCCTTTCTTTCTACAATAATAACAAGTAATATGAGGGTGAGTGATAAGAGGTGCCTTTTCAAAAATTGTATTGACATTCTTTTGTTTTTTCATAGGGTCATATCCAATGCCCGCTTTATCGAAAACTCATCTTTGATTTCCAAGAAGCATGTTGAGATTATTTCTACCTTTTACAAAATTTTCAAGTGTTTTTGTTAAATCATCAATATTGTTTTTTTAAAGTAGTTTTCTCATTAGAAATAGTATCAAAATCATTTTTCAAAACAAATTTTTCTTTTTTTAATTCTTCTACATTAATAGATAAAGATGCAATAGATTTCTTCAACATATTATTTTTTGGCACAAACTTTTCTAAATTCATCTTGTAGTTCATGGAATGTACTTTCAAGTTCTTCATAAAGAGTAGTTACCTCATCTTGAGCAGAGTCTTCATCTTCAAGAGCCATGAGACATAAGCTGGCTACTTCATTTTCAATTTCATCACTTAAGCTTTCATCTTCACTTTCTCCCCAACCTGCTACCATGGCCTTTTTGTTTCTTTTGTAGTCTTTTCCATGATTCTTTAATTTTGGACAATCTATCTTCATATGTCCAAGATTTTTGCACTCATAGAAAATAATAGGCTCTTTCTTATTATCTTTGTTGTACTCTTTCTTGAAAGGTCTTCTTCCTCTATAATTGTTTTTCTTGAAGTGCCTTTTGAGATTTCTTTAAACATGGCATAGCTTTCATCCTCACTGGAGTTTTCACGTTCTTCTTTATTTGATGAGGTTTTGAATGCAATTCCACTTTTCTTTTTGTTTTCAACATCCTCATGTCCTTTCATGGTGATCTCCTGAGTCATAAGGGAACCCATAAGCTCATCCAATCCAAGTGTGGATAGATTTTTGGTTTCTATAATGGCCGGGACCTTTGCTTTGCAATTCTTTGGTAAACACCAAAGAATTTCTCTCACCAACTCACTGTTAGTATAAGTTTTGCCAAGAGATTTCAAAGAGTTTACAATTTCAGTAAATCTAGTAAACATACTTGAAATAGATTTATCAGATTTCATTTTAAACAATTCATAACTATAAACAAACATATCAATACGAGATTCCTTCACTTGGTTTGTACCTTCATATGTTACCTCATGTTTGTTCCAAATTTCTTTTGCCGAATAACAACTTGAAATTCGATTATACTCCTTAGAGTCTAATCTACAAACAAAGGTGAGTTTGGCTTTAGTATTGGCTTGCAATAATTTATGATCCCTCTCATCACATTCATCTTCAGTTTTAGGTACACTAATATTGTCTACTAATTTGGTAGGAATTTTTGGACCTTTGGAGATAATAATCCACATGACATAATCAGTGGCTTGTAGGTATATGGTCATCTTATCCTTCCAATGACTATAGTTGTTTTCGTCAAACAATGGTGGCCTATTTGTGACTTGTCCTTCAGCTAAGGTTGCCATGGATCGAAACTCCCAGATGATTAAATCTAAAACAAGAGTCTAGGCACTGATACCAATTGTTACCCAAAAGACAACCTAAGAGGGGGTGAATTAGGTTTTTATAAATAAAAATAATAATACCCTAATAAAAATTATGATTGGCACAATAGACAAATATAGTTAATGAAATAAAAATAATTAAAACAATTGTTCTAACAACTATGTCAATTAATGATTTTAGCACAATAAAAATATGAAATATAGCTATGGCAATTTCAATAAAATAAAGAGATAAGAGAGAGAGGGGCAAACAAATTTATAGTGGTTCGGCTTCAACTCGGCCTACATCCACTCCTCAAGCTTCACTTGAGATTTCCCACTATTCTCTAGCTTCACAGGGTGCTAGCAACCTTTTTACAAATGGAGCAATCCTCCACGGATTTTACACAGACTTTCTAAGTAAAAAAAAAAAAAAAAACACTGAGAGTACTACACTCTTACAGGATTGAAAAGAATGTGTTTTTTCTTTCACAGAAAGCTACAAGAATTATCTCTCAAAGATAGATATAAAAATGAGACTCTGATTTTTCTGTAATCCTCACACAGGAAAGATGGGCTTAAAGCTATACGACTTAATATATAATTTCTAAGAGAGGATGTAAACAAAAATTGAAGAACACTTCTCAGAAAATTTTTCAGAGAATAGATGAGAGTGATTTTAGATCAAAGAATATTTTCTAGTTTCTATAACTTGTTTGTAGTTGCTGTATCTTGTTCACATCAGAGGCTTTGGTATATATAATGAAACTTATAGCCGTTTATAACCGTTGTATTCATTTGAATATCTTCCACTACATTATTACTAATTTGAATATCTTCCACTCCATCATTACTAATTTGAACATCTTTCACTTGAACCTTTTGGCCTGCTGTTGTGCTGGGCTATTTGAACCTTTATTTTGGGCTGTTTGAACCTCTGGTTTGGGTATTATTTTTGTGATTGAAGTGAACTCCTGATTTAAGCAAATATTAAACACATTCAAACAATATTTAGGATAAAAGTTTAGGTGATAAATAATAGGACAAAATAAATTTTGATTCTATTTTTCTCTTTCAATTAAATTAAAACATAATTAAATAAATCATCAAAATAAATTTTGGATTCTATTAAAACATAATTAAATAAATCATCAAAATAAATTTTGGATTCTACTTTTCCCTTTCAAATAAATTAAAACATAATTAAATAAATCATCAAAATAAATTTTGGATTCTATTTTTCTTATTCAAATAAATTAAAATATAATTAAATAAATCACCAAAATAAATTTTGGATTCTGTTTTTCTCTTTCAAATAAATTAAAACATAATTAAATAAATTATCAAAATAAATAAGTCTAACAGAAGTTTTGCCGCAAAACGACGTCATTTTGAGACAGTATAGGGATGCACTACACGATAACCCTACAGAGGATCTAGACTCATGCTAGTGTAGGGTGCAATATTAGTGGTGATACATGCACCAATTAGTATACTAACATATGTTGGAACAATCTTCTATGTAAATAAAATAAATTGAAACAAAGTCAAACAAATAAATAAAAAAATGTACCGGATTTATTTATTGAACCAAATTAAAAATTCAAAGACCAAGTCGAGTGTGTGACACTCTGTCCTTAAGACAGATTCGCCCCGCTACGGTGCTTACGGTTGAGTGGCGTCTATCTCCCAGGATACAATGATCTTAACCAATTTGCAATAGCACTCCAAAACAAATTGTATGGCAAACCAAACCTGTGTTCTAACTCTTTGAAATTTATTCTAAAACTAATATGAAGAATAATGCAAAACAAAGCAACGTTGGACAGCAAAATGAGTATTTTTCAGACTGTTTTCCATGAACAAAAATGCTGGAAATGTTTGGTATATGTAGGCAAGAAAAGCTGTCCGAACAGATAAGTTTCTATAACTTCATCAGATGCTAAACCCTTGAACAGATTTAGTATAGAAACTGGGCAGATTTGAATCTGTGCAGATTTAGAAACTGTCCAGAATTTCAACAGATTGAAGAACAAGTTTGGACAGAATTTACTTGAAGTTTTGATCAACCAAAATCTGCTGGAACAAGCCTAGATTATATAGACCTGAACAGGTACTAAAAATGAAGTGAACAGGTGCAATTTGAATTGAATAGATGTCCAAACTGTAGCAGTTATCTAACTGCCAAGAACTGCTGTAAGACACTGTTTGAATCTGCCTAGGCAGTTTTAATAATGAATCTGTTCAAAATATATAACAGATTGGCAATTAAAAAACCTGTTCGAAATCTGTAGCGGAATATGGAAAAAGAACAAATTTTGGACAAACAATTTGAATTCAAATTTAAATTAAATTCCCGCAAAAAATTTGGAAAAGATTCAAATAAATTTTGTCCAAAAAATTAATACAAGAACCGATCCACAACCCACACCCGCGCCTGGCACGGCCGGACGGACGGCGGCCGGCGGCGGTGAGCGCGCGCGTGTGTGGTGGTTTGGGCTAAGGTTCACTTTGTCCATAATTCCTTCATTCTACAAACTTGGGATGCCCCTTGGGGCCCAACCCAAGTGTTGTAGGCTAGAGCTTATAAACTCAACAAAACTCTCTTAAAGTTTCAATGTGGGACAACTCTTTCCAAGGAAACCCACATTTATTTCCTTAAATTTCCTATTCCACGAACCTGAAAACGACGTCATGTTCCCATTCACTCATAAATGGTTTTGACGAACCATCTTCACCGTGTGACTTGCCATGCGGTAAGGAACACTTCACCTCTTCAAACCCGGCCCCAAAGACGTACGGGGTCCACTCAATTTTGGGCTCAAAGTTGGCCCAAAATAAGCCTTATATAAACCAATTTTCCAACAATCCCCCACATGAATGGAATTTGACGGAGAGAAAATGCAACAACATGATGTAAATACAGAGAGTACAAAAATTGAAAATATTCTGCAAAGGATAGGTAGCTTTTGGCTTTGAACCTTCCCTTGTGAGACACTATCGGATTTACTAGCTAACTAGTGAACATGATGTCTTGAACTGCTTAGCCGTTTGTGTAAACCAAGACAATAGAACTCACACAGTATATTCCTAGACACAGTTTAGTTCTCACTATTGTGTTCATTTTGGCCCTGAACAACCTGGTCTTTTATAAGTGCTCTAGAGAATTGTAGCCCTTCACAAATCTCATAGAACCGGCCCAGTCCACACTAACATAGGTGATTCTTATGAAAAGTATCCTGCCATACTCCACTAGGTTCACCTATATATAAGAATCATTAAAATTTTACTTAACCTCAAACGCTGCAAACATCACTATTTCATCAAAGAAATGGGTAGGAGTTTAGACTCCCCAGTGATCCTTCTGAGTCATTCACAACTCGATTGTCCCTTTGAACCTAGATCTTGGGATCTCCAGTCAACTAGGTTGGGTTGCCGTTGTGGTAACTCTTATTTAATAGGCTTTAGTCCCATTCCCCTCGATGAATTCTCAACTAGCTCTCTTGCTAACGTTTTGGTTAGTGGATCTGCTATGTTGTCTTTAGACTTCACATAATCAATGGAAATAATTCCATTAGAGAGTAGCTGTTTTACGGTATTATGCCGACGACGAATATGTCGAGACTTACCATTATACATATGACTATGTGCTCTACCTATAGTTGATTGACAATCACAATGTATGCATATAGCAGGCACCGGTTTTGGCCATATTGGAATATCTTCAAGGAAGTGGCGAAACCATTCTGTCTCTTCCCCTGCTTTATCTAAAGCTATGAATTCTGATTCCATAGTAGACCTAGCAATGCAAGTCTGTTTGGAAGATTTCCAAGATACAGCCGCCCCACCAAGAGTAAAGACATACCTACTGGTGGACTTCGAGTCTCTAGTATCCGATATCCAATTTGCATCACAGTATCCTTCAAGCACTGCTGGATATCTAGTATAATTCAGCCTAATGTTATGAGTGAATCGGAGATATCTTAGAACCCTTATAATTGCTTTCCAGTGTTCTACTCCCAGATTACTCGTATATCTACTTAATTTACTTATTGCATAAGCTATATCTGGGCGAGTGCAGTTCATCAAGTACATTAAGCTTCCAATAATTTGGGCATACTCTAATTGAAAAATACTTTCCTGTACATTCTTAGAAAGATACAAATTAATATCTACAGGTGTTCTAGCAAGATGATCATCATCTTTGCTAAATTTGTTAAGTATTTTCTCAATGTAATGAGATTGTGACAAAGCATATCCTTCTGATGTTTTGGTAATTTTCATACCAAGAATTACATCAGCAATGCCTATGTCTTTCATGTCAAAATGTTTATTCAATATTTTCTTGGTAGTTTTAATCATATCATTATTCCTACCTATGATGAGCGTATCATCTACATAAAGACATACAATGACATAACCTTTGTCTGTGTTTTTAACATAAACACATTTGTCACACTCATTAATTTTAAATCCATTTGACATCATTGCCATGTCAAATTTCTCATGCCATTGCTTTGGCGCTTGTTTTAAACTATATAATGATTTAACCAATTTACACACTTTCTTTTCTTTTCCTGGAACAGAAAAACCTTCTGGTTGTTCCATGTAAATTTCTTCATTTAACTCACCATTTAAGAAAGCGGTTTTAACATCCATTTGATGAATTTCTAGATTGTATAGAGATGCAATGGCAATTAGCATTCTAATGGATGTTATTCTAGTAACCGGTGAGTATGTGTCAAAGTAATCAAGACCTTCTTTTTGTCGAAAACCTTTGACCCCAAGTCTTGCCTTGTATTTGCCAATTGATCCATCTGCTTTCATTTTCCTTTTGAAAATCCACTTATATCCAAGAGGTTTACAACCTAGTGGCAAATCCACCAATTCCCAAGTATGATTTTGCAAGATGGATTCAACTTCACTGTTGACAGCTTCTTTTCATAAAGGAGCTTCAGGACTGGACATAGCCTCTTTAAAAGTTAATGGCTCATTTTCTAACAAAAATGTTAGGAAATCTGGACCAAAAGATTTTGAGGTTCTAGCACGTTTACTACGCCTAGGTTCCTCTTCCTCATTTTGATCTAACTCTTGATCTTGATCATGTTCTTGACCCTGACTAGTAATAGCATTATGAGATCTTTTATTGTTACTAGTCTCTTGTCCAGTCTTATTTGGAAATACATGTTCAAAGAAAGATGCATTCCGAGACTCAATAATAGTATTTACATGCATTTCGGAATGTTATGATTTATGAATTAAAAATCGATATGCAGTATTATTCTTGGCATAACCAATGAAAATGCAATCAATGGTCTTAGGACCTATCTTAGTTTTTTTAGGAGTAGGAATAGCCACTTTAGCCAAACATCCCCACACTTTTAAGTATTTGTAGGATGGTATTCTTCCATGCCACAATTCATAAGGTGTTTGATTCACTTTCTTTCGGGGTACTTTATTAAGTATATAATTAGCAGAAAATATTGCTTCCCCCACAAGTTCTGAGGTAATCCAAAACTGATTAACATTGCATTCATCATTTCTTTTAAAGTCCTATTTTTCCTTTCAACAATTCCATTTTGCTGAGGTGAGTAAGGAGCGGTGGTTTGATGAATTATTCCATGTTCTTTACAAAATTCACCAAAAGGTGATTCATATTCAGCACCTCTATCACTTCTAAGGTTCTTGATTTTCTTACCAAGTTGATTTTCAACTTCATTCTTATATTGAATGAAAGTATCCAAAGCTTCATCCTTGGTTCGAATTAAATAAACATAACTATATCTAGTATAGTCATCTATAAAAGTGATAAAATATTTTTTCCCACCTCTTGTCTGAATTGATTTAAAATCACAAATGTCACTATGAATTAATTCAAGTGGTTCCGTATTTTTTTCAATTGAATGGAAAAGAGTTTTAAATAATTTTGCCTCAACGCAAATTTCACATTTATGATTTGAATCAATGTCAAATTTAGGTAAACATTCCATATTAATTAATCTACGCAAAGATCCATAATTAACATGTCCTAGTCTACCATGCCACAAATTTGAAGACTCAAGCAAGTAAAAAGAAGATTTATTATTATTAATAACTGAGGGTACAACGGTCATTACATTTAACTTGAAAATGCCATCAGACATGTAATATTTTCTTACATACATCTCGTTTTCGGTAAGTACAAACTTGTCACTTTCAAAAACCAGCCTAAACCCATTTTTACTCAATAAAGATCCGAAAACTAAATTCTTGCGAATGTCCAATACATGCAGCACATTGTTGAGAGTGAGTTCCTTTCCAGATGTCATCTTAAGAACAATCTTCCCTTGTCCTTCAACTTTGGAAGTTGAGGAGTTGCCCATAAAAAGTTGTTCACCATTGTCCACTGTAGAATAAGATGTGAACATCTTTTTGTCGGCACGGATATGGCGAGTAGCACCAGTGTCCACCCACCATTCTTTAGGATTTCCGACAAGATTTACCTTGGAAATAACTGTAGAAAGATTTATGACATCTACACCATTGGAAATTTTATCCATTTCAGTCATTTTGGCTTTAGCAACCTTCTTACTTGATCTTCATTTGCCTTTACGTTTGTAACGACAATCTTTGGCCCGATGTCCCTCTTTGTTACAAATGTAACACATCTCATTAACCTTGTATTTCTTAGTTTCCCCTCTTTTAGATAGCATTCTCTTCTGCCGTCTTTTAAAAACAGTTCCTAAGAACTTCTCTGGTTTTTTACTATGATTCACTGGCACAGTCCCAACATGAGCAGAGGTCGGCGTAATGGCAATCACCATACCAGTACTGGTTTGAACATGAGTTTGACCAGTTTTAGTAGCCATAAATTCTAAATTATAAAATAAAATTATAATTTGAATTTTATACTACACAGAAAATTTAAACAAAAAAAAAACACAAAATTTTAAATTCTGTAAAAAATAAAAGAAACAAGAATGTAACTTTTATTTTCCAATTAATTTGGAAATAAAATAAAATTTTATTTAACCAAATTAATTCCACACAGAAAACTAATCCAAATTCACAGAATCAAATTCTGTAAAAATAAAAGAAACAAGAATGTAACTTTTATTTTCCAATTAATTTGGAAATAAAATAAAATAAAATTTTATTTAACAAAATTAATTGCACACAAAAAATTAATTTCTGTAACACTTCAATAATTAAAATACTGAAACCGAATTTTAATTAATGAAAACTCAGAAAATAATTTCTAAAAACCAAAATTAATTCTTGAAAAAATTTCACAAATATATATTCTGAATTGTTAATGACACCAGTATATTACTACTAGTTGTCAAAGAAAAGAGACAGTATATTACTACTATCTGTCAAATAGCATATAACCACTATTTGTTTTTCCAATCAGAATATTAATTTGTAAATCCATAGAAAATAATTTTCTTAAAAGAAGAAAGAGAAAGGGAAACCAAACAAAAAAATCTGTAAATAGAATAATTCGAATCTGTCTTAAGATTGTTGGAACAATCTTCTGTGTAAATAAAATAAATTGAAACAAAGTCAAACAAATGAATAAAAAAAACGTACCGGATTTATTTATTGAACCAAATTAAAAATTCAAAGACCAAGGCGAGTGTGTGATACTCTGTCCTTAAGACAGATTCGCCCCGCTACGGTGCTTACGGTTGAGTGGCGTCTATCTCCCAAGATACAATGATCTTAACCAATTTGTAGTAGCACTCCAAAACAAATTGTACGGCGAACCAAACCTGTGTTCCAACTCTTTGAAATTTATTCTAAAATTAATATGAAGAATAATGCAAAACAAAACAACGTTGGACAACAAAAGGAGTATTTTTCAGACTGTTTTCCATGAACAAAACTACTGGAAATGTTTGGTATATGTAGGCAAGAAAAGCTGTCCGAACAGATAAGTTTCTATAACTTCATCAGATTCTAAACCCTTGAACATATTTAGTATAGAAACTGGACATATTTGAATCTGTGCAGATTTAGAAACTATCCAGAATTTCAACAGATTGAAGAACAAGTCTGGACAAAATTTACTTGAAGTTTTGATCAACCAAAATCTGCTGGAACCAGTCTAGATTATATAGACTCGAACAGGTACTAAAAGTGAAGTGAACAGGTGCAATTTGAATTGAACAGATGTCCAACTGTAGCAGTTATCTAACTACCCAGAACTGCTGTATGACACTGTTTGAATCTGCCTTGGCAGTTTTAATAATGAATCTGTCCAAAATATGTAACAGATTGGTAGTTAAAAAACCTGTTCGAAATCTGTAGCGGAATATGGAAGAGGCACAAATTTTGGACAAACAATTTGAATTCAAATTTAAATTAAATTCCCGCAAAAAATTTGGAAAAGATTCAAATGAATTTTGTTCAAAAAATTAATACAAGAACCGACCCATAACCCACGCCCGCGCCTGGCAAGGACGAACGGTGGCGGCGGCGTGCGTGTGTGGTGGTTTGAGCCAAGGTTCACTTTGTCCATAATTCTTCCCTTCTACAAACTTGGGGTGCCCCTTGGGGCCCAACCCAAGTGTTGTAGGCTAGAGCTTATAAACTCAACAAAACTCTCTTAAAGTTTCAATGTGGGACAACTCTTTCCAAAGAAACCCACATTTACTTCCTTAAATTTCTTATTCCACAAATCCGGAAACGACGTCATGTTCCCATTCACTCATAAATGGTTTTGATAAACCGTCTTCACCGTGTGATTTGCCACGCGGCAAGGAACACTTCACCTCTTCAAACCCAGCCCAAAAGACGTATGGGGCTCACTCAATTTTAGGTTCAAAGTTGGCCCAAAATAAGTCTTATATAAACCAATTTTCCAACAACATATGCTTGGACATTGCCACTTCAAAACTATAGACATACCCATTATACAAATTATAAAGATTTAAAATTTTTAAAATTATGTCAGATCATTTGTTAATACACTAATTAATATATAAATTGGTACATGTAACTTTATTAGTGTAATATTGATCCTATATTCAAACCATCCAATTGAATATGGAAGACAACATGGTGGCATCAGAATACAGGTGGCAGTAGAATATGGGAGACAACATGGTACTCGTAGCAATATGCAGAGCTAATCAGCAAGCAGCAATTAAATCCAGCACTACTTTTCTTCAATCAGTCTTATCTTTTCTTTCTGGTAGGAGTAGCATAGTCATAGGCCTTGTTTGGCAATTATAATTTTGATTTAAATAAAAAAAAATTAAAATATAAAATGTCATATTTTATTTTTTTTCTTCACAACTATCTATTCAACTACACAACATAATAATAATAATAATAATAATAATAATAATAATAATAATAATAAGCAAATAAATAAATAACTCACAAATTATCCTAAACAATTTTTTTTTAAATTTTTTTATTTCATAAAATAACCAACTAACTAAAATAGCCAAAATTTTAAACGAGGCAATAGAATTTGATTTCCTTTTAGATTCACTTTCAGCATTTTGTTTAGTCACACTTTCATTCCAAAGTAGGAGTGGCAAGGTAATATACTTCAACTTGTGATTGTATTATCCAATTAATTAAATATAATTTCTCTTATCTTCATTTCTCTTTCTTAATCTCTTTCTCAATTAATTTTCCTTGCAAATTGGTTATGAATTTGATACTCACTCTGCAAATTCTCTTCATTGGGGAAAAAAAAAAAAGAAGCCCTACACAACTGTATATTAAGTGTTTGGCTTAATATTAATTTTGTAAGGATTTTTCAATACTTCTTAGTACGCGTTCAAAATTACTTTTCTAACCAAAAAAAAAAAAGGAGAAAAAAAAAGGGCCAACAGTTGTGTTCCTTACTCCCAAGGCCAATTGAGTAATTGGAGCGGTTTGATAATGAAATCGAGATATCGCTTAGGGATGTCCTGAAGATTCGCGTGTTGAATCTTAAAATGAATTTGATTTCGGTGTCAGGACTATGGCCATTTTTCATTATTTGGCTTTCTACCTTAAAATACTGTGTTATTTGTTGGATTATTTTATGGTGCATTAATTCAAATCAAGTTTAAAAGTGGCTAATCAATCATTTAAATAATAATGTTTAAGAAATTGGCCTATTCACGGTCTTCTAGGCACAACTATTTTAGAATTCAATATTTTAATTTTAATTCATATTACACTTATCTTATTTTTTATTAATAATTTGTTAGTTATATAAATAAAAAATAATAATATTATCATCTCTTTTACATTAAAATACATATTTGTATTTGTTTATCCTTGTATCTCCACACCATCTATATTAGTTCTTGTCACTTAAAAATAATTTAAAAAAAGTCAGTGTAATTATGTCAAATTAATAATAGTTTATATTTTTTCTGAATATCAGAATAAGTCAATGTAATTGTAATTTATACCCCCCCCAAAAAAAAAGATACGGATAAATGTATTTAATGTCAAAATGTACCAAACTTATTCTGTAAAAGACTAGATTTCTCTCATGTCCATCATCTGGACTAGAGGGTGAGCCTACCATGGGTTCTGTTTCGATAATCCAAATAATTCATTTTGTAGAGCTTTGCATGTATATCATCCACAAAAAAATTAGATTAATCCTACATTTATTGCCTATTCATTTTGTCGTATTTGTACCAAAAAAAAAAAAATAAAAGGTCTATTTTTAAAAACACATTAACCGTTAATTTGATAAAATGAAGATGCTACGAATATCAGATTAATCTAATTTTTATTTATTTATTTAGGGGTTACGAAGTCCTTTAGTCGAAAGGAAAGGGACCCAACTGTGAGGAAACTTGGTGGTGGAGAGAGGAGGTTCAAGTGGTAGTAAAGACGAAAAATGAGTACTTTAAAAAGTGGCAAAAAGATAGAACTGAGGAAAACCTTAAGAGGTATAGATTAGCTAACAAGGAGGTCAAAAAAGTAGTGAGAGAGGCTAAGTTGAAAGCCAGTGATGACCTATACACTATTCTAGATAATAAGGAGGAAGAGAAGAAAATATACAAACTTGGTAAGATAAGAGAGAGAAAAACAAGAGATTTTAATCAGGTTAAGTACATCAGGAGTAAGGACTCTAAGATGTTCGTGAAGGATGGAGAGATTAAGGAGAAGTGGAAGAACTATTTTGAGAAGTTGTTAAATGAGGAGCATGGAGAAAGGTCAAAAGGGGAGAAAGTAGCCAATAATAAGAAAAACCAAGACTACAGGTTCTATCGCAGGATTAGGAACTTTGAGGTGGAGATTGCACTTAAGAAAATGAAATCGAATATGGCTTTAGAACTCGATGATATCCCTATTAAAGTTTGGAAATGTTTGTATAAGAAAGGAGTTGCTTGGTTGACTAGGTTATTTAGCAAAATTTTGTTGACTAGAAAAATGCTAGAGTAAAGGAAGAATGTTTTAGTGCCAATCTATAAGAATGAAGGAGATGTTGATTGCAACAACTATAGAGGAATCAAGCTGACGTGTCATATAATGAAAGTGTGGGAAAAAGTGATAGAATGTTGATTGTGAGCTATAATAGAGGTATCAGAGAATCAGTTTGAATTTATGCCTGGAAGGTCAACAATGGAAGCGATCTATCTTTTGAGGAGAGTAATAGAAAAGTATAGAGAAAACCAAAGAGACATTCATATTGTTTTATCGATCTTAAGAAACCATATGATAGAGTGCTTCAGAACATAATTTGATGGGTGTTAGAGAAGAAATAGATGACAAAAGGTTACATTGATGTGATTAGGGACATGTATGAAGGTGTGGGGACCACTATTAGATCACCTGCTGGAGAGACAAATGAATTTTCAACCTTAAGTCCTTATCTTTTTGCTTTAAT
This sequence comes from Camellia sinensis, assembly GCF_055761805.1. Classification (NCBI taxonomy): domain Eukaryota; kingdom Viridiplantae; phylum Streptophyta; class Magnoliopsida; order Ericales; family Theaceae; genus Camellia; species Camellia sinensis. Next base: position 58,980,179 of record NC_138962.1, read on the forward strand.
TATAGATAGTTGACAAGAAATATTCAGGATGGCAAGAAATATTCAATATGATGTGCCATAGTGTATGCTTTTTGCAGATGATATCGTGTTAGTGGATAAGACTAAAGAATGAGTTAACACTGAGTTGAAGACTTGGAAAGCAACATTGGAATCTAAAGGATTTAGGATAAACAAAACAAAGCCAGAGTACATGGAGTATAATTTTAGTAACAGTAACAATGGAAGCAGGGGAGAAATAAAGACTAAGAGCCAAGAACTGTCTAAGAGTGAACATTTTCGTTATATAGGATTGATTATAACAATGGCTGGAGAGATTGGAGTAGATGTGGTTCATAAAATTAAGGCGAGGTGACTTTAGTGGAAGAATGTGTTTGGGTACTGTCCAATAAAGACTAAGAACCAAGAACTACCTGTGGAGGAATGTGTCAGGGGAGAAATAAAGACTAAGAACCAAGAACTACCTAAGAGTGAACATTTTCGTTATATAGGATCGATTATAAAATGGCTGGAGAGATTGGAGCAGATGTGGTTCATAAAATTAAGGCGAGTTGACTTCAGTGGAGGAATGTGTTTGGGTACTGTGCAATAAACGAGTACCCACTAGACTAAAAGAAAACTTCTATAGAACGGCTATTAGACCAGCGATGTTGTATAGGACGGAATATTAGGCAACTAAGAAACAACATGTAAATAAGATGAATGTTATTGAGATGAGGATACTAAGGTGGATGTGTGGATACATTAGAAAAGATAGAGTTATGAATGAGTATATTCATAAATGGATAGAAGTAGCATCGATAGAAGATAAGCTGAGAAAGAACAAATTGAGATGGTTTGGTCATATACAACGGAGACTAACAGAGACAGTAGTGAAAAGATGCGATACAGTGACGATAAAGGGAAGTGTTAGGGGAAAAGGCAGACCTAGATTGACGTGGGCTAGTGTAGTATGATATTTCAATATTGAGGCATTCTGAAATATCATACTTTCAATATTTTAGATTAATCGTCTTCTATATATACCTGAAATTGGAGAACTTAGAAATCTTGAGGTGATTGATCTTGAAGGGACTGAGATTATATATCTACCAAAGGAGATTGAGAAACTAATTAAATTGAGCTGTCTGAAAGTGTCATTCTATAGATTTGCAAATAACTACCAAGAGAGTAAGCATATAGGCACAATAATTCCAAGTGCGTCCTTGTCAAATATCTCAGGATTGAATGAACTGCTCATCGATATGAATCCAGATGGGGATTGGTGGGATGTTAAAGTAAAAACTATTATACATGACTTATGTAGCTTACGAGAGTTGCGAACTCTTGAATTGTATTTGCCCACTATTGAATTATTGGAAGAACTCATTCGGGACAACCCGTCGTTAATATGTCCAGCTTTAACACACTTCAGATTTATAGTTGGTCATCAGGTTGAACGCTTCCTGTCTCGTCTACCACTTGAGGTTGAAGAGGAATTCAATAATTTGGAGAAATCAGAGAAAGGCTTGAAGTATGTAAATGGTGAAGGGATTCCAATCGAAATTATTGAGGTACTCAAACATGCCAATGACTTTTCCCTAGAACACCATTGGACTGTTAACAATCTATTTGAGTTTGGGCTCCAAAATATGGATTAGTTGAAATTTTGTTTCATGGTGGAATGTAATGAGTTGCGGACCATCATTGATGCTAAACAATTTTATCAAGAAGGAGATTGTGAAGGAGATGATAGTAATGAATCTGAACAGTACTCATATTTTAATGAGGAAAAAATGGTACTTAGGTCACTTCAATACTTGAGTATTCATTACATGAATAATATGGAGAGCATTTGTCAGGGGTTAGTTGGGAAGGGTTTTTTTGTCCAATCTGAAGTTTTTGGCCTTGCATACATGTCTCAGTTTGACTACTGTTTTCACTGTAGGCATGCTTCGAAATCTTGCAAATTTGGAAGAGCTCATAGTTGAAGATTGCACCAAGATCAGCAGCCTTGTAGATCTTAAATATTTTGACTCGAAATCTGGTCATTTTCTCCTAAACTTGAAGAAGAATTTATTTCTTGAGCTACCAAAACTGGTCAGCGTATCCAATGGTCTATGCATCGCTCCAAAATTAGAAAGGATGGTCATCTTTTTTTGCCCGAAACTCGTAAAGCTCTCTACCATGAAAGTTTCCAGTAAAGATTTGAAGGTAATCAAAAGAGAGAATGAATGATGGGGTGCACTAAAGTGGCATGAATCAGACTTGAGCAGTGATCATCAAGATTATTTGGCTTCTGTGTTTGTCCCACTTAGAAGGGATGGGGATTTGATGGCTCAATTCACAAAAGATTAGATTAACTCCAACTATTGAGGCAAGGTTGAAAGCTATCTCAGTAGCCTGGTAATTTCTCATTCATTTATATCTTTAGAGATTATAGAATGAGTGATGAGATTGTTGAATTACAATACACTAGCCCATGTCAATCTACAGTTAGTGATGAGATTGTTAATTTCTCATTCATTTATATCTTTAGGCATTCTGTAAATTGCACTAAGTTTGAAGAAAATACAATATGCACAACAGTTTTAGCATAATTATATTGAGTTCCTTTAAGATTTTAATTCACATAATACTTAGCCTACTTTTCATCAATAATTTGTTTGTCATATGGACGATAAAGTAATATCGACACATCTTTTACTCTGAAATGTATATTTTTCTTTGTTCATTCTTGTATTTTCATACCATCTACATTAATTCATGTCCCTTTAGCCTTACTAATAGGGAGGTTGGTATAATGATGCTAAAATTGTGAGGCTTACTATATTCTTTTCAAAATTCAACAGAAGTAAGTGTGATTTACCACTTTTTTTAATGATGCATTGTGGCCTTTTTGGTTATGATTGAAATTGGTTTTATTATGACACAAAATGGTATCAATACCACAAAATGTCATAACTTGCATACATTACATCTTTTTTTAGGGTGTGTATTGTTAGAATCTCCCTTCTTTGGTTATGTAGATGAGTACTTTGTGTGCATATTTCCCCGAAACTTGGCTCACTCAAACTACTTGGCTTTTGTAGACACCCTATTTTTGACCGCCCTTACGACCTGGACACCACTACTTGCGCACCCAATGATGAATTTGTATATGCTTATCAAGTGTTCGAAGTCCTCAGCAGAATGCCACAGCTCTGAGCCTTCAAACCCTACACACCTTGTGCCTTGTTTTTGGACCAAAACCACAGTTTTTCAAGTCTAAACACCCTGGAACCAGCAGGCCCACTTATGTGGACTGCTGGCCACTGATGTGGGCTACCGACCATTTATGTGGCCTGCCAGCCACTTGTGTGTTTTTTCAGATCTTTTTGCTTACTGTGCCAGCTGTTTCCACAGATGCATGCATCTGCCCACACGTGTCTGTATAGATATTTCTGAGGGAGTCTCATGTTTTTCTATAAATAGAAGACCTCATCTTCAATTTTGGAAGGTTAGAAAATTTGGAGCAAAAATATTTCTCTTTCTCTACAATTCTCTCTCTCTCTTTCTCTTGCAAGTTCTTAAGCCTTTGCCTATACACTCTAAACCAAACCTTGTGGTATTTGTGCTGAGGTATTTTTGAGCTTACTTTTAGCTCTTGAGGGTGTGCAAGTGTTGGTTTGTCACTTAGGAAGGGTACCCCTCTTTAGGAGGTAAAATTCTTGGCTTGTTTCTTTGCTTTATTTACCATCTTTCCTACTGTTTTGGACTGTTTTTGGACTGTTTTTACTCTGTATTTTTGGGCTAAAACTTGTGGTTTAAGGCCATTAAGGGTGGAGGGGTGGATCACCGTTCCTTACACCTAACTTCTTAGGCCTTTGCCCTTGTTTTTCCCTCCTTTTTGTCAACTTTTTTTGAGCTTTTCACCACTGAATCTCAGAGGTTTTTCAGAGGCTAAAACCATGTTTTGAAGTCCCAAAAATAGAGGGGGTAGCCTCCCTTCCTTGTGCTTGTTTACTAGTTTAACTTGCTCCATGTTGTAGGTTACTCTTTTAGCTTCTTTTGCCTTCAATTTCAGCACTGTTTTTGCTTACTTTAGGACTGATTTAGGCTGGTTATTTCATTTATGCCTTGTAATGCAAGCTTGTAGTGTAATGGTCCTCATAGGTTTGGAGGTTTAGGCCTTAGCCACCAATGTATTTGACTTGATTGTGTTTATTTCTTGCTTTCCATACTTGTGATCACCTCTAATCACCTCTGCAACCTCCCTCTTTTCTTGGATTTTTTTGTTTGTTTTGAAAGTGGTTTCAAACCAATTGTTTGTTTAAGCATGAGATTGAGGCATTGTGATTAATGGTTTAATCCCTTTGGGAGTTCATTACCAATGGCATGGTGTCTCTCTCATGCCCAAAACAACTCTTGGATTAGCTCACTATTGGACTTAAGGAACTAAGGAATGGTTGGTAATTAAAATGAAAAAAAAAAATTAGGACTAGAATTGATGCAAGATAATAAGCAATTTGATGTTCAATCGGACGTTAATTGAATATATGAAAACTTGAGGCATTTCATACTTGTTAGTGATGAAATGGTTCAAGTTTCCAAGGTCAACCACTTCCCTTGATCAATTCATGATAGGGAGGAGGTTTTGAGAGTCTTTAATTGTGCATTTATTGAAATTGTACCCCTTGATTCATAGGCCATCATGCAATGAAATTGCATTGATTGATGTCTTGCGAATCAAGCTTACCACTCATTTGAGCTGTTTGATGATAGGGAGGGTAAGGTGTACAAACATCCCCTGAGGATGCTCTGTTTGTACACTGTTTGTTCTCTGTTGCAGCAGGAGGAACCGAGCTTTTTCTGGCTAGCAGGCCACTTTTTCTGGCCGACGTGCGCCTCTTTTGGATGGCAGGGTACTATTTGTGGTTGGCCGGCTACTTCTGCCCTGCCAGCCACTTTTGTCAAAATAGGCAGTCCCTTTTTGGACCAAAACAGAGCAGAGGCCGTGGTGAAAAAACAGTGAAATGTTCTAACTGTGCAACAGAGGCATGCTAGCAGCAGAACAATGAGCTTTTTCGTGTGGAAATCCACGTTCATGCATGGGCATTCCTTGCTTTCCGGGGCTAAGTAGTTAGAGTAGTTAGCTTAGCTACTATTTCTTTTGGATTGTATTCATGTTGTAATTAATTAGTTAATTCTAATTTGTAATTAATTAGTTAGTTCCATAGAATAGTTAAATTCAGTGTTGTAATAGTTAGCTAGTGTAGTTAATTTATTCGATTTGTAATAGTCAGTTAATTCGTAGTAATTAGTTAGCTTATTTGGACCCTCCTGTGCAAGGGCACAATTGTAATAATGTGTATATCTTCCAACCCCATGTCTTTCTCCCTTTTATTTACCTGCTTATGATGGTTAGTTTAGAGCATCATGTTTCTGTTAGCATTTCCCATGTTTTTATCCACTTGTCTTGCATGGATTGAGGCTCGGTGCATCATTCTAACTTGCATTGTTAGTTAGTACTTCTTTGAATACGTGCTTTACCGCATGCTATCAAATTGATTCATATGCCATATTAGTAGTTGAGCCTAGTAATTGCATATTGTATGTGATGCATTAGTTATATTGCATAGTTAGGATCATGTATTTTTCTAACTCTTTCATCTTTTTTGGCTCGGAGTACTAGGTGAGCTTTTATTGTTTTAACAAATTGCATGCGTGTGCGTGTTGCTATGACAAGCATGCTTTCCATGAGGCTAAGTGTTTAAGTGATATATCTGTTTGAATGCCTGTGGATGAAGGCTAATTGCTTGAATTGGAATGTTTCGATGACTGTACATATGAGCCCATTTTTTCAAGTGGCATATTCACAAACTATTTTCAAAAAACAATCATGAAATCAAATGTTCCAATTTTTGCAAATTAGTGTATACTTGTATGTGCGTCACATAGTAAGTTAGCCTAATAAATCGGAACAAGAGCATATAATGTAAATAAGAACCACATCATGATTAGTAGAGGCCGATCTTTGATTAGGCGAGCGGGGGTGCTCAATTCATGACCTTTCCCTCTTGTACCTAAGTTCCTGAGCTGAGACACTCTCGGTGATGACGGATAAGTGGCCTTTGGCACGAGTCTCGAGTTTCCTAGAAATCCCAAAAATATTTAGGTGGCGACTTTGCATCTGGCAAAGCAGTCTATTTGTTGGTATTTTGATTCAAAATCGATTTTTCAAAAAGATTTGCTAGATTTGGACCCTTTGTGTTTATCTATTTCACATTACACTTGTGGAATCAAATTCAGAACCAGGCCTTTTTCGCGCCCCGCCTTTCGGAAAGGTTCGAAAAGAAAGGCCTCACAGTTCGAACTCCAGCAATTCTGAATCTAGTCTCACAAGTGCAATGTGAAGTTGATAAACACCAAAGAGTCCAAATTTGGCAAATCTTTTTCAAAATCGATTTTAAATCAAATAATGCCAAAATTAGACTGTTTTTTCAGATACAGAGTCACCACCTAAATATTTTTTGTTTGGGGGAAATTTAGGAAACCCTGACTCGTGCTGAAGGCCACGTGTCCGTCATCACCAAAGTTGCCTCGGTTCGGGAAGTTGGGTACGAGGGGGGAAGGCCATGAATTGAGCACCCCCGCTCGCCCGATCAAAGATCGGCCTCTACTTATCATGATATGAGTTTTTATAAACATTATGCGTTCTTATTCTAGTTATTAGACTAGTTTTACTATGTGACCACAAGCAAGTATAGACTAGTTTGCTCAATTTGGAACAATTCAACTCATGTTTGTTTTTGCGAAAATGGTTTGAAGTTGCTACCTCAAGTGGGCTTAAAGATGCGGATTTTCCACCAAACATAGTGGGCTTAAAACAGGATTTGCCACTAAACAAAGTGGGCTTAAAACGCACATTCGTTGAATCGTTCCAATTCAAACAACAAGCCTTCATCCACAGGCATTCATGCAGTTTAGCATTTAAGCACATAGCCTTATAGCAAGCATGCTAATCGTGGCAACATTCACATTCATGCAAGTATGATAAAACGTAAAACTCACCTAGCACTCCAAGCTAGGAAACATGATTTAGAAAAATATGCATGATTCCTAACTATACAAGATGCCTAATGCAACACATGCAATATGCAATTAATAGGCTTGGCTACTAATATGGCATATGAATTGATTTGATAACATGCGATTAAACACGTATTCAAATAAGACATGGAAATGAAAATGCAGTTTGAATGATGCGCCGAGCCTCAGTGCATGCAAGACAAATGAATGGGTGCAAACATGCAAGCATAAGGTATGCTAATTGAAAATGCTCGTAATCTAACCATCAAAAGTGATTAAATGAAAGGAAGAAAGACATGGGGTGGGAGGACATGTACACACGCAAGCACACTTATTACAACATTATGCCCTTGCGAAGGAGAGTCCGACTAAAATTAGCTAAGCAACTAGCTATGCTAATTAAACTAATTAGACTAATTATTACAAATTAAACGAATAACTAGCTAAGCTAATTACTAATTATTACAACACTTTAATTAATTAGCAAACTAATTAATTACAACACGCATTCAAACTACACATTTAGACACTAAATAAGCTTTGAAATGCAAGGAAGGCTCATGTACGCACTCAGTTTCCACTCGAAAAGGCACTGTTTTGCTGCCGACAGCCTCTGCACATTTGGTCACCAAAGAAGCTGCTAACTTCCGGAACACCTCTGCTCCACCTCAGGAACACACTGTGCAAATTTCATTGGTGGCCAACAGGAGGCCTGTCGGTTACTGGTGGTGGCCGATCGGCCACTGATGACATGAACTCCTCTTTTTGCTGCAACAAAGAGCAGACAGACCAAAATAGTGTATTCTCACATATTGTTTGCACACTTTGCCTCTCCTTTTCATGGATAAATCAAAGGATGGGAAACATTTGGTTGCACAAATCATCAAACAAGAAATTTCATTGCATGATGGCTTGTGAGACCAATTGTGCAAGTTCAATCAATGCACAATGAGACCAAAATGACCACCACCCTATCATGCATCATCAAGGGCAATGGAGACCTAGGAAAATGGCACATTTCATCACTTTTGAGTATGAAATGTTCCATTTTCCTTGTGTTCAAACTGACATCCGGTTTGAACACATGCAATGCAATACAAAGAATGCTTGTCTTGCACACTTTTACTTGTCAATTTTGTTTACTCATTTTAATTACCAAAGCCATTCTTTAATTGATTTGTCTATTAGTGAGTGTCCTCTAATGGAAAGATGACTCAAACCACAGGGTGCTTTAGGCATGAAAAAGGCATTACACTGTTGGTAATGAACCCCCTAGGGGATTAAACCATTAGGTGCAACACCTCCATTTCACACTTAGGCAAACAAGAGGTTTAAAACCACTTTCAAAGAAAACAAAGGAGTGAAGAATTGAGGGAGATTGCAGGGATTAAAGGGTTGAAATGAAGTGTAAAACAACACTAAAACATGTTATTAACTCAAAACAATGATGATAAAAGCATTAAAACATCAAGCTAGTGAAAGAAATTACACTACAACTATGCAATACAAGGCTTAAATGACCAAAACAAGCAAAAATAGAACTACAACAGGTCAAAATAGAGGCAAAAACATGCTGTACTAGAGCTAAGCTAAGCTAGAAAAACATGCTAACATATGAAGCTAACTAGGCATGCAAACAAGACACAAGGAGGGGAGGCTAACCCCTCCAATTTTGGACTTCAAAAGTTGATTTTTACAACTGAAAAACCTTTGAAATTCAGGGGTTAAAAGGCCCAAAAAGGTTGGTTTAAAAGTGATGAAAAAAGGTACAAAAGCTTAACAAACAAAGAGATAAGAAGGTGAACCACCCCTTAACACAAAATAGCCTCAAACCACCATTTTTAGGTCACAAAAACTGACCGTTTTACACTTCAAAATCAGCCCAAAACAGTTGAAATAGATGGCAAAACAAAGATACAAAATAAGTATAAATAAGGTAAGTGCTATACCTTTGAAGCAAAGCACAAAATAGTCAATAATCCAAGCTCAAACCACCTTTTGGGGCTCAAACAAGATTCCAAGTAATCTTAGCCCAAAGATGAGAGTATTTGGTTAAGGGTTGGTATGCAAAATCTAAGGATTTCTGAGCAAATGTATACAAAATATCAAGAGAGAGAGAAAATTCTAGAGAGAGAGAGAGATATTTTTTCTCTAATTTTTCTAACCCTCAAAAATGGGAGAGGAACCCCCCTATTTATAGAAAAACACCCCTTGAACTCAGAAACATCTCACTATACACGTGTATGGAGATGCAGCTCAGTGTGCAACAATTGGCACAACTGTCAATAAATATCTAGAAAAAGGCACTGGTGGCCATCGGCCACCAATGATAGCCGACCGGCCACATCCTTGGCCGACAAAAACATCCCATGGCGGACAGCCTTGGGTGGTGGCCGATAGGTCACGAAGAGGTTCGGACACCAAGGTTTGGTCCAAAACAAGGCATGAAAAGAACAAGGATTAAAGGCTCAAAGACAGGGAATTCCGTCGAGGACTTCGGGCGCTCAAAATGAACACAAACACACAATCATCGAGTGTACAAGTGATGACGTCTAAGTCTTGAGGACGGTAAAAAATGAGGTGTCTACATTTGCCCCTCTTTGACAGAACTCGGAAGTTATGAAATGACAGGAGTGAATGTCAGAGCCTAGAGACGACCCAACTTTGACAAGATCGAAGACTTGGACAAGCAAACAGACAAAACAACAAACGGTTGCGCCCACAGGCTGCCTACGTATCCCTTTTCAAGGAATCAAACCAGTGTAGTTCTAGGGCAAGATGCAAGTGATATGCACAATGCAGAACATAACTTATGATCATGGAAAAAGGCTGTAATGAAACATCTAGATGCAAATGCTATGCAATGAAAATGCCACATTCATACAAACCGAAGTAAGGCACAACAATCTCATACACGAAAAGAAGTAAGTAAATAAACACGCCACACGTGAGAATCACAAGCCAAACCACATTTCATGCAGAAAGAATGTAAGAAAATTATGCAAGCTTAACTACGTGACGCGCAGGAAAGATGAAGAGCAACACAACCGTCGGGCGCACCCGAGGTCTCAAACAAAATTCCAACGCGTTGCATGCGAAGGGAGAAAAGGTAATGAGAGCACCGGGACGCACCCAAATGTCTCTAACTGAAGCGTCCTAACGCGTTGCACGCAAGAGAAGAAGAGGGTAGTGAGAACACCGGGATGCACCCAGATGTCTTTAACTGAATTGTCCTAGCGTGTCGCACATGAGAGGAGAAGAGGGTAGTGAGAACACTGGGACGCATCCAAATGTCTCTAACCAAAGCGTCCTAATGCGTCGCACGCGAGAGGAGAAGAGGGTAGTGAGAGCACCAGGACGCACCCAAATGTCTCTAACTGAAGCGTCCTAACACGTTGCACGCGAGAGGAGAAGCGGGTAGTGAGAACGCCGGGACGCAGCCAAATGTCTCTAATTGAATGATCCTAACGCATCGCACGTGAGAGGAAAAGAGGGTAGTGAGAACACCGGGACGCACCCAAATGTCTCTAACCGAAGTGTCCTAAAGAGTCGCATGCGAGAGGAGAAGAGGGTAGTGAGAACACCGGGACACACCCAAATGTCTCTAACCGAAGCATCCTAACGCGTCGCACGCGAGAGGAGAAGAGGGTAGTGAAAACATCGGGACACACCCAAATGTCTCTAACCGAAGCGTCCTAATGCGTCGCACGCGAGAGGAGAAGAGGGTAATGAGAACACCGGGACGCACCCAAATGTCTCTAACCGAAGTGTCCTAATGCGTCGCACGCGAGAGGAGAAGAGGGTAGTGAGAATACCAGGACGCACCCAAATGTGTTTCACTGAAGCGTCCTAACGCGTCGCACGCGAGAGGAGAAGAGGGTAGTGAGAACACCGAGACGCACCCAAATGTCACTAACTGAAGTGAGTAATTCGAAGGACAGGAATGATTTCACCTGGAACTCCTCTGAATCAACCGTACATACAATATCGTGCTTGCATAAGAAAGAGACTTAACAGATACAACATAGTAAGGGTTTATGTTCTATGCACAATAAACAAAGCATGTTCTATACAAATGTAGTGACAGCATGTTCTATGCATGATAATTGGAAGCATGTTCTGTCATGCCCCAAATTTTAATTACTCGAAAACATTACCAAAGCCTTTAAATTAGGTCCATTTTTTTTTTGTTGACAAACATCCATTATCCATAAGTAATAGAATTACAATGATACATGTTCTCTCTCTCTCAATGAATATTACAATGATAACAATACATGCCAATCTCCTACCGTGCTACAAATAAATAAATACAAATACAAAATCCACTTCTTTTACATCTACTATGAAGTTATACAAAAAGACTTAAGAGCTCCATAAATCTTCAATCAAATAATCCAAACTTTCTTCCTGTAAAAGAAAAAACAACAATGGGGTGAGCACTAATGCCCAGTAGGAGTCTCATAGTTCTCAATCAATAACTAACATATAGTTAGAAATGATCATGCATGTAGGGTGATACCATATAGTAGGGTGACATTTTATAATTTCAAAATTTCATAAGTAAAGTACCTTTTTTCAAAAACTATTTAAACACCTTTAAGAAAAACCTTTAGCCATTAAAAATTATCCGTTAACCTTAGAAAACCATAAATCCTTGTGGAACAACATCATTTAAAAGTTATTAACCAATTCCCAAAATATTTCTTATTTAATTCCAATTTTTAATGTTTATCTTTTTCTTTCATTCTTCCATTCTACTCATTATATTTATTTAGAACTCCATAAATTCAAGTTCAAGTTCCCTTTTTAATTTATTAACAATTCTCCTATACCCAAATCACCCCGTTATTTACACTCTCGAAATTTCAATTCAAGATAATACAAGATTAATAGACTCCCTTTCAATTCAGTCTTTCATTTAGTTATAGAACAACGCTCGTAAGTTACTTTTATTGTCACCACTAATTCATTAACTTCACCATTACCAATCCATAATCCCGTTACCCATTTTTTTTTTTGGTTCCATACATTGCAACCATGTCTATATACATTTCCTCTTTATATCAATATACATATCAACTAACAATTTCACAAATTCATCACAAGTCACAAATAGCATCATCAACTTAACACATATATCAACACAATCCACCTTTTGCCGACTTACTACGGCGGGAAGTGAACTCCCAAAAACTTTTTTCTCAAAAGCCATTTTCTTCCAAAAACCATATTTTTCCAAAACCATTTTTCAACTTTTGAAAACCATCCCCACATTTGCCGACTATTATATGGCGGGATGTGGGCACCCAAAACATTTTCGAAAACCATCCGTTTTTCCACTTTTGCCAGCTACCATACGGCAGGACTGTGTGGACACCCAGCAATCATTTTTCCACTTTCGCCGGCTACTATACAGCGGGACTGTGTGGACACCTAAAAATATTTTTCCACATTCGTCCAGCGATAAGCCTAGACAGGGCAATTGGGCACCTTTAATCCAAAATCACCCCTACATTTGCCAGCTACTATACGGCGGGACGTGGGCCCCCCAAAACCTTTTTCTCAATTTTTAAAAACCGTTTTTCAACTCCCTGCGCGGGTACCAACACAACACCACCCGACACAACTTAACCCAAACTCCACGCACCCAACACAACACAACTCAAACTCCACACAAACCAACACAACTCAACCTAAACTCAATACACCCAACACAACTCAACTCAATACAATTCATATAATTCAAACACAATTCATCATAGTCCAACACCATTCAATTCAACATTATTCAACACAACATAATTCAACAAAAGTCAACATCACTTAGTTCATCAACACTATTTGCAATTCAACATAATTCAAGATAAATTCTTGAGTCTCATTTCAACATTCCACAACCAAGTTTATGTCATCCATATCATTAATAAATCATTTCCCCAATCTTTCTTTCACATTATAGCCTGAATTACAATGTCCATAATAAGAGTTCAATCGCTAATTTTTAACATAATTTTGAAACATCTCCAAAATCCAATTATACTTGTACATATATAATTCAACCTACCAATTTCATGATTCTACTTTCAATTTGGGCAAAATCATTAATTATCATAATGAATCAACTTAGGGTTTTCAAGAAAAATTAAGATTTTCAACAAAAATTCAAACTTCTTAAACCACTACTTTTAATTCCAATTTCCCTCTTGATTATACACCTAAGGTTCATAATCTACCATATTAACCCATCAATTGAACCGTTAACATCTCAAACCCTAAACCCCCAATTCTCATGATATACACTATATGCTCAAAAATGGAGATTTTGCATTTATGTAATGAAAATACCACAAATCTATCTATTAGTGTAAGTATTGAAGAGAACTAGAACCCCTACCTTAAGAATCAAGCAAAGGAGCAAGCTTTGATGAGATTCCTCCACAATTTCGAAATTCTAATTGGTAGAACATGATGATCTTCAAGCTTCTTCACTTCTTGGTGAGTGATATTGGCCAAAACTTAGAAGAACGGTGAGTATTTGGGATCAAAACCCTAGGGTTTTCGGACCTAGGGTGAGAGGAATGAAGAGGGGAGATGAAAATGTGAAGAATGATCTAGAAAAGTGATTTTAAACTTGCTGAATTCGCGCGGTCCGCTCGAGCGTCTCTTTTCCCGCTTGAGCGTATCTGCTTCCAGCACAGATTCCAAAACTTCAAACAAGTATGACTCTCTCATTCGGACTCCGTTTTAGGTCATTCTTGTGTTCAAATCGAAGCCCCGGAAATAATATTTCCAATGGTTCTATCCTCACACCCAAATTCAAAGTGTGGAAAAAGAGTGATGGCTGATCGTAGAATGATTATTCGAATTAAAGTTTTTGGTCCAATCTTATTTTACCATCATGTTACCACCTCAATCAATACCCCAAAATAAAATAAGGAGGTTCCAAATACACTAATAAAAATGTCAAGGGCAATCTCACTTTCCACGCTCGAGCATCGCTTCTCACAATCGAGCGCGCAAAGACCAACAAAGTCGTCTGCTCGAGCAACCACTCCCACGCTCGAGCGGAAATTCACCACTCTCAGAATTTTGGGCCGTCTGCAAAAATGTTGGGAACCTCTCAAGTCCGCTCGAGTGTCAACTCCCCCGCTCGAGCGGAGGGAAAAATTCCAGATCATTATATGTTCTATGCTATAATGGAGAAGTGCATGTTCTATGCAACAAAGAAAGATATGTTCCATGCATATTCTATGCAACAATGGAGAAATGCATATTTCATGCAACAATGGAGGAACGCATATTCTATGCAACAATGGATTGAATAGCAACTTCCGATTTACCTCTTGGAAGAGTTGCAACAAGTTAAAAAGGATATATCTCATTGATGTTGATTAGTGATGAACATCATGCACCGAAGACACGGTTTGGAGCTTCCGTAGAGACAATTTGAACTCAACAGTGAACTTTTCTTGCACTTCTTGAGAACTAAGGGCACAAAACAACAGAAAGACACGAAGGAGGAGCACTGGAAGCTTGATGGCCACCAGGGAGTGGTGTCGGCCACCTGTCGGCCATCCCTATGCATTGTCGGCCACCAATGGTGGCTATCGGCCACCAGTTTTGGCCGACTGGCCATTGAAGGCAAATCAGCCCTTTTTGGTCTTTTCACCTATGGGTCTTTAAGTACACACACCCAAACTTCATTTCCTCACTTCCTCTTATCCGAAATTCATCCCTCTCTCACTCCAGACCTTCCTTCTCTCTAGATTCGAGCTTTATACGCGTTTTCCAACGCCCCACGCGAAGTTGATTCGCTAAAACCTCTTGATTTCCTTCGTTTTGAATCGATTGAAAACTGATTTCGGTGTTTTTTTCTTCATTTTCTCCACTTAAGGCTCGTTCCCCTCGAGTTTCTCTTGGGTTTGGCGCCTTTTCCCAAGTTTTGACTTTTTCTCCCATTTTTTCTCTCCTAGGGTTGACTTTTAGTTGACTTTCGACATTTTTCACCTATTTCTCCCATTTTCTTCACTTTTCATCGACTCTTCATTTATATTCCAGATGGCAGACGACTTTCCACATGACAGGGCTTCTCCAGAGGCGGAGTTCAAGGCAGAGTTCGATTCTAATGCAGAGCCGGAGCCTTTACCACTGGAAGTGAGGTCTTTTGACGCGGCGAGGTATCAGCCCCAGATGCATATTCTGCCTGGTGGAGGCGTTAGGCACTTCACTGATTTCATTGATGCATCGGCGGATGTCTCACTGAGTGAGCCAGATTTCCATCTTTCAGCCATTGCCGTTGAGGTACGAACTCTATGCACTTGCACATCTAATGTTCTTTACTTGCATTTCTTGCACTACCTCTTATCTGACTGTATTTTCATCAATGCAATTGTATTTGTTTTGCATTTCCTTTTCATTGAACTGTATTTACACTGATTCACCTGTCCTCTGCCACAGGGTGACACCCGCACATACAGGGGCTATGGGTCCACGATCGCTAGAGATTGGTATGACGAGCTCCCTATTGGAGTGTGAGCTATTGTTGACAAGGCAGGCTTCGTCCTATTCTGCTCTAGATTTTCACGAGTGATAGCGAGCCATTCACTTCTTGGAGCACCAGTGGAGAGATAGGGGGACACCACCAACTCTCTCCACCTTTCCACTACCAAAGAGGTGACGATGATCCCTTATGACGTCACCATGATCACACACCTAGGCGTAGGGGGTGATCCAATTCCTCTCAATCCTGATATGGAGGAGTGGGAGGCTACTTGGATTGAGCTTCTAGGGATGCGCCCGCCTTTGTTTTGGATAGCCCAGGTCAGGTATAGTTGGTTCGAGGAGCGGTTCCGGGGGACTAAGCCAGTGACAGTAGAGGAGATAGAGCACTACACTCGGGGTTTTCTAATGTTCCTTTTTGGTACCCTGTTCGTGAACAGGGCGAACACTGTAGGGCTATACTTGCTGAGCACATTGGTGGTCCTTACCCGAGTGAGTTTCTACGATTGGGGTTGGACTGGCCTCGCTACGCTATACCGTTATATGAGTTTGACCTCTCACAGGAGTGGACACTTGATCGGAGGCTACTAGCGAGCCTGGGAGTTACACAGCTTAGTTGCCCCTTTACACTTTGCATTTTCTGTTCAGCATTTCTTGCTTTACATATGTTCAGCACATGTACTTTTTGCTTTGTACTTTCTATACCTTGTAGCTCGACTTTTTAGCGCCCCCTTTATGAGAGCTCGAATTGGTCCTACAGTTCGGACTCCTGTCACGGTTCTAAAACTAATTTTACAAAGTGCAATGTGAAACTGATAAACACCAAAGAGTCCAATCTGGAAAATCGTTTTGGAAAATCAGATTTTGAATCAAATAATGCCAAAATTGAACTGCTTTGCCAGATTACGGAGTCGCCACCTAAATATTTTGTTTTGGGAAAATTTAGGAAATCCTGACTCGTGCCAAAGGCCACGTGCCCGTCATCACCAAAGTTGCCTCGGCTTGGGAACTTAGGTACGAGAGGGGAAGGTCCTAAAATGAGCACCCCCGCTTGTCTGATCAAAGATCGGCCTCTACTAATCATGATATGTTGTTTGATAAACCTCATGTGTACCTATCTGGTTATTAGCTAACTTTACTATGTGACACACACACAGTCAAGTATAGACTAAATTGCAAGAATTGGAACAAAACAACTCATGTTTGTTTTCGAAAATGGTTTAAAGTTACCACCCTCAAGTGGGCTTAAACGTGGATTTGCCATCAAACATGATGGACTTAAAACAGGATTTGCCACTTCACAAAGTGAGCTTAAAACTCTCATTCGTTGAATTATTCCAATTCAAACAACAAAGCCTCCATCCACATGCATTCATGCAGTTACTCATTTAAGAAAATAGCCTCATGGCAAGCATGCTATCATGGCAATATGGAAATCACACTCATGCAAGTATGCTAAAGTGCAAAAGCTTACTGAGTACTCCAAGCCAAAACAAAAGCTAGTTAGAAAAATGCATGATCATAACTATACAAGATGCCTAATACAACACATGCAATATGCAATTAATAGGCTCGGCTACTAATATGGCATATGATAACATGCTTTAATTTGATAACATGCTTTGAAACACATATTCAAATAAGTATTGAAATAATGATGCAGTTTGGATGATGCGCCAAGCCTCGGTGCATGCAAGACAAATGAATGATGCAAACATGCAAGCATAAGGTATGCTAATTGAAACATGATTCCTAATCTAACCATCAAAAGCGGGTAAATAAAAGGGAGAAAGATGTGGGGTTGGAAGACATGCACACATGCACACACACTTATTACAATATTGCACCCTCGCGAAGGAGGGTCCGAATGAATAAGCTAAGCTAATTAAGCTAATTAGACTAATTATTACAAACCAAACGAATAACTAGCAAACTAATTACTAATTATTATAGCACTTTAACTAATTAGCAAACTAATTAATTAAATTACAATACAAGTGTGCACAAACTAAATCATGCAAAGTATTTACACTACATTGCCACAGCTCTGCTTTGGGAAGTTGAATATACATGCACGCAGTTTTCGCCCTGAAAAGCCCTCCGGTTTGCTCTTAAGAGGCTCTATTTGCAGGGTTGACCACACTCCAGGATCTTTCTGCTTCACCTTACCAAGAACTTGCTGAGGATTGCACCAGTGGCCTGCCGGCTATGGGAGGTTGCTGCCAGCCCCCTGCCGGCCAAAAATGTGCCTTACCAGCTAGGGGTGAGCCACTGCCGGCCACTGGTGTTCTGAATCACCACACTGCAACATAGCACAAATAGAGGAAAATGGAGGGTTTTTCAAGGGAATGTTTGTAATGTACCCCTCCTTATCGTCTTAAAACATCAAAGGAGTGGCACTCTTGGATCCAAAACCACCAATCAAGCATTTTCAATGCATGATGGCCAAAGATCCAAGGAGTACAATTTCAATAAATGCACAAAACAAAACTCGAGGCCATCACCTTATCATGTGAGATCAAAGGCAATGGAGACCAAGGAGATTGGCTCATTTCATCACTTTGAGTATGAAATGCTCCAATCTTCCCTGCGTTCAATATAGCGTCCGATTGAACACATGCAATGCAAACACAAAATGCTTATCATGCTCAAGTTTTACTTCTCAAATTTTGTTTACACATTTTAAGTTACCAAACCATTCTTTAGTCAATTTGTCCAAGGTGAGTGTCCTCTAATGAGAGAGGGTCAACCAAGGGATGATTTAACGCATAAGGGAGATCATGCCATTGGTTAGTAGAAACCCTCAAAAGAGGATTAAAACCATTAAGCACAAGTCTCAATCTCAAGCTTAAACACAACCCTAAAGCTAACCAACCCTGAAAGAAAATGAAAAAGTGAAGAAATGAGGGAGGTTGCAGATTTTTTAGTGCTGGAATTACATGCAAAATGATACTAAAACATGCAAGCAACTCATGCAAAACATGTTAAAAGCCTTAAAACAATGAGCTAGTGAAGACCATTACACTATAGCCATGCAATACAAGCCTCAAAGGACTAAACCAGCCCAAAACAGAGTTAAAGCAAGCCAAAATAGTAGCAAAAACATACTGAAATTAAACTAACACAAGCTAGAATAATAGGCTAAATCATGAAGCATGCTAGACTAGTAAGCACAATTGCATTACAAGTACAAAAAGCAAGCCTCAAGTGCTCCAACCAACCCAAAAAAGGGCTGAAACATGCCAAAATAAAGCCTAAAACATGCTTGAATTAAGCTAGAGTAAGCTAGAAAATCATGCTAACATATGAAGCAACCTAGGCATGGAAGCAAGACACAAGGAGGGGAGGCTACCCCCTCCTATTTTGGACTTCAAAACATGGTTTCTACCACTGAAAATGCCCTAGAATTTAGTGGTTAAAAGGCCAAAAAAAAGTTCTTTTAAAAGCTTTGAAAGATTGCGCAACAACTTAATAAGCAGGCAACAAAAAGGGTAGACTACCCCTAACTCCAAACAAACCTCAAACCACCATTTTAGACCATGAAAATAGAGATTTTAAGAAGTCAAAAACAGCCTCAAAATAGTATGTAGAGATGGCAAAACAAGTATTTGAAATAAGCTTAAAACACAAGTTTTCTACCTCTTGAAGACAAGATGCAATTTAGGCACCAAAATCAAGCCAAAACAAGCCAAAACCCTCCTCTTGAGCTCAAAGAGGACCTCAAGAAACCTCAACTCAATGGCGATCAAGTTTGATCAAGGGCTTATATGCAAGAGTGTAGAGAATTTAGGCTATAAGGCACAAAATATCTAGAGCGAGGATTCTAGAGAGAGAGAGAAATTTTTTTGTCTTCAAAAATTTCTAAAAGAGGGGGCTTCTATATATAGAGAATGCAAAATCCCCTCAAAGAGATCCAGCCATACACGTGCAAGCGGATGGCTCAATCTGTGCAAACAACTAGCACAAAATATCAGAAAATATCTATTGATACACTGGTGGCCGGCCGGCCATCGGCCATCAGTGATGGCCGGTAGGGGCTCATTGATGGCCGGCAGGGCACATCAATGGCTAGCAAGCCAAGATCCATGGCCGGCAGTGCCCAAGGATGGCCGGCAGGCCATGAACAACAACATGCTGAAAGGGTCTACACAAGGTCCAAAGATGAGACAGAATTGATGTAGGGTTTAGAAACCTCAAACCTGTGGCGTTCCGCCGCGAACTTAGAGCGCTCGACAAGCAACCAAACTCATCGTCGGATATACCTGCAAGAACATCTAATTCTTGAGGACGGTAAAAAATGGGGTGTCTACATACGTGTTCATGCACTGTATGCTTTCCGCTTTGCATTTCCTATATCTGTTCATGTTATATTGATCATATATCCCTGCGCTTTCTCCACAGCTATGGGTGTATGCATACTTCCCGACTCTTGCCCCAGAGCCAGAGGTGGAGGTTCCATTGACGATCCCCTATTCACGGGTGTACAATGGTCAGCTTCGCCGCAGGACTGGCGAGCCCTTTACTTTTTTTAGGTGTTACTTTGACACCATAGCTGCTCACGAGGTAACCTAAAACCTGGTCATCATTTTCCTTCATACTGTTCTGATTCACATTGTAGCCATTGATAGCAACTGACAATCTATATAACTCCCATTAGCAAATCAAATGGCAGCCATGGGCCATGATACTGAGAGGAGTTAGAGGCTGGTATAATGTGGCTTGGAGCATTTCTCATTATCGCATTCTACTTGAGGGTATAGTTTGTCAGGCCTGGTACCTAGGCGAGAGAGTCGTACACTAGTCTCTGGGTATACCTGCTCCGTTCATACTGATGACGATGCCAGAGTCCATGAGATCAGCGGACAGTCTATTTGTTGACAGAGTTATCCAGTTCATGGTGGGCTTGGAGGCGGAATGCTTCTGAGTTGAAGGTGATTATGCAGTCTTCATTCAGACACACCTTATGCCACCTCTGACCGATGTTCGTGGAGATGAGGGAGCAAGAGCTCCTATTACGAGGATGAAGGCTAGAGCAACCAGGGCAGCCAGAGCCTACGGCAGAGGGGCTTCTCAGGCAAGGCAGAGGACTGGCTGGCCGGAGCTACCTACTACACTCACTTATTGGTGGTATACTGGGGAGGCATATCAGATTCCGATTGAGCCTGCCGCAGCGGGGCATATATATGTCAGAGCTCCTGACTCACCCCCAGTATGTACTATAGTTTTTTTAGTTTTCCCATCTCTTTCTGATATTTGTTCCCTCTGGACATTGATCATTTCCTAAATGCGTTTGCAGGCACCCCTAGGATATACCGAGGATTCGCTAGAGCTATTAGCCTCATTCGTGGGCATGATATTGAGGATTGAGGCATTGCTCGATTTCCCTGGCATTCAGGTCATTTCTTCAGTTTTCTTACATTCCAGTCATCAAATTTCTGCTGACACACCGAAACTGACATTTTAATTGAACACTTACACACGCTGCACCAATACACTGCATTTGAACTACTATACTTTCTTACTGTATTCGTACATTGCATCTGACTCCTGCGCATACTCACTCTACACATCACATTTCCATCCGATACACATGTTGTGGCTGACACATGCCAATTGCCTTTTTAGGTTCCACCCATACCGACAGCATCGATGGCAGTTGCAGCACCAGGACCATCAGTACCTTCTCTGGCGGCAAGGAGGAGAGAGAGAGACAGGCTCCGGCATGCAGCCGAGGCAGAGCCAGGGACACCTGAGATGAGAGTGGACCTTCCGAGCCCATTCTGAGCGATGACGAGACTGAGACCAGCGAGGACGAGGAGGCAGCTAGTCAGCACACTGAGTCATCCGAGAACGGAGATGATAACGCTGGCTCGGGTTTTGCTAGTGGAGATGATGTTGAGTTAGGCTCTGAGGCAGAGAGCGACGACGACTCTAGTTCTGGTTCAGAGGGAGGTGCAGATAGTGGCACTGATGGAGACGGCTCTGAGCCCCTGCCCAGGAAGAGGATGAGGAGGGCCTCTCGAGATTGAGATAGCTGGCACCGATTTTTTGTATTTTTGCTTAGTTTCTTTTTTCTAGTAGTGTTAGCACTTTGTACAGTTTTAGGCAGGTTTTATTTGCTTTAAAAACTTGTACTGCACTTTTGTAAAAATTAGCCATGATCGGAATGAAAACCAATCTTTTGTATGAAAAAGTGTTGTATTTTGCATTCTGAGCGCTGTAGGGCATGGAAATGAGGTTGAGCTTGATTGATGGAAATTGCACATTGTATTGGCACATTCTTAATCATGTAATGAACCGACCAACACTTAACAAACAGAATAAAACAACTCGATAAATAACTAACAATAACAACTCGATAAACAAAACAATACAAACACAACTCAATAAACAACACAACAACTCGATAAACAAAACAACATAAATACAACTCGATAAACAAAACAAGATGAATACAACTCAATGAACATGCTCATGCCCAAAGGGACTCAAAACAAGACCTTGGAATGTGCAAAGCAGAACAAAAAACAGGTTTTCTATACTCTCAACACACAAGTGGACCACAGGACAGACAAGAAGGTTACTGTCCATGAATAGAGGCTATTGGCCACGAGTGGTGTCTATCGGCCACCAGTGGTGGCAGGTTTGCTACAAAAGGTGGTTGTCGGCCATAACCACTGGCCCGTCGACCATCAGTGTGAGGGACCTCCAGATTATTGCCACTTGTCTTCCACTCAGTGCCTTATCCTCTACAAAAGATGGGACTTCGTAGTTTCTTCATTCCAGCTTTGTTTTTGCCACAAATGGAGCCATTCTTTATTGAAAAACTCTCAAATTGGATTGCAACTTTAGATGGCTCGAAAAAAGTGAATTTTCGGGGTTTCGGGATAAATGCACTATTCCCGCTAAGTCATTTTCCACTATGTTATCCGTTCCTTCATGCCGCTGCTAGATGTTGGAACCTGGTTACGAACATGTTTAGCTTCGGGGGGCAAGAACTGTGCCCAACAATCAAAGAATTTCAAGTTTTTATGGAATCCCGGCGTGACGAGGAAATCTTGCCCCAATCTCGTTTTGGTCCTGTCCAAGCTTTGGGGAGGATGTGCGGACTCACCATGCACGAAGCTCGATCCTTGGTTCACAATATAGAGTTGGATATTCCCAGCCTCATTCATCGATTTTTTGATGTCGGTGACCACGGTGACCATTTTTGGCAGAGTTTTTGGCAACACGCCCTTTGTTTATGCATGTTAGCTTATTTTCTCCTCGCCCCGGGTTCCGACAGGTCTAGCATTCGCTTTATTAGAGTAGCCCAAGGTTTAAAAGAAGGCAAAAGTTGTATTGGCTTAGCACTGGCCGAGACTTTGATGGGTTTAGACGCCTTTCATCAGCGAGAGACGACCAAATTCCCGGGAAGTGCACTTCTTCTTCAGTTAATGTTTCCCATCCTTTCTAGTATGTGTTTCTCACATCACTCGGCACTCATGCTCTGTTTTTCCCTCAAAGCCCTTTTCTCACTTTTCTCTCATCATGCATCTCTATATTCTTTAATCTCTCTTTTCTTTCATCCCTCCCCAGATATGGCTCATGGACAGGTTGAAGGTAGTGGATTCTTGCCCTGCATATTCAGCACGGGGCTACTTTTCCGCCAATGGCTAGTGGATTTCCCGAATGAGGGATGATGGTGCCATTAGATGTGCAACCGGTCTGTTGTTGACATTGCTTGGCGTTGCCCCTGGTTTGATTTTCCCGAGATGTGCTACAACATGACTTGGCAACCTGGTATTCAGTTGATTGGCTTGACACATTGTGTATTCTATTTTCCATTCCGGTTTAGGCGTCAGTTCGGACACGACCAGACTTGCCCGGAAGAAAGGGTGGAGTACCCGGTTTCATTTCCCATTTGAGGCTCTCAATTGGCTCGATACTCTAATGCTTGGAGGATGAGAGAGTTTCTGGCTCCTGCTCCCAGTTTCAACTGTGCACTTTCCAGCGAGTGCCTAACTTGACTTGAAGATGAGGCGCAAGCTGGGCCTATTTTAGCATCTAAAGCTTCTACGAGCTCAGAGAGGGGATGCAGGAACACCTGAATCATCTATGCCCCAAGTTTATTGCTTTGATCATAGTTTTCAAGTTTTCCTTTTGAATGTAATAAAATCAACTTTGATTTGTATCGAGAGTTGGAGAACTTTGTATTGAAATCAATGGAATTGAAGTTGTAGGCACTGAAAGTTTTCCTTTTGGTCCAAAAATGTTCTAAGTTGTAGAAAGATTAATTTGAACAAAATAAACTTTTATCAAAACCTTTCAAAACCATTTTCGATAAGGATCACAACTTAACACACATGGAATCTATTCTCGAGATGTGCAACCTGAATCCAGAAATAGAAAATTGCCCCTAGACTGGATAGCACTGCTCACCACTGTAGTCAACTCTTCTTTCAAAGTAAGGATCACAATCGAATTCCCAAATAATAAACAGACAAAGATGCCTTGATCAAACACACAGACACAGTTGATTTAGAGGTGTTTTGCGGTCGGACTTCAGAATGAAGTTGCCTACGTATCTCGGAAGATGGGAATAAGGCCTTACGTAGTTCGGCTCGGGTTCACTCATGTATTAACACTCTCCTTTTGCGCTCTAACTTTTGCCAAGGCCGCCCTTTTCGGGTTTTCAACCTTGCGAGCTCAGTTTTTCTTTTTTCTAATTTTTTGTGCTCTAACTTTTGCCTAGGTCGCCCTTCCGGGTTTTCGGCCTAGCGAGCCTCTCACAAGTAATATTTCTTCAACTTGTCTATGTTGATTGGTTGGGAAAATTCTAGGCCATCCAGGTCCATAAGAATCACAGCTCCACCTGACCAAATAGTTTTGATAACGTAAGGACAGTCCAATTAGGTCTGAACTTGCCCCTAGGGTCATAGATGGGAGCTTGGTTGTCTTTTAGCACCAAATCCCCTTCTTTAAGATTCCGAGACTTAACTTTCTTGTTAAAAGCCCTGGTAATCCTGCGTTGATATTCTTGAACATGGTACAATGCTTTCAGTCTCCTCTCATCGAATAGCATCAGTTCTTTGAACCTGCTCTGTTGCCAGTCTGCTTTGCTATCTGGCACTCAGCCATAACCCGCAGCGACGGAACTTCTATTTCAATCGGTAGAACAGCTTCCATCCCATAAATAAGAGAGTACGGAGTTGCCCCTGTAGATGTCCGAATTGAAGTTCTGTAGCCCTAGAGAGCAAATGGCAATTTGTCTAGCCAATCCCTGTAGGTCTCAACCATTTTCTACAAAATATGCTTGATGTTCTTGTTGGCGGCCTCAACAACTCCATTGGTTTGCGACCGATATGTGGATGACTTATGAAAAGCCACGTTGTATTTCTCCAACAAGTCAATCATTTCTTTCTTGAAATAGGAGCCATTGTCTGAAATGATCTCATTCGAGACTCCGTAATGACAAATAATGTTGTTGCGGATGACCTTAGCCACATGCTCTGCTTTTAACACTGCATAAGACTGAGCTTCCACCCACTTCGTGAAATAATCAATTGCCACCAGAATGTACTCATGCCCATTTGACCCTTTCGGTGTAACTGCCCCAATGATGTCAATTCCCCAGACTGAGAAAGGCCATGGTGAAGTCATGTTGTACAGCTTCGACGACGGGATATTCATGCGATTTGCATGGATTTGGCATTTGTGGCATCGCCGAACAAAACCTGTACAATCCTCCTCCATGGTAAACCAGTAGTAACCTTGCCTGAGAATCTTTCGGGCTAGCATTACTCCGCTAATGTGTGCTCACGCTCCCCCATGGATGGCCTCCATTAGGTGCTTCGACTCTTCTACATCAACACACAACTTGTGCATTCCCAGACGACCCTTTTTATACAACTTACCCCCGCAGATGATAAATTGAGTGGCCATTCGCCGTACTGCCCTTTTATCTTTGGCATTTTCCCCTGGTGGATAAACCTCATTTTCCAAGAAGTTCCAAATATCATATTACCGGGGGTTTTGATCTTGTACTTCATTTATTAAGGCAATGGTCTCGTAGGCCGGTGTGTATCTCTGTTCAATGATAATTGGACGCATCCGGACTCCCAACAGGATGTTTATTACAGATGATAGAGTTGCTAAAGAATCAGCGAACCTGCTATTCTCTCTTAGAAGATGAGTGAAGGTTAGCTTTTTAAACCTAGGAATCAGAATGTCCAAGGTCTGGTGATAGATCTTCATCTTTTCTTCTTTGACCTTCTAGTCTCCATTTGTTTGAGACCCAACTAGGTTCGAGTCCCCAATGACGTCCAACCTTTTTGCCCCTAGTTCCAGGATGGCTTCCAAACCAGCGATACACGCCTTGTATTCTGCCTCGTTGTTGGATACTCTGAACCGAAGTTTGAAGGCTAAAGGTATATGGGAATTATCGGGTGCTATCAGCAACACCCCTATCCCATAACCGTATTGGTTAGACACTCCGTTAAAGTACATTGTCCAAATCTCTTCCTCAACTTGCAGAATAGCTTCATCTGGGAATAGGTATTCTACCACTTCATCCCCTTCCATTGGGTGATCTTCCAGGAACTCTGCTACCGTTCTCCCCTTGACAGACTTGCAAGTAACATATTTCAAATCAAATTCAGAAAGAAGAAGCAACCAACGGGCTGGCTTACCCGTAAGTGCCAGTTTCTCAAAGAGATATTTGATGGGATCTAATCTCGAAACCAGAATTACGGAGTAAGCTAACAGGTAGTGCTTCAACTTCCTGGTAGCCCATACCAAGGCTAAGCAAGCATTCTCCATCGGGGTGTAACGGGTTTCGAAGTCTAGCATCTTCTTGCTCAGGTAATAGATGGCTTTCTCCACTTTATCCTCAGATTCCTGAGCAAGCATGCATCTCATTGTTGTGTCGGTTACTGATAGATATAGAATCAAGGGCTTCCCCGGCTCTGGCGGTGACAACACAGGTGGATTTTGTAGGTACTACTTGATCTGCTCAAAAGCAAACTGACATCGGTAATCCCATTGGAATTTCTTTCCTTTTTCAGGAGACCAAATAGTGGTTCACAAGTTAAAGTTGATTTTGAAATAAACCGTCTTATGAATTGCACTTTACCTAGAAATCCTCGCACCTCCTTTTCAGTCCTTGGTGGTGGCATTTCCAGGATGGCCTTGATTTTGGAAGGATCTACCTCGATGCCCCTTTGTGTGATCGAGAATCCCAGCAATTTCCCTGCTGTTACGCGAAAAGTGCATTTCTGTGGATTCAGCCTCAACCAATATTCTCTGATCCGTTGGAAGAATTTCTCTAAGGCGATGTAGTGGCCCTCTCTTTCCTTGGACTTGACAATCATGTCGTCCACATACACCTCGACCTCTTTGTGGATTATATCATGTAGAATTGTGGTTGCAGCTCGTTGATAGGTAGCCACAACATTCTTCAACCCAAACGGCATCACCCTGTAGTAGTAGGTTCCCCACGGCGTGGTGAAAGTAGTTTTCTCTCTATCATTGGGTGCCATCAGAATCTGGTTGTACTAGCAAAATCCATCCATGAAGGAGAGTAATGCATGGCCTGCGGTGAAGTCCACCAATTCATCGATGTGCGGTAGAGGAAAGTCATCCTTCGGACTAGCTTTGTCCAGATCTCTGAAATCTACACATACCCGAATTCTGCCACCTTTCTTAGGCCCAGAACAATGTTGGCCGACCAAGTCGGACACTCAGATACTAGCAAAAACCCTACGTCTATCTTCTTGGTGACCTCTTCTTTAATCTTCAAAGCCCAATTCAGGCGTATTCTCCGCAACTTTTGTTTGATGGGTCGGACCTCGGGGTCAAAAGGGATCTGATGCTGTACAATCTCAGGATCGATTCCAGGCATGTCTTCGTAGGACCATGTGAAAACTTCTTTGAAATCTTTTAATAAAGCGACTAAGCGCTCGCTCTTTTCTGAAGACAACGTGGACCCTATTTGGACCAGACGTGGATCCTTCTCAATACCCACATTAATTGAAATGATTTCATCAACAAGGGGTTTTACAAACCTCTCCTCCTCTCGATCAATCAAATGTTTTAAAGCCAGAGGAATTCCTTCTTCGTCGTTTTCACTAAAATTTTGAAAATCATGATCAATGCAATATACAAGTGGCACAGAGAAGTACTCAGAAACTGCAGTGGTATTCACATTCAAAAGATCAAGCTCATCCAATTCCTCGATTACAACCAACTCAAAAGGAAAGGAAAAAAATGACTTGGATAAAACTACGGCATCCGAGTTATCATTCCCAGGAATACCGGACCTAGACTCGAAAGAACCGGAATCTGACATCACAGACTCTGTGGAATCAGATTCTAGTTCACTACCTGACTTAGAGCTACTGGACAAGAAGCCCTCCTCTAGCTGCCAAGTGAGGGATGATGCGTTAGTTGCATCCAAGATACCACTGGAAGGGTTCAAACCCGATTGATCCCCGATCATGGAAACAGTTAGGTCATCCCCTAAGCTCTCCAGGTTGATCCGAGGATCCGAAAGGAGACATGCCAATGCTACTCCTATCTCAAGTTCACTGCTGTTGGACTCACTTTCTGTGCTCTTTGTAATCTCAGCAGCTTGTTCATTCTGTTCCTCTGTGTCGCTCTCTTGTAGCTGTAAGTCGAAGAAAATCTAGAAACCGAGTAGACGCCGCTTTTCGGAGTTCAACCATGGCTTAGGAAAGCCACAAAATGGGAAGTCTTCTCCCTCCCGGACAAAGCGGCCATTTAGAGTTCCCTGAATTGGCCTGTGCACGAGCTCATAGTGCTTCCTAGTTTGCTTAGCTTTGGCTCTTCCTGCCATTTCCTTCCCTTTTCGAACCCAGTCCTCTTTGGTGGGCATATAGCCAAGACCAAAGGTATGAGGGTTATATGGCACATCGGCCAATGCAGTGACGTTTTTCCGGCCACTTCTGCCTAATTTCATCCCAAGCATATGTTGTAGCTTGTTCATGAGATATACAGATTGGGCGCTGACATATAAGCCCTCATTAATAGCCAAGATGTTCTGCACTACCCGGGCCTCAGCCAAGGTAAGCTCAAAAAGGAAAACATCTTCTTCCCCGTGCATAATCTCCAGCACAGGTGTAGTAACCTCTGGCGGAGGATGTATAGATGAATTCCCTAACATTATGGCCACCCCCTTTCCATGGGGATACTTCAGCATTTGGTGCAGGGTGGAAGAAACAGCTTTTACTTGATGCAGCCAGGGCTGCCCAAGTAGTAAGTTGAAAGTGGCCGGAACGTCCAGGACGTGGAAGTCAATATCCTGTTGAGCCAGGCCAACCTGTGTTTTGATATGAATTGTTCCCATCACCTCTCGACTTGTATTGTCATATGCCCAGATCACTTGGGCCGTAGGCACAAAATCGGTTAGTTTCAGGCCAATAGCATAAGCTGTGCGGCACGGATACACGTTGATTGCTGACCCGGTGTCGACTAATATGACTGGTACCCACTTTACCCAACACTCTACGGATATGTATAGAGGCTTGTTGTGTGCAGATCTTTTCGACGGCAATTCCTTGTCGGAAAAGGTTAAAGTTGGCGCAGCACCTCCCTGGAAAACTAATCCCACCAGTTGTTCCGGGGTAGTCTCAATAGACAACTTGGCTTTATCCATCGCCGACAGTACAACCTGTCTATGCACTCGTGTTTCCATAGGCAACCCCCAGATAGATATGTCTTCTTGAATCTTCTTTAACTGTTTCAACACAGCCTCTTCTTCTAATTGCTTTTGCTTCTGTTTTTCAGCCTCCTTTTCCTTTCTGGATGCTTTGGGTTGGTCTAAGTGTGGGGGCTTGAAGTACCGCCTACTTGTAGTCATATGATCCACCTCCTTAGAGTACCATGTATCATCTGGCAGGTCTTGGCCCCAATCCTCGTCGGTGTGGGCAAGATGCAGATCATCATCTTCCTACCATACTCCTCCGGCAACCGACAGACAATTGTCCGGTTTTGTTGTAATTACGCTTACATCACAGTCATCCTTTACAAGGTGTTTGGCTTTTCCAGCTTTCTGACTATTCTCATTCCTTTCCTGTTCAAACCATTTCAGTGTAGCTTCTTGTTTCGTATCAACAGTACTAATAATGCCTAATTCCTGAGCTAAATTCTTAATACCGGTGCTCTTCGGCAATTTCCCCTTGTCCTCGGCCCTTTCGGCCTTCGTAGCAATTCCTACTTCTGGCTCTTCTAGCTTTGGTTGAAGTCCCTCATCCACATCAGGTTCATCACTGAGCCACCCAGAGTTGTCTGTGACCCGTTCAGAACGAACCAGTCAATGTGCACATCTCCTGAATCTTGCTCATCGAAGAACTGCAGATTGTTGATGTCTTCCTCCAAGTTGGCTAGGTCATCTAATCCCTAGCTTGGGCCATCCTCCTAGACCACACTAACCTCCATTCCTGTTGGTAACTCCACCTCTGGCATGGCCTGATTGGTTGGCACAATATAACGGCTCAGGTCGTACATCCAATTAGATAAATCCTTAAAGACCTCAGGCAACAGATTGGTATTTTCCACCAAATTTTCTCTCTCTTTATTTTCTATTGTCACCACCACAGGTTCTGGTTGGACTGAGGATGCGCTCACCATGCACAATTCTGTGCTTTGTGGGATGAACAATGTTGGCTTGGGTAGGTGGGAAGGGCTATATATATGCTGGGGTCATAAGGGACGGCCAGTGTATGGATGAGGTTTATTTGCCGAGGTAAAGGGGCTTGGTTATGTTGTGAGAGAGGATTTGTAGTGACATTGGGTTTTTCTAGAGGTGCTATCACCTTATTGTTAATGAGATCTTGAATATCATGACGCAGTCTAAAGCACTGATCAGTATCATGACCATGCTATTGGTAGAAAGCATAGTATTTGGCTGGGTTGTGTTTAGGAAGGAGAGGATCGGGCAATGGGTGTTGTTCTAACGGCTTCAGATGCCCTTTTTTGATCAGGACCCTCAGGGCTGCAGATATGATCATATAGAGCAGAGTGAAGACCCTCTGGCCTCAGGCCTGATGGCTTCAGGTTTGAGAGGTTGTATTGGATGTGCCGACAAAGGGATTAGCAGTCTTAGGTGTGGTGGTGACCATGCTCACATCTAAAGGCCTTGCAGTTGCACTACTGCTAGTAGTCGCATTGGAACCGCGTATGAAAGCCCTCTTGGGCTGCTCCTTCTCACTGTCTATTAGCCCCGGCTTCACTGCATCCTCAATTTGGATCCTTATTTCATGGAACTCAACAAAAGTAGACAAAGGCAAGACAATCATCTTCTGTAATAATCTTCCTTGCAAGTTACGGACCACCATTCTGGTCTGGTCCTTTTTAGACGGCCGGATAGTTATCATAGAGGCCTTCGCCCTTCACCGGGTCACAAAATCCGAGAAGACCTCCTTCGGCTCCTGGCGAGTTGCTTCGAGATCACGAGTAGTGACCTCGATCTAAGTGTTGTAGGAGTATGGTGCTATGAAGGCCTCAGCTATTTCCTCCCAGTTTCTCTTCACAGAATCTTCAAGTTTGGCATACCAAATAGCCGCTATACCCGACAGGGTCTGGCGAAAGAGGGATAACTTCTACAGTCTAGATAGGCCCATCGGCCGCAGAATGTCTGAGAATACCCGAAGATGAACCATAGAATCCCTAGAGCCGTCAAACCGGTCTTTGTGCCTGTTTGGCAGAGCTTAATTACAGCTTATTTCAGCTTTCAGCTTAATTTAAGCTATTTTGATGTGTTTAGTTTAACTTATAGTTTATAGCTTATAGCTTTTTGGAAGTCAGAAATCAGCTTATTCTTTGAGTGGGGCAGGAGATGCTTTAAGAATAAGCTGGAAATCAGCTTAAGCTGAAAGTTATAAGCTATAAGCTGTTGAGGCATAAGCTATAAGCACTTTCCCACAGCTCTACCAAACAGGGCCTTTGTGCGACATCTTAAATCTGTCTGGCAGAGTCACTGCGGAATCAGTATAGCCATTCTCTATGTCAGGGATTGAATTCACACCCTGTGCCAGTTTAAAGAGCTTTACCATCTTGCTCACTTTCAGTGTAGTAGGGTTGACCTCAAATTCAAATGGCGCCTCCATTTGATAAACCGGTGCTTTGCAGGTCTGAGGTAGGATTGGCTCTGCCAAAATGTTCGCATTTTTCTGGACATTAATAGTGACCCTGGGCACCAGAATACCCGTTGGGGGTGCATGGGATGCTATGGCTATTGCAGGTTGTGGCTGCTGTTGTTGGACCCTTTCTATTACCTCTGCTTGGCGAGCTGCGATTTTAGCTTGGCGGGCTGAGACCTCAGCTTGTCGGGCAGCATCTAGCTGTTTAGTCTCAATAGTCTGCTAGAGCTGGCGAAGCATATCTTCCATGCTGTCTGCAGAATGTTGAGCTATCAGAACTGGTGTGTACTCTTTTTGCAGAGTAGAAGCAGATGACTAGGCCTGACTAAGCATAGGCGAAGTAAATAGTGATTGTTGAATTAGTGACTGCTGAACCGGTGAGTTATGCCTAACCCTCCTCCGTCTAGTAACCAGTGGGAGTGAAGCAAACACTAGTTGTCCTCTTAGAAGATCCCAGATCGGTAAAGTCACCTTACTCGGGTCCAGAGTGCTTGGGCGGTAACAGACTCGTCCGAAGCAATGGTGTAAAACTACCTTGCAAAAAAAGAAAATAAAGCAAAAAGAAACAAAAATCAGAAACCGCACAGAACCATGGCTCAGGCACAAACAACACACAGTTGCAATCAAAAGCTGGAGAACTGTACTCAAACACTGATTTCACCCCAAAACTGATACCCTGACTTGCAACTGATACATACATTCTTGCAGAGTTTCATTCCAAAAGCACATATCAAGCAAGTAAGAGCCAAAACACCCTTATGATGGGGTAAGGTTACCCTGTCCTAATTTCATCAGGAGCTAGGGGTTTACTACGCAAACAAGCGGTTTCAAACAATTCCTGCATTCGGGTGAGTAACTTGTCCTAGTTTGGAACAATCTCTACGGCTTCCGATATGCAACTAGGTCGATTAGTCAAAAAAAAGGATACCTCAGCAAGACCACCTAATAGACCTCCACACCGAATACCGAGAAGTGAAAGGAGGACCAAACAGTATAGCGGTAATCCAGATTCAAGGGTTGTGTTCCCATCGTGGCAGAGCCCACAACCGGTCAGCCTTTTGGCCAGCTTTTCCAAGCGAGCCTCAGGCAAACCGTTCAGGAATAACAGATGGAAAACACTGTGACTTAAGCGCACCGATGCAAATACAAATGCAAAGAAACACACAAGTGTAGATAAAACAATGTATCACGAGTTCGAGTCAAGTTCTCTAAATTCCCAACAAAGTCGCCAGAAATTGTGGGCTCGCCTTTTTCACACCCCGCCTTTCGGAAAGGTTCAAAAAGAAAGGCCTTATAGTTTGGACTCCCGCGGTTCTGAATCTAGTCTCACAAGTGCAATGTGAAACTGATAAACACCAAAGAGTTCAAATCCGCCAAATCTTTTTGGAAAATTGATTTTAAATCAAATAATGCCAAAATTGGACTGCTTTGCCAGATATAGAGTTGCCACCTAAATATTTTTTGTATTGGGAAAATGTAGTAAACCCTAACTCGTGCCAAGGCCACATGTCCGTCATCACCAAAGTTGCCTCGGCCCGGGAAGTTGGGTACGAGAGGGGAAGGTCATGAATTGAGCACCCCTGCTCGCCCAATCAAAGATCGGCCTCTACTAATCATGATATGAGTTATTATAAACATTATGCGCTCTTATTCCAATTATTAGACTAGTTTTACTATGTGATGCGTATAAGCAAGTATAGACTAGTTTGCTCAATTTGGAACAATTCAACCCATGTTTGTTTTTGCGAAAATGGTTTGAAGTTGCCACCTGAAGTGAGCTTAAAGATGCGGATTTGCCACCAAATATAGTGGGCTTAAAACATGATTTGCCACTCAACAAAGTGGGCTTAAAACACACATTCGTTGAATCGTTCCAATTCAAGCAACAAGCCTTCATCCACTGGCATTCATGCAGTTTAGCATTTAAGCACATAGCCTCATGGAAAGCATGCTAATCATGGCAACATTCACCCTCATGCAAGTATGCTAAAGCGTAAAACTCATCTAGTACTCCAAGCTAGGAAAATATGAGTTAGAAAAATATGCATGATTCCTAACTATATGCAATATGTAATTAATAGGCTCGGTTACTAATATGACATATGAATTGATTTGATAACATGCGATTAAACATGTATTCAAATAAGATATGAAAATGTCAATGCAGTTTGAATGATGAGCCAAGCCTCGGTGCATGCAAGACAAATGAATGGGTGCAAACATGCAAGCATAAGATATGCTAATTGAAAATGTCCCTAATCTAACCATCAAAAGCGATTAAATAAAAGGAAAAAAGATGTGGGGTTGGAAGACATGCACACACACACGTACACTTATTACAATATTATGCCCTCGCGAAGGAGGGTCCAAATGAAATTAGCTAAGCAACTTGCTACGCTAATCAAACTAACCTAATTAAACTAATTAGACTAATTATTACAAATTAAACGAATAACTAGCTAAGCTAATTACTAATTATTACAACACTTTAATTAATTAGCAAACTAATTAATTGCAACACGCATTCAAACTACATATTTAGACACTAAATAAGCTTTGAAATGCAAGGGAGGCTCATGCACGCGCTCAGTTTCCACCCGAAAAGGCATTGTCTTGCTGCCGAATGCCTCTGTTTGCAAATTTGGTCACCAAAGAAATTGCCAACTTTTGGAACACCTCTGCTCCACCTCAGGAACACACTGTGCAAATTTCATTGGTGGCCAACAGGAGGCCTATCGGCTACCACCGTGTCGGCCACCACTGGTGGCCGGTCGGCTACCACTGGTGGTGGCCGGTCGGCCACTAATGATATGAACTCCTTTTTTTGCTGCAACAGAGAGTAGACAAAGCAAAGCAGTGTATTCTCACAGATTATTTGCACAGTTTGCCTCTCCTTTTCATGGAGAAATCAAAGGAGAGGCAACATTTGGTTTCATAAACCATCAATCAAGCAATTTCATTGCATGATGGCCTAAGAGACCAATTGTGCAAGTTCAATCAATGCACAATGAGACCAAAATCACCACCACCTTGTCATGCATGATCAAGGGCAATGAAGACCTAGGAAAATGGCACATTTCATCACTTTTGAGTATGAAATGTTCCATTTTCCTTGTGTTCAAACTAACATCCGGTTTGAACACATGCAATGCAACACAAAGAATGCTTATCTTGCACACTTTTACTTGTCAATTTTGTTTGCTCATTTTAATTACCAAAGCCATTCTTTAATTGATTTGTCCATTAGTGAGTGTCCTCTAATGGAAAGATGACTCAAACCACAAGGTGCTTTAGGCATGAAAAAGGCATTACACTGTTGGTAATGAACCCCCTAGGGGATTAAACCATTAGGTGCAACACCTCCATTTCACACTTAGGCAAACAAGAGGTTTAAAACCACTTTCAAAGAAAACAAAAGAGTGAAGAATTGAGGGAGACTGCAGAGATTAAAGTGTTGAAATAAAGTGTAAAACAACACTAAAGCATGCTATTAACTCAAAACAATGATGATTAAAGCATTAAAACATCAAGCTAGTGAAGGAAATTACACTACAACTATGCAATACAAGGCTTAAATGACCAAAACAGCCAAAAATAGAACTAAAACAGGTCAAAATAAAGGCAAAAACATGTTGTACTAGAGCTAAGCTAAGCTAGAAAAACATGCTAACACATGAAGCTAACTAGGCATGCAAACCAGACACAAGGAGGGGAGGCTAACCCCTCCAATTTTGGACTTCAAAAGTTGATTTTTACAATTGAAAAACCACTAAAATTTAGGGGTTAAAAGGCCCAAAAAAGTTGGTTTAAAAGTGATGAAAAAAGGTACAAAAGCTTAACAAGCAAAGAGACAAGAAGGGTGAACCACCCCTTAACACGAAATAGCCTCAAGCCACCATTTTTAGGTCACAAAATAGACAATTTTACACTTCAAAATCAGCCCAAAAACAGTTAAAATAGATGGCAAAACAAAGATACAAAACAAGTATAAATAAGGTAAGTGCTATACCTTTGAAGCAAAGCACAAAATAGCCAATAATCCAAGCTCAAACCACCTTCTAGAGCTCAAACAAGATTCTAAGTAATCTTAGCCCAAAGGTGAGAGTATTTGGTTAAGGGTTGGTATGCAAAAGCTAAGGATTTGTGAGCAACTGTATACAAAATATCAAGAGAGAGAGAAAATTCTAGAGAGAGAGATATATTTTTGCTCTAATTTTTCTAACCCTCAAAAATGAGGGAGGATCCCCCTATTTATCGAAAAACACCCCTTTAGCTCAGAAACATCTCACCATACATGTGTATGGAGATATAGCTCAGTGTGCAACAGCTGGCACAACTGCCAATAAATATCTGGAAAAAGGCACTAGTAGCTGTCGGCCACCACTGATAGCCGACTGGCCACCACTGGTGGCTGACCGGGCACATCCATGGCTGAAAAAAACATCCCATGGCCGACAGTCTTGGGTGGTGGCCAACAGGTCACCAAGAGGTCCGGACACCAAGTTTTGGTCCAAAACAAGGCATAGAAAGAACAAGGATTAAAGGCTAAAAGACAGGGCATTCCGCCGAGGACTTCGAGCGCTTAAAACGAACACAAACACAAAATCATCGAGTTCACGAGCGATGACATCTAAGTCTTGAGGACGGTCAAAAATGGAGTGTCTACAATGGGAGTCCGAACTGTAGGGCTTATCGTCTTCTAAAAGGAACACAAAAAGTTGAGCTACAGTGTCTGGTGACTCTGCTGGGGAAAGTGGTGAACTTAACTTGGACTTGATGATGTGAATTTTTATCTACATTTATATGTTCTTTGCATTTGCATTGGTGCCCTTAAGTCACTGTGTTTGCCGACTGCTATTCTTGGACGATTTGCCGGAGGCTTGCCCAAAAGCTTTCCAAAAGGTTGACCGATTGGGGGCTCTGCCATGTTGGGAACGCAACCCTTGGATCTAGACTATCGTTGTACCGTTTGATCCTCCTTTCACTTCTCAGTGTTAGGTGTGAGAGGTATATTAGGTAGTCTTGCTGAGGTACCCATTTGACCATTTGGACTAGATGCGTCTAATGAAGCCATAGAGACTGCTCCAAACTAGGACAGGATGCTCACCTGGAATGCAGGATTGTATGAAACCACATGTTTAAAATAGTGAATCCTAGTCCCTGACGAAATTAGGATAGGGTAACCGTACCCCATCATAGAGGTGTTTTGGCTCTCTTTAACTGTTATGTGCTTTATGGTGAAACTGTACAGGAATGTACTTATCAGTTGTACAGTGGTATCTGATTTGGGGCAGAATTCAGTGTGGAGTACAGTCCTATAGCTTTGATCATATCTGTGTTGATAACATCTTAGCTAAAGGTGCTGTGCGGTTTCAGATTGCTGCTCTTTTACTTTATTTTTTTTGCTAGGTAGTTTAAAACCATAGCTTCAGAAAGTTTGGATATCCCTCAAGCACTCTGGACCCCGGTCGGATGACTTTGTAAAGTTGGGGATCTTGTTTAGGGACAGCCCATGTTTGCTTCGCTCTCACCGATTACAAGACGGCAGAGGGTTAGGCAGATTTCACTAGTCCAATTTTTACAGCAATCACCACTCAGCTCACCTGTGTCTAGTCTAACCCGGGAACAGTCGTCTACTTCCAGTCCAATTCAAGACCAGTCACCTGTTCAAATGACACAGTATCCCCTAGCTAATATGGTGGAGCTAATATTTTAGTTGCAACAGATAGTTCAAACACTGCAGCAAGATGTGGCCCATCAGGCCGAAGTCACAACCCGTCAAGCCAAGGTAATAACAAGACTACAATAACAGCAACCATAGCAGGCTGCGGCCTTTGTGTCCCATGCACCTACCATAGGAATCCCAGTACCAGGAGCTGCTGCTTAGACCACCAATGTTCAAGAAAACCAGGGCAATCCGGGAGAGCCAATCCCAGTACAAGCATCTAAAGCCCTGGTTTATCATACCGAGAATCCTTTCGAGTTCGAGGTTGACCCAACTACGCTTAAGGTCAATAAACTGGAGAAACTAATCAAAAGAGCGCAAGGGGTTAACTCTATCCCAGACATAGAAGATGGGTACACTGATTCTGCGGTTACATTGCCGGATTGGTTTAAAATGCCGCACATAGACCGTTTCAGCGGTTCTGGATATCCAATGGTTCACCTGTGCTTGTTTTTAGATTTCCTACGGCCAATGGGCCTAACTAGACTATAGAAGTTGTCTCTCTTTGGTCGCACTATGTCAGGTATAGTGGCCATTTGGTATGCCAAGTTGGAAGATTCCGTCAAACAAAATTAGGAAGAGATGGTTGAGTCCTTCATTGCTTAATACTCTTACAATACACAGATTGAGGTCATAACCCGTGATCTCGAGGCGACACACCAAGAGTCGAAGGAGGGGTTCTCTGAATTTGTGACACGATGGAGGGCCAAAGCCTCGATGATGACTATGAGGCGTTCTGAGAAAGATAAGATAAGGATGGTCATCCACAATCTGCATGATAAGTTGTTGCAGAAGATGATTGTCCTACCTCCATTTGTGTTCATCGAGCTCCATGAAATGGGAGTGCAAATTGAGGATGCTATGAAGCAGGGCCTTATTACTGAGGAGAATGAGACGACCAAGAGGCCATTTGTTTGCAGTTCCAATGCTGCCAGTGGTAGCACAGTTGTGAGGCCGTCAGATGTAAGTGTTGTCACCACCACAACCAAGATTGCCGATCCCTTTGCCAACACAACTCCACAAACCTCAGCCAACCCTACCCGATCTCAGAGGACTTTTACCCAACTTCACATGACTTTGTTCAAGGCCATGCAGGTGTGTGGCTCGCTTTTTTCGAGCCCCCTTTCAGAAGGTTTGAAAGAAAGCCCTACAGTTCAGACTCCCGCGGTTCTAAATCTAATCTCACAAGTGCAATGTGAAATTGATAATCAACATAGAGTCTAAATCTGGCAAATCTTTTGGAAAATTGATTTTAGGATAAAAAATGCCAAAATTCGACTACTTAGCCAGATACAGAGTCGCCACCTAAATATTTTATTTTGGAAAAATTTAGAAAACCCATGACTCGTGCCAAAGGTCACGTGTCCGTCATCACCAAAATTGCCTCGACTCAGGAACTTAGGTACGAGAGGGGAAGGTCATGAATTTAGCACCCCCACTCGCCCGATCAAAGATTGGCCTCTACTAATCATGATATGATTTTTATAAACATTAAGTGCTCTTGTTCCAGTTATTAAACTAGCATTACTATGTGATGCGCACAAGCAAGCATAGACTAGTTTGCTCAATTTGGAACAATTCAACTCATGTTTGTTTGTGAAAATGATTTGAATTTGCCACCTCAAGTGGGCTTAAAAATTGCTGATTTGCCACCAGACATAGTGGGCTTAAAACACAATTTGCCACTCAACAAAGTGGGCTTAAAACTCACATTCGTTGAATCATTCAAATTCAAACAACAAGCCTTCACCCACAGGCATTCGAGCAGTTTAGCATTTAAGCACATAGCCTCATGGCAAGCATGCTAGACATGGCAACATTCACATTCTTGCAAGTATGCTAAAGCATAAAAACTCACCTAGTACTCTAAGCTAGGAAAACATGAGTTAGTGAAATATGTATGATTCCTAACTATGTTAAGTGTCTAATGCAACACAGGCAAAGAATGCAATTAATAGGCTCGACTACTAATATGGCATATGGATTGATTTGAACAACATGCGATTAAACACGTATTTAAAGAAGATATTGAAATGGCAATGCAGTTTGAATGATGCGCCGAGCCTCGATGCATGCAATACAAATGAATGGATGCAAGCATAAGATATGCTAATTTGAAATATGACCCTAATCTAACCATCAAAAGTGATTAAATAAAAATGAGAAAGATGTGGGGTTGGAAAACATACACGTACACATGCACATTTATTACAACATTACGCCCTAGCGAAGGAGGGTTCGAATGAATAAGTCAACCAATTAGCTACGCTAATTAAGCTAACTAATTATTACAAAACTCGAATTAATTAACTATTCTAGTTAACTAATTATTACAAACCGATGTCGAATAATTAGTTAAACTAACTAATTATTTACAACTCTTAATTAGCTACAACTAATTAATTACAACACGTATTTAAACTAGATATTTAAGCGTTAAAAGCTTGAAATGCAAGAGAGGCTCATGCACATGCTTGGTTTCCACCCGAAAAGCTGTTGTTTTGCTGCTGCAAGCCTCTGTTTGCACATTTGATCACTGGAAATTCTGCCCACTTCCAGAACACCTCTGCTCCATCTTACCAACACACTGTACAAATTTTATTAGTGGTCGATAAGGGGCCGGTCGCCTACCAATGGTGGCCGGTCGGCTATTGGTGGTGGTCAGTCGGCCACTGGTGGTGGCTGTCGGCCACTGCTATCCTGAACTTCCTTGCTACAACAGAGAGCAAAACACAGCAAAACAGTGTATTTCTCAAGGGTTGTTTGCACACTTTGCCTCTCCTTTTCATGGGGATATCATAGGGGGGACAAATTTTGGTTCATAAACCATCAATCAAGCAATTTCATTGCATGATGGCTTGTGAAACCGTGTGCAAGTTTAATAAATGCAAAATGAGACCAAAATGTCCGCCACCCTATCATGCATGATCAAGGGCAATGGAGATCTAGGAAAATGGCACATTTCATCACTTTTGAGTATGAAATGTCTTATTTACCTTTTGTTCAAATTAACGTCTGATTTGAATACATGCAATGCAACACAAAGAGATGCTTATCTTACTACTTTTACTTGCCAATTTTGTTTACACATTTTAATTACCAAGTCATTCATTAATCGATTTGTCCATTGGTGAGTGTCCTCTAATGGAAGGAGGGCTTAAACCAAAGGTTGTTTTAGCCATGAAAGAGACCTCATGCCGTTGGTAATGAATCCCAATAGGGATTAAACCACTAAGCACAAACACCTCAATTTCATGCTTTCAACAAACAAATGGTTTGAACCACTTTCAAAGAAAAAATAAAATCCAGAAAGGAGGGAGGTTGCAGAGATGATTAAATGCTGGGAATGAGTTCTAAAGCACTAAAACATGCAACCAACTCAAACCAATGGTGGTTAAAGCCTTAAAACATTAAGCTAGTGAAGGAACTTACACTACAACTATGCAAAACAAGACTCAAAATGGACCAAACAGCCAAAACAGTGGCAAAACAGAGCTTAAAACATGCTGGACTTGAGCCACAAAAAGATAAAACATTAAGCTAATACATGGGGCTAACTAGGCATGCAAACAAGGCACAAGAAAGGGAGGCTAACCCCTCAAATTTTGGACTTCAAAATGAGTTTTTTGCCACTGGAAAACCTCTGAAATTCAGTAGTTAAAAGGCCAAAAAAAGTTGGTTTGAAAGGGATGAAAAAAGGCACAAAAACTTGACAAACTAAGAAGCAAGAAGGGCGAACCACCCCCTAACTAAAAAAAGGGCTCAGACCACCACTCTTAAGCCACAAAAATAGAACTTTTTATAGTTTAAAACCAGTCCCAAAATAGTAAGAAAAGATGGCAAAACAAGTATATTGAAACAAAGTAAACAAGGCAAGTGTTATACCTTTGAAGCAAAGCTCAAGTTTAGTCACCAAACCAAACTAAAACCACTTGCTAGAGCTCAAAGGGGGTCTCAAATAACCTCAAGCCAAAGAGAAGCAACTTTGATTAAGGTAGTGTATGTAAAAGTGTAGAGAAAACAAGTAACTAAGCACAAAATTGCAAGAGAGAGAGAGAGAGAGAGAGAGAGAGAGAGGGAGAGATTTTTTGTTCCAAAATTTATGACCCTCAAGAATGGGGGAGAAACCCCCATATATATAGGAAAACATGCCTTGAGCTTAGAAACATCCTACCATACACATGTAGGGAGATGCAGCTCAGCGTGCTAACAGCTGTCACAGCTGTCAACAAATATCTGGAAAAAGACACTGGTGGCCGTCGGCCACCACTGGTAGTCGACCGGCCACTCCAATGGCCGACAACCATAGTCCATGGCCGACAGCCCATGGTGGTGGCCGACAGGTCACCAAAAGGTTCAGACACTAAGTTTTGGTCCGAAACAAGGCATAGAAAAGACATGGTTTAAAGGCTCAAAGACAGGGCGCTCCGCCGAGGACTTCGGGCACTCAAAACGAACACATTCAATCATAATCATCCTATGCACAAGTGATGACGTCAAAGTCTTGAGGACAGTCAAAAATGGGGTGTCTATAAGGTGCTAGTCAAAAAAGGAAACCTCAAACTGTTGGAACCTCACCCACTGCCAGATCCTCTCCCACCCAAACATAACCCTGCAAAGTACTGTGCTGTTCACCAACAACATGGTTATGATACTAATTAGTGCTTTCGATTGCATCATGAGATTCAAGATCTCATTGACAACAAGGTGATCGCACCACCCCAGAAACCAAATGTAACCACAAACCCACTCCCGGCCCACAATCAAGTCCCTCCACCTTGAA
This sequence comes from Camellia sinensis, assembly GCF_055761805.1. Taxonomy (NCBI): domain Eukaryota; kingdom Viridiplantae; phylum Streptophyta; class Magnoliopsida; order Ericales; family Theaceae; genus Camellia; species Camellia sinensis. The sequence continues at coordinate 59,022,375 of NC_138962.1, forward strand.
ATCTAACTCTGATCCATACAGTGGCCAACCCCTATGACCCCAGTGTATATATTACCTCTTCCCACCTAGCAAGACCGACGTTGTTTATTCTTGACAGCACAGATCTATGCATGATGGGCACGTCCATACCTCAACCTAAGCCTGTGGTGATGACACTTGCAGTGGAAGGGAGGTCGATCTTAGAGGAGGATGCTAGTCTGTTGCCAGAGCGTTATGAGGACTTATCTGAAGAGGTGTATGATCCGAGCTGTTACATTGTGTCGGCCAATCACATCAAGCCTGAAGTGGTGCTGCCAATCTCGGTAGGCATCAATGCAGTCAAAGAGGACGGCCCGAGCCAAGGGTTAGATGATTTAGCAAGTCTCGAAGAGGACTTAGTCAACCTATAGTTCTTCGATGAGCATGACCAGGGAGATGTACAGATTGGGTGCTTCAACCTAGACGAGTCAACAGATAATATCGGATGGCTGAGTGATGAGCCGGACAAAGAAGAAGAAACCGAGATCAGGCCAGAGCGAAAGGAACCAAAGGTAGCTGACGTAGCTGGAAAGGCTGACAAAAAGGAAAAATTACCAAAGAGTACAACCCAAGAAGTGGGGAATGTGAACATTGTAAATGCTTAACAGGAAGCTACGCTGATGCAGTTTGAGAAAGAGAGAGTCGATGACTTGAAGACTACAATCACATATCGCCCTGAGGGGGATATTTGTGCCATGAAGATGTTTTAAGTAGAGCCAGACAACTATCTATCAGCAGTTGGGGGTGAGTTGTGGGATGACGATCACCTGCATCTCGGGCCGAGGAGATAGACTATCTAACAAGAAGTGCACGGTATTTTAAGTCGCCGCACTTGGATCAAGTAGAGACATCTAGAAAGGATCGAGAAGTCGAGAAACAGAAGGAGAAACAAGTAGAAGAAGAGTTGGTATTAAAGTAGCTCAAGAAAATCCAAGCTGATATCTCTATCTAGGGTTTTCTCATGGCCTCCCGGGTGCACCAACATGCAGTGTTGTTGGCAATAGACAAGGCTAAATTGTCCATTGACACTATGCCCAAGGAACTTGTGGGATTGGTCTTTTCGGGTGGTGCTAAACCAATGCTCACTTTCTCTGATAAAGAGTTACCATTGGAAGGGTCATCCCACAACAAACCATTGTACATCTCTGTGGAATGTAGGAGAAGTGGGTGCCAGTGGTGTTGGTAGATACTGGCTCTGCCATTAATGTCTGTCCTTCTCGTACTGCTTACGCGGTTAGCCCCAAACCAACAGACTTTATTCCTACAGCATAGGTGATACGGGCGTATGACAATACAAGTAGAGAGGTCATGGGCACAATGAATGTGCTAGTTCAAGTGGGCCCGTCAGAACAGGAGGTCGAGTTTCACGTCCTGGATGTACTGGCGACCTTTAACCTACTATTGGAAAGGACATGGTTATATCATGCAAAGGCTATCTCCTCCACCCTCCATCAGATGTTGAAATATCCCTATAAGGGAGGAGTGGCCATTGTTTTTGGGAATGCATCTGTCCACCTGCCTCCAGAAGTGAGCACACTGGTACTAGAGATTAATCATGGGGACGAGGAAGTGTTCCTTTCAAGATTTACTCTGGTTGAGGCCCGAGTTGTGCAGACCATACTGCCCGCGGACGAAGGCATATATGTTAGTGCCTAATCCATCTACTTTATGAATAAGCTGCGGCATGTTCTAGGAATAAGACTGGGAATGAGTGGTCAGAAAGGCATCACGACATCAGTTGAGGTGCCACACAAATCCGCATGCCTTTGAATTAGGCTATGTGCCCACCAAAGATGACTGTATCCGAAAAGGGAAAGAGATGAGGGGCAGAGCCAAAGCCAAGAGAGCTAAGAAGTAGTATGAGCTCATTTATAGGCCAATTTAGGGCATGCTCAATGACCGTTTTGTTCGAGAGGGAGAGGATTTCCTTTTTTGTGGCTTTCTCAAGCCTTGGGTAAATTCCTCTAAATAATACATCCCCGGGTTTGAGATTTTCTTTGATCTACAATTGGAGGACAGTGATGAGGAAAGAGCTGAGCTAAATAGTGAAGCAAACCAAAGCATCAAGAATGACTCAGACAGCAGCGAGCCTGGACTAGGGGCAACACTGGCTAATCTCCTGACAGATCCCACGACTGACCTAGAGAACTTGGGGGATAACTTTACTATCTCTATGATCGGGGAAGAACTGGGGGTCGACCTAAACGGCGATATTCTGGATGCATCAAAGCCACCACATCTTACTTGGCAGCTGGAGAAAGGCTTTCTTTCTAGTTCTTAATCGGGTGATCAGTTGGAATCTGATTCCAGTGAGTCTGTATAGTCAAAATCAAATTCAAGTTAGTTTGGGAAGTTTGAGTCTGGCATTTCCGGGGGTGGTAACCTGGATGCCAAAGTCCTGTCCAGGTCCTCTTTTTCTTTTTTTTTGAGTCGGTTGTAACCGAGAAGCTGAAACTTATGAATGAAAATACTACTGATTCTGAATACTTCTCTATACCGCTTATTTATTGTAATGACCAAGATTTTCAGAATTTTAATGAAAACGAAGAGGGAGAAATTCCTCTAGATTTGAAAAACTTGATTAATTGGGAGGAGGAGAGGTATGTTAAACCCTGTGCTGATGAAATCATTGTTATTAATGTGGGTACTGAGAAGGATCCACGCTTGGTCCAGATCGGGTCCACGTTGTCTTTGGAGGAATACGAACGTTTAATCACTTTATTAAAAGATTTCAAAGATGTTTTAACGTGGTCCTATGAAGACATGCCTGGAATCGATCCTGAGATTGTACAGCACCGAATTCCTCATGACCCTAAGGCCCGACCAGTCAAGCAGAAGTTGGGCAGAATTCACCCAGATTGGGCATTGAAAATCAAGGAAGAGGTCACCAAGCAGATCGTGGCAGGTTTCTTGTTAGTATCTGAGTACCTAACTTGGTTGGCCAACATCGTCCCAGTGCCAAAGAAGGATGGCAGAATCTGGGTGTGTGTAGACTTCTGGGATCTGAAAAAAGCCAGTCTGAAGGATGACTTTCCTCTGCTGCTGTAAACACCCAATTTTTGACCGTTCTCAAGACTTGGATGTCATTGTTGGAACACTCGATGATCATCCATGTTCATGTTCGTTTTGAGTTCCCGAAGGTCTCGGCCGCGCGCCTTGCCTCAAGATCTCTCAACTTGTTTGTTTTGTGCTTGGTTGTGGACCAAGGACTTGTGTTTTTGCTTATGAGGAAAGAGGGTGGCTTGGTGGCCATCCCCTCAACCCATCGGCCAAGGCATGAGGCCATCGGCCTTGTTTTCTTGCCATCAGTCAAAAGCGTTGGCCGATCGGCACTTTTTTTGGTCGGTCGGCACTTATGTTGGTCGATCGGCCATATTTTCTAGCCGAGCCCTGTTCATCTGCTTTATGCAGATATTTTATGCCAGCGGTCATAGCTGGCATGCACAATTCACATCCTCCATACACGTGTATGGAGGGATTTGATTCAATTGCTTAGCTTGCTCAACAAGCTTAGGAATTGAACTTCTATAAAGAGAAAGTTGCTCCTCCCTTTCAAGAGGTTCAGAAAATTCAGTCTTGAGGGATAGATATAATTTTGTATCTATATTCCTTTGTTTGACCTTGTTTTGTGCTCTAAAGCATTGTTTTGTCTTACTATTGTACACAAACACACACTAGAACACCATCCTCTTGGAGCTGAGGTCCCTTGAGGTCGATTTCAGAGTTCTTGAGCTGGTTTTAGTTAGAGAAAGCTGCTGGAGCTTTGTTCTTGAAGAGGTTCTACAAGGGTGAGCAACTAACCTTTAGATACCCCATTTTGGCTTAAGCTTTTAGCCCTTCTTGCTTATTGTTTTAAGCTTAACTCTTAACTGATAAAAATTCTGTTTTTACATGCTTTAAATCTTTGGTTAAGGTCACTTTTTGGTTGGGGGTCATCTCCTCCCTCCAAGGCCTTGTTAGGCCTTGTTTTAGGCCATCCATTTTGGCCCTTGTTCTTGGCTTTGCATGACCTTTCTACCATAGAAATCCAAAGGATTTTAGTGGTGGAAAGATAGTTTTGAGGTCTTAAATAGGAGAGGGGCATCCCCTCTCCTTGTTGTCTTGTATGCTTGCATAAGTGGCTTATATTGGTAGCATGCTGGCTTAGCTTGTTTTAGCTTCATTTTAGTGTGTATTAGGCTTTGTTTTGCCATGATGCAACACTGTTTTTGCTTTGTTTTGTCACTCCATGCATGCCTAATACACTTGTAGTGTAAATCACACAAACTAGTCTTATACGCTTCATGTTTGAGCTTGTCTTTCTAGCTTATGTTGGTTTCATTTCAGTGGGTTTTTGGTGTTGTTTTAGCATGCCATGACTCTGTTTTGGGTGGGTTTAGTTGGCTCTTACATGCTTCATGTACTTGTCTTGCAATCCTCTCATTTGCCTTAACATGCATCTTGCGTTTAGACTACCATTCTTGCATGTTTTGGCTCAACTCAAAGAAGCTTTCAGCCTTGTTTTACCATGCTTGAGGTCTCTTTTTTGTTGTTTTGATCATATATGCCACGCTTTGTATAGCCATAAGGCATCCTAGCTTGTTAGCTTCAAGTGTCCAAGTCACTAGCATGCATTACTTGGCTCATTTCAATGATTTGGCATCATTTGTTATGATATTTTAGTCCATGTTTCATGCCCATACACTTACACCTATCACTCCTTTAATGATTTAAAGAGTTGATGTTTTATGCCTCATGAATGGATCATTGTGCATGCCTCCATGCGTAGGTCTTTGGGATGCCATCTAAGTGGGTTTTTGGGCTTATTTTGATATGCCATAACTTTATTTTTCATTGGATAATTCATGCCATGTTTGGTTTTGATAGGTGTAGTATAACACCTCTTTTGTAGCTTTGCATGCCTCATGCTTTTGGACTTTTGTTCTAGCCTGTGTTGGCCAGTTTCGAGCATGTTTTTGGTCTGGTCTTGACCTAGCTGGGGACTGTTTTGGATGCCCTTGGCCCTTTGGGGCTTGGTCTTGTCACATGCTGGTTGTTGGTATTGTTGTCACATATCTATGCTATGCATCTTTACATGTTTAGGTTGTATACCTATTGCATATTAGATGCATTGCATGATCTTGTTGCATACTTGTTGCATGCTTGAGTTGTTCGCATCATGCTTGCATGTTTGCATTGCATTATGTGTGCATCCCTTGCCTCTTGATCAAGCATGATAGAGGTTGGGGCCTCTTTATGTGTTTTGTGCATTTCATTTGATATTGAATTGCACACATGGCTCCTTTGGCCATCATGCATTGGAATGCGTGATTGGTGGCCCGAGGGTCGAGAACTACACTCCTTTGAGTCTTAAACATGATAAGGGGTGTAGTTGCAAACATTGTCTGTAAATGTATTGCCGTGCTCTGTTTGTCCTTTGCTGCAGTAAAAGGAGCATTTTACCGGAAGAGATGGCCGATCGGCTATCTTCAGTGCCAGTCGGCTACAAATGTTTGGCTGAGAGAATTATTTTTGGTCGATGACCAGTTTCCCTTGGCCGATGGCCTTATCTTTTGGCCGATGGCCTCTCAGAGTGTCCTTGAGGTGATTTAGAATCATCACAGAGAATTGTGCAATTTTTAGAGGTGAAAAACAGTGCAAACAGAGGCAACATGAGGCATGGCAATGGATTTCCGAGCGAAGCCGACCAAGCATGCATTTGTTCCTCTTCCTAAGGCTGCTTTACTATTTTCATAGCTTAATTAATTTTCTTAATTAGTTAAGAGTTGTGTAATAATTAATTAGCTTGTAAGTTAGTTAATTAGTTGATTTGTATTATTCTTTCGGTCCCTCCGTCGAGAGGGCGCAATTGTTATAATAAGCGTACGTGTGTGTGATGCATGTTTTCCAACCCCACTTCTTTCTCCCTTTTACTTAACCGCTTACAATGGTTAGTTTTAGGACATATTTCATTTAGCATCCTTATGCTATGCATGTTTGCATCATTAATTTGTATTGCATGCACGGGGCTCGGCGTATCATACTAACCGCATTATATTTCAATTCCAAGTTGAATACATGTATCGAATTGTCGCATCTCATATGCCATCTTAGAATAGTCGAGCCTATTTCTAGTTGCATTCTGCATGTGTTGCATTAGCCATCTTAACATAGCTAGGAACATGCATTGATTACTAACTAGCTATTGTTTTGGCTCGGAGTACACTGTGAGTGTTTATGCTTTAGCATCTTGCATATGTGTAAGTGTTGCCATGACAGCATGCTTGCCATGAGGCTAATTGCTTGTGTGATATAACTGCCTGAATGCCTTTGGGTGAAGGTTGGATTACTTGAATTGGAGCAATTCATTGAATCCTCGATTTAGCCTACTTGTGAGTAGCAAAATTCAAATCCTTCTGTAAACAACAAATATGCAATATTTTGTTCCAAATTAGGCGATCTAGTCTATACTTGTGTGTTGTGTGCATCACATAGCAATTCTAGCTAATAACTGGAATAAGAACGCATGTGTTTTCAAAAACAAGATATCATGCTTAGTACAGACCGATCTTTGATCGGGCGAGCGGGGGTGCTCATTGCATGACCTTTCCCTCTTGTACTCAAGTTCCCGAGCCGAGGCAACTGTGGTGATGACGGACACGTGGCCTTAGGCAACGAGTCAGGGTTTCTTAAATTCTCCCAAAATAAAATATTTAGGTGGAGACTCTGTATCTAACAATGCAGTCCATGTTTGGCACTTCTTTATTAAAAATTAGTTTTTCAAAATGATTTGCCGGCATTTGGACTCTCTGGTGATTTATCGGTCTCATATCGCACATTGTGAGATTAGATTCAGAACCGTGACATTGAGTCCGAACTATAGTAGCTAGAGAACAAAACGAGATTTTCTCGGGAGTTCTCCGGCCGTCCACAGTTTCTGGCGACTCTGCTAGGGACTTGGAGAACTTGACTCGAACTCATGATATCTTGTTTTGTTTATACTTATGTGTCTCTTTGGATTGCATTTGCATTGGTGCGCCTAGGACACCGTGTTTGCCATATGCTATTCCTAAACGGTTTGCCAGAGGCTTGCTTGGAAAAACGTGCCATAAGGCTGACCGGTTACGGGCTTTACCACGACAGGAACACAAACCTCAGTTTCTACCGAGGCATCCTTTTTGACCATTCGACCTAGTTGCATATCGGAAGCCATAGTGACCATTCCAAGCTAGGACAGGTGGCTTACCCGAATGTAAGTTGTTTAAAACCGCTGTGTGCATAATGAAACCCTAGCTCCTGACAAAATAGGACAGGGAAACCCTATCCCAACATAGGGGTGTTTTGGCTCTCATTTCCTTGCTATGTGCTTTTAGAGTGTGCCTCTACAGCAATACATATATTTGTCTGCAAGCCTGGGTATCAGGCCTGCGGGCATCAGCATCAGTATTTTGGGGGGGAATCAGTTCTACCTGAGGGTATTAGTTTTCAGGCAAAATTTTGGTAGAATTTAGTAGAGGGCACAGTCATGCAACTATGCTTACATCTGTTCTGATGAAATTGGGCTGAGATGCTGCCTGTTTTCGCTTTTGCTTGGGGGCGGGGGAGGTCAACGATTCAGTTCAAGAGCAGCCAGTATTTTCCTTCGCTGAGACAAGGCAGAGAAATGCCAGCTAAGACCCACAGGTTCATCTGATCTGTTAGTCGCCAATCACATCACCTCTGTTCAGTTCAGCAGCCTCGTGATGACGCAATATTCTGAAGAAATTGTGGTCATGACAGTGGCATTAAACCAGGGAATCGCCATGCAGGGTGAGACCGATGTTGAAATACGACGCCTGCCCAGGTCACCTGCCGCACATCCAATCTGCAAACCCCAATTATTCCAAACCCGTGAGCCCACCACTTTTGAGCTAATGGGAATGATCGGCGATCTTCAGAGATCTGTGGCTGATCTAGCCTTCGGAATGTCAACTCTGCCATTGATCATATCACATCCTGGGAACTTCATGCCGGAAGAGCCTCCGCTATTGGGGTGAATTGTAATTGAACTCAGTCAACTCGAAACCATCCGAAGCTCGGGCAATGACATGTCGACAACGACAGGGCTTTGCACTGATGTAGCAACCCAAACCTTCGACCAAGTTGAGGCAAGTGGTAAGAACAAGGTGGGGGCAGACATTGATCCCTATGAACAACTTATGCAGGCTGTCGAGGCTTTGAAAGTCGGGGGACTGAACAAACAGCAAGTGCTTGCAGTTGCTGCGAAAGCTGTGGATAACACTTTTGTCACTCAGAACGAGGGCAGTTCGAGCCAAGGGGAAAATCGGGAGAAGGACCATCATACTAGAACTGTTCCTCCCAACCCTAATTCTACACCCGGGAAAGATCAGCAGACCAAGCCAGCACCTGCTGACCCCTTTGCTAGTGCATCCAGCAAAAATCCACAAACCTCAAAGTATTTACCCCTAAGGCGCAGGGTCTTCCACGCCCTCTACATGCCTTTGTCCAAGGCTCTTCAAATCCTTGCTGAAAAGGGGCATCTTAAACCCCTCGAACCTCGGCCTCTGCCTAGTCATCTTCCACCTAGTCATGACGCTACCCAGTACTGTGCGTACCATCAACAGACCGATCATAGTACCGACAATTGCTTTCGTCTTTGCCACGAAGTACAGGACTTGTTTGACAATGGGGTCGTCCTCCCACCAAGCTCAGCAAAGTCTATTATCACTGGATCAGTGAACCTGGAGGATAAGGTGATGTGATCAGGGGATGAACCACCTACGGGCGTCACTCAGTTTACTTCAGATGTGGCGTATGGCACGCACTGTTTTGAGCATTTGGGAATGCTAGTTTTGTACTTTCTGGCTCGGGTATTTGGGTCAGTCTTGTTATCTTGTATATAGTCAGTCTTTTTGTACAATGTCAGTTGGGTCTGTCTTGTTGTATCGAGTCAGTCTTGTTGCATAGGAGTCGAGTGATTCCGGGGGTGTTACCTCAGATATCACTATTTTGTTTTGTTTTGTGTTTGTCTTTTCGCTTTCTTTTGAGTCTGTTTCTACCGTGGAGCCAGTTACACCAGAAGATCTGAATAAAACAGCTGTGGTTTTCATGTTTTTGTGCTTGTTTCTGCTTTGAGCCTGTTGTGCCATCAAACTTGAATGAAACAGCAGTGCATTTCACCTGCTCTTCTGTGCCTTCAAATCATCGCATTGAGCTATGTTTTTCAAAACTTTTTGAACATTTTGATGAAAACGAAGAGGAAGGAATTCCTCGGGATTTGCAAAAATTTGATCAACTGAGAGAAAGAAAGGGATGCTAAGCCCTTAATCAATGAGATCATGCTTGTTAATGTGAGTACTGAGACGGATCCTGTCTTAATCCAGATTGGTTCTACACTGTCTTTAGCACAAGCGACTAGTCGCTTTCTTAAAAGATTTCAAAAAATATTTTGCGCTGTCTTGTGACGACCTATGTGGAATCACTCTTGAGATTGTGCAGCCTGGGATCGCTCTCAGCCTCGAGACTCAACCCCTTTTTGCTTTCAAACCTTGAACATGGATTCAGAATGTTCAATGGTCAACCACGATGTGAGGCCTGTGTGGCCAGATTCAAAGCAACCCTTGCACTAGGCGCAAGAAAGTCAGATCAAGAAGATCAGATGTTATCAAAGGAAGCTTACGAAGCCAGATCAGGAACACCCCTCAAACTAGGGGCAAAAAAAAAAAATGTCAGATGTGCTCGAAGAGTAAAAAATTGGGATGTTTCTCAAGCTAACGAAGATCGGCAAGAACGCCAAATCCCAGAAGGGAAGAAAGAAGAAAGTATTTCTGAAGGACAACTGAGTTCCTATCCACAACACTAGGGGCAAATTCAGCCCCCATTGGATGGACTTCTACGTCATCAACAAACAGCAGCCATTCTTCTGGATTTAGATGGCTTCGAGATCTCAAAACCATTTGACATGGACAAAGCTACACTTTTACCCTTGAGAGGCTCACTGGGCCGAAAACCCGGAAAGGCGACCCAGGCAAAATTTAGAGTAAGAAAAAGAACAAAAAGAACAAAAAAGAATGAAAAAAGAAAGGATGAAAAAAGAATGAAAAGAAATAAAAAGAAAAGAAGAACATAGCTCGCAAGGTTGAAAACCCAGAAGGGCGACCTTGGCAAAAGTTAGAGCGCCAAAGGAGAAGTTAAATACCCGAGTGTACCTTAACCGGAACTACGTAAGGCTTGATTCCCATGTTTGGGATACGTAGGCAACTTCATTCTGAAGTCCAGCCATAAACACTTCCAAATCGACCATGTCCATGTAATGGTTCTGACTATCTTTGTCTTTTCTGTATCCGAGAGTTCAGTCGTAATCGTCACTATGAGTACTGGTTGCAGTGTCCTGCGGTACTATTCAAACAAGGGGCAACTTTCTGTTGCCGTTCAGTACGCTGTGGTGCCATTCAGACAAGGGGCAACTTTCCGTTGCCGTGCGGTGTCCTTTAGATAAAGGGGAAATTTTCCATTGTTTTGGATCCGAGGTTGTGCATCTCAAGAGTAAGTTATGTGCTCGTCGAGCAGTGGCCGTTTGCAAAAATAGTTTTTGAGAATTTTTACTGAGGTTGACTAATTTTCTCAAAAATTATTCCCTTTTTCCAAAACTGGACCATTTCTTGGACCCAAAAAAGGAAAAATTTCAGTGCTCATAACCTAACTTGCATGATTTTAAATCAAAAAAGTTGAACAAGCATGTTAATCTAACTCTTACCTTGATTAAAATTGTTTTAGTAGAAAGCCAAAACAAAAAATGGTCAAAATGATGAATTAGGGGCATAGTTGAGTCAGGTGTTCTGTTTTTTCCCCATTGTCAACATACTTGCCAGAAAGGGCACCGTATTTGCCAGAAAGGGCACCTTACTCGCCACAAAGTGCACAACTAAAGCTGGCAACAAAGGGCTAAAAGCTCTCTCAACCTCCAAACAACGAGGTATCAAGCCAAGTGCGAAGCACGAATTGGAATGGATCAAGGTACTCCACTCTCTCATCAAGGGGATTGACTAGACGTCGCCGGAAGAAATAGCTGCGAGTTGAATATGCCGGACATGAGTCCACCACTCTCAATTTGTCCATCAACCATACCTGGGGAGGGATGAAAAATGAGAGATTAAAGAATAGAGAGGTGTACGTTGAGAGAAAAAGTGAGCAAAGGGTTTTGAGAGAAAAACTGATCCTGATGGCCGAGTGATGTGAGCAAGTATATGTGAGATAGGGTGGGAAACATTACCTGTAATAATAATGGACTCCCCGCAAACCTAGACGTCTCCCGATGATGAAAAGCGTCTAAACCTATCAATGTCTCAGCCAGTGTCATGGCAATGCAGCTCTTACCCTCTTTCAAGCCCTCCGCAACCTCAATCAAACGAGTGCTAAACCCACAACAGCCTGGGGCAAGCAAGAAATGAGACAACATGCATAAGCAAAGCGTATGTCGCCGATAACCCTGCCAATGATGATCGCCGTGGTCACCGGCATCAGAGAAACGATGAATCAAGCTCGGAATGTCCAGCTTTCCGTCGTGAATCAATGACCGAGCATCGTGCAAAGTAAGGCCGCACATCCATCCTAAGGCTTGGACGTGGCCGAACTGGAGTTGAGGCAAGATTTCTTCATCACGCTCGGATTCCATTAAAGCTTGGAAATCCTTGAAAGTGGGACACATCTCTTGTCCGCCAAAAGCTAAAGACGTGTGTTACTGGATTCCAAAACCTTGCCGCGACATAGAGGAACAAAAAATGCAGCGGAGTGCGACCCAACGTGAATAGTGCATTTATGCCGAAACCTCAGAAATTTAGCCTTTGCAAGCCATCTAAGTTGGCAATCCAAGTTGTGAGATTTTGGACAAGAAATTCTTCCATTTGGTGCAAATTAGAGCTGAAATGAGGAAAACAACGAAGCTGGGGCTTTTGTAGAAGAAAAGGTGTTGAGTGGAAGACATGTGTCAACATTCTGGAGGTTCTTGCCATTTTTGGCCGATCGGCCAAAAATAGTGCCGACCGACCATCTTTTTTGGCCAATCGGCTAGAAATGTTGGCCGATGGCCATTTCTTGTGGCCGATGGCCTTTTCCTTTGGCCGATGGCCTCTCCCCTTGTTCTGTGAGCTGTCTATGTGTTGAACATGCTAAGAACTTGTGATTGGTTCCACTTCCAATGCCTTCCGGTGATGATTTTACGAAGTCGCGCCTGTGTTACTTCAATTTGTTTATCGAGTTGTTGTACATTTGTTTATCGAGTTGTATTTCATATTCTTTAAGTCTTTGTTTTGCTTATCGAGTTGCATTTACATTTGGTTAACTTGTCGAGTTCTTTGTTTTGCTTATCAAGTTATTTTGTCGTTAGTCGGTTCACTACCTGATTGATGCAATTCGAGTGTTTGGTTTTCAAAACAGAAGTTCAATCTCATTTACATTATTATGTAATGCGAAGCGATGCGATGCATAGAATGTACAAACATAACATTTTTTGAACAAAACAGCTGTTTCATTTCATCATATCTTCTTTTGCAAAAAGTACATAGTTTTGAGGAAAGTAAAACCTGCCTGAGGCAGTACAATGTACTTTAAACTACTAGCAAAAAGAAAAGTAAAGCAAAAAAGGGAGAAAAACAACAAAATGTCTGAATAAAGCATAAAAGAAAAGCAGCAATGTCTAGATCAACAACAATCGTCTCAGGCACGGGAATCCGTCCTGGTCCTCTTCCTGGACGAGGGTCTAGGATCACCACCGCCAGCTCCGTAGTCTGAATCTGAGCTATCTCAAGCCTCACCCTGAGAAGACTCTGCCTCTACATCAGAATCATCGGGGGAAGGCTCTCGTGAACTACTCTCAGCACGAGCACGTCTGTGTCTGCCTCGGCTGTGTATCGTCATCCTCCGCCTGACTCCTCCTCCTCCTCGGGTAGGTACAGAAGGTCCAGCTGGAGCACCCTCTGCGGCCGGTATCTGGAATGGGGCCTGAAAAGAACAAATGGCAAATGCATCAGTTATGCTATGCAAAACAGTGTACGAGTACATTGTATGAATGCTGTGAGCAGCGTATGAATACCGAATACAGTGTATGAGTACAGTGTGTGAATGCTGCGAGCAGTGTATGAATGCCGAGTGCAATGTATGAATGCTATGAGTACCGTATCAGTGCTGTGAACAGTATGTGAGTTATAGTGTATCATTGCCGCGAGTGGTATGAGAATGCAGTGTATCAAGTGCCGAGTTAATAACGTGATTTATCAGATCAGTATGAAACAGAGGTGCAGGGTTTTGAAACTTAGATTGAAAGAACTCACTGGGATACCGTAGATGGTCAACAGGTCGATGCCCCTCTGCAGCATCCCCATCACTGAGGCCGTCAACTCCAGAGACTGACGTGTATACTCGATGGAAGCCTGCAAAAGTGTTGAAGTCGTTAGTATTCTGCGAGATATCAATTGGAATGAAATGACTGTACAGAATGAAAAGTATGGTACGTACCGGGGTCGAGCCATAAACTTCGACAAGCTCATGATCAGCCGGAGGAGGAACGATGGGTATCTGATAAGTCTCCCCACCTTGTCCTCGGCATGTCATGGTGGTGGGCAGCTCTGACCACCCGACCTCCTGTCCTCTCCGGGACACACTCTTGCTACGGGCCTGAGGCGCCCTCGATGCTCCTGCCCCTGCCGCTGGCACCGTTGGTCTCTGTCTCTCGACTCGGCGAGCACCGGTCAGAGGCTGCATCAGATAAGCCTGGATGAACTCGGTGTAGTCGCCCTTGCCTTTGAAGGGGTCAGAATCCCAGCCTATCGTAAAATCCATCATCTTCTCCAAGGTGTACCTCTCGGTATGCCTCATGTGGGTAGGAGGTGGACTCGAAACTATCTGGTCCGGTAAGTCGAGGGTCTGGCGCAGGAACCGCTCACCCAGATACCAAACTCGCTAGACCAAACCCTCCAATAAAATCCTAAATAGGGCGGTCTCCCGAGCACCCGCATACTGCTTCCTCACTGCGTCAGGCAACGGCGCCCAGGGCTGCCAAGTGATCTGCAAATAATGGGATATACAGTTTGTTATCCACTTTTGAAAGTACAATGTAAAGCGAAGCTTAAATGAACTGTAAAGTTTGAAATACCTCTACGGCGGTGATGGTGTCAAAGTATCTGCGGAAGAATAGAAAAGACTCCTGTGGCCTCCGCTTGCACCTCACATCATAGCGATGAGAGTATGGAACGCCGAGGGGGATCTCCACATCTTGCATTGGGGCAAGCCTAGGAAAGTAGGCATGCACCCACAGCTACAGAATGTAACAGGGTAAGAATGAGTGTGCTTATCAGATAAAGCAGAATATAGATAAAAGCAGAAATCAACACAGTATGCAGCGTATTGTGTAGTGTGTGCAGTGTACAGCCAGTGTAAAAATAGATTGCATGTTTGCAGTGTGTGCAGTGTACAGTAAGTGTAAAAGCAGATTGCATGTTTGCAGTGTGTGGTGTACAGATAGTGTAAAGTAGAACTGTAAAACAGAAAGATAAAATGTACCTTCCAGGCTCGCCAGTAGCCTTTGAGTAAATGTCTACTGCGGCGGGAGGATGAGATCATGTATCCGTAGAGAGTGGCCAAGCCTGCGCCACTCCAGTCGTAACGGAGGATCTGGGTCACATCCACCAGTGCGCTCAGCAAGTAAAGGGAAACAGTGTTCTCCTGGTCGGCGAAGAGTGTGGTCCCCAGCAAGAACATGATGAAGCCGCGAGCGTACTGCTCTACCTCCTCCCGGGTCATAGGCGTCTGAATCCTGAAGTGGTCCTCGAACCAAGAGTACCTCATGAATCCTGGATGGGAGAGAGGTGGCCGATCGCCGAGCAGGTATATCTGGGCAGCGTCCCACTCATCCATATCAATACCAAAGGGGATCGGATCACCCCCTACCCCGATGCCGGTGAGCATCGAGAAGTTGAAGGGGGTTATCGTCATCTCCCCTGTAGCAAAAAGGTGGAAGGAGTCGGTGGTGTCCTACCACCTCTCCACTAGTGTGCCCAGAAGAGGCCTACTCACAGTGAGGCGAGAGAGTCCTATACAGAAAGTGCCGAAGCCGACCTGGTCAACGATGTGGCGGACTGCATCAGGCTGCTCCATGTACCATCCTCAGCGATGATGTTCCCATACCTCTAGAAGGCATGGGAATCTCCCTGTGTTCAAAGACAAACAGTTACGAAGCAATGTTAGAAATACAGTGTTTGAATGCATTCAGAATGGATGAAAATGCAATGTGTGTGCATACGTTTGAGTTTACACAGATATCGGGTGCGGGTGTGCGCTCTAGGTGGACTAAGCATATGAGGTATCAGTGTGTTCAGGTTATTCAGTTGAAAATGCAGTGTGTGTGCCTGTGTTCAAGTTTATACAGATATCGGGTGTGGGTGTGCTCACGGTGAACTAAACATATGACATATCAGTGTATCTGGGTTAAGCAGTTAAAGAACAAAATCGACTATCGTAGTTAGATGTTCTACATTGCAGAAAATGAAACAGAGAAGGAGTATACCTCAGCGGTGCCGTAAGACCGATGTGACTCTCGCTCGCATAACAAGAGCTCCAGTGGCGCGCCCCGCGCATAACTCCTGAAGTGGCGGATGCCATCGGGAGGCAACACGTGTATCGTCGGCCTGTAGGTCGCCGGATCGAATGGTCGGACGCGAAGAGGCAAGAACTCAACCTCAGGATCCACGTCCATCTCTGGGGGAGTCCCACCCCATGGAATGTCGTCTGCCATCTCAAGAAGAGTGCGAAAATGGCCGAGGATGTGAAAAATGGGCAAGAAGGCCAAAAGTCAACCCAAAAGTCAACCCCAAGGGTGAAAAATGGGAGAAAAGGTCAGAGTGTGGAAAAAGGCACAAAGATCAAGATAAACTCGGGGGAAACAAACCCCAAGTGGTGGAAACCAAGAAAGGGACACCGAAATTGAGTTTCGTTCGGTTCAAAGTGTGTGAAACGGGAAGGGTTTCGCGAATCGGACAACGTGGGAGGCTCGAAAACAAAGGAAAAAGACGGATCGAAGCGAAGAAAATCACCTAGAGAGAGGGAGAAATGTTTTTCGACCTTGGAGAAGTGCGAATATAGGGTTTGGAACCCTATATCTAAAAGACCCGAGGCTAAATGACAAAACTGCCTCGAAATTGTCATTTTTGGCCGATCGGCCAAATTGTTAGCCGATCGGCTAAATATTTGGCCGATGAGCTCCTTTTGTGGCCGATGGATGGCCGATGGACTTCCCTTGTGGTCGATGCACCTTCCACAACCTTGTTTGGGTCATTTTGTTGATTAGCACCTTCATCTCTCAAGACAGTGCAAGAAAGTATACTTTTGAAGATTAAGCGGCCTTCGTGTTGACCTCAAACCATGTCTGCCGTGTGCATTGCTTGATACGCACAAGACGTATCCTTTTTCTTATCCTTTTGTATATCGCAATATCCGAGAATTGCTTTTGAATGTCATATACCATGCGTTGTCTCGCTTGTTTCATTTTCATTGTCATGCATTTCATTACATGCGTTGTCTCGCACGTCATTTGCATTGTCATGCATTTTCCTTATTTTGCGTTGTCTCGCATGTTTCATTTGCATTGTCATGCATTTCATTACATGCGTTGTCTCGTACGTCATTTGCACTGTCATGCATTTCACTACATGCGTTGTCTCGCACGTCATTTGCATTGTTTTGCATTGTCTTGCTCGTTATTTGCATTGTTTTGCACCCCCTATAACTTGCATTGTCTTGCTCGTTATTTGCATTATTTTGCACCCCTTATAACTTGTATTGTCTTGCTCGTTATTTGCATTGTTTTGCATCCCCTATAACTTGCATTGTCTTGCTCGTTATTTGCATAGTTTTGCATCCTCTATAAATTGCATTGTCTTGCTCGTGTTATGCATTATTTTGCACCCCCTTACTAACTTGTGCATTGTCTTGCACCCCCTTACTAACTTGTGCATTGTTTTGCACCTCACTAACTTGTGCATTGTCTTGCACCCCCTTACTAACTTGTGCATTGTTTTGCACCCCTACTAACTTGTGCATTGTTTTGCACCTCACTAACTTGTGCATTGTCTTGCACCCCTACTAATTTGTGCATTGTTTTGCACCTTACTAAGTTGTCTTGTGCATTGTCTTGCACCCCTACTAACTTGTGCATTGTCTTGCACTCCCCTTCTAACTTGTGCATTGTCTTGCACTCCACTTCTAACTTGTGCATTGTCTTGCACTTCCCCTCTAACTTGTGCGTTGTCTTGCACCCCTACTAACTTGTGCATTGTCTGGCACACCCTTTAACTTGTGCATTGTCTTGCACCCCTACTAACTTGTGCATTGTTTTGCACCCTACTAACTTGTGCATTGTCATGCATCCCCTCTAACTTGTGTATTGTCTTGCACCCCTACTAACTTGTGCATTGTCTTGCACCTCACTAACTTGTGCATTGTCTTGCACCCCTACTAAGTTGTGCATTGTCTTTCATTTCCCCTCTAACTTGTGCATTGTTTTTCACCTTACTAACTTGTGCATTGTCTTGCACCCCCCTCTAATTTGTGCATTGTTTTGCACCTTACTAACTTGTGCATTGTCTTGCACTTCCCCTCTAACTTGTGCATTGTTTTGCACCTTACTAACTTGCATTGTTTTGCACCCACCTAACTTGCATTGCCTTGCACCCACTAACTTGCATTGTTTCGCACCCATCTAACTTGCGTTGTTTCGTGCAGCATCTAACTTGCGTTGTTTCACACTTCTCTTACTTACATTGTTATGTACATCTTTAACTTGCATTGTTATGCACACTTCACTCGCGTTGTCACGCACCATGCACTTCTCACTTGCATTGCTATGCATGTTTCTAACGATATTGTACCTGTTAAGTTTCTTTCTTTTGCAGGCACGATATTGTATGTATGGTTCATTTGAAGCTGGCACGACCAGACGAACCAGACGGTATTGTATATTCTCCGCGTGAGACGTAGCGAGAATTGTATAATTCTCTTACATCCTTTCTGCATGTAATGTAGTTTGGTTTTTATTTGCTTGCTTAAAACTGTTGCATGTTATGCTTCGTTACAGCTCCTTTTGCATGATCATAAGTTATGTTCGGCACCGTGCATGTCCTTTGCATCTTGCCCCTGCCTGCGGGCACATATCTTGCTATCTTATATGCCTGTCTAAGTCTTCGGCTTTGTCAAAAATGGGTCGTCTCAGGGCTTTGACATTCACTCCCGTCATTTTTATGACTTTCGAGTTCTGTCAAAGAGGGGCAACTGTAGACACCCCATTTTTGGCCGTCCTCAAGACTTGGACGTCATCGTTTGAACACTAGATGATCATCCGCGTTCGTGTTTGTTTTGAGTTCTCAGAGGTCTCGGCCATGCGCCTTGCCTCAAGATCTCTCAACTTGTCTGTTTTGTGCTTGGTTGTGGACCAAGGATTTGTGTTTTTGCTTCTGAGGGAAGAGGGTGGCTTGTTGGCCATCCCCTCAACCCATCGGCCCAGGCATGAGGCCATCAACCTTGTTTTCTTGCCATCGGCCAAAAGCGTTGGCCGATCGGCACTTTTTTTGGTCGGTCGGCACTTATGTTGGTCAATCGGCCATATTTTCTAGCCGAGCCCTATTCATCTGCTTTATGCATATGTTTTATGCCAGCTGTCATACCGGGCATGCACAATTCACATCCTCCATACACGTGTATGGAGGGATTTGATTCAATTGCTTAGCTTGCTCAACAAGCTTAGGAATTGAACTTCTATAAAGAGGGAGCTGCTCCTCCCTTTCTAAAGGTTCAGAAAATTCAGTCTTGAGGGATAGATATACTTTTGTATCTATATTCCTTTGTTTGACCTTGTTTTGTGCTCTAAAGCGTTGTTTTGTCTTACTATTGTACACAAACACACACTAGAACACCATCCTCTTGGAGCTGAGGTCCCTTGAGGTTGATTTCAGAGTTCTTGAGCTGGTTTTAGTCAGAGAAAGCTGCTGGAGCTTTGTTCTTGAAGAGGTTCTACAAGGGTGAGCAACTAACCGTTAGATACCCCATTTTGGCTTAAGCTTTTAGCCCTTCTTGCTTATTGTTTTAAGTTTAACTCTTAACTGATAAAAGTTCTATTTTTACATGCTTTAAATCTTTGGTTAAGGTCACTTTTTGGTTAGGGGTCATCTCCTCCCTCCAAGGCCTTGTTAGGCCTTGTTTTAGGCCATCCCTTTTGGCCCTTGTTCTTGGCTTTGCATGACCTTTCTACCACTGAAAGCCAAAGGATTTCAGTAGTGGAAAGGTAGTTTTGAGGTCTTAAATAGGAGAGGGTCATCCCCTCTCCTTGTTGTCTTGTATGCTTGCATAAGTGGCTTATATTGGTAGCATGTTGGCTTAGCTTGTTTTAGCATCATTTCAGTATGTATTAGTGTAGACACCCCATTTCTGACCGTCCTCAAGACTTGGACGTCACCGTTTGAACACCCGGTGATCATCCATGTTTGTGTTCGTTTGGAGTTCCCGGAGGTCTCGGCTTGCGCGCCTTGCCTCAGGATCTCTCGATTCGACCGTGTTGTGTCTGGTTTTGCACCAAACACTTGTGTTTTGCCTTGGAGGGGCAGGGAATGCCTTGTGAGGCCTCCCCACACATCACCGGCCGTGGCTAGAGGCCACCGGCTGGTATTTTGTTTCCATCGGCAATGTATATTGCCGGTCGGCATTATTTGTTGCCGGTCGGCACTCTTTTTTGTCAAAATGACAATTTTGAGCAGCCGATTACTGTGCATCTACTTTATGTAGATATTTTGTGCCAGCTGTGATAGCTGGCACCCACTCTGTTTCCCTTCATACACGTGTATGGAGGGATTTCCCTCTAAGCAAGCTTGTTGAGTAAGCTTTGCAAAAGGGACTTCTATAAGAGGAGAGGTCTTCTCCTTGTTCTAGGTTAGCAAGTTTGGAAGGAAAACCAGAGCTCATACATATAGATACACACTCCCTCTTTATATCTCCCTCTCTCTCATCCTTAGTGTGTGTTTGGTAACCCAAGAGTGCATTTTTGCCTTACTTTTGCACTAATACACACACCATTACACCTTGCTCCGAGATTGAGTCACTTTGAGGGTTGATTCTTGAGTTTTTGGACTGATTTTGATCAAAAGAAGAGGGCTGCATTGGCTGTTCTTGAGGTGTGCTTCAAGGGTAATCACTTTGCTTTAGATTCCCCAAACTTGCACTAGTTTTTTACCTATCTTACTTGCTGATTTAGATTTTGTGCAGAACATAAAAAAGGCTTATATTTTCATGCTTAAGAACTTTCATTAAGGTTGTTTTGTGGTTTGAGTTCAAACTCACCCTCTTAGGCCTTATTTGGCCTTTTCGGTGTTTCCTTTGTGAGGCTTTGTTTGCTTGTGTGTTTTGGCCTTCTCACCACTGAAAACCAGCGGATTTTCAGTGGTGAGGAAGGTGGTTTGAAGTCTTGTATAGGGGAGGGACACCCCTCTCCCTTCATTGCCTCATTTCCTTGTCTTTTGGTTTAAAGGGCAACATGCATGCTTGATCATTTTTGGTCCCATTTCAGAAGTTTTTTGAGTGTTTTGGGTCATATTACATCTCTGTCCAATAGTGGTTTGTTGGTCCTTAGCATGCATTTTATACTTGTTTTGTAATTCTCCATCTTGCCTAGAAGTGTGCTATATGTTTAGCCTAGCATATCCTCTTGTTTTGACTTAACTTTGTGAAGTATTTGGCCATGTTTTGTCATGCTTAAAATCTGTTGGCCACTGATTTTGTCATGTTTGGTATGCTTGATAGGGTTGCTTTGCATTTTGGCTTGTAAGCCTTGGTTGTATAGGTCACCAACATGTTTAGCATAAGCTTGTTGTCATCATTTGACATCATGGTAGATCATATTTCAGTCCCTAATCCATGTTTGCATGCTTGCATATGTGACCTCTTTCATGCTTTGAGGGTGTGCCCTTTTATGCCTAGAAATGAGTTTTGTTGCATGCATCTCATTGGAGTCATTTGAGCTGCCATATTAGTGGGTTTTGGAGTCCATTATTGCATGCTAAGATTCTGTTTTTGCTTGTCTAATTCATGCCTTGATTGGTCTTGTTGGGGGAAGTAAAGTGCCCCTTTTTGTGCCTTAGCCTTAGGTCCTTTGGCTTGCGCATTGGCATGAGTGTCTGTCCACCATTTTGGGCACTTTTGGCCACTGTTTTGAGGTGGATTGAGATCTGCCCCTTTATGGTTTAAGTCCACCATTGCATGCTTATCATATGCTTGTTGCTTGTTTGGTTCATTAATGTGTTGTCCTATGCTAGCCTTATGGCATATTGGTCCATATTTGCATCACATTTGCATCTTGCATGCCTAGCATTGCATATTTGCCATAGTGGTTGCATGGCATTTGGCATGCCTTGCATAATTAGTATCATGTTGCATTCGAGCCATGTTTGCATAACATGCATTGTATTGCTTGGTTTGGGGTGTCGAACCAAGTGTGAGGGTTAAGGAGCATTCATACTATAAGTGATGTAATGCGTCTTAACTCTCGGTCACCGGGGCCCTTGACTCCGACATGATAGAGTCTCGGTCCTCATTTGTGTGTTGCATGCATTTTACATCAAATGGCAAGCTTGATCTCTTAGGCTATCATGCACAATTGATGGCTCGAGGATCGAGGGCCATGCTTCCCTGAGTTCAATACATGATGGGGAACATGACCCTGTTTACATGTGCCTGAAATCCCATGCCATATGCTGTCTGTCCTCTGTTGCTATCAAAACTGTCTTCTGCAGGAAGTTTCTGCCGACCGGCAGAATTTAGTGCCGACCGGCAATGGGTTAATGGCCGATAACTCTATCAGCAGCCGACAGAAATCATACATGGCCGATGGGCATTTACTCCTGCCGGTGGTATTCAGCAGCATGCAAGGAACCTGTCCCAGAATTTTTGAATTTCTCAGAGAAGTAAGGCAGTGAAGACAGAGGCAGCAATGTTATGGCACGGACTTTCCGGGCGAGACGGGTTCGAACATGCATCGTTCGCGTATCCCGAGGCAGGGGCCATGGCCACTTCGCTTTTTTGCATTTATTCTGATAATTAATTAGAAATTCTATAATAATTTATTTGTTTATTATTCGGACTGTAATATTTATTTGGTCCCTCCGGGCGAGGGCGGATCTGTAATAAGTGTGCGTGAGTGTGTGTATGCCTTCCAACCCCACGTCTTTCTTCCCTTTTATTTACCTGCTTATGATGGTAGACTAGGGCATATTTAAAATTAGCATACCTTATGCTATGCATGCGTGCATTCATGCATTTGTATTGCATGCACCGGGCTCAGTACATCATGCTAACTGTATTTGTACTTCAATTCCAAATTGAATACGTGCATCAATTGACTGCATTTCACATGCCATGCTTAGGTTAGCCGAGCCCATTCTAAGTGCATCCTGTATGTGTTGCATTAGGCAATTTGACATGAACTAGGACTATGCATGTTGGCTAACTAGTTTATTGTTTTGGCACGGAGTACGATGTAAGTATTAATGCTTTAGCATCTCGCATGAGTGTGAATGACATCATGACAGCATGCTTACCATGTGGCTAGATGCTTATGTGATAAACTGTTTGAATGCCTGTGGGTGAGGTTGAATTACCTAAATTGGAATAATGCACTAAAACTGTGAGTTCTAAAAGCCCACTCGAGGGTGGCAAAACCTGCATTTTAGCCTACTTGTGAGTAGCAAACCATTTTCAAAATAAACATGCTATGTTTTGTTCCAATTTAGGTGATTTGGTCTATACTTGTTTGCTGTACGCACAACATAGTAATTCTAGGCTAATAACCGGTTTAAGAACACATAACGTTTTCAAAATTGGATATCATGGTTAGTAGAGGCCGATTTTCGGATCGGGCGAGAGGGGTTGCTCATAGCTGACCTTCCCTAATCGTACCCAAGTTCTCGAGCTGAGGCAACTTTGGTGATGACGGACACGTGGCCTTAGGCAACGAGTCAGGGTTTCCTAAATTCCCCCATTTTAAAATATTTAGGTGGCGACTCTGTATCTGGCAAAGCAGTCCATGTTTGGCACTACTTTTCAAAAATCTGTTTCTCAAAACGATTTGCCGGATTTGGACTTTTTGGTTCAGATCAAGAACCGTGACACAAATTGAGTCCGAACTGTAGCATAAGGCCCATGGGCGGGTCTACAATTAGGCTTTGTTTTGCCATGATGCAACACTATTTTTGCTTGGTTTTGTCACTTCATGCATGCCTAATACACTTGTTGTGTAAATCACACAAACTAGTCTTATACGCTTCATGTTTGAGCATGTCTTTCTAGCTTATGTTGACTCCATTTCAGTGGGTTTTTGGTGTTGTCTTAGCATGCCATGACTCTGTTTTGGGTGGGTTTAGTTGGCTCTTACATGCTTCATGTACTTGTCTTGCAATCCTCTCATTTGCCTTAACATGCATCTTGCGTTTAGACTACCATTCTTGCATGTTTTGGCTCAACTCAAAGAAGCTTTCAGCCTTGTTTTACCATGCTTGAGGTCTCTTTTGTGTTGTTTTGATCATATATGCCACGCTTTGTATAGCCATAAGGCATCCTAGCTTGTTAGCTTCAAGTGTCCAAGTCACTAGCATGCATTACTTGGCTCATTTCAATGATTTAGCATCATTTGTTATGATATTTTAGTCCATATTTCATGCTCATACACTTACACCTATCACTCCTTTAATGCTTTAAAGAGTTTATGTTTTATGCCTCATGAATGGATCATTGTGCATGCCTCCATGCTTAGGTCTTTGGGATGCCATCTAAGTGGATTTTTGGGCTTATTTTGATATGCCATAACTCTGTTTTTCATTGGATAATTCATGCCATGTTTGGTTTTGATAGGTGTAGTATAACACCTCTTTTGTAGCTTTGCATGCCTTATGCTTTTGGACTTTTGTTCTAGCTTGTGTTGGCTAATTTCGAGCATGCCTTTGGTCTTGTCTTGACCTGCCTTGGGACTGTTTTGGATGCCCTTGGCCCTTTGGGGCTTGCCTCGCATGGCCATGGTTTGAGTCCCTTGGCTAGTTTCAAGTTTTGGGCCTTCTTGCATGATTTGCTTGCTTTATTTGGTTGGTTTGGCACCTTTCCATGCTTCATTTCAGGGCTTACCATGTTTGTCACATGTCCACATATGTCCCCTTTTAAGTGTTCTTGAAAGTTTCCCTCCCATGCCCAGGTGATCGGCCATCACATGTGCATGTTTGTATGTGCTTTTGTCTATCATTTCTTATCATTTTGGCCACTAATTTTGGGCATGGCTGAGGTCTGTCCATCTCTAGTTTAAGTCCATTTTACCATGCTGTTCAAAGTTGCTACTTTACAGCATGCTTACATGCTTGTTGCATGCTTATCACATTGCATGTTGTCACATGCTTGCTAATTGACATGTTGTTGCATGCTCATCCATCTTGCATACTTGTTAGATTGCATGTTGTCACATGCTTGTTATTGGTATTGTTGTCACATATCTATGCTATGCATCTTTCCATGTTTAGGTTGTATACCTATTGCATATTAGATGCATTGCATGATCTTGTTGCATACTTGTTGCATGCTTGAGTTGTTTGCATCATGCTTGCATGTTTGCATTGCATTATGTGTGCATCCCTTGCCTCTTGATCAAGCATGATAGAGGTTGGGGCCCCCTTATGTGTTTTGTGCGTTTCATTTGATATTGAATTGCACACTTGGCTCCTTTGGCCATCATGCATTGGAATGCGTGATTGGTGGCCCGAGGGTCGAGAACTACACTCATTTGAGTCTTAAACATGATAAGGGGTGTAGTTGCAAACATTGTCTTGTAAATGTATTGTCATGCTCTGTTTCTCCTCTGCTGCAGCAAAAGGAACGTTTTACAGGAAGAGATGGCCGATCGGCTATCTTCATTGCCGGTCGGCTACAAATGTTTGGCTGAGAGAATTATTTTTGGTCGATGACTAGTTTCCCTTGGCCGATGGCCTCTCAGAGTGTCCTTGAGGTGATTCAGAAGCATCACAGAGAATTGTGCAATTTTCAGAGGTGAAAAACAGTGCAAACAGAGGCAACATGAGGCATGGCAACGGATTTCCGAGCGAAGCCGACCAAGCATGCATTTGTTCCTCTTCTCGAGGCTGCTTTACTATTTTCATAGCTTAATTAATTTGCTTAATTAGTTAAGAGTTGTGTAATAATTAATTAGCTTGTAAGTTAGCTAATTAGTTGATTTGTATTATTCTTTCAGTCCCTACGTCGAAAGGGCGCAATTGTTGTAATAAGCGTGCGTGTGTGTGATGCATGTCTTCCAACCCCACTTCTTTCTCCCTTTTACTTAACCGCTTACGATGGTTAGTTTTAGGACATATTTCATTTAGCATATTTATGCTATGCATGTTTGCATCATTCATTTGTATTGCATGCACCGGGCTCGGCGCATCATACTAACTGCATTATATTTCAATTCCAAGTTGAATACATGTATCGAATTGTCGCATCTCATATGCCATCTTAGAATAGCCGAACCTATTTCTAGTTGCATTCTGCATGTGTTGCATTAGCCATCTTAACATAGCTAGGATCATGCATTGATTACTAACTAGCTATTGTTTTGGCTCGGAGTACACTGTGAGTGTTTATGCTTTAGCATCTTGCATATGTGTAAGTGTTGCCATGACAGCATGCTTGCCATGAGGATAATTGCTTGTGTGATATAACTGCCTGAATGCCTATGGGTGAAGGTTGGATTGCTTGAATTTGAACAATTTATTGAATCCTCGATTTAGCCTACTTGCGAGTAGCAAACTTCAAATCCTTCTTCAAACAACAAATATGCAATGTTTTGTTCCAAATTAGGCGATCTAGTCTATACTTGTGTGTTGTGCGCATCACATAGTAATTCTAGCTAATAACTGGAATAAGAACGCATGTGTTTTCAAAAACAAGATATCATGCATAGTACAGGCCGATCTTTGATCGGGCGAGCGGGGGTGCTCATTACATGACCTTCCCCTCTCGTACCCAAGTTCCCGAGCCGAGGCAACTTTGGTGATGATGGACACGTGGCCTTAGGCAACGAGTCAGGGTTTCCTAAATTCCCCTAAAATAAAATATTTAGGTGGCGACTCTGTATCTGGCAAAGCAGTCCATGTTTGACACTTCTTCATTAAAAATTAGTTTTTCAAAACGATTTGCTGGATTTGGACTCTCTGGTGATTTATCGATCTCACATCGCACATTGTGAGATTAGATTCAGAACCATGACATTGAGTCCAAACTGTAGTAGGTAGAGAACAAAACTAGATTTTCTTGGGAGTTCTCCGAGCGTCCACAGCTGCAAATTGATGAGTTGGTAGATTTCACTACAAGCCACGTATTGCTATAATTTATGGATGGGTTTTCCAGGTACAACCAAGTTCTGATGGCACCCAAGGACAGAGAGAAGACCGCATTCACTACCCTGTGGGGGACCTACTGCAACCGGGCTATGCTGTTTACTTTGAAAAATGTTAGGGCTACCTATCAGAGGGCCGCAACCACCTGTAGACTTCCCGAACGTCCCGAGAGGATGAGTCCCGTTCTGTTCATTTGGGCTCACTATAGTTCGGACTCAAATTGTCACGGTTCTAAATCTGAACCAAAGAGTCCAAATCCGGCAAATCGTTTTAGAAAACAGATTTTTTAGAAAGAAGTGCCAAACATAGACTGCTTTTCTAGATACAGAGTCGCCACCTAAATATTTATTTTTGGGGAATTTAGGAAACCCTGACTCGTTTGCCTAAGGCCACGTGTCCGTCATCACCAAAGTTGCCTCGGCTAGGGAACTTGGGTACGATTGGGGAAGGTCAGCTATGAGCACCCCCGCTCGCCCGATCAAAGGTCGGCCTCTACTAACCATGATACCTTGTTTTGAAAACATTATGTGTTCTTATTCCGGTTATTAGCCTAGATTTACTATGTGATGCGTACAACATACAAGTATAGACAGGATCGCCTGAATTGGAACAAAACATTTCATGTTTGTTTTGAAAAACGGTTTGCAACTCGCAAGTAGGCTAAAATGCAGATTTTGCCACCCTCGAGTGGGCTTAGAAAACATGATGATTTGCCACTCTCAAGTGGGCTTAAAACTCGCAATCGATGAGTTGTTCCAATTCAAATAATCCAACCTTCACCCACAGGCATTCAGGCAGTTATATCACATAAGCAAATAGCCTCATGGTAAGCATGCTATCACGACAGTCACTCACACACATGCAAGGATGCTAAAGCATAAAAGCTTACCTAGTACACCGAGCCAAAACAAAAGCTAGTTAATAATCAAATGCATGATCCTAGCTCATGTTAAGATGGCTAATGCAACACGTGCAAAATGCAACTAAGATATAGGCTCGACTATTCTAAGATGGCATATGAAATGCACAGATAACATGTATTCAATTTGGAATTGAAGTACAATGCAATTAGTATGATGCACCGAGCCCGGTGCATGCAAAACGAATGAATGTATGCAAACATGCTATCATAAGTATGCTAATTGAAACATGCCATAAACTAACCATCATAAGCTGGTAAATAAAAGAGAGAAAGACGTGGGGTTGGAAAACATACATCACACACACGCACATTTATTACAACAATTGGCCCTCTCTCGGAGGGTCCGGATAAATATTACAAAACAAATGAATAATTAACTCTTCTAACTAATTAAATATTACATATCTTCTATTTAATTAACAAATTAAATGCATAAAGAGGATGGCCGTAGCCCCGCCTTGGAATGCTAGGATGATGCATGCTCGACTCGTCCCGCCTAGAAACCGGTGCCATGCCACTGTTGCCTCGGCTTACACTGCCTTGCTCCTCTGAAAATTCTGAAAGTCCCCAAACCCATTTTGAATCACCCTCTGAGTGCTCTGGGGTGTCACCGGCCACAATTCAAGTTCACCAGCCATGGGGGATGGGCTTATCGGCCAAAAGTTACACCGCCGGCTGGAAATTTATGGTCGGTCGACACTGTATGTGGCCGGTCGGCCATTTCTTCTTGCAGAAACCTGTTTTTCACAGCAGCAGAGGGCAGACAGTGCATGGCAAGGAAATTCAAAGCAATGTATGCATGGCCACTCTCCCAATCATCCTATGGACTCATGGGAGTGTGACCCTCGATACTCGGGCCACCAATCACGTATTTCGATGCATGATGGCCTAAGACACCAAGTTTACAACTTAATGTAAGTGTATGCATAAAAGAGATGAATGCCTTATGCCCTATCATGTTGGGGTCAAGGGGATTGGCGGTCGAGGGTTGAGGCGTGTTTCGTCACTTTGAGTACGAATGCACCTCACCCCTCATGCTTGGTTTGACACCCCAAACCAAACCATGCAATACATGTATACGAACATGGCTAAAAAATGCAACGTGGCTCAAATATGCAACATGAGGCTAAGTTACAAGTCATGCCAAATGCAAGGTGACCTATCATGCAAGAATGTAATGTGCTAAGTATGCAATGCTACAATGCGATGCAACTTAACATGTGATGCAAGCATGGTATAATGTAAACATGTAATTAGAGGTAATATGTCGAACATGCAACTATACACAAGGAGGGACTTAAATCGAAATGGGAGGCCCCAGCCACACCCCAAAACAGTGGCCAAAAGATGATGCAAAAGGAGACAAATTATGCATGCAAGTGTGCACACACCAAGGCCCATCACCGAAGCATGGAGGGCTACTCTCAAGAACACTCAAAGATGATATACATGGACATTAAACACTCATGTTAAACTCTAAAAAGCATGCCAAGAATGATGCCAAAACATGCTAGGGAATGGATGCAAAAATGGAAGGGATTCAAGGCCACAAAAAAGAGCATTGCTCAACACCTACCCCAAGCACTCATGGCGTGAACTAAGCAACCAAAAACAGAGTTTCTATGCATCAAAATACACCCCAAAACCCACTGATATGGTAGCCTCAAATGCCTAAGCATGGTATCATACACAATGACTCATTTCTAGGCATAAAAGAACAATCCTTCAAGGCATGAAAGGGATGATGAATGCAAGCATACAAGCATGGATTAGGGACTGAAATAGCATGAGAAGTGATTCCAAATCACTGTAATAACCTGACTAAAGCATGCTCATGGCTCACACCCTTAAGGCTCACAAGCCAAAATACAAAGGGGCTACCCTAAACATGGAAAATATGACCAAAATAGTTCCCAACAGACCTCAAGCATGGTAAGACATGGCTAAGAACTTCACAAAGTTAGGCCAAAACATAAGAGCATGGTAGACTAAATACATGATGCACTTCTAGGTAAAAGAGAGGAATACAAAGCAAGTATATTAAGCATGGAAGGGGTCACTAATCCGACCAAAAACAGAGGCATAATATGACCCAATAACACCCAAAAAACCTCTGAAATGAAGCCAAGAACAACTAATCATACATGCTACCCTTATGGGCCAAAAATGCAAACAAAAGAGAGAGACCAAGGGAGAGGGGTGTCCCTCCCCTATGCAAGACTTCAAAACCCCTTCTTTACAACTGAAAATCCACTGGATTTCAGTGGTGAGAAGGCCAATACACAAAAGTCTCCAAAGCTTATCAAAGAGAGCACAAAAAGGGCCAAACAAGGCCTAAGAGGGGGAGGTCGACCCCCAACACCAAAATGACCTTAATGAAAGATCTTAAGCACGCAAATATAAGAATTGTTTCAGTTATACACAAAGCTTAAATCAGTATGCAAGATAGGTTAAAGACTAGTGCAAGATTGGGGAATATAAAGTAAATAGTGTTACCCTTGAAGAACACTTCAAGAACAGCAAGCTCAGCCCTCTTCTTCTGATCAAAACCAACCCAAAGCTCGTAGAATAAACCCTCAAGACCTCCAAAGTCGAAGTATGGTGTAATAGCAGGTGACTTAGTACAAAACTAAGAACTAAATACACTTTTAGGCCCTCAAACACACACAAAATGAAGAGAGAGAGGGAGATATAGAGAGAGAAGATGTATATATCAGAAGATGTATGTTTTAGGTCTGATTTTTTGCTGAACCCTCCAAAGGAGGAGGAAGGTCTCCTTATATAGACAAGACCAAAAGCTCAAAGCTTCTAAGGAAAGCTAACAAAGGGGTCGAGGCTTCCTAAAGAAGCCAAGGCAAAGGGGCCAAGGCTTCCTTAGGAAGCTGAGACAGGTGTCTAAGCTTCTTGAGGAAGCTAAGACAAAGGTCCAAGCATCCTCAAGAAGCTAGACCAAAAGGGTGCAAAAGGTGCAAGTTCCTCCATACAACCGTACAGAGGACAAATCCGTGTACTCCAGCTGGCACAGCTGGCATGCACTATGCCTAAAAAAGGCAAAAAGGTGGTACCGGCCAGAAAAGGAGTCCACCGGCCAAATAAATGGTCGACCGATCACACAAAGTGCCGACCGGCCATCACTAATGGCCCGGTTGCAAGAAGACACAGCCGGTGGCCTCAAACCATGGCCGGTGAGGCGTGGGGATGGTCAACAAGCCATTCTCTACCTCTCAAAGCAAAAACAAACAAGTGTTTGGTCCAACCAGGCACAAGACAACCGAGTTGAGAGATCCTGAGGCAAGGCGCGCAGCCGAGACCTCCGGGAACCCAAAACAAACACGAACATGGATGATCACCGAGTGTTCAAACGGTGACGTCCAAGTCTTGAGGACGGTCAAAAATGGGGTGTCTACAGTTGTCCCTCTTTGACAGAACTCGAAAGTCATAACAACGACGGGAGTGAGTGTCAAAGCCTAGAGACGACCCATTTTTGACAAGGCCGAAGACTTAGACAAAGCAAACAAGCTACAAGAAAAGATATGCACCCGAAGGCAGGGGCAAAATGCATGACAATGCACAAAGCCGAGCATAACTTATGATCATGCAAAGAAAGCTATAACGAAGCATATACATACAATAAATGCAACAGTTTTAAGCAATCTAACACGAATCCAACTACATTACAATGTAGAAAGGATGTTAGAGAATTATGTAATTCCCGCTGCGTTTCACGCGGAGAATACAATACCTATGCGGTTCGTCTGGTTGCGCCAGCCTCAAATGAACCGTACGTACAATATCGTGCCTAAAAGAGAAAGAAAACTTAACAGGTACGATATCGTTAGCAACATGCATAACAATGCAATCGAAAGCTGCGTGACAACGCAAGTCAAGTAGGATGCATAACAATGCGTTTTGGGGTAGGCATAACAATGCTATGAAGACATAAACATATGTGAGTGAAGAGCACGTGACAACGTGCACAATGTGTGAAGATGTGGACACATGTAAGTAAAGCATACGTGACAACGCATACAATGTGTATAGAAGGGAACTTGGACACATGAAAGTAAAGCATAACGCGACAACGCATGCAATGTGTATAAAAGGAACTTGAACACATGTAAGTGAAGCATAACGGGACAACGCATTCAATGTGTATAAAAGGAATGTGAACACATGTAAGTAAAGCATAACACGACAACGCATGCAATGTGTATAACAGGAACTTGAACACATGTAAGTAAAGCATAACGCGACAACGCATGCAATGTGTATAAAAGGAATTTGAACACATGTAAGTAAAGCATAACGCGAAAACACACGCAATGTGTATAACAGGAACTTGAACATATGTAAGTAAAGCATAACGCGACAACGCATGCAATGTGTATAACAGGAATTTGAACACATGTAAGTAAATGCGTAACTTGTGTGACAATTATGTCCAGAACAAAGCAATGCAATACAACATAATTGAAGCGATTTGTGGAATTCGCAAGATAGAAAAAGGATACGGGAAAGAATGCCCCTTGCACGCAACGAACATCGTTCATAGAAGACACGGCTCGAGGTCAACACGAAGATCTACTAAGGTTTTAAGAATGTAATTCCCAGCATTGTCTCGAGTAATGAAGATGTTAAACCACATAATTGACCCGAACAAAGGCGTGGGGAGTGCATCGACCACAAGGGGAGGTTATTGGTATCAATCCCGATACTCTGCTGCCTTTCTCCCCTTTTGCTTTACTTTTCTTTTTACCGGTAGTTTAAGCACATTGCACTACCTCAGACAGGTTTTACTTTTTCAAGACTGCGTATGATGGAAATGAAACAACTATTTTGTTCAAAAAGGTGTTACATTTGTACTTTCTATGCATCGCATCGTGTGGCATCACATGACAATGTGAATGAAATTGAACTTCGTTCGAAAACTAAGCCCTTGCAACGTAATAATCAGGTAGTGAACCGACTTACAACTCGATAACCAAAACAAAGAAACTCGATAAGCTAACCAAGTGCGAGTACAACTCGATAAGCAAAGCAAAGACTTAAAGAGAGTGAAATACAACTCGATAAGCAAAGCAAAGACTTAAAGAGAGTGAAATACAACTCGATAAGAAAATATACAACAACTCGATATGCCAATAGGTGCGACTCCACAAAATCAATTTCTAAAGACACTGGAAGTGGAATCTAGCCCACAAATTTTCAGTATTTTCAGCAGATGGAAAATTCCGAGGGTAGGAGGGAAGGCCATCGGCCAAATAAAGAGGTCACCGGCCATAACAAATGGCCACTGGCCATTATCACTAGCCGATCGGCCAAACATGGAGGTCGGTCGGCACTATGTATGGTCGGCCGGTCAAAAATGGTAAGAACCACCAGAATGTCGACACCTATCCTCCACCCACACCTTATCCTCTACAAAAAGGCCTCAGCTTCGTAGTTTTCCTCAATTCAACACTGATTTGCTCCAAATGGAAGAGTTTCTTGCCCAAAATCTCACACCTTGGATTGCTAACTTGGACGGCTCGAAAAAGCTGAATTTTCGGGGCTTTGGCATAAATGCACTATTTACGCTGAGTCGTACCCCGCTGCACTTTCCGTTCCTTCATGCCGTGGCGAGGTTTTGGAACCCGGTAACACATGTCTTTAGCTTTTGCGGGCAAGAGGTGTGTCTTACATTCGAAGATTTCCAAGCTTTGATGGAATTTGAGCGCAACGAAGAAGTCTTGCCTCAGCTTCGTTTTGGCTATGCCCAAGCCTTAGGGCGAATATGTGGGCTCACTATGCGCGACGCTCGATCTTTGATTTGTGACGGAATGGTGGATATTCCGAGTTTGATTTGTCGGTTTTCCGATGTAGGTGACCACAGTGACCATCATTGGCAAGGATTCGGGCGACATGCCCTTTGTTTGTGCATGCTATCTCATTTCTTGTTTGTCTCGGGCTCCGGAGGGTCTAGTGTCTGGTTGATTGAGGTTGCACAAGGTTTGAAGGAGGGCAAGAGCTGTATTGCCATGATATTGGCTGAAACATTGATGGGCTTGGACGCTTTCCATTGCCGAGAAACGACCAGATTTGCGGGGAGTCCACTACTGCTGCAGGTAATGTTTCCCACCCGATCTCACATATGTATTGCTCGCATCACTCGGCCCTCAGGCTCGGTCATTTCTCATAAAACCCTTTTCTCACTTTCCTCTCCTCGTACATCTTTATATTCTTTATTCTCTCATTTTTCAACCCTTCCCAGGTGTGGTTGATGGATAAGTTGCAGGTTGTGGACTCTTGCCCAGCGTATTCAGCTCGCGGCTACTTCTTCCGGCAATGCCTAGTTGATGCCCTTGATGAGGGATGGTGGTTCGATTGGATGTGCAGCTTGTCTGCAGACCGCATTGCTTGGCGGTGCCATTGGCTCAATTTATAGGCAATGGGCTACAGCATGTCCCGGCAGACTGGAATTCAGTTGATTAGCTTAACTCACTGTGTGTTCTACTTCCCATTCCGGTTCCAGCGCCAATTCGGCCATGACCAGATTTGCCCGCCAGAGGGGATAGAGTACCCAGCTGCATTCCTAGTCCAAGGTGCGCAGCTTGCTCGGTACGCCACAGTGTAGAGGACTAGAGAACTCCTGGCCCCCGCTCCCACTTTCAGTTGCACTTTGTCTGATGAGTGCATAGATTGGCTCAATGAAGAGGCACAGATTGGGCCCAGCTTGGCATCAGAGGCTTCGACCAGCTCTAGAAGGGGGCGCAGGAACACCTGACTTATCCATGCCCCGAATTTATTTGCTTTAATCAGAACTTTCAAGTTTTCTTTATGATTGTAATAAAAAGCAACTTCAATTTGTATGCAAGAGCAGGAGAACTCTATATTGAAATCAATGAAATTGAGGGTTGTGGGTACTGAAAATTTTTCGCTTTGGTCCAAAAATGGTCTAAGTTGTAGAAAGATTAATTTGAACAAAGTCAACTTTTATCAAAACTTTACAAAACCATTTTCGATATGGATCAGAACTGGACACGCCTGAAATCTGTCACTGAGATGCACAACCTCGAATCCTAGCAACTGGAAAGTTGCCCCTAGTCTGAATAGTACCGCGACACTGCACGGCAACGGAAAGTTGCCCCTAGTCTGAAAAGCACCGCACCGGAGATCATAACCGAACTCTTGAATGCTGAATACACAAAGATGGCCGAGACGATCAAATGGATGAAGTTGATCGGGGAAGTGTTTATGGCTAAACTTCAAGATGAAGTTGCCTACGTATCCCAAAGACGGGAATCAAGCCTTACGTAGTTCAGGCTTGGGTTCACTCGAGTATTTTCATTCTCCTTTTGCGCTCTAACTTTTGCCAAGGCCGCCCTTTGCGGGTTTTCAACCTTGCGAGCTCAATTTTTATAATTTCAAATTTTTCAATGCTTTAACTTTTGCCTAGGTCGCCCATCCGGGTTTTCGGCCTAGCGAGCCTCTCAGGGGTAATATTTCTTCAACTTGTCCATGTTGATCGGTTGTGAGAACTCTAGGCCATCTAGGTCCATCAGAACCACAACTCCACCTGACCAGATAGACTTGATGATATAAGGGCCAGTCCAATTGGGTCTGAACTTGCCCCTTGGGTCGTGGATGAGAGCTCGGTTGTCCTTGAGCACCAAATCTCCTTCCTTCAAATTTCGGGACTTAACTTTTTTGTTGAAAGCCCGGGCAATTCTGTGCTGATAACCTCGAACATGGTATAGTGCTTTCAGTCTTCTTTCATCAAAGAGCATGAGTTCCTCAAATCTACTCTGCTGCCAATCTGCTTCGGCTATCTGACACTCAGCCAGTACTCATAAAGACGGAACCTCAATCTCGATAGGTAGAACGGCCTCCATCCCATAAACTAATGAATACGGAGTCGCCCCAGTAGATGTTCTAATTGAAGTCCGGTATCCCCATAGAGCAAACGGCAGCATATCTGGCCAGTCCCGGTAGGTTTCTACCATCTTCTGCAGTATGTGTTTGATATTCTTGTTGGCGGCCTCAACCGCTCCATTGGTTTGCGGCAGGTATGTGGATGACTTATGAAAAGCCACGTTGTATTTTTCCAACAAGTCAATCACTTC
This sequence comes from Camellia sinensis, assembly GCF_055761805.1. Lineage (NCBI taxonomy): Eukaryota > Viridiplantae > Streptophyta > Magnoliopsida > Ericales > Theaceae > Camellia > Camellia sinensis. The sequence continues at coordinate 59,057,858 of NC_138962.1, forward strand.
CCTCTTGATGTGGGAACCGTTATCTGAAATGACCTCGTTTGGGACCCCATAACGACAGATGATTTGATTTCTGATAAACATTGCAACGTGCGACGCCTTCAACACCGCATAAGATTGGGCCTCAACCCACTTTGTGAAATAATCTATCGCGACTAGGATGAACTCATGCCCATTCGACCCTTTTGGAGTTACAACCCTGATCACATCGATTCCCCAAACTGAAAATGGCCATGGCGAAGTCATATTGTACAGCTTCGACGGTGGAATGTTCATGTGGTTTGCATGGATTTGACATTTGTGGCATTGCCGAACAAAGCCGATACAATCCTCCTCCATGGTAGACCAGTAGTAACCCTGTCTGAGGATCTTCCGAGCCAACATCATCCCGTTCATGTGTGCACCACATTCCCCTCCATGGATGGCCTCCATCAGGCACTTTGATTCTTCGGCTTCAACGCATAGCTTATGCATTCCCAAATGACCTCTTTTATACAATTTACCTCCGCAGATGATGAACTGAACGACCATTCTTCTGATTGCCCTTTTATCCTTGGCATTTACCCCGGGTGGATATGCTTCATTCTCCAAGAAATTCCAAATATTGTAATACCAGGGGTTCTCATCTTGAACCTCATCTATAGCGACAATCGACTTGTAAGCCGGCACAAATTTCTGGTCAATAATGACTGGACGCATCCGGACTGCAAATGGGATGTCTATCATGGAAGATAGAGTTGCTAGTGAATCTGCGAACCTGTTGTTTTCTCTTAGTAGATGAGTGAAGTTTAGTTTCTCAAACCGAGGAACCAGCAGGTCCAAGGTCTGGTGGTACATTATCATCTTTTCTTCTTTGACTTTCCAATCCCCCTTAGCTTGGGATACAACAAGATTCGAGTCTCCAATGACGTCCAACCGTCTTGCCCCTAGTTCTAGGGCTGCTTCTAGACTGGCAATGCATGCCTCATATTCCGCTTCATTGTTTGAGACCTTGAATCGGAGTTTAAATGCTAAAGGGATACGGGAATTGTCGGGTGCTATCAGCAACACCCCTATCCCATACCCATATTGGTTTGACGCTCCGTCAAAATACATCGTCCAAATTTCATCTTCGATATGCAAAATGGCCTCATCCGGGAATAAGTACTCAACTGCTTCACCCCCTTCCACTGGATGATCGGCTAAGAATTTTGCTACTGCCATTCCCTTGACTGACTTGCGTGTTACATATTTCAGATCGAATTCGGAAAGTAACAGCAACCAACGAGCTAGCCTACCCGTAAGCGCCGGTTTCTCGAAAAGATATTTGATGGGATCTAGTCGTGAAACCAACATTACAGAGTGAGCTAACAGGTAGTGCCACAGCTTCCTGGTAGCCCATACCAAAGCTAGGCAAGCCTTCTCCAACGGCGTGTAGTGAGTCTCATACTTTAGCATCTTCTTTCTCAGATAGTAGATGGCTCTTTCCACTTTATCCTCTGATTCTTGCGCTAGCATACAACCCATTGTAGTCTCAGTTACTGAAAGATACAGAATCAACGGCTTCCCCGGCTTAGGCGGTGACAGCACAGGTGGGTTCTGTAAGTATTCCTTGATCTGTTCAAAAGCAGCTTGGCATCGGCCGTCCCATTGGAATTTCTTTCCTTTCTTCAGGAGGCCAAAAAGTGGTTCACAAGTCAAGGTTAATTTTGAGATAAACCGTCTTATGAATTGCACTTGACCCAGAAAGCCTCGCACCTCCTTTTCAGTCCTTGGTGGTGGCATTTCTAAGATGGCCTTGATTTTGGAAGGGTCGACTTCGATACCTCTCTGTGTAATCAGAAACCCCAGCATTTTTCCTGCTGTAACACCAAACGTACAGTTCTGAGGATTCAGCCGCAACCGAAATTCTCGGATCCTTTGGAAGAACTTTTGCAAGCGGTGTAGTGGCCCTCTCTTTCTTTGAACTTGACAATCATGTCGTCCACGTACACCTCAACCTCTTTGTGGATCATGTCGTGTAATATCGTGGTCGCGGCCCGTTGATATGTAGCTCCAGCATTCTGTAACCCAAACGGCATTACTCTGTAGCAGTATGTCCCCCACGGGGTTGTGAAAGCAATCTTCTCCCAATCTTCAGGTGCCATCACTATCTGATTGTAGCCTGAGAAGCCATCCATGAACGAAAGAAAAGCATGCCTCGCTGTGAAGTCTACTAACTCATCGATATGCGGTAGAGGAAAGTCGTCCTTCGGACTGGCTTTATTCAAATCCTTGAAATCTACGCATACCCTGATCCTGCCATCCTTCTTCGGCATCGGAACACTGTTGGCCAACCAAGTCGGGTATTTTGATACCAGCAGGAACCCTGCGTCGAGTTGTTTGGTGACCTCTTCCTTGATCTTGAGGACCCAGTCCGGGCGGATTCTTTTGAGTTTTTGCTTAATGGGTCGGGCCTCGGGGTCAAGAGGGATCCGGTGTTGTACAATCTCAGGATCGATTCCAGGCATGTCTTCGTAGGACCACACGAAAACATCTTTGAAATCTTTTAATAAAGCGACTAAGCGCTCGCGTTCCTCTGAAGACAACGTGGACCCGATCTGGACCAGCCGCGGGTCCTTCTCAGTACCAATATTCACAGTAGTGATTTCATCCATTAAAACTTTAACAAATCTCTCATGCTCTTGCTCAATTAAGCGTTGTAAAATCAGAGAAATTTCTTCCTCGTCGTTTTCATCGAAGTTTTGAAAGTCTGAGTTAATGCAATAAATCAAGGGCACAGAAAAGTACTCAAAAACCACAGCCACATCATTCTCATTAAGCACATCCAAATCGTCCAACTCTTCAGTTACAACAAACTCAAAAGAGAAAGAAAAAGACGACTTAGACAGGACTGTGGCATTCGGGTTATCACCCCCAGGAATACCGGACTCAGACTCAGTCGAGCTGAAACCTGATTCTGACTCACAAGACTCAGTGGAATCAGATTCCGGCTCACTACCTGACCCGGTGCTATTTGACAAAAATCCCTCCTCGTACTGCCAGATGAGAGAGGGTGCGATGGATGTATCCAAAATGTTTGCTGGAAGGCCCGCAGCCGTTTCATTCCCGATCATAGACACCGAGAAGTTATCCCCCAAGCACTTCTGTTCGATCGGACGATCTGAAAGTAGACAAGCCAGCGCTACCCCCATTTCATTTTCAATGCTCTCAGAATCCACTGCCTCATTTTGCTCAATCTTAGCTGATAGGTCTGTCTGCTCCTCCGCAACATCATCCCTGGATAACTGCAAGTCGAAGAAGATCTCAAACCCTGGCACGTGCTTCCTCTCCGCGTTCAACCATGGCTCTGGAAAGCCACAAAATGGAAAGTCCTCCCCCTCCCTGACGAAGCGTCTATTTAGGGTACCCTGGATGGGTCGGTGCATTAACTCAAAAGGCTTCCCTGCTCTTTTTGCTTTGGCTCTCCCGGCAATCTCCCTGCCTTTTCTCACTCAATCCTCTTTGGTGGGCAGATAACCCAAGCCAAAGGTGTGTGGGTTGTGTGGCACTTCGGCCAACGCTGCAACGCCCTTCCGGCCGCTCTTTCCCAATCCCATCCCGGGGATGTGTTGAAGCTTGTTCATGAGGTATACTGATTGAGCACTGACATACACCCCTTCACTAATAGCCAAAATGTTCTGCACGACTCGGGCCTCAGCCAGAGTGAAACCAGATAAGAACACATCCTCTATACCGTGCTCAATTTCCAAGACTGGTGTAGATACCTCTGGCGGTGGATGGATCGATGAATTCCCAAACACAATGGCTACTCCCTTCCCATGGGGGTATTTCAACATCTGATGCAGAGTGGACGAAACTTCCTTTACTTGGTGCAACCACGGCCGCCCCAGAAGTAGATTGAAGGTCGCAAGAACTTCCAAGACGTGAAAGTCTACCTCATGCTGTCCCGGCCCAACCTTGGTCTGAATTTGCATGGTCCCCTTCACCTCTCTACTTGTATTATTATACGCCCTTATCACCTGGGTGGTTGGCGCAAAGTCTGCGGGTTTCAACCCAATTGCATAGGCTGTCCTTGCCGGGCACACATTGATGGCGGATCCAGTATCAACAAGAACCACCGGTATCCATTTGTTCTTACACTCCACAAAGATGTAGAGTGGCTTGTTGTGATTCACACCTTCAGGTGGAAATTCTTTGTCAGAGAAGGTCAGTATCGGGGAAGCTCCTCCCGGAAAGACCAGTCCCACCAATTGTTCCGGCGTGGTTTCTATTGAGAGCTTGGCCTTATCCATTGCCGATAGGATGGCCTGTCGATGAACACGTGATGCCATAAGCAGTCCCCAGATGGAGATGTCTGCTTGTATCTTTTTCAATTGCTTCAGTATAGCCTCTTCTTCAAGTTGCTTCTCTTTCTGTTTCTCCGTCTCCTTATCTTTCCCAGACGCCTCTGGCTGGTCTAGATGTGGGGACTTAAAATACCGCCCGCTTCTAGTCATATGATCGACTTCGCCGATGTACCAGGAATCGTCTGGTTGATTGTTTCCCCAATCCTCATCCGTGTGGGCAAGACATAAATCATCATCCTCCCACCACATTCCGTCAGCAGCCGACAGACACCTGTCCGGCTCTGGTATGACTGTTCTCGTACTCGCAGTACCTCTCATCCATATGCTTGCAGCACTCCCTGTTCTCGTGTATACAACGCTTTCAATCCCCTCGTGGTCTTTAGCTTTCCTGATTCTCTCAGACTCTTCACTTCTTTCCTGTTCTAGCTGCGCCAATGCAGTCTGCTGTACAAAATTCCCTGTATCCAAAATGCCCAGATCCTGAGCGAAATTCTTGGCACTGTCACTCTCCGGCGATATACTCTGATCTTCGGCCCTTCCAGCTACAACTGATATCCTTGCCCCTGCCGGGTCTTGTTCCAACTGAGATTCTTCAAGAACATCTGGTAGGTCATCAAGCCATCCAGTGACCTCTGCTGATTCCTCAAAATCAGACCAGTTGACTACCATGCCCTCTAGATCTTGTTCATCGAAAAATCGGAGGTTAGCAAAGTCCCTTTCCACAGCTGCTAAGTTCTCTGATCCCCGATCAAATCTATCCCCCTGTATCGCACAAAGCTCTGCCTTTGCCGGCAACTCCACATCTTGTCCAACCTGGCCTACTGATAGAATGTAGTCACTCGGACTGTATACCTTCTCAGCAAAATCCCTAGATTCCTCAGATTCTGACTCAGCAATACCATTCTTCACTGAAATCTCCCCTGTTCTGTCTTCGACAGTCACCACTGTTGGTTCGGGTTGGGTTCTGGAGATGTTCAACATGCATAAGTCAGTGTAGTCAGGAAGGAGCACCTCCGGCTTGGGTAGGTGGGATGGGGTAATATATATGCTAGGATCGTAAGACACGACCCTAGTCTGGATAAGGTTGATTCTTTTGGGAGGTGGAGCTTGGTGGTGCGGTGGGAGAGGGTTTGTTGTGACATTGGGTTTTTCGGGAGGCACAATCACCCCATTATCAATGAGATATTGAATCTCATGGCGCAATCAGAAGCATTGGTTGGTGTCATGACCGTGCTGATGGTGAAATGCACAATATTTGGCTGGGTTGTGGGTAGGGGGAAGTTTTTCCAGTAATGGTCCCAGCTCTAGGGGCTTCAAGTGCCCTTTTTTGATTAAAACCCCCAGAGCTTTGGACAGGGGCATATATAGTGGGGCGAAGGTCCTTTGATTTTTGGACGGGTATTTGGCTATTTGTGTGTTACTTCCGGACGCACCGGAGAATGGCGTAGCTGCCATGGTTCTCGGAGGGGTATTGGTGGTGACCATGCTCACTTCTGAGGCTCTTGCGGTTGCAGCGCCACTCGAGCCTGTATTGGTTTTGCGGTTGAAAGTTCTCCTGGGCTGCTCTCTATCATTGTTAATCATGCCCTGCTTGAAGGCATCCTTAGTCTGTACTCCCATCTCATGCAGATCTGAAAAGGTAGGGAATGGGAGCACAATCATTTTCTGCATCAGCTTAGGCTGGAGAATGCGCACAATCATCCGAATTTGATCTTTACCGGTGGGCCTTAGGGTCATCATAGAGGCCTTGACCCTCCATCTGGTTACGAACTCCGAAAAGCTCTCCTTAGGCTCCTGCCTTGTCGTCTCGAGATCACGGGTCGTAATATCAATTTGCGTGTTAAAAGAGTACTGTGCAATGAATGCCTCGGCCATCTCATCCCAGTTTCTCTTGACATCATCTTCTAATTTGGCGTACCAGATGGCCGCTACACCCGACAGGGTCTGGCCGAACAAAGATAGCTTCTGTAGTCTAGTGAGGCCCATCGGCCTTAAGATATCTGAAAACAACCTCAGGTGCACCATGGGGTCCCCGGATCCATCAAATCGGTCAATGTGCGGCATCTTGAATCGGTCCGGCAGCGTCACGGCTGCGTCGGTATACCCGTCCTCAATATCAGGGATGGTCTTGACTCCCTGGGATTTCTTAAACATCTTTTCTAGCTTGCTCAGCTTTAATGTTGTGGGGTCCACTTCAAACTCGAAGGGAGAATCCGGTGCATTGATAAGCGTGGGTGCCTTGGATAGTTGCGGTAGAATCGGGGAAGAAGCCGGCCCCGTTGGGATGTCTGTATCTTCTTGGGCATTCTGGACATTTGCCGTCTCCTCAGGTATTGGGACTCTTGCTGGGAGAGGAACCTGGTGTGAAGCAGATGCTCCGGTTTGCTGCTGTAACTGGGTAATTAGCTCTGCCTGTTGGGGCATGACAACGGCTTGCTGTTTGGCGAATTCTGCTTGACGAACAACGTCCTCTTGCATGGCTTTCATGCTTTCCTGGAGTTGGCATACCATATCTTCCATCCCTGACATACTACCCTGATTTATCTGAACTGTCGGTGTATCTGCCTCTGTAGTAGGTTCGGAGATCTCAACCCGACTGTTCAAAGACCACTGATCTGGTAATCTCGGTACCGATACACTGCGTCTTCTCGACCTCCGTCTGATAACTGGGGGTAAGGAATAAAACACTGGTTGTTCGTCGACCAGATCCTCAAATCGATTGAGTCGGCGACCTCTAGTCCAGAGTGCTTGGGGAATATCTACTGGGTTGGAAGCAATCGTGCTAAACTACCTAGTAAGAAGATAAACAAGCAATAATAAGGAAATAAATAACCAGACAAACGGACAGCATAACAGCGTAAAATAAATACACAACACACAGTCGGGCATCACAACACACGGTTGATAAGCTGAATACACTGTTCCTCAATACTGATTATTATCCCCGAATCGCTGTTCCCGAAAACTAGATCTGATACTCGCAGATAACTGATCCCCAAAACACTGAGCTGGTGCCCGGAGGCCTGATATGCAAACTTGTGAGCTGATACATGCATTCTTGTAGAGGCCAACTCTAAAGCACATAACAGATAAGTGAGAGCCAAAACACCCCTATGTTGGGGTAGGGTTTCCCTGTCATATTTTGTCAGAAGTTAGGGTTTCACTACGCATGCAGCGGTTTCAAACAACCTGACATTAGGTAAGCAACTTGTTCTAGTTTGGAATAGTCACTACGGATTCCGAATATGCACTAGGTCGAATGGTCAAAAGGGTGCCCCGGTAAAACCGGGGTTTACGTTCCCATACTGGCAGAGCCCATAACCGGTCAACCTTATGGCACACAGCCTCAGGCTAACCGCTCAGGAATAGCAGATGGCAAACACGGTGTCCTAGGCGCACCAGTGCACATGCAATGCAAAGAAACACATAAGTGTAGCCAAAATGAGATATCACGAGTTCGAGTCAGGTTCTCTAGCTCCTAGGAGAGTCGCCAGAAACTGTAGATGTCCCCGAACGTCCCGGGAAGATGAGTCCCGTTCTGTTCATTTGGGCTCACTACAGTTCGGACTCAAATTGTCACGGTTCTAAATCTGAACCAAAGAGTCCAAATCCAGCAAATCGTTTTTGAAAACAGATTTTTTAGAAAAAAAATGCCAAACATGGACTGCTTTTCCAAATACAGAGTCGCCACCTAAATATTTATTTTTGGGAAATTTTGGAAACCCTGACTCGTTTGCCTAAGGCCATGCGTCCGTCATCACCAAAGTTGCCTCAGCTTGGGAACTTGGGTATAATTGGGGAAGGTCAGCAATGAGCACCCCCGCTCGCCCGATCAAAGATCGGCTTCTACTAACCATGATACCCTGTTTTGAAAATATTATGTGTTCTTATTCCGGTTATTAGCCTAGATTTACTATATGATGCGCACATCATACAAGTATAGACAGGATCGCCTGAATTGGAACAAAACATTTCATGTTTGTTTTGAAAAACGGTTTGCTACTCATAAGTAGGCTAAAATGCAGATTTTGCCAGCCTCAAGTGGGCTTAGAAAACATGATGATTTCCCACTCTCAAGTGGGCTTAAAACTCGCAATCAATGAGTTGTTCCAATTCAAATAATCCAACCTTCACCCACAGGCATTCAAGCAGTTATATCACATAAGCAAATAGCCTCATGGTAAGCATGCTATCATGCCAGTCACTCACACAAATGCAAGGATGCTAAAGCATAAAAGTTTACCTAGTACTCCGAGCCAAAACAAAAGCTAGTTAATAATCAAATGCATGATCCTAGCTCATGTTAAGATGGCTAATGCAACACGTGCAAAATGCAACTAAGATATAGGCTCGACTATTCTAAGATGGCATATGAAATGCACAGATAACATGTATTCAATTTGGAATTGAAGTACAATGCAGTTGGTATGATGCGCCGAGCCTGGTGCATGCAAAACCAATGAATGTATGCAAACATGCTATCATAAGTATGCTAATTGAAACATGCCTTAAACTAACCATCATAAGCTGGTGAATCAAAGGGAGAAAGACGTGGGGTTGGAAGACATACATCACACACACGAACACTTATTACAACAATTGGCCTCTCTCGGAGGGTCCGAATAAATATTACACAACAAATGAATAATTAACTCTTCTAACTAATTAAATATTACATATCTTCTATTTAATTAACAAATTAAATGCAGAAAGAGGATGGACGTAGCCCCGCCTCAGAATGCTAGGATGATGCATGCTCGACTCGCCCCGCCCAGAAAATCGTGCCATGCCACTGTTGCCTCGGCTTACACTGCCTTGCTCCTCTGAAAATTCTGAAAGTCCCCAAACCCATTTTGAATCACCCTCTGAGTGCTCTGGGGTGTCACCGGCCACAATTCAAGTTCACCTGCCATGGGGGATGGGCTTATCGGCCAAAAGTTACACCGCCGGCTGGAAATTTATGGTAGGTCGGCACTGTATGTGGCCGGGCGGCCAATTCTTCCTCCAGAAACTTGTTTTTGACAGCAGCAGAGGGTAGACAGTGCATGGCAAGGAAATTCAAAGCAATGTCTGCATGGCCACTCTCCCAATCATGCTATGGACTCATAGGAGTGTGACCCTCGATATTCAGGCCACCAATCACGCATTTCGATGCATGATGGTCTAAAACACCAAGTTTGCAACTTAATGTAAGTGTATGCATAAAAGAGATGAATGCCTTATGCCCTATCATGTTGGGGTCAAGGGGATTGGCGGCCGAGGGTTGAGGCGTGTTTCGTCACTTTGAGTACGAATGCACCTCACCCCTCATGCTTGGTTTGACACCCCAAACCAAACCATGCAATGCATGTATACGAACATGGCTAAAAAATGCAACGTGGCTCAAATATGCAACATGAGGCTAAGTTACAAGGCATGCCAAATGCAAGGTGACCTATCATGCAAGAATGTAATGTGCTAAGTATGCAATGCTACAATGCGATGCAACTTAACATGTGATGCAAGCATGGTATAATGTAAACATGTAATTAGAGGTAATATGTCGAACATGCAACTATACACAAGGAGGGACTTAAATCGAAATGGGAGGCCCCAGCCACACCCCAAAACAGTGGCCAAAAGATGATGCAAAAGGAGACAAATTATGCATGCAAGTGTGCACACACCAAGGCCCATCACCGAAGCATGGAGGGCTACTCTCAAGAACACTCAAAGATGATATACATGGACATTAAACACTCATGTTAAACTCTAAAAAGCATGCCAAGAATGATGCCAAAACATGCTAGGGAATGGATGCAAAAATGGAAGGGATTCAAGGCCACAAAAAAGAGCATTGCTCAACACCTACCCCAAGCACTCATGGCGTGAACTAAGCAACCAAAAACAGAGTTTCTATGCATCAAAATACACCCCAAAACCCACTGATATGGTAGCCTCAAATGCCTAAGCATGGTATCATACACAATGACTCATTTCTAGGCATAAAAGAACAATCCTTCAAGGCATGAAAGGGATGATGAATGCAAGCATACAAGCATGGATTAGGGACTGAAATAGCATGAGAAGTGATTCCAAATCACTGAAATAACCCGACTAAAGCATGCTCATGGCTCACACCCTTAAGGCTCACAAGCCAAAATACAAAGGGGCTACCCTAAACATGGAAAATATGACCAAAATAGTTCCCAACAGACCTCAAGCATGGTAAGACATGGCTAAGAACTTCACAAAGTTAGGCCAAAACATAAGAGCATGGTAGACTAAATACATGATGCACTTCTAGTTTAAAGAGAGGAATACAAAGCAAGTATATTAAGCATGGAAGGGGTCACTAATCCGACCAAAAACAGAGGCATAATATGACCCAATAACACCCAAAAAACCTCTGAAATGAAGCCAAGAACAACTAATCATACATGCTACCCTTATGGGCCAAAAATGCAAACAAAAGAGAGAGACCAAGGGAGAGGGGTGTCCCTCCCCTATGCAAGACTTCAAAACCCCTTCTTTACAACTGAAAATCCACTGGATTTCAGTGGTGAGAAGGCCAATACATAAAAGTCTCCAAAGCTTATCAAAGAGAGCACAAAAAGGGCCAAACAAGGCCTAAGAGGGGGAGGTCGACCCCCAACACCAAAATGACCTTAATGAAAGATCTTAAGCACGCAAATATAAGAATTGTTTCAGTTATACACAAAGCTTAAATCAGTATGCAAGATAGGTTAAAGACTAGTGCAAGATTGGGGAATATAAAGTAAATAGTGTTACCCTTGAAGAACACTTCAAGAACAGCAAGCTCAGCCCTCTTCTTCTGATCAAAACCAACCCAAAGCTCGAAGAATAAACCCTCAAGACCTCCAAAGTTGAAGTATGGTGTAATAGCAGGTGACTTAGTACAAAACTAAGAACTAAATACACTTTTAGACCCTCAAACACACACAAAATGAAGTGAGAGAAAGAGAGGGAGATATGGAGAGAGAAGATTTATATATCAGAATATGTATGTTTTAGGTCTAATTTTTTGTTGAACCCTCCAAAGGAGGAGGAAGGTCTCCTTATATAGACAAGACCAAAAGCTTAAAGCTTCTAAGGAAAGCTAACAAAGGGGTCAAGGCTTCCTAAAGAAGCCAAGGCAAAGGGGCCAAGGCTTCCTTAGGAAGCTGAGATAGGCGTCTAAGCTTCTTGAGGAAGCTAAGACAAAGGTTTAAGCTTCCTCAAGAAGCTAGACCAAAAGGGTGCAAAAGGTGCAAGTTCCTCCATACACCCGTACGGAGGACAAATCCGTGCACTCCAGCTGGCACAACTGGCATGCACTATGCCTGAGAAAGGCAAAAAGGTGGTACCGGCCAGAAAAGGAGTCTACCGGCCAAATAAATGGTCGGTCGACCACACAGAGTGCCGACTGGCCATCACCAATGGCCGGTTGCAAGAAGACACGGCCGGTGGCCTCAAGCCATGGCCGGTGAGGCGTGGGGATGGTCAACAAGCCATTCTCTACCTCTCAAAGCAAAAACAAACAATTGTTTGGTCCAACCAAGCGCAAGACAACCGAGTTGAGAGATCCTGAGGCAAGGCGCGCAGCTGAGACCTCCGGGAACTCAAAACGAACACGAACATGGATGATCACCGAGTGTTCAAACGGTGACATCCGAGTCTTGAGGACAGTCAAAAATGGGGTGTCTACACCACCATTCTGCACGATATGATCCACAAAGAGGTCAAGGTGTACGTGATGACATGATTATCAAGTCCAAAGAATGAGAGGGCCATTACACCGCGCTAGAGAAATTCTTTCAACAGATCAAAGAATGCAGATTGAGGCTGGAGCTGTAGAAATGCACCTTCGGGGTGACAGTAGGGAAAATGCTGGGATTTCTGATCACACAAAGGGGCTTATTGGTAGATCCTTCCAAAATCAAGGCCATCTTAGAAATGCCACCACCAAGGACTGAAAAGGAGGTGCATGGCCTTCTGCGTAAAGTGCAATTCATAAGACAGTTTACTTCCAAATTAACCTGGACTTGTGAACCACTATTTGGTCTCCTAAATAAGAGAAAAAAATTTCGAGTGGACGATCGATGTCAGTTTGCCTTTGAACAGATTAAACAGCACCTTCAGAATCCACCTATGTTGTCACCGCCAGATCCGGGAAAGCTTTTGATTCTATACCTGTCGGTAACATATTTGACCATGGGGTGCATGCTTGCTTAGGAATCTGAAGAGAGGGTGGAGAAGGCCATTTATTACTTAAGCAAGAAGATGCTGGATTATGAGACCCGTTACACTCCTTTGGAGAAAGCTTACCTAGCCTTGGTATGGGCTGCCAGGAAGTTGAGGCACTACTTGTTAGCTCACTCTGTAATGCTGGTTTTGATATTAGATTCCATCAAATATCTTTTTGAGAAACCAGTGTTTACAGGTAGGCTAGCCCGTTGGTTGCTTCTTCTCCAAATTTGATCTAGAATTTGTCATCCGTAAGTCGGTCAAGGGAAAAGCTATGGCAGAATTCCTGGCGGACCATCTAGTAGAAGGAAATGAGGCAGTAGAATACTTGTTCCCAGACGAAGACATTCTGCACGTGAAAGAGGAAACTTGGATGATGTACTTTGACGAAGCATCTAATCAATACGGTTATGGGATAGGTGTGTTGCTAATTGTCCCCGATGATTCCCATATACCCCTAGCCTTTAAACACCGGTTCAAAGTGTCCAACAATGAAGCACAATATGAAGCATGTATCGCTGGTTTAGAAGCTGTCGCAGAACTAGGGGCAATAAGGTTGGACGTCATCAGGGACTCGAACTTGGTTGTTTCTCAAGCAAACGGAGATTGGCAAGTTGAATAAGAGAAGATGAAGGTTTACCATCAGACCCTGGATGTGCTGATTTCGAGGTTTGAAAAACTAACATTTACACACCTGCTGAGGGAGAACAACTGGTTCGCTAATGCTTTAGTAACTCTATCTTCTATGGTAGACATCCCACTTGGAGTCTGGATGCGTCTGATCATTATTGAATAGAAGCACACACCCGCTTATGAGTCCATTGTCACGATAGATGAAGTGCAAGAAAAAAGCCCTTGGTATTATGATATTTGGAACTTCTTGGAAAAGGAAACATGTCCACCAGGGGCAAATGCCAGATACAAATGGGGTATACGATGTTTGGCAGTCCAGTTCATCATCTGCAGGGGTAAACTTTATAAGAGAGGTCATTTGGGAATGCATAAACTATGGGTTGAAGAAGAGGAATCAAAGCACCTTATAGAGGCTATCTACATAGGAGGATTGTATTAGTTTTGTACGGTGATGCCACAATGTCAGATCCATGCCAATCACATCAATATCTCGCCGTCAAAGCTGTACAATATGACTTTGCCATGGCCTTTCTCAGTCTAGGGAATTGATGTTGTTGGTGCAGTCTCGCCGAAAGGGTCAAATGGGCAAGAGTATATTCTGGTGGCGATTGACTATTTTACGAAATGGGTGGAAGCTCAATCCTATGCAGTGCTGAAGGCATCGCATGTGGCCAAGTTTATCAGAAACAATATCATCTGCCGGTACAGGGTTCCGAACGAGATCATCTCAAATAACAGCTCACATTTCAAGAAAAAAGTGGTAGATCTGCTTAAGAAATACAATGTGGCTTTTCACAAGTCCTCAACATACAAACTACAGACTAATGGAGCTGTTGAAGCTACTAACAAGAACATCTGGCGGAAGATGGTGGAAACATACAAGGACTGGTTGGATAAACTACCATTCGCACTTTGGGGCTACAGAGCGTCAATTCGAACATCCACTAGGGCAACCCCCTATTTGTTAGTATATGGGATGGTGGCTGTTCTGCTAATTGAAATCGAGGTGCCATCGCTGCGAATTATGGCTAAGTGTTAGATAGCAGAGGCAGCTTCGCAACAGAGCAGATTTGAGGAGTTGATGCTGTTAATGAAAGAGGACTGAGAGCATTGTATCATGTTCGAGGGTACCAATGCAGAATTGCCAGGGGTTTTAACAAAAATGTTTAGTGCAAAAATCTCAAGGAATGAGACATGGTGCTCAAAAACAACCGAGCTCCCATTCATGACCCTAGGGGCAAGTTCAGACCCAATTGGACTAGTCCTTACGTCATCAAATCCATCTGGTTAGGAGGGACGATTATTTTCATAGACCTAGATGGCCTGGAGTTTTCATAACTAATTAATATGGACAAGTTGAAGAAATATTATCCTTGAGAGGCTTGTTGGGCCGAAAACCCAAAAGGGCGACCTAGGCAAAAGTTAGAGCATGACAAATTAGAAATAAAGAAAAACTGAGCTCGCAAGGTTGAAAACCCTAAAGGGTGACTTTGGCAAAAGTTAGAGCGCAAAAGGAGAGAGTTAATACTCAAGTGAACCTAAACAGAACTATGTAAGGCCTGATTCCCATCTTTGGGATACGTAGGCAACTTCATCTTGAAGTTTGGCCGTAATCATCTCCAACTCAACTGTCCTGTCCATTTGTCTGATCAGGTTGTCTTTGTTCATTATCTGTGAGCTTGGTTGTGATATTAATTTCGGGCAAAAAAGCCGGTATATGCAATCTGGGGCAGTTATGATCTTTTGATTTGGGGTTGTACATCTTGAGGATCGATTCTGTGCATGTCAGGTAGTGATCAATTTCAAAAATGGTTTTGAAAAGTTTTCATAAAAGTTGATTTTTCTCAAATTTTACTTTTTACAACTTAGACCATTTTGGGACCAAAAGGAAACATTTTAGTACTCGCAACTTTAATTTCATTGATTTCAAAATAAAGTACATTCTCTAACTCTCTGATACAAATCAAATTTGCTTTTACATCATAAAACTTGAGAAGAAAGGTTAAAGCAATAAACTAGGGCCATGTGAGTCAACTGTTCTTGCACTCTCTGCTCGTACTTGCGGAAGCTTCTGTAGCCAAAATTGGCCCAACTTGTGCCTTATCCTCAAGCCAAGCCAAGCACTCGCTAGAAAGGACAGAACTGAAGCTAGGGGTAGGGACCAGAAGCTCTCTTGTCCTCCAGGCAGCAAGATATCGAGTTATATATGAAGCACGAAACAGAACCGAAGCCGGGTATTCTACCCCCTTCTCTAGGTATGTCTGATCATGTCCAAACTGACATCTAAACCGAAAGGAAAAGTAGAACACGCAGTGTGTAAGGCCAATCAACTCAATACCTGGCTATCAAGACATGTTGTAGCTCATCTCATTCAAGTTAAGGCAGGGGCAACACAATTTTGTTTTCATTTTATGGTGCTTATGTGGAAAAAACAAAACACTTTCATAAAAACTGCGAGGTTCTAATCTGATCATGGTTTTTTACAAAAGGAGTACAAATTTGAAAAGTGAAAGTAAAACCTATATGAAGCTATACATGTGCTAAGCTACCAAACTAAAAGAAACTAAGCAAAAAGTAAAAAAATCGACGCCAGTCATCTTAAACTCGAGCGGCCCTCTTCGTCTTCTTCCTAGGAGAGGACTCAGGGGCACTGTCTCCATTAGCATTGCTTTCATAATCAAACTCTAAGGCCAAACTAGTCTCCTCATCCCCACTCCCTACTTCAGAGCCAACCTCGACATCATCTCCGCTCCCTAACCCCGAGCCAATGTTATCACCTCCACTCTTAGATGACTCAGAATGTCGACTCACTGCCTCTTCAAAGTCGTTGGTCTCGGCATCATCGTCACTTAAAATAGGTTTCGAGGGACTGCTCCGGCCTTGAGCACCACTGTCTCTGCCTCGACCACGGTGCACATCTCGGCCACATGTTAGGGCCTGTCTCTCTTTCTTCCTTGCTACTGAGAGAGGTGCTATCGGTACTGGTGCTGCTGCTGTCACCGGTGTCCTCAGTATAGATGGAATCTAAAATAATATAAAAAAAAGGGTGTCAACATATCAGATTCAGTGTATGTATTGTTGCAGGATGTAGTATGTAGAATGAATATCATGCGGAAACCAGATATAGTATGAGTATGGTATGCCAATGCAGTGTGTCAGTGCAGTGTGGGATGGTATGAATACTGCTGTGAGAGTGTCAGTATATAGTGGAATGATGGTAGTTTGGTGCACAATAGAGTTAGAACTGAAATGCATATCAAAATAGAGAAAAATACCTGAATATCATGGAGACCAAGCGGCGTCTCTCTCCTCTGCACCATGCCAATCAGAGAAGTAACCAGCTCGATGAGGCCCTTTGTACATTCTGAGGGTGCCTGCAAGTGCAATTGAATGATCAATATCTAGAATACTCAATTTGGAAAAGGAAACTGTGGGTTGCAAGTGGTAAAGTGTGGTCCATACCTGTGGTCCACCTCGAGCTCTGACATACCCGCGCGCTGCCTCTGCCGGCTCGATCGGAATTTGGTAAGTTGTCCTGGTCGGTCGCCGGCATGTAAGTATAGTGGGAATCGTTGGCCAACTGGCAACCTGTGCAATGGGAGGGTTCCCTCCAATACCGTCCTCGGCCTCCTGAGCCTTATATGCTAGGAGGGCTCTTGTTGCCTCGCCTGCGCGCATGCATGTCAGAGGGGACATGAGATGAGTCTGCATGAAAGTCGCATAGTCGCCCTCCACTCTGAAGAAGTCAGTATCTAGTCCCACCATGAACAAAATAATTGCCTCAACTAGGAGGCCATCTATTGTCCGCATAGACGTTAGGGGTGGCATGGGAACAACCGAATCAGGCAAGCCTAGGGTTTGCCTTGTATTGCATGCTTGTAGTGTAATGGTCCTCATAGGTTTGAAGGTTTAGGCCTTAGCCACCAACCTATTTGAGATGATAGTGTTTATTTCTTGCTTTCCATACTTGTGATCACCTCTAATCACCTCTACAACCTCCCTCTTTTCTTGGCTTTTTCTTTGTTTTGAAAGTGGTTTCAAACCAATTGTTTGTTTAAGCATGAAATTGAGGCATTGTGCTTAATGGTTTAATCCCTTTGAGGGCTCATTACCAATAACTTGGTGTCTCTCTCAGGCCCAAAACAACTCTTGGATTGATGCTTCTTTCCCTTGGAGGACTTAAAGCTTACTATTGGACTTAAGGAAGTAATGAATGGTTGGTAATTAAAATGAAACAATTAAATTGGGACTAAAAATGATGCAAGACAATAAGCAATTTGGAGTTCAATCGGATGTCAATTGAACACATGGAAACTTGAGGCATTTCATACTTGCTAGTAACGAAATGGTTCAAGTTTCCAAGGTCAACCGCTTTCCTTGATCAATTATTGATAGGGAAGAGGTTTTGAGAGTCTTTAATTGTGCATTTATTGAAATTGTATCCCTTGATTGATAGGCCATCTTGCAATGAAATTGCATCGATTGATGGCTTGCGAATCAAGCTTACCACTCGTTTGAGCTGTTTGATGATAGGGAGGGGTAAGGTATACAAACATCTCCTGAGGATGCTCTGTTTGAGCTCTGTTTGTTCTCTATTGTAGCAGGAGGAACCAAGCTTTTTCTCGTCGGCAAGCCACTTTTTCTGGTCGACAGGCCACCTCTTTTGGATAGCAGGCTACTATTTGTGGCTGGTCGGCCACTACTTCTGGCCTGCCGGCCACTTTTGTCAAACACATGCAGTCCCTTTTTGGATCAGAATAGAGCAGAGGCTAAGGCGAAAAAATAGTGAAATGTTCTAATTGTGCAACAGAGGCATGCTGGTAGCACAACAGTGAGCTTTTTCGAGTGGAAATCCGCGTGCATGCATGAGCATTTCTTGCTTTCCGGGGCTGAGTAGTTAGAGTAGTTAGCTTAGCTACTATTTCTTTTGGATTGTATTCATGTTGTAATTAATTAGTTAATTCTAATTTGTAATTAATTAATTAGTGTAATTAATTAGTTAGTTCCATAGAATAGTAAAATTTGGTGTTGTAATAATTAGCTAGTATAGTTAATTTATTCGATTTGTGATAGTTAGTTAATTCGTAGTAATTAGTTAGCTTATTTGGACCCTAATGTGTGAGGGAACAATTGTAATAATGTGTATGTCTTCCAACCCCACGTCTTTCTTCCTTTTATTTACTTGCTTATGATGGTTAGTTTAGAGCATCATGTTTCTGTTAGCATTTCCCATGTTTTTATTCACTTGTCTTTCATGCATTGAGGCTCAGCACATCATTCTAACTTGCATTGTTAGTTAGCACTTCTTTGAATACGTGCTTTATCGCATGCCGTCAAATTGATTCATATGCCATATTAGTAGCCAAGCCTAGTAATTGCAAATTGTATGTAATGCATTAGTCATATTGCATAGTTTGGATCATGTATTTTTCTAACTCTTTTATCTTTTTTGGCTCGGAGTACTAGGTGAGCTTTTATTGTTTTGACATATTGCATGCGTCTGCGTGTTGCCATGACAAGTATTCTTTCCATGAGGCTATGTGTTTAAGTGATATATATATATATATATATTTGAATGCCTGTGGATGAAGGCAAATTGCTTGAATTGGAATGTTTCGATGACTGTACATATGGGCCCACTTTTTCAAGTGGCACATTCACAAACTCTTTTCAAAAGACAAACATGAAATCAAATGTTCCAATTTTAGCAAATTAGTCTATACTTGTATGTCCGTCACATTGTAAGTTAGCCCACTAAATCAGAACAAGAGCATATTATGTAAACAAGAATCACATCATGATTAGTAGAGGCCGATCTTTGATGAAGCGAGCGGGGGTGTTCAATTCATGACGTTCCCCTCTCGTACCAAAGTTCCCGAGCCGAGACACTCTTGGTGATGACGGATAAGTGGCCTTTGGCACAAGTCTCGGGTTTCCTAGATTTTCCAAAAATATTTAGGTGGCGACTCTGTATTTGGCAAAGCAGTCCATTTTTTGGCATTTTGATTTAAAATCGATTTTCCAAAAAAATTTGCCTGATTTGGACTTTTTTGTGTTTATCTATTTCACATTGCACTTGTGGAATCAGATTCAAAACCACAGGAGTCCAAACTGTAGGGCTTATCCTCTTCCGAAAGGAGCGCAAAAAGGCGAGCTACAACTTCTTATTGGGGAAAAATAGCTTTGCCTTATTTATTTATTTATTAAATTGTAGGCTATAATGTCAAGATGTGGCAAACCACTACAAGAAATTAAGGCTTTAAAGACAAATTTTTAGGGAAAAAAATAATTTGTCTGTAAAAATTATACTTTTAGAGACAAAATGAAAGATTTTTTTTTAAAAAAAAATAAAATTTAACCATATTATTATATTTTTAAGACAAAACTATTTGGTTGCAAAAGGGTTAATGACTTTTTGCCTACAATTTTGATTTGTCCCCAATAAACTCAACTCATACATTATTTTATTTTATTTTCATTCTTTCAACTTCAATAGTCGGGATTTTAGTTTATTTCTTGTAAATTTATAGTTGTGAAGATCTGTTGTTTGTTGTGGTTCACATAGATCTATTGTAAATTTCGTATTCCTTTTTGTTTTCATTTTGATATACAAATCTTTGAAATTGATGTTTTATTATTATTTTTTGTTTGTTTCGGAATGACATTGATTCTAGAGATTGTGTTTCTTCAATTTGTTTGCTCGAAACTTGTATTGTTTGGTTTCAATTTATACTCGAATTTGGTTTTCTGAACATTAGGATCTATTATTGTAGTATTGAAAGAAATTGAAGGAAAATTTGACATGGTTATATGGATTGTTTTTTTTTTTTTTTTCTAATTATTTTAGAGAATGAAATATTTTAGTTCTAAGTGACATGTTTCGGTTTTTAGATAAACTTTTACTCAAATTTATCCGACAATCAACTTTGACATGGTTCTGTTTTTAGATCAACTTTTACTCAAATTTAGGAGGGAAAAATCCTAATGAAATAAAATGAAGGCAAATTTGACATGGTTCTGTTATTTGATCTTTGAGTAACAGATGTTTTTTATATGAAACACTCCTATGCACAAAACAGATTTAAACATAAATTTGAGTAAAAGCTTCAATAATGAAAAAGTTGTAAATTTTGAAAATTTGAGCAAACATTTGAGTCTCCCTAGATTTGGGTTTTAAAAAAGAAAAAAAAAGAAAAAAAAAATAGAGGGTACGCTAATAGGATCTATTGATTATATGATCTGTCTACCTGCTCATGGAGCTATTATTGGAGCTTGGTTTGGGGCTTGGCCAATGCCACTTGATTGGGAAAGGTCGTGACAGGTATTGTTTTAACATTAAACTTGAAGGCAGTTTGTTAGTTTCTTATTATTTGCCTTGTATGTAGTTTATGTATTTTTTAATCATAGGATTCCTTATAAATTATTTTTATTGAGAATGATGGTTGATTCATGGGGGCTGATAGCCTGATACAACTTTTGTTTTTGCAAGCATCTCCGAATTTTACATCTCATCGATATCAGTTTAGGTGAACTATTTTCATTGGATCTATTTATTTTTGTATTAAGAAGGCATTACTTAGGGGATGGTGCGATTTTAAAAGCTTGATCAACTTAACACAATGTAGGTAAATTTAGCTCATGTGCACTTGATAAAGCTCAAGCATACATTTCTTTCTGCCAATTGTCAAAAAGACAATCTAGTTGAAATAAAGAATCAAATGCAATAGTCTCTTGTTATATAATAACATCATTAGCCTCCTTTTTGGTTTATGCTTTTTGTAAATATAGCTCAAGCTGCTATTTGGTTCTCTTCCTTTCATTGGTTAAACCTAGCATTAGGTTATTACCCTTCTATTCTAATTCCTATACCAATTGTATTTTGTTAATAGGAATGGCATGTTTGCGTGAGTTATAGAGCTATAGTTAGGTACTTGGTTGGAATTGTGGCATCTTTCTGTTTTATACTACTATGCAGTGACCAGCAGCATGTCAAAGCAGAATGGTTAGCTACATATATTTTCAAGATTCTGTTACTTTGGATTTGGAAATTTGTCCATTTTCTTCTTCTTCATCTCCTTTTCTTTTTTTTTACTAGGCTTATGAGATTTATCCACTTGACCTACAGTTGCGTGGATTTTTGTCGAGCATTTTGGGTTTGATGTTAATCTTAGTTTCAGAATTTAATCTTTCGTTAACTTTCATTGTACTTTAATACCGATCAATTTTCCAAAGTCAACTTCTTGATGTAGCAGATTGGTCGAAGAGGACCCTCTACTGATTCTTCTTCATAGTAAGTCATCTTTTGAGATCTATATCCGATTTCCTTTGTGGGTTTCTATACAGCAGCATTAAGTAATTTACACATTTAGCTTGTGATTGACAAAATATACACATTACATTAGCATTCCCTCTTAGCATTCCAATATGTTGCAAGTAAGATACAGTTTTCAGTCTTCATTTCCAAGCTAGCCATCCCACAAACTGAACTTTTTTCTTTCGAATCATGATTTTGGGTAAGCAATTAGAAGGAAAAGAAATTATATCTTCAGTGTTTACTGCTATGATGTCCTGCAAGCTTGGTCTAAGCTCTCAGTTCTATGCAGGTCCTACAAGCTTGCGTTGATTTGAAGGCTCGGGAGCTCTCTGATTTTGAATTCCATTTCAATGAAGCCCTTGAGAAGAAGATGCAATGAGCTATTCTGTTGTGTAGGTAGATACAATGGCAATTTACAATTTGTTCATTGAATAGTTGAACGCTATAAACAATGCTTATAGCACTAGCTTTACAAATTGGAAATTATACTTTTGAAATCGGTCAGTTTATGATATACAATCCATATATTACGTACTAATGAATCAGAGCATGGATAATGATTTACCTTATTTTGTTTGTGAAAATGCATTAGGAATTCCACATTAATCAAACAAGTTATGGTCAAACTCTCAAATGAGCTATTAGGCCCTGAAGTGAACTCTTTAAATATGCTCAAACTCTCATATGAGCTATCAGCCACATTTTTGACCTGTTATGGAGGAACGTGGCCCCTCCAAAGTTGCAGATGGTGTTTCTATTATTTTGGTTGCTATATTATTGTTATGCTTTTGATTATTTGATTTTTTGCTAGAAATGTCAAAGTCAAATTGCTTTCTTTTGGATGTTTGTGATGATATATTAGAATAATTGCTGATAATAAATCAGCAGATATGAATGAAAGTTGTTCTGGTATTTCGTTCTTTGATATTTGTTTGCTTGCTGAGAAATAGAAGGAAAAATATTGAAAATATCATTTAAATCTTATGTTGTATGTTGTTGCAATCAATATAGCTTTTTGTTTTGCTGATCCAAAAAAAAAATAAAAAATAAAATTGCAAATTTTTTTTTTTTCCAGAGACACAAGTTTATTGTTGATGCAAAAGTTATATATGAGTAATGCTACAAAATCAAAAGGCATATATATATATAATCAAATTTTTAGAGACCAATTTTAGTTGTCTCAAAAAAAAATTATACCTTTTAGAGACCTCTACTAGTCGTCTCAAAAACTAAAACTTTAAAGACCAATTTTTGTTGTCTCAAATTTTTTTTTTTTTTTTTTGCCATAGTTTGTAATAGACATTTAAAGACAAATTTTGGTAATAGACATTTAAAGACAAATTTTCGTTGTTTCAAAATCAAAACTTTTTGCAACCACATATTTTTGTCTCTAAAAGTCTATTTATAGTGACAAATGCAAAATTTTGTCTCTAAAAGTCAATTTTTGACTTTTCCGGACGGGCTATTGGAGACAAACCTTGTGACAAACAAAATTAGTTGGCTAAAGTTTTTTCCAACAACTATTACACTTTTAGGGACATAACAAATTTATCCCTAAAGAGTTCATTTCTTGTAGTGCACCCATTTTCATGTTAGGTATGACAGTTCAAAATGTGCAATTTGTGAATTGTAGCCTAAGCATGCTCCACTTTGATGAGAGTTGACTGAAGAAATTGTTTGATGATGTTCTGAATTAAATTGCTTGAGCTAACCTATGAAGGTGTCAACTAGAATTCTGGACAGTATTAGACTATGTTACATGGATTCAGGTACGGATGTCGGATGTGGGTGCGTATCAAGAGGTTGGACTCATCAAGTCTCAAATTTAAGTGTATGAGGACTCGACAAAAAAAGGTCATATTTTTATATTTTTAATCTATTATGTGAGATGAAATTGTAACGCCCTCAAAATAATAACATTAAACCCATCAATATAGACATGCATGGATATATAAAAGTTCCACATTCTTCTATTCATCAGAGTTCCATTACCAAGAGTATTACATGTTAACGACAACAAGCAAATGCCCTAAAGGCTTATAGCTTTCCAAGTTAACACTTGATTACAACAAAAGAGTACTAACTCATTTACACATTAAGCCATTGGCTTGAATTTACATGTAATACATCAAGAAACTAAACAACAAAGTTTGCCCGCCTCTAGCCTCCCAAGCTACGTCCTTGGAGGTGACATGCTACCTGTACCTGAAAATGATATTCTCATATAGGGTGAGCCACAGCCCAGTAGAGGTATGCTAAACACAGTATGAGCAATGACTAAGACTTTAGCAATTGATAAATGTTCAATTTTCATAAACCAATTCATAATCCATTTCCATTTCTTATCAATTTCACAATTTCCACCAATGGCTCAGAACCTGGCCAACCACTTATATGAGACAAAGACTCATATTAAACATTTTCCGTTTTTACAATAGATAAACACACTAGTTATATCACTATCTCAACAGATAAACATACAAGCTGTATCCACATTTCAACAGATATGCATATTAGCTATATCAACACTTCCAATGACAAGCATATGAGCTGTATCAACACATTTTCTGACAAGCATATGAGCTGTATCAGTGGAGTCCATCCCCTATCTCCTCCCAAACAACATCCGGTTTAGAGGTCCATCCCCTATCTTCCCCTAAACCGTGGAGTACATCCCCTATCTCCTCTCACACACAGACAATGCATATATACACAAAGGTCATATACACAATCAATCAATACATAACGTTAATGTATCCTATCAACCGTCATACTCTATGACATGTCCAACTGATTAGTTTTAGTTTGCCTAATCATCATGCATTGTCTACAACAATCAAAATTACCCTCCACCGGTAGCCCAAGCAATTATTTCTAAATAGATAATAAAAGCTCCAACAGATAAAATATTAATGCTTTCAAAAGCGAGCGATTTATAAATCCAACTCCATCATTTCACAACATAATGAACCAATTTCATTATTTCAACACAATTCCATAAGTTCACAATTTTCCCAAATTAATTATGTTGATTAATTTATACCACAAATTAGGGTTTTCTACCCCCTTTCCCAATATTGACCCAATGGCCTAATATCAACAACCAACAACTATATCATCACTTTGAAACCCAAAATACAAGTTATGAGCCCAAAATCACAAAACCCGTTTTACACATTTTGAAACCCTAAGTCCCAAAATTTCCCAAGTTCAACACTCTATCAAAACAACTACAAATTTAGGTCAAAGACCATAAGAGTGAGTAGAAATCCCTACCTCAAAAGATGACAACCAACGAAGAAGATGATGAAAACGAACTTGCTCCAAACCACGAGTTTCTCGGATCAAAAGATAGCTCTCGACGATCAACAACTCTTTTGTAAAGGTCAAAGGTGAGGAAAACACCCTAGCTAGATCAATATCTAGAGAGAAGGCAAGGTTTTAGAAAGAGAGACTCTCAAATGCCCTTTTTCAGAAAAGTAAGAGAGAGAAAGAATGAGAAAAAGTGATTTAAAACAGCCCCACAGCCAACTGATATATGACATTCCCGCTCGAGCGGAAAACACAACGCTCGAGCGTCAAGAACAAAAACTAGGTCCGCTCGAGCGCAAAAAGGCCCGCTCGAGTGCCAAGACACAAGAATAAAGCACATCCGCTCGAGCGCCAAGACACAAGAATAAAGCACATCCGCTCGAGCGCGAAAACCAGTTCGCTCGAGCGTAGATTTCCCCCTCCCAGAACTTACACCGAGAAGGTACTACCCGTTCGAGCGCCAGAGTACCCGCTCGAGCGCCACCGCTCGAGCGTAAAGAAACCATGAAATTGTATCATATGTAACATACAGCGTAAAAAATGTGTTTTATAGCAATTACACAACAAATGATACATGTAAGATAGTGTTAAATACAAATATATGAGAAAAGTCCAATGGAAAGTATCAGACACATATCCAACACCCTTGTCCGAGTGTCGGGTGTATGCCACTGATATTTGATTTATTTTGAAAAGTCCATGTAACTTAGGTATTAGATTTATCGTCACATTGTTAGGTTTTAATAGTTTCATGATCTGAATTGTTTCTTGAGGTGCTTAGACATCAGGATCATAAT
Source organism: Camellia sinensis (assembly GCF_055761805.1). Taxonomy (NCBI): domain Eukaryota; kingdom Viridiplantae; phylum Streptophyta; class Magnoliopsida; order Ericales; family Theaceae; genus Camellia; species Camellia sinensis. Next base: position 59,083,465 of record NC_138962.1, read on the forward strand.
AGTTTTGTTTCTTCCTGATCAGATCCAATCACTGCAACAAAAAAGAGTTTTTACGACGCGCAATGCACGTCGTAGACCCCTTCTACGACGTGCAGCGCGTGTCATATTATGACCAGCCATAGAAAGTCATTCACTTTCAATGACATGCTTTGTACGCCGTTAAAACTATTTAACGGCAAATTTTGTGCGTCATTATTGCTTTTTCTACATCCTATAGTATGCCATTAAAAACTATTTAACTTTTTTAACGACAGATTTTGTGCGTCGTCGTCACTTTTTCTATGACTACTTTTACACACCGTTAATTGGTGAGACAAATAATGACACTGATTGCGTGCCGTAAAATATGTAATACAACAACTTATTATACCTGCCGTAGAATATGCAGTTTTTTTTTTTTTTTTTTTTTTATATATAAATTCAACAGGTTCTATTTGACCAATTTTGTACAATCTAACAAATATTACAAACAAACATCACAAAACATCAATCAACCACCAAAATATTGTTTGAAACATTAAAAAGAAACTATATCCATAAATTATAAATATTCAACAATTGTCTATACATTCCAAACTTTCGAAAACTATATCCTTAAGTTCTAAATTGTACAAAAGTTTAAGCCATCCAAAACTATACATATCTAACTTTCTAAATATGTCGACAACTATTAAGAGATTATTTAAAATTACTGACAACAGTTCCCATGGCAGTTGCAACTGTAGCAAATCCACTTGCTCCTATCACAAGGACGAGGGTGCCCAATGTATGTGTTAAGGCACCTAAACCCGCGGCAATAGTTTGAGCAACTAACCCTGTTGCATTTCTTGTCTGCATGACAAAGGAAACTTCACATAAGTACAAAAACCAACTCCTTAGGGACAAAAATATTTCTTGAGGTATTAACAAATGATCAAGAAATTTTAAAATATCAACAAAACATTTCCAAAATTAATAAAATAATTCAATGTCCCCATAAAAGCAATGTCATAATGAAAAATTAGCAAAAATTCAAGTAAATACTAAAAGGGCTTAACCAACTATTTATAGGATAAAAGACCCAACTAACTCTTATGGTACAAAAACATAACAACCATACTAATTGTAACTGCATCACTTATAGCCATCTGCAGAGATGCCATACATTCCAAGAACATGTTGAGATAGTAAACTAGACAAGTGTGTCCATATCAATTCCAGGGTAGGCCTTGTCCAACAAAGTTAAATCTTGTATCCACTTATTATACATCTAACCTAAGGATGGATGTAAACGTGAGGATCAATGTAGGGGTCCGGTAGTTTAAATTGATGTTCTTGCATTTCTTGCTAATATATGCACATGAGAAGTCAATGATAAGAGTCCATGCCAAGGAACAAAATAGAAACCCATGTATCCATGCAAACGCCCCAAATCATAAAGATTGCTAAATCCAAACGATAGAAGAAGAAACAATGGCAAAATCAGAAGTAGATCTCCCGTCAGTGAAAATACCTTCACTCCTAATGAAAATGTTGGAACTTTCCAAAAGACATCCCTCAAACTATGCCGTACATAAACATTAATTCCTTGTCCATCCCGTATCATTGGCTTACCAATACAACCATTGATTCCTACAGCCATGTTGATTCCCAAAATCTGCAATATTATAGCTAAAGATAACATTACTTCACTACTTCAAGTTTAATGTCTGAACCAAGACTTCAAACAGAAAGAAATACCTCTGCATCAAGAACATCAAGATGGACAGCTGGAAGATCTTTCTCTGGGCATCCATGCCAATGAAATTCATTTCTCACTTGCAGCTGGCCCAGATGAAGTTGCATGAAACTGCAACAATAAATACAAAAGAGTGAATCAATACCCAATAATACTTAATATTAAAGATATATCTCAATTGCACGAAACAGAAGCAGGGACGGGGTGGGGGCGGAGATAGGGGAGTGAGGGCTCATAAAGGTGTCTAAGGTTGTGAATGCCTAAATATATTAGTATATTGTAAGAAAAAACTATTGCTTAGTTGTAGTAAATATGTTAAATTATGAATAACTATTGGAGAATAGTGTCAAGTTCTCAACTGAAAATTGTTATTATTGTAAATATAAAAAATATAAAAAATAAATTGTAAATACAGAGTAGTAGTATAAATTTAAGTCATTTTTTTCCTTCTAATGGTTGCAATACATTTTTATTTTGCTTGATAAATGTTCTTTTTGTTTCTTTGGGATTCATATGTTCGAGAAGTTTCATCTCAGTTGAGAACGTGGTTCTTTCTTGATGGGAATGAGATTCTAACTTGATTCTTACTTTGAAACACAATTCTAGAGCAGATTTGTCACCCCTAGTAGGAGGTTTCTACAACTAAGAGCTATATACTACTAGGGAAACAACACTTTTCCACATTATGATTGTGACTTAGTTTTTGAAAGTAACAAAAGAGAAGGGAAACTATAACCAAAAGTCAACCTCAACAAATTGAAGGAACATCTCAATTGATGGGCAACAAGGCAGTAAAACAGAATAAATTCAAGGAATCATTAAGCAAAAAAATAATAATTTGGAGAAGAAGAAAAACAAAAATGACTACATTAAGAGACATGTCAGAACTATTTAGATACCAAACCCGCATAAGTCTCACATAATGTCTATTATTCCCTTCCCACAAAGCATTCAAATATGTTTTTATACAAAACATTCAGTTAGATAATTTTATGTAATTTTTGGACCTAGCACGACACATGTCCCAAAAGGATAAAGGTAAGAAGAGAACACAAGTACACAAGGAAGAGTGTTCTGACACAAAAGTGAGTATGAATAAACTATCCTGCAAATACTTGTATAGTTTTGTTATTAATGCATAAAATGAATTTTTATTTAAGTTTCTAAGGAGTTACTTGAATTGGCATATTTGGGTGACTAGTACTTTCAATATCTACTACTCATCTTAATTTTGAATATCTTAGCCAAATCTTACTAGGCCAAATCGAAAGCCAAGGCCCTACTTGCAGCTTCTTTATCAAATTCATTGTTTGTCAATGGCTCATAATTGAATGCACAAATAAAGTATAATTTAAGAAAACTTACTGTAATTTACCATTCCAAAGAGAAATTCTATTTTTTGTTTTCTACTTCAAGATTTATCCTCCTCCTTTTGTCTGCTTTCTTCCTTGCGAAATCACAAGTTGGATGTATTCAAAATTGGCATGCACATAATTACAGTTGATGGCATATGGAAAATAATGAACATTCCAATGTTTAATTTCCTCTAATTTTGTTTCTTTATTTGCTCTATTTTATTTATATTCATGCACTTAATTATATTATTATTTATTTAGTTAACTGTATTGTCATATATATATATATATATACATATTATGACACTTTTGCTTTGTGTGATCAACACAATGAAAAAATAGCATATTCTAACTAGACCAGCCTCTTTGGTTGTATTTTCCTTCTTGGTTTTTCACTTTCATGCTTTCGAAAAAAAAAAAATAAATAATAATTCCAAGCAGGCACATCTTTTTTATTTTTGTGCAAAAACAATTTAAAAATATTTTTTAGTGTTTTTTTAAAAAATGTAGGTTCAAACTGTTTAGTTTAATTTTCATAATCGACTTTTTGAAATATTTTCAAAAAAGCTAAAAACCAATTTGGTTTAAAATAAAAATGAAAATACACTTAAAAAATTTCACATGATTTTAACTTTTTTTTAGGGTCAGAAAAAGATAAAATTTTGAAAGTGATTTTGATGGTGAACTAGCTGACATATATTGGTGGGTTTGGAAAAACTAAACCAAATATCACACCATTAATATTTTCTTTTCACTTTCTGAATAGATTAACTATCTAGAAAGTGAAATAATAAAGCATATGGGATCGAAACTCTGGGCCCACAGCTTCTTTCATAATTGAATGTCCAGAAAGAAACTTGACTCTAAACAAACTAGAAAGTGAAGAATGTTTCGTAATTAGAGAGAGCTTGAATCTGAAAAAAAATTAAGAGAGATAAAATCAAAAAAATGGTAAGTTACCCTATTATTTTCTCCATTGTTCGAAATAGGGGAAGAGTGTGGAAGTGTAGTCGTGGGCGATGAATTTGCCATGGTTTGAAGCCTTCATTGCCATTGATGTCTGAATTTTCTGCATCTGAGGAACATTCCCATAGAGAAAAGAAGGCTGAGGTCCTTTGATTCCTTGCTTTCGGAGCTTCCATCAGAGCCTTTGAGGTTTTAACCATATAGTGTTAAAGAGGTACAAGAAAAGGCAAACCAGAAGAGCTGCAAAAACTATTAAAGAGAAGCTTTGCACAACAAAGAAAATAGAAAGAAGAAGCCTATGAATCCACTGTATTTTGGCTGCACCAACATCGATTTCATTAATCAAATTATCAAATACAATTTAATGAGGCCTTTAACTCTTTGATGTATACCAAGAGAATACTAATGTGATAACCTTGTTCCGTATTATGCTAATTGGTCCTTATTATGAATGTGATTATGTGTTTGATATAATTTTGTGTGCCAATTATGTAAAAATATGTGGTTTTGAATTTCTATCTGTTCACCATAGGAATATATGTTTGATTATCTGCTTTGGAAATTAAATTGAAGGCCCTATCGGCCACAGAAACCGAAATTGATTGCACCATTGTGATTGGCATAATTTTTAGAGCCTACGGTGAAATTTAATTGAAAATTAATTCGGATCAGAATAATTAGATTCAGAACGATTAATTAAGTACACAATTATTTAATATTGATAATTTTGATTAGTGGGACTTACATAAAATGGCACTATGCACTCAACTTCTCTCTTTATTTCATTTTGGCTGAAATCACTCTAAGGAGAGAGGGAGAGGCCAGCTTAGAGAGAGAGGAAGAGCTCAAATTGAGATTTTGATCTTGAAGCTTGAATTAATTGAAGTCCAATTCAAGATTTGACCATAATTTGGAAGATTGAGCTTCTAGGTGAGTGATTGATTATGAATTCATCGGTTTAATGTTGTAATTTTGTGAATTCAAAGTTGAATAAGGATCAAGAACATGAATTAAATTGATTATGATGAAATTGAGTTGGTTTTGTTGAATTTAAAGCTTATATGTGCATGCATGTGAGAAATTGCTTTGAATTTCCATGTTTGAGCAAAAAGTGTGTAATCCATGTTGAATTTTGATTGAAGCCCATATATTTGATCATCTCTTCACCAATTAAGGTGAGAATAGTGAGTATATCCCACATGCAAGTGCAAATCATGGAGGTGTGAGCCTTGAATATTTGAATTTGGTATGTTGGTGATGAGTTTAGAATAACTTGGTGCATGCATGTATTTAATCCATGGGAATTGAGCTTCTTAATGTTGTAATTTGGTGTTTGTACCATGCTCATACATGTATATGTGAAGTTTGAGCCAAAATCATACGTTTAGAGCCTTTGAATATCAAGTTGAAGCTCAAGAACAAGTTCTGGAAAATCCAGAAAATTTGATGTCCGCTCGAGCAGGAAAACCACCGCTCGAGCGTAAAATTCGGGCTCCCAGTATTTTCTGCAGACATGATGTCCGCTCGAGCGGGGAGCCATGTAGTGAGGCCTTCAGCTCGAGCGCCCGACTTCACGCTCGAGCATAAATATGACATAACCAGTACTTTTGCAGGCCTCATGGGTTCGCTCGAGCGGGGAAGTCCACGCTCGAGCAGGGACCCCTATTTTTGAAATTCTGTAATGATGTCCTATGTTTCGTTTTCTGTTCTCTTTCACTTCTAATTACTCTTAGGCATGCATTGAGCATTATGAATGAATTAAAAGGGGTAAGAAAGAAGCCTAAAGAGGAATATATTAATTAAGAACGGATTGAATTGTTTGTGACCCTTTGTGTTCATGGAATGTGTATGGTCGAGCTCCAGGGCAAATCATCCAGCTGATCACTGTGAGTAATATCTTATTAAACATATCTGAAGTATGTTATTTGTCCAATTGCTTACTTTTATGTAAGTCTTATAAGTCTGTTTATCTGAACGGAGGACAAATGTTTACTATGCCAAATGAATGGGCCAGAGGCCAGTATGATCTGAATGAAAGTATGAATCGGCCAGAGGCCAGTAAGATCTGAATGAAAGTATGAATGGGCCAGAGGCCGGTATGATCTGAATGAAAGTATGAATGGGCCAAAGGCCAGTTTGACATAAGAATGTGAATGGGCCAAAGGCTAGTTTGACCTAAAAAGTATGATTGGGCCGAAGGCCAATTTGACATGAACGAAAGACAAGTGGGCCAAAGGCCAGTTTGGCATGAATAGATTGGGCCCGAGGTCATCCGATGTGTTTGGAACCGCAGTTATTTGACCTACGTATGAATATATGTATGTATTAGATAAAAATATGAATTGGGCCTCAGGTCGTTCGATATATATTGGTTGGTCCAATGCATCTCCTTTATTCGATATTATTCACTAGGCTATCGCTCATTGTAACACGTCTGCGGGGGGAGGGGGGGACCTCGCGCTACAGTTCGGACTCTCGATTTGTGTCATGGTTCTTAATCTGAACCAAAGAGTCCAAATCTGGCAAATCGTTTTGAGAAACAGATTTTTGAAAAAGTAGTGCCAAACATGGACTGCTTTGCCAGATACAGAGTCGCCACCTAAATATTTTTATGGGGGAATTTAGGAAACCCTGACTCGGTGCCGTAGGCCACATGTCCGTCATCACCGGAGTTGTCTCGGCTCGGGAGCTAGGGTACGATTGGGGAAGGTCAGCTATGAGCACCCCCTCTCGCCCGATCTGAAGATCGGCCTCTACTAACCGTGATATCTAATTTTGAAAACATTACATGTTCTTAATCCATTTATTAGCCTAGAATTACTATGTTATGCGCACAACACACAAGTATAGACTAGATTGCCTAATTTGGAAATAAACATTGCATATCTGTTTGCTTTGGAAAAATGTTTTGGAATTTGCTACTCGCATGTAGGCTAAAATACGAATTTCAACGAGTTTTCCCAACTCAAGCAATCCAACCTTCACCCACAGGCATTCAAACAGTTTATAACACGTAAGCATCTAGCCGTATGGCAAACATACTGTCATGGCAACACTTGCACGCATGCGGTATGCTAAAGCAGGAAAATACTTACATAGTACTCCGTGCCAAAACAATAAACTAGTTAGCAAACATGCGTGATCCTAGTTCATGTTAGAGTGGCTAATGCAACGCATGTAAAATGCAATTAGAGTAGGCTCGGCTAACCTAAGCATGGCATGTGAAATGCAGTCAATTGATGCACGTATTCAATTTGGAATTAAAGTACAAATGTAGTTAGCGTGATGTACCAAGCCCGGTGCATGCAATACAAATGCATGAATGCACGCATGCATAGCATAAGGTATGCTAATTTAAACGTGCCCTAATACTAACCATCAAAGCAGGTAAGTAAAAGGGAAGAAAGAAGTGGGGATTGGAAGACATACACACCACTCACACACACTTATTACAGATTTGCCCTCGCTCGGAGGGACCGAATAAATATTACAAATAATTAACTACGCAAGCTAATTAAATATTACAAATTAATTAATTAATTAACAAATTAACTAATCTAATGAAAGCAATAAACGGCCTCGGGAGAAGAGCTGGATGCAGCCTAGGCATACAAACTAAGGATGCAACATGGCATGGCAAGAGACTTATGCAAGCATACAAGCAAACATGAGGCAATGCAAATGGATGAAAAGATGGACTTAAACATGATTTAGGCAACTCTAAATAGGCCCAAAACAGTAGCCAAAGTGACCAAAATAAAGGACCAAAACACATACACACATGCACATGTTAAAGGGCCAACGCTTAGGCACAAGTGCGGCAACTCTCAAGCACACTTGAATGAGGATATCATGGACAATTAGCATGCAACATAAGCTCTGAAAATCATGCTAAGATGGTGTCAAACCAAGCAACAAGATAGGCTAAACATTAGCATGCAAATGGTCCAAGTACTTGAAGCAAGTCAAGGGGAATTGAACCATGGCTAAGCCAACCAAGCCTCGCAAGGCTAAGAGCGCTTAAGATAGGTTTAAGACAGACCTAGACTATGCAAAGGGGGCCCCCTAGATGGCATCTAAGTGGCTCAAATTCAAAGGCATGCACAATGGCCAAAACATGGAACATGCTACACAAGCCTTCAAAGCATTAAAGAGGCATTCAAGGCAAACATATAGGCATGCAAAGGGGACTGAAATGACATGGTGGATGGTTCCAAATCACCAAATCAATGCAAAAATGTCATGTTATACATTCACACACTTAAGGCCAACAAGCCGGAATGCAAAGGGGCTATACTAAGCATGCCAAATCCGACCCAAACAATTATGGACAGACCTAAAACATGGCAAAATATGCACAAAAGCTTCACAAGACTAAGCCTAAAACATGCTTGAACAAAGGCTAACAACCTAAGGCATATTAAGGCAATAACAAGGCATTACATGGTAGGTATGCTAAGCATGCATGGTGTACCAAAACCAACAATAAACGGAGGCATATTATGATATAATAGGCACAAAAAGCAGCCAAGGCATGGTCAACATGAAGCTTAGCTAGATGCTCCCTCAAGAGACCAAAAATGGTCCATTTCAAGGACAACAAGGGGAGGGGGTGGCCCTCTCCTTTTGGAGACTTCAAGGCACCATCTTCACCACTGAAATCCCTCAAGATTTCAGTGGTGAAGAGGCCCAAACACCAAAGTCTCGAAACTTGCACAAAATAGCACAAAATGAGGCCTTTCAAGGCCTAAGAGGGGTCAAACACCTCCAAACCAAAAAACACCCTTAATAAACAATCAAGAGGGCCTAAAAATAGAACTTTTTTGTATTATACACTAAGCTTAAAAACGATTTTAAGATAGGTAGAAATACAATGCAAGATTGGGGAATAAATGGGCTAGTTTCTTACCCTTGAAGAACCCTTCAACAATGGTGCTCCAACAGCTCCTTCTAGGTTGAAAACAGCTCCAAAACCTCAAAACCAACCTCTTAGAACCTCAGTAGCCAAGTGAAGGTGAAACACTATGTGTTTGTGTGCAATAGTAAGACACAAACACAATTTAACACACACAAGAGGGAGATATAGAGATAGAGAGTGTATGGTTTCTAACCCTAGAACTCACGAACCCTAAAAAAGGCTGTCTAAGCTCTCTAAAATATCTCAAGTGTCTAACCCTTGCAACAAGAGAGAGCCCCTCTCTTTATAGAGCTTATTGTCTTGTAAAGCTTACAAGACAAGCTTCTAAAGAGGGAGATCCCTCCATACACGTGTATGGAGGGGAGCCAAAAGCAAGACAGTTGTCTTAAAATATCTGCAAAAGCAGATGCACAGTAGTCGGCCGGCCAAAGATGCCATTTTGGCAAAAAAGAGTGCCGACCGGCACTAAATAGTGCCGACCGGCAATATACATTGCCGGTGGCAGCAAAAAACCAGCCGGTGGCCTTTGGCCATGGCCGGTGGTGTGTGGGGATGCCCCACAAGGCATTCCCTGCCCCTCCAAGGCAAAATGCAAGTGTTTGGTGCAAAACAAGACACTAAACGGTCAAGTTCGGAGATTCTGAGGCAAGGCGCGTAACCGAGACCTCCGGGAACTCCAAACGAACACGAACATGGATAATCACCGAGTGTTCAAACGGTGACGTCCAAGTCTTGAGGACGGTCAAAAATGGGGTGTCTACACTCATGCTCATTCATGTGTCTGTAGGTAGCCAAGGGAGGTCCAAACCCAGCCTCAGTGAAGTTGGCGTGGAACAACCAAGGTTTTGAAGAGTCAGCCCTTACGTCTCACGCACGAGACTCGTCTTCGCCCTTTTGCTGTCTTATCTCATTTTGTCATGTTGGCGAGGACTTTGGTTTATGTTGTATATATAGTTTTGATTGGCTGACCTAGATTTGATAGATCCTGTCTGTATAGAACTTTATGCTACCATATTTTCTGATGTGAGTTATTAATATGCATGTGTATGGTTTGTTATAATGTGCCATATAAGCACAGCTCTATGGACAAAGTTTTAAATTTTGCTTCTGTTTAGCCCCTTTACTCTAATGAGTTATGTCTTATTTGGTTTGAGGCCGTAATTAATCTCAGGATTACTGGCCGGTTATGTCCTTAGCCCATGGGGGCAGGTTCGGGTCATGACAACTAATCCATTACAAAAAGAAAGAAACTAATTTTATTTTCTACATGGTTAGAGCTGTCAATTAAAGAAATTGCCAACTCAGTAAAAGATTTCACATGTAAAAGTAACACAATTCAATTCTCAAATGTGTATGCTCTACTCTGTAACTCCTTTCCCAGCTTGTAATACTATTAGATTTCAACAAATGGAAAATAATACAGCTCAAACAACCAATCAAAAAAATTCAAAAAACAACTTACAAAGAACCAAGGACCACCCTCCAAAACACTGGCACTATTCTCAACCGAATCAAAGAGGAAGAACATAAAACCATTATTTGTACAGATGATCTCTCTCAAACCTTTATCCCTCCAAAAATTAAATGCATAGGTCTTAACATAATTGAAATTCAACTTCCTTCCAAGAAAATGCCCAAGCAAACAGGTATCGCATTTAGCAGAATTTTCCCTAGGTGGCATCACAACAACAGGATCGGATAAATCATAGGATGGAAAATACCTTAGTTTCACAGAAGTCTTTTGGTTAGAGGTAACCATAGAAGCCCAGGTCTTCTTCTGAATAGGCTCAGGGATAGCTTGGCCTCCACTATCTGGACCCGAGCCCAAATCTGCAGAGGAAACCCCGTGAACACCCATTGATGAACCAGAACTATGTGAGATACCACGGTCTCGCCTACCTCCTCGAGACCCCTATTGGCCAGACCTTCCTCCCATATGGGAACCACCTCGACCCCTCTATACGAAACTTCTCCCTTAGGAATGGACATATTCACATCAGATGGATACAACTCAGTAACAGACGAAGGTATGTTCAGCTAATCTACACCTTCTGACACATTCTTCACCGGATTCAGTGCTGAAACAGGATTTCTAGCCCTAGCAATGACGAAGTTATCCGAAATGTCACTAAAATGATTCAATACAGCCTCCTCACTACCTTCATATTCAAGAATGTCTGACCACCGAGGTTGGAGAAGACTGAACACCTTCTCAGCCGATGTTGATAACTCATCTTGAAGAAACACTTGAGGGATTAGATCATCCCGGTTTACCCCAGCAATATTAGCCTTCATCACATTAATCTCTCTCTGATTTCTTTCATCGATTTAGAAGGGGAACCAGAATGTTCCACCGTCTTAATTGTAGGCGCACACAGTGCTTCACAAGTACAGTTCTCAAGCCCCAGATTGCCCAATCAATTCTGAGTAAAACCCCCCAAATTTTCATCATCAATGGTAAAAATAGCTACAAACATTAGGAAATCAATGAGATATTGAAACCCTAGAAAACAACAGTTTCCCAGAGAGATGTCAGAGCTTTTCTCTAACCCATTACATTTCTTCTTCTTGAGAGCTACAGAGATAGTGTGTACGTAAGTGTAAAATTGATGTTGGGTCTGGAGTTGGAGTTTTGATCAAATTTTTTTTTTTTTTTTTTTTTAAATTTTTGGCGTTTAGCTTTCAAAATTTTTATTTTGGCGCTATGTTTTTTTCTTATAGTGCTTTCCACGCTAGCAATTGCGTGTCATGGAAAGTATAATATTTTATACGGCTGACTTTTTTTGATAGTGCCTTCCACGCTAGCAATTGCGTGCCGTGAAAAGTGTAATTTTTAACGGCTAGCTTTTTGTGTGTCGTGAAATTTTCAATATTTTTAATAGCTGGGGTCTGCGTGTCGTGTATAGTTGATATATTAACGGCATGCCATATGCATGTTGTAGAAAATTTTATTATTTACGGCTAACATTGCGAGTCGTAAAAAAATCTTCATTATTAGCATTCACGGCCTACGCAATAGACACGTCGTGGTTGGAAAATTATTTACAACAAGCAAAAAAAGTAAGTCGTAAAAGTGAGAAATCACGGCTTGCATTTACTGTATGTCGTTAATGTAGAGTTGTAAAAACTCAGTTTTGTTGTAGTGAATAAGTATTTCAGTCTGGTTATGCCTTTCTTGTGATTAGCAAAAGCCTCAGTGACATGGACTTTAATTTGGAGATTTGTCCCACATCGACATGATTGGAATTTGTAAGTGAGGACTTTTTCTATGTTCGGATCTTTCAAAAAATTAAAAGAGTGTTCACATATTTGATAATTTCTATTATCAAATAAGGCTTGACCAGAGATCCCGAGGATCAATTTGGTGGGCTTCATTTATTTATGCATCATGATTTCCCTTTATGTTTGTCTCTTGAATTCTTCATCTGCCGCCATCAATTATTTCTAAAGCTAAAAATCATGCGAGTATTTAATATCTACTATTGCGACATGGTGGTGTATGACTTTTATCTTTTTTTTCCACTAATCACTTCTCTTGATTGGGCAACTGGAAAATATTTTTTTTGTTATTTCGATAAAGGTAGTGGCAGCACATTAAGAAGTGATTCTACTCAAACCACTACTTTACCTCTTTACACTCTCCATCTCATTACACCACCTATTATATTACCAAAACTAACCCTAAAGTAAGGCTCTTCAAAACCCTTTCATCTCTTTACCCCAATAGTTTTTGAATGGAAAATAAGGAAAAGAGAAAGACGCGAAGACGGTGAGTGGAGCCCACAACGAAGTGGCTGTTCAATCATACAATGCTAAACAATTTACATTCCTCCGGTGTTATGTTGTCGGAAAAAATAGATTACTCCAGTGTTTTGTTGGTATACATTTACAGAGCCACTTTCTTCTAAACAATGATTTTTAAATTTGTGTTGAGTCTGTTTGGTAATACAATGCTAATGAATTTGAATTAATCCAGTGCCATGTTACCAGGCAAGCTTTTTTTTTCCGAGCAATAGGTTGTCGTTTGATTGGATGATAACAAGAAATTAATTCGGAGCCACTTGTCAAGTGCATGTTCAGTGATACATTGCTATACAAATTAGATTACTCTAGTGTCATGTTGCCAAACTATAATAGATTAGTCTAGCGACTTGTCGTTGTACATTAAAAGATTTACTTTTTCCTTCAAGCATCTATAAAAAAATCCATAAATCAAACACGCATCCATAAAATCATACATAAAAAGTATCCTTAAAAATATTCATAAAAACATCCAAGTGTATGAACATCCATAAAAGCATCCATAAAATTTGTCATTGTTTGCATCCATCAATCAAACATGTTATTACAATTCATCTATATTGATATTTTCGGTAGTTACTACATCAGGGCTAACAAGTGTACGAAATTGATGAATACGGGTAGTATATACTTTCTCCCATCCACTAGCACACGGGTGATGAAAATGAATCTAATAATTTGCTATTAGAGGTACTGGATGACCAGGTTGCAGATAAACCTATAACAAAGATATCAATAAGTAGAATTACAAAACAAGACATGGTAATGATCTGAATAGGCTTGGTATACGAAATGGCTTTCATTTACAAATCTTATGCAGATATCTCTTCGATCAGGTGTTGCAATCGGTACTGATCTAAGTGGTAGAAACATCAAGCACTGTTGCATGGATAAATGATAAAGAACGATTTGGTAGTATGATGCTATCAAATGGCCTATGTTGGACATAGTCATCCAATAATTAAATCCAGGGCCAAATTTGAAGTAGGATAAAATAGAGGTAAGGTCATCAACCATTTTCTTGTGAACCAAATAGTTACACGTAGTGCACTGCATTCGAATGCAGCTCAAGTGTAATCTTGATTTTTTCCATTACCTCCCACATCTAATGTCTTTATAATAATGACAAATCTAGTCTTCTTCCCAATGTCAGAAACTCATTTAATTAATGCTTGGCGACTACTAAGAATCTAAAGATAATAAATACATTTATATGTACGTCAAATTATTAATAAAATTTAATACAAATTAAAAATAAGAAAAAATCGTATTCATAAAAAAAAAAAAAGAAAAAAAAAAGAAAAAGAAAAAAAACACTTAGCAGACCTCATCTGTATTGAATCCATGACTTGAGTCTACTACTAATGCAGTACTTGCATTGTTGCAATGAGTAGAAGCATAATCCTTCCTAGCAAAAAAATAAATAAAAAATATGAAAAAATGAAACTGAAAATACACAATAATGAGTAGCCGAACAAATTAAAAAGAAATCTGCCTTGGGTTACCGGAAATGTATCTTTTATTTGGCAATTGGTTACCAAACATATATTTTCTGTTCAGCAATGTGATGTCGAACTATTTTATTTTGTTCAATTTTAAAGCACTGAATAAAAGTCGAAAACAGTCCAGAAAAACAAAACAAAAACCTTCCAAACAAATAAAAAAAACTCACCATTTCACTTTTTTGATGGTTCTTCACCATCGTTTCTTCATCCATTACTTTATTGTCACACCCCAAATCTAGGCATGATCGGCTGTGGCCCACCAGGACTTAGCCCAAGGCATACGTAAGCCTACACATGAACCCAAAATCACAAAGAATAAATGTGACAATAGCCTAGAAATAAATAAATCAAAACCCAATCATGTGACATGTCACAAGTAAAAATGGTAAAACCAGCCATAACCAACTTCCAAAAATATATACTAAATGAAGCACAAACCATCCACAAAATAAAATAATTCTAAATAAAATCCAACCACAATGTATGCACAAAACCAACATAACAATCTAAAACAAAATAATGAATATCTTAGAGGTCCATTCAATTGAGTCCCCGCTACGCCATGAGTCCACTCTAAGTCATTCTAACACCTGGAAATGATAAACAACTAAGTTAGCTGATAACTCAGTGAAGGTTCCATAGTTCAATGGTTAAAAATACTCATGTCTCTCAAGAACATAACAAATGACATTCTCCATTTAAAATAGATTACAACATGATCATCAATAATTTTCTGGGTGCCAAGAATAACAAGTAACATACCACACAGTTCTCAAGGCAATAAGCCTGTTGGATCCAATATTGAACCAAGAGTCATCCTCGGGGTGGCAACCCGGGCCTTTTCTCTAAGACGATCCAATTGAAGGTCACCTAGCCTAGCCTATGTCTTTTCCTTACAATTGTTGAGCACTAGAGTCATCACAGCCCAACCCGGATCTGTTCCCTAGTGGCCAGAGTCACCACACACAGTGGAATAGTTTTCTTGGACTTTTATATATAGATGGTCCCGATAATCAATACAATTCAGTTTCACAAAATACGGTAGTTCGCCATTATAAACATGAGACCATAACAAATAGTTTATGGTATGCCAAGTTTACGCACGTTTCATAAATAATTTAATTCCATTGATACTATAATAATTTATCAAAACAATTTAGTCCTAAAACAACAATTTAATTTTTCAACAATTCAGGGTAGGGAAACATTTATAAAAATATGTAGCATGCAACTACTCACCTAAACACGATATAATAAAATCCTCGAATAAAGTATGAAAGTCCAACTAGTGCCCTAAACAAAGTATTAAAACTACACGTCACTACTAATTCGACATACTAAAAGGAATAATAAACTAAGTAACCCCAAACTAAAGTGCACTAACATGGTGTAGGCAGCCCATTTTTGGCTGACCTTAAGACTCAGACGTCATCGATTGAGCACTCGGTGATAGTACATGTTGTGCTCGTTTCGAGTTTCCAAAGTTTTGGCCGAGTGCCTTGCCTCCGGGCCTCTGAACACTTTGTGCTTCGGCTCGGTTTGTGGACCAAGCATTTTTTTCCTTGCATGAGGGAAGGAGAGGTTTTGTAGACCACTCTTTTGTGGTTGTAGACCACTTTTCGTGGTCGTAGGCCACTTTTCCCGTTTGGAGACTAGTTTCCGGTTTTCGAAGCCTTTGGCCGCACGCCTTGTCTCGGGATCGCTTAACGTTCTCTGTTTGGCATGGTTTTTGAACCACACCTTGTTTCCTTGGCCTAGAGGGCCACTGTGGTTTGGGAGACCACTTTTGTGGTCGTAAACCACTTTTGGTGCTTGTCAGCTAGTTTTCGAGGCTCTCGGCTGCGCGCTTTGTCTCCAGAACTTTCGTCTTCCATCTGTTTTGGTTTGTTTTTGGTACAAACCTTGTTTTCCTTGTTTGAAAGGTGGTACAAGGGTGGGAGACCAGTATTTCCCCTTGGATACCACTTTTCTTCCCGCCAGCCAGTTTTCTGGTCTGACAACTGGTCTCCTTGGTCTTTGGGCCATCTTTTCTGGTCGGCCATCCCACCCCTAGCTTGTTTTCAGTGTGTTGATTATCTCCCACCATGGCCGACCAGTTGTCTTCTTGGGAGACCACTTAAAGTAGTTGGCCGACCACTTAAAGTAGCTGGCCGACCACTTCAAGTGGTCGGCTGCTTTTTGCTACATTTTTGGAGATATTTTCCTCCAGTTGCCAGCTGGAGGGCACTGAAGCCATCCTCCATACACGTGTATGGAGGGATGGCCTTGAACCTTAGCTTCTTTAAGAAGCTTTGTATCTATATCTCTTTGTTTGTTCTTATTTTGTGCCTTAAAGTGTAGTTTTGTCTCACTTTTGTACACAAACACACACTCAAACACCGTCCTTTTGTTGTTGAGGCTTCTTGAGGTTTGTTTTGGAGTTCTTGGACTGGTTTAGGCTTGAAAAACCTACTGCAGTTGCAGCTTTGAAGGTGGTCATCAAGGGTGAATTTCTAACCCTTAAAACCCCCATTTTTGCTTAAGATTTTGAACCTATTTGCATGCTATTTTAGGACTAACTTCCTACTACAAAAAGTTATGTATTTTGGTGCTTAAGATATTTGTTTAAGGTCACTTTTGTATTTGGGGTTGTTTACCCCCTCTTAGGCCTTGTTTGGCCTTGTTTTTATGCCTTCTTCGTGAGCCTTTGGGACCACCTTGTTTTGGCCATCTCACCATTGAAACTCAGAGAAATTTCAGTGGTGGAAAGGGTGTTTTGAGGTCCCAAAAAGGATAGGGTCATCCCCTCTCCTTGTGCCTTCAATACTTGTTTTGAATGCCTCATGTGTGAGCATGTTTGTTAACCTTATGTTGGTCATATCTTAGCTTGTATTTGTGGTTATTTTTCTGTGGCACACCTCTGTTTTTACTTGGTTTTGTCACTCCATGCATGCACAATACACTTATAGTGTAAATCTCATAAACTAGCTTTGTATGCTTCATGAAGTAGCATGTCATTCTAGCTTGTTTTGAGTCCATTTCAGCATGTCTTTGGTGTTGTTTTTCCATGTCATACCTCTATTAGGGTTTGGTTTGGTTAGCCTTTGCATGCCTCATGCACTTGTAGTGCATGTCCATGAATTAGCCTAGTGTGTCTCATGCTTTAACATGTCATTCTAGCATGCTTTTGGCTTAACTTCAAGAAGCTTTTGTCCATGTTTTAACATGCTTTAGCTCTAATTTTGGTTGTTTTGGTCATGCATACCTTGCTTTGTATAGCTATAGTGCATTCTAGCTTGTTAGATTTGTGTATCAAGTCCACTAGCATGCATTACTTGGACTATTTGAATGATTTGGCATCATTTGTTATGTTATTTCAGTCCATGTTTCATGGTCATGCACTTGCATTTATCACTCTTTCAATGCGTTGGAGGGTTTTCCTCTTTGTGCCTTAACACGAATCATTGCGTATGCCTTCATGCCTAAGCTTGCGAGCTATCATTTCAGTGTGTTTTTGGGGTTATTATGCCATGATATAACTCTAATTTTTGTTGGTTAATTCATCCCATGCTTGGTCTTAATAGGTGTAGTGTAATCCACCTTATTTACCTTGTATGCATCATGCCTTATGCCCCGCATGCTAGCTTGTTTTGGCTTCCTTCCATGCATGTTTTAGACTCATTTTAACATGTTCTAGGACTGTTTTGGGTTGCCTTGGTCATATGCTTCATCCTTTGTATAGTTGTAGTGCAATTGGCCTTGCTAGCTTTGTGTTTTGTTGACTCATGCATGCTATCTTTGAGCTATTTAGATGATTTGGCATCATTTAATACTTTATTTCAGAGCTTATAGCATGGCTATGTTCCCACTTCATTCACTCTTTAAGTGCCTTTGAGTGTTGTGCATTGTTGCCTAGTTTGTGGCCTAGCATGTATGCCATCTTGCTTAGGTACTTGAGCCTCCATCTTAGCATGTTTTGGTCCATGTTTTGACCTACTTGAGCTCTGTCCATGTGTGGTTCATGCATTTGTGTCATGTATTGCGTGCCTCCTTTGTAGTCCTCTTTATTAGCTTTCATGCTTTAGGACACTTGCATGCTTTACTTGCTTTGTTTGAATGATTTGGCATCATTTCTTACTTAATTTCAGTGCATTTAGCGTTGTTACACTTCTGCATTTGTCACTTCTTGAGCACTCTTGAGAGTTGTGCTCTTAAGCCTAATTGGTGAACCAATTGGCATGCATGCTTATATATGCTTTTGTGCCTTTGCTTTGGTGCATTTTGGCCACTGATTTGGGCATGACTGAGGTCTACCCCTTTTGGTTTATGTCCATTTAGCATGTTTATTTGCATATTGTTTAGCATGCTTAGGTTACTTTGCATTGAGTATGCATGTCCCTACCATTGATAAGTTACCCTTGTTGCATTGTATTGTGCATGCATGCATTAGCGTTGTTCGCATGTCATTAGCTTTGTTAAGTTGATCATATTACATTGCATTGAGAATGCTATCTTACATTACATTGTGCATGCCATGTAGTTCATAGCATTGAGTATGCAATCATTCCATTGTGCATGCTAATTGACATTTGCATTATGTATGCTAGTTGTTACATGCATTAGCATTGTGCATGCCATTAGCCTTGTTAGGTTGTCCATGTTGCATTGCATGTTTGCATGCTTAAGTCATATTGCATATTTGCATGCTTGTGTTGCATTGCATTTTTGCATACTCCATGTTACATGGCATTGTGCATGCCATGTTATGTGTTGCATTTTGTTTGGAATAGGTGTTGGTCCAAACACGAGGAACGAGGGGCGTTTCATACTTAAAGTGATGAAACGTGCCTCAATTCTCGGTCGCCGACGCTCTTGATCATACATGATAGAGTTTTAGGCTTTATGTGCTTACTTGTGCATTCATTTTACGTTGAATTGTGCAATTTGGCTTCTCGGCCATCATGCATTGAAATGCGTAATTGATGGCCTGAGGGTCGAGAACCACACTCCCTTGAGCTCATGAAATGATAGGGAGGGTGGTTGTGCACACATATCTTGCAAATACATTGCCATGCCCTTTTTTGCCCTCTGTTGCAGCAGAGTGGAATCCAGCAGCCAAACCTGGTCAGCCGACCAGTAATACTAGCTGGCCGACCACTTTTTCTGGTTTTTCAGTACAGAAAGTGGTCGGCAGGTGGTCTCCAATGCCAACAACTGGTCGGCAGCCCTCCCACAGGTGTCTAAGGTGAGTTTGAAGCTTTGTGGAGCTTGGTCCAGTGTTCTGAGGACAATTGCAAACAGAGGCAAATTAGGGCATCGCGACGGATTTCCAAACGAGGCGACCGGGCATGCATGCATTCTTCACTCTCTGAGGCACCTGATTTATTACTTTACTTAGTTAATTTCCTTAGCTAGTTTTACTTTGGTTTGTACCTTAATAGTTAATGCGTTTAGATATTTCAATTTGTTTTGTAATAATTAATTAACTAGGATTAGTTAATTAATTGTGTTGTAATAATTAGTTTAATTAGCTTAGATTAGCTAGTTAGCTCTTTGTTCGGTCTCTCCCTCGAGAGCGCCTACTGTTGTAATAAGCGTGCGTGTGTGTGATGCATGTCTTCTAATCCCCATTTCTTTCTCCCTTTTACTTAACCGCTTACAATGGTTAGTTCTAGGGCATATTTTGTTTAGCATGCCTTATGCTTGCATGCGGGCATCCATTCATCTGTATTGCAGGCACCGAGCTCGGCGCATCATATTAACTGCATTGTATTTCAATTCTAATTTGAATACATGTATCGAATTGTCGCATTCATATGCCATTCTAGAGTAGCCGAGCCTATTTTAGCTGCATTTTCGCATGTGTTGCATTAGCCATCTTATTATGAACTAGGATCATGCATTTCTAACTAGTTCTCTGTTTTGGCTTGGAGTACACTATGAGTGTTTACGCTTTAGCATACTGCATGTGTGTTGTTGATTACCATGACAGCATGCTTGCCATGAGGCTAACTGCTTATTTGATATAACTGCCTGAATGCCTGTGGGTGAAGGTTGGATTACTTGAATTGGAACAATTCATTGAATCTCAAACTTAGCTTACTTGCGAGTAGCAAACTTCAAACTGTTTTCAAACAAAAGAACATGCGATGTTTTGCTCCAAATTAGGCGATCTAGTCTACACTTGTATGTTGTGCACATCACGTAGTAGGATTAGCTAATTAATCGGAATAAGAGCACATGTGTTTTCAAAAACAAAATATCATGTTTAGTACAGGCCGATCTTTGATCGGGCGAGCGGGGGTGCTCATTGCATGACCTTCCCCTCTCGTACCCAAGTTCCCAAGCTAAGGCAACTTTGGTAATGACGGACACGTGGCCTTAGGCATGAGTCAAGGTTTCCTAAATTCCCCCAAAATAAAATATTTAGGTGGTGACTCTTTATCTAGCAAAGCAGTCTATGTTTGGCACTTCTTTATAAAAATCAATTTTGCAAAACGATTTGCCGGATTTGGACTCTTTGGTGATTTATCGATCTTACATTGTACTTTGTAAGATCAGATTAAGAACTGTGACATTGAGTCTGAACTGTGGTAGCTAGAGAGCAAACCGAAATCTCGCGCCCTCGCAGTGCGGAGCCTCGGGGAGTTCTCCGGGAGCACGTCTACACACGGCTCAACCCAACTCATTGTTACTCTTAAATAATAGTTGAGTTCATGTTCTTTAATGTCTCAAATTACTCAAGACATGGGTTCAGATCGAAACTTAATTAAAAGTTACTTTTAAGATAAAACAGAATTTTAAACAACTTTTCTCAATCTATGCACTAACTTTGAAAATTAAAAACCCATTCCATGCAATTTCAAAAATTCCAAAACCCTCCAGATATCAACTAATATATCCTAAATTTCAAACCCAATTTGTTTTACTTGATTTTCTTATCAAAATAAGTATTTACAGTTAATTATATCCAAACAGGTTGTTTTCTGCAGCACTTTAAAGAAATCAGTGGTTCTCTTAGTATACACGAGCAATCAATGCAAGACCAAAAATTTAGGAAACTAGACTCGTAGCCGGTTCTAATGAAATTGATTTGATAATTTTTGGATTTATACCCAAAGAGAACGATACTTCCGAAGTTACTGTTTTGTACTAGTTTTCTGGACAGATTTGAATGCATCCGTTTATATGGATTTTAACTCCCACAAATTATAAGAAAATTCTGGTATGTAATTCAATATGTAATTAATCTACTGTAAAAATTTCAATCCAAAATTCGTTCATTGGATATGATTTCTCAATTTTTAAAGTTTGTGATTCTATATAGAATTTTTAAACTAAGAATTACTCCCATTCTGTATACATGAATTTAGCTCCTCAATTTTTTTTTTAATAGTGTAGCACTTGTATCTTTTAAAACTTTTGGGAAGTGTATTTGAGTCCTTTATTTTATTTTAAGAATCTTTGGTGTTGTTGTATCATGATTTTGGAGGACTACAAATTGATTTAAACTGGTTGGGATGGTTCATTCATGTTTGTTTACATTGAAGAGTTGTTTGGGAACTTAGAAATTCTTGTTCTGGGGTCGACACCAATCTTGGTGGTGTCAACACTTGCCTTTTATTGTTGGCCTCAAGGGTCGACACTAGTCTGGAAAGGGTCGACCCTTGTCCTAGAAATGCTTGAAATTTAGTGTTAACACCAATCTGGGAGGTGTTGACACCTTGCCTGTTGCAAACTTTTCTTTTCTACCTGATGGGTTGACACCTCTGTCCGTAGGGTCGACATGCGTGTAAATTTCAACTTTTTGGGTTAGTTTGGGCCCTACTTTTTTTTAGGGGGGGTTGACTTGGTCTTTTCATTTGAATTTAGGGCTATTGTTCTATTAGTGCCTAGCCACTATAAATAGGTTCCAAAACACTTTCCTCTCATTTCTTTTCCTTCTCTTTTCCTCTCAAATTGTGATTTCTCTCTTCTCTCTCTAAAACTTGAGTTTTCGCACTTAGATCTTCAGATCTACTCACCTAGAGTGATCTTTTCACCTTGGTCCTTTAAGAAAGATTGTAGATCTTGTCAAGGGCTTTATTTTGATCCGAATAGTTTGTGGTTTTATCCCTGGTGATTTTTGGGTTGTTTTCTCTTTGCTTTAAGAGGTAGGGATTTCTTTTCTCCTTTCCAATACCTCGTCTATAGATAGATATGTGGTAGCTTTTATTTCATAAAAACCATATTCATTATGGATTTTCTTGAAAGCCATGAAAGGGGATCTAAGGTTTGATATTTGTGATTGGAGTTGTTAGGTTATTTGTTGTTTGGGTTAATTGGGGAAATGATTTAATATGTTTGCGAAGAGAGGGAGGACAACTCTAATTTAACATTATTGATTTAAAGGACTTAAAAGGGAGGAACTTGAATAATCCTTGTATTTTGCTAATATGAGTTGTATAATTGTGTTTATATCAAAAGAAAATAAAAAGAGAAGTAACCACGGTATTGGTATTGTTTTAGACTAAACATGTGTAGTTGAGTTTAGTTATGGTTTTAATACCAATGGAATTGATTTTCTAAAATAAAGAGAATGGATTCGGTTTTGGTTTTTTAAAATGACGAGAATGAATTTTTAGAAAATGATTGGATTTGGGAAAAAATGGGGTTTTGCCCTAACAATGTTTCACACAATCATTTTGTATAAATAATGAAATTGGTATGGGAAATGTGAGATTGGATAGATATGTATGTAAATGGTGGAGTTGGATATTTGTCATCTCTCATCTATGGAAATATGGTTAGTTTATCTATTGTGGAGATCGTGTAGCTGTTAGAAATATCTATTTTGGACGATCGATAGAGGATAGTTATGACTGTTATAGAAATTGCATGAGGATTAGGTGAATTGAAACTAATCTCTTATCGGTTGTCATTGAATATGACTGTGTTTTTAATACATTGTATATGTATGATGTTTGGGAGGAGAAAGAGGATGTACTCCGTGTTTGGGAGGAGAAAGGGGATGGACTCCATTGAATTAAGTTGGCCTGTGTGTCCACGGTGAAAGTCCTGAAAACCGCACGTATATATATGGGTGCCGATTCCCGCGGACAAAATTTCTGTATGGAAAATTGAAGTATTTATGTGATGATTAAATTGGTTAGAGAACCACTGGGTTGCAACCTTAGATGGGTTGTTTGGGTAACAATGGATTTAACTCATGGATTGAGGTAAAATGAATTGTCATGAAATGAAATAAGACTACTATGGCTTGAGGTGTATCCTTGGTTTACCGTGCTTAAGGCAGGTAAAGCAAAACTTACTATTATAATTGTCTCAGTGTATCTGTGTATATTATGGGTTATGACAGTTGTGGTTCTGGAAGGTCGAGTTGTCTCATTTGTTGAGTAGATGGTTGTTGGTTGCTTGTTATTTTCCTTTTGTGCTAAAGGTATATATATGTATAAATAAAAATGTGTTGGAAACAAACGTAAGTACTGTATTGAGATTGTGAATAATGTGAATGACATCGGATACTTGTGAACATGTTTCAAATAGGCAAATTAGGTGTATGTCCAGAAAGTGGAAGAAAGCGTAATGGGCTTTGTGAAATTGTTTGTAGGAATTTGTTATTGCCATATGAATTTTGGTAAAAGCTAACAAGAAGAAAGAAAAGTGAATTGCTTATGCTATTGAATGAAATAAATGATTTTGAGAAAAGTTATTATATACATATATTTATGTATAAACCGTTACGTTATGCATATGATATGATATAAAGCATTCATGATCATAGCTATTTGTATGTTGTTATTGTTTAGGATCATATTGGGATCCCTACTGGACTTTATGTTCATCTCACGTTGCTAATCCTTTTTCAGGTGAATGTTGAGAAGTGTTTCAAGATTGAGGATCTTCTTCATGTGTTGGCTACGGGGCCTTTTATTTGTGGGCAGAATGCCATTGATGTAAAAGGGTTAAACCCTTTCCTTTAATTTAAAAGATGTAAGCCTATGGGTAATTTTTTTTTTTATTATTATTTCATGTTGCATTCACTTTATATTCGAATGAGAGAACCTTCAATAATAGTACTCGTTATCGTATTAAATTTCCGTGCATGATCTCTGAAATTGTGTTATAATAAAGGATTTGGTAATGGTAGCTGTTGGCATAAAAAGTGGGGCGTGACAACTTGGTATCAAAGCGAGCTAGGTTTGAATACTTTGGGCTCGTGGGGAGTAGTTTTTACCACATCGGGTTTGCTATGTTTGGGGAGGCCGTTGCATATAGTTAGGATAAATGTTAGGATTTATATGTTGCATTTATGTGAGCATGGGATTGAGTTTCTTGGATAGTACTTATTGTCGGTGAACTTGCTTTGAGATCTTATCAGAAACACGCCTGATCAGCTTGGTTTCTGATAGAAATTCCTTGAAAGTTTCAGGATGAGTTTCTATCTTTGAGGACTTTTAATTGTTTATATGCAATAGAAATTTTATGTTTTGGGAGGCAAGTGTGCCCTGTAGCCTAGAGATGGTCGGTGTGTGCCTTAGAAAAGGTCGTTGTGTTGAGTACTAAGCTTGGTTTTGTTTTTGGATTTTATAGGATGTCTACATGAGGGAATAGAGGTCGAGTTGGGAATAGGAGTGCCAGTAGGGGCACAATGGTTCCTTTAGTACCTGCCGTTGTAGCATTGGTTGTCGGTGTTGAAGTTGCATGCGAGATTATAAGAGTAGTGCAAGAGGCTCTAGCTCGCAATGAGGGTGACAATAGGTATACCCTCAAACTTACTAAGGAGTTTCTTCACTCTAATCCGCCGGAGTTTTTTGGGGAGGCTAAGCCGTTGGAGGCAGAGGATTGGTTGGAACAGATTACCAAGACTCTTGATATGCTCAGAGTCAAAGATGAAGGATTAAGGGTCCCTTTGGTGACTTTTCAGTTGAGAGGAGATGCGAGTTATTGGTGGAAGTATGCTAAGAACAAAGTAGGTAACACGTGGGTTTCTTTCACGGAGGTCTTTTGGGCCTAGTACTTCCCTCCTGCCGCTCGGGAAAGGTTGAGAGAACAGTTTGTTGAGTTGCGCTGGGATGCTACTCCTTTGGCACAGTTTGAGATGTGGTTCACTGGTTTGTCAAGGTTTGCTCCAGAGTTGGTGACAACAGGGAAGCTGTAGACGTCCCCGAACGCCCCGTGAGGGTGAGTCCCGTTCTGTTCGTTTTACGGGCTTACTACAGTTCGGACTCGATTTGTTGTCACGGTTCTTAATCTGAACCAAAGAGTCCAAATCTGGCAAATCGTTTTGAGAAACAGATTTTTTGAAAAGAAGTACCAAACATGGACTGCTTTCCCAGATATAGAGTCGCCACCTAAATATTTTAAAATGGGGGAATTTAGGAAACCCTGACTCGGTGCCAAAGGCCACGTGTCCGTCATCACCAAAGTTGCCTTGGCTCGGGAACTTGGTAGGATTGGGGAAGGTCAGCTATGAGCACCCCCTCTCGCCCGATCCGAAGATCGGCCTCTACTAACCGTGATATCCGCTTTTGAAAACGTCATGTGTTCTTATTCCGATTATTAGCCTAGAATTACTATGTTATGCGCACAACACACAAGTATAGACTAGATTGTCTAATTTGGAAATAAGCATTGCATATCCTTTTGTCTTGAAAAGAAAACACTTTCGAATTTGCTACTCGCAAGTAGGCTAAAATGTGGATTTCAACGAGTTGTTCCAACTCAGACAATCTAACCTTCACCCACAGGCAATCAAACAGTTTATCACATAAGCATCTAGCCACATGGTAAGCATGCTGTCATGATAGCATTCACACGCATGCGATATGCTAAAGCATAAAAAAAACTTACATCGTACTCCGTGCCAAAACAAAGAACTCATTAGTAATCAATGCATGATCCAAGTCCATGTTTAAATGTCTAATGCAACACATACAGGATGCAATTAGAGTAGGCTCGGCTAACCTAGACGTGGCATGTGAAATGCAATCAATTGACGCACGTATTCAATTTGGAATTGAAGTACAAATGCAGTTAGCATGATGTACCGAGCCCGGTGCATGCAAGACAAATGTATGGATGCACACATGCGTAGCATAAGGCATGCTAATTTAAACATGACCTATTACTAACCATCAAAGCAGGTAAGAAAAAGGGAGAAAGAAGTGGGGGTTGGAAGGCATGCACACACTCACCCACACTTATTACAGATTCGCCCTCGCTCGGAGGGACCAAAAGAATAATACAATTCGAATAATGAATTAACTATCCTAGCTAATTAATTATTACAAATTACCTAATTAGTTAACAAACTAACTAAGCTAGGAAAAACAGTAAACCGCCTCGGGAAGAGAGCTCAATGCAATGCATGTTCGGTCCTGCTCGGAAGTGCACCGCCATGCATAGGCTGCCTCTGTTTTCCCTGCTCTGCTCCTCTGAAGACTGTCAAATTCTCAGAATTGCTTCTCTGGACATTGGGAGACACCACCAGCTGAGTAGAATGGTGACTGGCAGTGGTTTGGTGTCCCTCGGCACATAATGAATCCATCGGCTGCCGATTGATTGCCGGTCGGCACTCCATGCAGTCGATCGGCAGAGAATGCCTGCAGGACCTGTTTGACAGCAGCAGAGGACAGAACTTTGCATGGCAATCCAATTCAAGCCATATATGCACCAATCATGTCCTTCATCATGCTAGTGACTCAAAGGGACATGCTCCTTGGTTCTCGGACCATCAATCGCGCATTTCCATGCGTGATGGCCCAAGGGACCAAGTGTGCACATTTTGATGTCAAATGCAATGCAAACCAACAAACCAAAGCCCAATTCCTATCACTAGATCAAGGAACAAGACATGCATGCTAGATGCAATGCAACCTAGGCATGCAAGCTAAGGATGCAACATGGGAATGCAAAATGTACATGCAAGCATGCAAGGTAAGCATGCAAGCAAGCAAAGGATGGATTTATACATGATTTGGGCAGCCCTCACTAAGCCCAAAAACAGTGGCCAAAGTGCCCAAAATGAAGGACCAAACACACATACACACATGCACATGTTAAAGGGCTAACACTCAAGCACAAAAGGGCAACTCTTAAGCACACTTGAAAGAGGCATAACATGGACTAATGGCATGCATTAAGCTCTGAAAATCATGCGAGAACATGGTGCCAAACCAAGCAAGCAAGATAGGCTAAACATGCAACAAATGGCCCAAGCATTCAAAGCAAACTAATGGAGTATTGAACTACACTTAACAAGACCAAACATGGCATGAACTTATTGACCAAAAACAGAGTTTTAGCGCATAAAACAAAGCCCAAAAGACCACTTAGGTGGCATATAAATGGCTCAAATTCAAAAGCATGCACAATGACCAAAACATGGAGCATGCAAGACAAGCTCATAAGGCATCAAAGAGACATCCAAGGCAAGCATACAAGCATACTAAGGGGACTGAAATGATGCCATAAATGGTGCCAAACCATCAAAATAAGGCAAGTAGTGCATGCTACACGCTCACAACATTTAAGACCAACAAGACAAAATGCAAAGGGGGCATATAATGCATGGCAAAGTCGACCCAAACAACTATGGACAGACCTCATACATGGCAAAATAAGCACAAAGGCTTCACAAAGCTAGGCCTAAAACATGCTTGAACAATGGT
Organism: Camellia sinensis; assembly: GCF_055761805.1. Classification (NCBI taxonomy): domain Eukaryota; kingdom Viridiplantae; phylum Streptophyta; class Magnoliopsida; order Ericales; family Theaceae; genus Camellia; species Camellia sinensis. Next base: position 59,111,379 of record NC_138962.1, read on the forward strand.
TTACAACCTAAGGCATGTTAAGGCCTAAACATGGCATTACAAGGTAGGTATGCTAAGCATGCATGGTGTACCAAAACCAATTAAAAACAGAGGCATATTATGACATTATAAGCATAAAAAACAGCTAAGGCATGGTCAACATGAAGCTTAGCTAGGTGCTCCCTCAAGAGGCCAAAAATGGTCCTTTTCAAGGACAACAAGGAGAGGGGGTGCCCTCTCCTCCCTAGGATCTCAAGGCACCATCCTCACCTCTGAAATCCCTCAAGATTTCAATGGTGAGGAGGCCCAAACACCAAGGTCCCGGAGCTCACTCAAAATAGCACAAAATAGGGCCTCTCAAGGCCTAAGAGGGGTCAAACACCTCCAAACCACAAAATACTCTAAACAAACTATTTAGAGGGCCCAAAATTAGAACTTTTCTATGTTATATACTAAGCTCAAAAATAGTTCCAAGATAGGCGGAAATACAATGCAAAAATGGGGAATAAAAGGACTAGATTCTTACCCTTGTAGACTTTCTTCAAAAATGGTGGACCAGCTGGTTCTCCAAGCTCAAAACCACCCAAGAACACCAAGAACAACCTCTGGTCCTTCAAGAATCAAGCAAAGGTGTAACACTATGTGTTTGTGTGCAATAGTAAGACACACACACACTTATACACACACAAAGGTAAAAAGAGGGAGAGAAATGGAGATAGGTGTGACACAAACCCTAACCCTAATCTAGAGCTCTCCTCTGTATATTTTCTAACCTTTTTGTCTAACCCCAAAGCCATGAGGGGAGGGCTCCTCTTATAGAGGAGCCAATCTTGTAAAGCTTACAAGTAAGCTAACAAGGAAGCCATCCCTCCATACATGTATGGAGGGGAACAAAATGCCATACAGCTGTATTAAAATATCTACAAAAGCAGATGAACAGTAGTCGGCTGCTCAAAAATGCCATTTTGACAAAATGGACTGCCGACCGGCAATATACATTGCCGATGGCAACAAAACACCAGCCGGTGGGCTCTGGCCATGGCCGGTGATGTGTGGGGATGCCTCACAAGGCATTCCCTGCCCCTCCAAGGCAAAACACAAGTGTTTGGTGCAAAACCAGACACTAAACAGTCGAGTTGAGAGATCCTGAGGCAAGGCGCGCGAGCTGAGACCTCCGGGAACTCAAGACAAACACAAACATAGATGATCACTGAGTGTTCAAACGGTGATGTCCAAGTCTTGAGGACGGTCAAAAATGGGGTGTCTACAGGAGCGTTGGTGTTATGAATTCGAGAGGCGGTTGCGTGGTGAGATTCAGGAGAAGGTAGCTGGGTCTTTGTGGAAGAATTACTATGCTCTAGTTGAGAAGGCGGCCCATGTGGAGGCCATGGTTTCGAGTGTTGGTCGAGTTAGGGAGGAGGCCACTTTGGCGACTCCTACTATTCATAAGCACTCTAGGCTCAGTATGAGGTGGAGGCGAGCGCATGCTCAATCGCAGGCTCAGTCCTTGTCTTCGTCAGGGGTTTCAGACTTGTTAGTTGGGAGGCCTAGTGAGGTTCAAGCTTCAAGTCAGTTGCAGAGTATGGAGCCTGCTGTTTGTTTTGATTGTGGTCATTTGGGCCATGTTAGGCATTTTTGCCCTTTGCGTGTAAATTCTTCAGGTGTTTCAAAACCTAGTCGGAGTTAGTCTCTTCAGTCCAGTCAAGGGCGGTACCGATACCAGACCCGTGTAGGCCAGGCTTCGAGAGGTTCACGAGGGTCTACTTTTCAGCTAACACAGTAGTATTACCCTAGAGAGGGACTTTTCTATTAGAGGTCGGTGATTTAATATGTGAATCTTTTGTCGTTGCTTGGTGTACGGTTGGGTGTTGATACACCATGATTATGTGTTGTATATGTATCTGTAATTGTTGTTTGTTTACTTGCATGTGTTGAGGACACGCAGTGAATCTCGAACTCTCTTTTGTATGTGTAATGAGAAGTGGTTCATGGATTGATAATCTTACCAGTGTTGTATACGTGTTATTGTCCTATGAGATGGTTATGTAATGGCCTGTGAGCCTTGTTTTGTTTGGGAGTTAACTGTTGAGAATGGGAAACTCGTAGATTGTTGTAGTTAGTGGTGTTATACACTGAGAATGAATTATAAGGCTTGAATGTTTTGAGTATAGAGGAAAGTGAGATTTGGATTTCGAGGAAGTAAGGATGGTACTTGTGAGTGTGGTTTAGTGTTTTGGCTCGTTGGTCAATGAGTTTGTTGTGATCCTATAGACCTTGTTAAGAGTAGTGTTTGTGTTGTGGTTGTTATGAGTTGGTATGGGTTTGTGGTATTATTAGATATTGGGTGCAGCTTACAAATGTGAGGAGAATTTAGTGGTTAGATGATAGAGGTATTCTTTGGAAGGAAGTAAGGTTGTCTTCTCTGGTAATGAGTGTGGCATTGGTGAAAATCCTTCTGCGTCCAGAATTGGGTGACTGCCGTTGACCATATTGGTCTTATGTTTGAGAGGTGAAAGAGTATTTTCCATGTAGGCATATGAGTGGTGGTTTCCTTCGACACGATGGTGGTTTGGCCAAATCTTGAGGAATACAGTGAGATTCAAGGAATATGAGGACTTGTGTACGGAACTCCGTCTTGGAGCAAGTGGTGTTGGGTAGCATATCCGAGTTTGGTACTGAGTGCAAAGTTTTATCGAGCTGGTTAGTCAGTTGGTGGATATCGGGGTTTGGTTAACACGTGGTTACCTTGGGAATAGCTTGGGCTAGTGTGCAAGGTCATAGGGTTGTGGATGCATTAGAGTGGATTGGCAAGCAGTAAGTCTCGTGTAAGTGGTTGTGAAGCCTATATGTAGATTGTCTTGAAATTGTGAAAAACCCTCTGGTTGGGATAACATATTGTCAACTCTTCGTTTTGTGTGTGTAGACACCCCATTGTGACCACCCTTACGACTTAGGCACCACCACTTGCATGCCCAATGATGAATTTGTATATGCTTATCAAGTGCTCGAAGTCCTCAGCAGAATACCATAGCTTTGAGCCCTCAAAACCCTATACACCTTGTGACAACCCAACTCTGTGTTATGCTAAGTGATCTTAATTATGATTATAATTATGAGCTTGATATGATTTTGAGTCCTAATTATATGATTATGTGTGTTTGTCATTTCTATCTGTTCACTGTAGGAAAATCTGCTTGATTTTCTGCTGTAAAAATTTAATTGAAGGCTGTAGACGCGACATAAATTGAAATTGATTTTATTTTTACCATTAGCATGATTTTTAGAGCCAACGGTGAAATTTGATTAAAATTTGATTCGGATCAAAATAATTAGATTAAACTAATTAAATTAAGCCTAATCAATTAGCACTAAACCTTAATTAGTAATTTTGATTAGGCCAACATATAAATATGTTCTAATGTGCTTAAGCTCATGAGATGAGCTCAAAAATTCTGAAATATAGACTCTAAGAGAGCAAACTCTACACTTAGAGAGAGAGAGAGAGAGAGAGAGAGAGAGAGAAGAGAATTGTGAAGGAATTGAAGGAGATTAGAGGGATTGAGCTAGAATACACTTGAATTCAAGCCTTAGGTATGATTTCTTACCTTAATCCTTGTAAATAAAACATGTAGAAGTTGAATTCATCTAGTTCTTGAGCTCATTTGCATAAGATTGAGCATTAGAAGCATGAATAACTTTAGAATGGAAGAATTGAATTGAATTATGTACATGCATGTATGACTCACCAATTTGAGTTTGAATTTCATGGAATTTTCCACATGCATGAAGTTACATTTTTTTGCCATTTTTCATCTCATGCATGGGGGTTTTGAAAAGTCTTGAAAGGAAAAGAGTGCAATTCATGACATGCATGGTTTCAACCTCTTAATTTGAGCTTGATTTTGGAATTTGATCCATGATTTTGAGTAATTAGTTCCAAATTAGAATTGTTTCCATGCCATATAAAGGTTTTCCATGTTTTTGTACAAAAAATATGAGTTTTGAGCCTTTGGGATCAAGTTTAGAACTTCAAACACAGTTTTGGAGATTCCAGAATTTGTCATGTCCGATCGAGTGGGGAAAGTGCCGCTCAAGCGTAAAAATCAAGCTCCTAGAAGTTTTGCAAACGTTGGTGTCCGATTGAGCGAGAAGAATTGTGCCCGAGTGCCCACTCACATGTTTTGATTCTCGGCTCAAGCGACCAAAGCCACACTCGAGTGCAAAAATGAGGCAACCAGTACTTTTGCAAATCAAAGGGGCCCGCTAGAGCTGGAAAAGCTACGCTCGAGCGGAGAGCCCCTGTTTCAAAATTTTTGAAACGTTGCTTTATGTTTCCTTTTCCATTCTCTTTCATTTCTAAGCACTCTTAGGCATGCATTAAACATTGTAAATGAATTAAAGGGCACGAAAGAAGCCTAAGAATGTTAAGAAAACTAAAGAACGGATTGAATGGCATTATGACCTAATGTGTTGTGAATTATGTAGGGTCAAGGACAAGGGAAAATCAAGCACTGGAACACGGTGAGTAATATCTTAGCAAAGATTTTTTTGTATATGCATTAGTTCTAAACGATGCCTATATTGTATGGTTCTAAACCCTTAAAGTGATATTATGAACAAGCATTCTTATCACTCAATTCGAGATAAGATATACAAAGCTATCAATGTATGAGTATGAAATGGGCCTAAGGCCATTCAATATATTCAATAAGCATGTAAATTGGGCCTAAGGCCATTCAGTATATTCAATTAGGATGTGAATTGGGCCTAAGGCCATTTTGTGTGATTATTAAATGGGCCGAAGGCCGTTTGGGATAAGGAAAAGATATGGACCTAAGGTCGTTCTGGATACAAGAATGGATATGATCATAGATTTCAATGTGTGCACACAATAAATGTGTATAAGTATTGGACCTAAGGTCGTTCTGTAAGTATTGGACCTAAGGTTGTTCTGTGAGTATTGGACCTAAGGTCGTTCAGCGTGTAATGGACCCAAAGTCATTCAATATGTAAGATGGACCTGAGGTTGTTTTGCCTATAATGGACCCAAGGTCGTTTTGTACTTGGGATATATTGTAAAGGACTTGAGGGTGTTTTGCTTTAACATTGAGTACCAAGCATAATGATGAACTGTGATTGTAAGAATCTTGTTCATGAACTCCTTTGTTATGGTATTATTCACTGGGCGTTAGCTCACTGTTTATATTTATGTATGTTGGTGAGCAGCGAGATGTCCAGCCCCAACCCCAGTGAGCAATGAGAAACCAAGTTTTGAGAGATCAACCAAGGTCACCTCACACAAGAGGCCTTACTTTTGATTTACTTGTCTTTTGATCTTTTGTGGTCATGTATGACCAACCCTGTGTATAACCTTGGTTTTTGTTAATACTGGCTTTGAATGATCTTAGATGTAAGTATTACATACTTAATATGAATATTCATGGTGTGAGTTATTATAGGAATATGAGAATGTTTTGGTTAAGCCATGTATGCATAGCTCATTGGACAATCTTTGTAAATTTTGCTTCTGCAATTTGGCCCTCTATTATTAAATATGACTCAATTTCTGATTTTTGACTAAGGCCGCAAGTAATCTCGTGATTACTGGCCGGTTATGACTCTAATCTATAGGGGCGGGTTTGGGTCATGACACACCTTGTGCCTTGTTTTGGACCAAAATAACAGTTGTTCAAGCCTAAACACCTCGAGCCCTGCAAGCCCATTTATGTGGGCTGTCGGCCATTGATATTGGCTGCTGACCACTTATGAGGGCTGCTGGCCATTTGTGTGGCCTGCCGGCCACCATTTGTGGCCTACCGGCCACTTGTGTGTTCCTGCAGATATTTATGCCAGGTATTTCCACAGATGCATGCATCTGCTCACATGTGTATGTATAGATATTTCTGAGCTAGCTTCATGTTTTTCTATAAATACAGGACCTCCCATTCCATTTTTGAGGGTTAGAAAATAATTTCTCTCTCTCTTGCAAATTCTTGAGCTTTCGCCTGTACATTCTAAACCAAACCTTGTGATCTTTGAGCTGAGGTACTTTTGAGTTTACTTTGAGCTCTTGAGGGTGTGTAACTGTTGATTTGTCATTTAGAAAGGGTTCTCCTCTTCAAGAGGTATAAGTCTTGGCTTGTTCCTTTGATTTATTTGCTATTTTTTCTACTGTTTTTGGGTTTTTTAAACTCTATATTTTTGGGCTATAACTTATTGGTTAAGGCTAATAAGGGTGGAGGGGTGGTTCACCCTTCTTTGAACCTAACTTCTTAGGCTTTTGCCCTTGTGTTTCCCACATTTTTGCCAACTTTTTTTTGAGCTTTTTACTACTAAATTTTAGAGGTGTTCAGAGGCTAAAAACCATGTTTTGAAGTCCTAAAAATAGAGAGGGTAGCCTCCCCTCCTTGTGCTTGTTTACTAGATTACATAGCTCCATGTTGTAGCGTACTTTTTTTTTTTTTTTAGCTCTTTTGCCTTTATTTCTAGCATTGTTTTTGCTTCATTTAGGACTATTTTGGTGTGTTTGTTCCATTCACGCTTTGTATAGTATGCTTGTAGTATAATGGTCCTCATAGGTTTGGTGGTTTAGGCCTTAACCACCAACCTATTTGAGTTTATAGCATTTATTTCTTGCTTTTCATACTTGTGATCACCACCTCTGCAACCTCCCCCCTTTCTTGGTTTTTTCTTTGTTTTGAAAGTGGTTTCAAACCAAGTGCTTGTTTAAGTATGAGATTGAGGTATTGTGCTTAATGGTTTAATCTCTTCGGGGGTTCATTATCAACGACATGATGTCTCTCTCATGCCCAAAACAACTCTTGGTTTGATGCTTCTTTCCCTTAGAGGACTTAAAGCTCACTATTGGACTCAATGGATTAAGGAATGGTTTGTAATTAAAATGGAGTAATGAAATTGGGACTAAAAATGATGCAAGATAATAACTTGGTAGGGTTCAATCGGACGTTAATTGAACCCTTGAGTCTTGAGCCGCTCCATACTCGTTAGTGATGAAATGGGTTGAAGAGTCATTGTCAACCACTTCCCTTGATCAATCTATTATAGGGAGGAGGTTTTTTAGAGTCTTTATTTGTGCATTTATTGAAATTGTACCCCCAAATTCATAGGCCATCATCCAACAAAATTGCATCGTTTGATGGCTTGCAAATCGAGTTTACCACTCCTTTTAATTGTTTGATGATAATAAGGGGTAAGGTGTACGAACATTCCTTGAGAATACCTAGTTTGTGCTTTGTTTGCCCTCTGTTGCAGCAGGAGGAACCAAGGTTCAGTGGTCGGTCGGCCACTTTCTGTCAAATCAAGCAGTGACTTTTTGAAACAGAACAGAGCAGAGGCTGAGGTGAAAAGATGTTCTGATTGTGCAACAGAGGCATTCTGGTAGCAGAACAGTGGCTTTTTCGGGTGGAAATCCGCATATGCATGAGCATTTCTCGCTTCCCGGGGCTGAGTAGTTTAATGACTTAGTTTAGTTACTTCTTCCATGTTGTATTCATGTAATTAATTAGTTCATTTTGATTTGTAATTAATCAATTAGTATAATTAATTAGTTAGTTCTATAGTTAATTAATTCATTGGTTTTGTAATAACTAGCTAGCATAGTTAGTCTATTCGGTTTGTCATAATTAGTTAATTCATAGTAATTAGTTAGCTAATTAGGTTATTCGGACCCTCCTGCGCGAGGGCACAATTGTAATAATATGCATGTCTTCCAACCCCACGCCTTTTTCCCTTTTATTTACCTGCTTATGATGGTTAGATTAGAGCATCATGTCTCTTTTAGCATTCTCCATGTTTGCATCCACTTGTCTTGCATGCATCAAGGCTCGGTGCATCATTCTATCTTGCATTTGTTAGCTATACTTCTTTGAATACGTGCGTTATTGCATGCCTCAAATTGATTCATATGCCATATTAGTAGCTGAGCCTAGTAATTGCATATCACATGCGTTGCATTAGTCATTTTGCATAGTTAAAATCATGTATTTTTCTAACTCTTTCATCTTTTTTGGCCTAGAGTACAAGGTGAGCTTTTAGTATTTTAGTATATTTCATAAGTGTGGTTGTTGCCATGTCAAACATGATTACCATAAGGCTAAGTACTTAAATGATAAACTGTTTGAATGCCTGTGGATGAAGGCTAATTTCTTGCATTGGGATGATTTGATCCATGTGCATTTAAGCCCACTTTTTCAAGTGGCATATTCACAAACTCTTTTAAAAAAAACAGAAATGAAGTCAAAATGTTCCAATTTTTGCAAATTAGTCTATACTTGTGTGTGCGTCACATAGTAATATAGCTAATAATTGGAACAAGAGCATATAATGTAAATAGGAATCACATCATGATTAGTAGAGGCCGATCTTTGATCGGGCCAGAGGGGGTGCTCAATTCATGACCTTCCCCTCTCGTGCCTAAGTTCCCGAGCTGAAACACTTTTGGTGATGACGAACACGTTGCCTTTAGCATGAGTCTCTGGTTTCCTAAATTTCTGAAAAAAATATTTAGGTGGCGACTTTATATCTGGCAAAGCAGTCCATTTTTGGCATTTTTATCCAAAATCGATTTTGAAAAAAGATTTGCCAAATTTAGACTCTTTCGTGTTTATCTATTTCGCATTGCACTTGTGGAATCAGATTCAAAACCACGAGAGTTCGAACTATAGGGCTTATCATCTTCCGAAAGGAGCAGGAAAAGTCGAGCTACAGTTTCTGGCAACTCCGCTGGGGAAATTTAGAGAACTTGACTTGGACTTCATGATGTGAATTTTTAGCTACACTTATATGTTCTTTGCATTTGCATTTGCATTGGTGCGCTTAAGTCACTATGTTTGCCAACTGCTATTCTTGCACGGTTTGTCGGAGGCTTGCCCAAAAGCTTGCTGAAAGGCTGACCGGTCACGGGCTCTGCCATGTTGGGAACACAACCCTTAGATTTGGACTATCACTATACCGTTTGATCCTCCTTTCACTTCTCGGTGTTAGGTGTGAGATGTATATTAGGTAGTCTTGCTGAGGTACCCATTTGACCATTTGGCCTAGTTGCATATAATGAAGCCATTGAGACTGTTCCAAACTAGGACAGGATGCTCACCTGAATATAGGATTATATGAAACTGCGTGTTTGAAATAGTGAACCCTAGTTCTTGACGAAACTAGCACAAGGTAACCCGGCCCTAACATAGGGGTGTTTTGGCTCTCTTTAACTAGTATGTTCTTTATAGTGAAACTATACAGGAATGTGCATATCAGTTGCACAGTGGTATCTGATTTGGGGCAGAATTCAGTGTGGAGTATAGTTCTACAGCTTTGATCATGTCTGTGCTGATAACATCTTAGCTAAAGGTGCTTTGCTGTTTCTGATTGCTGCCTTTTACTTTATTCCTTTTGCTAGGTAGTTTAAAACCATAGCGTCAGAAGGTTCAGATATCCCCCAAGCACTGTAGACCCGGGTTGGAAGACTTTGCAAAGTCGGGGATCTTGTTTAGGGACAACCCATGTTTTCTTCGCTCTCACTAGTTACAAAACGGAGGAGGGTTGGGCAGATTTCACCAGTCCGATTTTTACAGCAATCACCACTCAGCTAACCTGTGTCCAGTCCAGTTCGGGAATAGTCCTCTACTTCCAGTCCAGGTCAAGACCGGTCACCTGTTCAAATGAGTCAGTATCCCCCAGCCAATATAGAGCAGCTAATATTTCAGTTGCAACAGACAGTTCAAACACTGCAGCAAGATGTGGCCCGCCAGGCCGAAGTCACAGCCCGTCAAGCCAAGGTCATAACCCGACTACAACAACAGTAACCACAGTTGGCTACAACCTCTGCATCCCATACACCTACCATAGCTATCCCAGTACCGGGAGCCGTTGCTCAGACTACCAATGTTCAAGAAAACCAGGGCAATCCGGCAGAGCCAAACCCAATGCAAGCATCTAATGCCCTGGTTTATCAGACCGAAGCTTTATTCAAGTTTGAGGTTGACCCGACTGTGCTTAAGGTCAATAAATTAGAGAAACTATTCAAAAGAGTGCAAGACGTTAACTCCATCCCAGACATATAAGATGGGTATACTGATTCTGCGGTTACATTGTCAGATCGGTTTAAAATGCTGCACATAGACCATTTCGACGGCTCAGGAGATCCAATAGCCAATGGGCTTAACTAGACTACAGAAGTTGTCTCGCTTTGGTCACACCATGTCATGTATAGTGGCCATTTGGTATGCCAAGTTAGAAGATTCCATCAAACAGAATTAGAAAGAGATGGCTGAGGCCTTCATTGCTCAGTACTCCTACAATATGAAAATCGAGGTCATAACCTGCGATCTCGAGGCGACACGCCAAGAGTCGAAGGAGGGGTTCTCCAAATTTGTGACATGATGGAGGGCCAAAGCCTCAATGATGACTATGAGGCCTTCCGAGAAAGATCAGATAAGGATAGTAGTCCGCAATCTGCATGGTAAGTTGTTGCAGAAAATGATTGTCTTACCTCTGTTTACGTTCACCGAGCTCTATTAAATGGGAGTGAAAATTGAGGATGCTATGAAGTAGGGCCTTGTTACTGAGGAGAAGGAGCCGGCTAAGAGACCATTTGTTCGTAGTTCCAATGCTGGCAGTGGTAGCACAGCTGCGAGACCATCAGATGTGAGCATTGTCACCACCACAACCAAGACTGCTGATCCCTTTGCCAACACAAATTCACAAACCTCAGCTAACCCTTCCCGATCCCAGAGGAGTTTTACCTAACTTTACATGACTCCGTCAAAAGCCATGCAGGTGCTAGTCAAACAAGGGCACCTCAAACCCTTAGAACCTCGCCCATTGCCAGATCCTCTCCCAGCCAAACATAACCCTGCAAAGTACTGTGTAATTCACTAGCAGCATGGTCATGATACCGATCAGTGCTTTCGACAGTGTCATGAGATTCAAGATCTCATTGACAACAAGGTGATCGTACCACCCCAGAAATCAAATGTAACCACAAACCCACTCTCAGTCCACAATCAAGTCCTTCCACCTTGAAATCTAAACCTGATCCATACATTGGCCACCCCTTATAACCCCAGCGTATATATTATCCCTTTCCACCTACCAAGACTGATGTTGTTCATTCCCGAAGGCACTGATCTGTGCATAATGGACACATCCACACTAACTAAACCTATGGTGATGACACTTGTAGTACAAGAGGGGTCGATCTTGGAGGAGGGTGCTAGTCTGTTGCCAGAGTATTCTAAGGACTTATCTGAAAGGGTGTATGGCCCGAGTTGTTACATTGTGTCGACCAATCACGTCAAGCCTGAAGTGGTGTTGCTAATCTTAGTAAGCATCAATGTGGTCTGAGAGGATGGCCCAAGCCAAGGGCTGGATGATTTGGCAGATCTTGAAGAGGACTTAGACAACCTCCAGTTCTTCGATGAGCATGACCAGGGAGACGTGTTAATTTGGTGGTTCAACCTAGATGAGTCAACCGATGATATCAGATGGCTGACTGATGAGCCAAATAAAGAAGAAGAACCTGAGATCATGCTAGAGCAAAAGGAACCAAAGGTAGCTGAAGCAGTCAGAAGGACAGATGAAAAGGTAAAATTACCAGAGAGTACAACCCACCAAGTGGGTATTGTGAATACTGTAGCTGCTGAACAGGAAGCTGCGCTGATGTAGTTTGAGAGAGAAAAAGTCGCTGACTTGAAGACTGCAACCGCATATCACCCTGAGGGGGATATTCGTGCCACGAAGATGCTTCAGGTAGAGCTAGGCAACTGTTTGTCAGCAGTTGAGAGTGAGTGATGGGATGATGATGGCCTACATCTAGCCCATACTGACGAAGACTGGGGTGACTACGCTTCAAATAACACTGGGTATGCCGAAGAGATAAACTATCTGACAATAAATGGACGATATTTTAAGCTGCCTAACTTGGATTAAGAAGAGACATATGGAAAGGATCAAGAGGCCAAAAAACAGGAGGAGAAACAACTAGAAGAGGAGTTGGTGTTAAAGCAGCTCAAGAAAATCAAAGCTGATATCTCTGTCTGGGGTCTTCTCATGGCCTCCAGAGTGCACCGACAGGCGGTGTTGTCGGCAATAGACATGGCTAAATTTTCCATTGACACTACTCTCAAGGAACTGGTGGGATTGGTCTTTTCGGGTGGTTCCAAACCAATGCTCACTTTCTCTGATAAGGAGTTGCCACCGGAAAGGTTAGCCCATAACAAACTGTTGTAGATTTCTATGGAATGTAGGGAGAAGTGGGTGCCAGTGGTGTTGGTAGACACTGGTTTGACCATTAATGTATGTCCTTCTTGTACTGCTTATGCGGTTGGCCTCAAACCAGCAGACTTTATTCCTATAGCCCAGGTGATATGGGCGTACGACAATACAAGTAGAGTGGTCATGGGCATAGTGAAAGTGCGAATTCAAGTGGGCCCGTCAAAGCTGGAGGTCAAGTTTCACATTATGGATGTATCGGCTACCTTTAACCTATTGTTGGGAAGGCTGTGGTTACATCATGTAAAGGCTGTCTCCTCTACCCTCCATCAAATGTTGAAGTATCCCCATGAGGAAGGAGTGGCCACTATTTTTGGGAATGCATCCATTCATCCACCTCTAGAAGTGACTACACCGATACTAGAAATCAACCATGGGGACGAAGATGTGTTCCTTTCAGGATTTACTCTAGTAGATGCTCGAGTTATGCAGACTATTCTGGCCGCGGGCAAAGGTATGTACGTTAGTGCGCAGTCCATCTACTTTAAGAATAAGTTACGGCATGTTCCAAGAATAGGACTTGGAAAGAGCGGTCTAAAAGGCATTACGATGTTAGTTGAGGTTCCACACAACCCGTATACCTTTGGATCGGGCTATGTGCCCACTAAAGAGGATTGGATTAGAAAAAGGAAAGAGATGAAGGGCAAAGCAGAAGCCAAGAGAGCGGGGAAGCAGTATGAGCTTATTCACACACGCTCAATAGTCGTTTTGCTATAGAGGGAAAGGATTTCGCTTATTGTGGCTTTCCCGAGCCTTGGATAAATTCCTGGAAATAACCCATCCTCGGGTTTGAGATTTTCTTTGATCTATAGCTGGAGGATGGTGATGAGAAAAAGGATGATCCAAACAGTGAAGCCAAACAAAGCATCGAGGATAACTCAAACAACAGCGAGCCTAGAGTAGGAGTGGCACTAGCTAATCTCCTGACAAATCCCACGACTGACCTAGAGAACTTGGGGGATAACTTTACGGTCTCTATGATCGGGGAAGAATCTGGAGCGAACCCAACCAGCGGTATTCTGGATGCATCAAAGGCACCGCATCTTACTTGGCAGCTGGAGAAAGGCTTTATTTCCAATTCTAAATAGGGTGATGAGCCAGAATCTGATTCCACTGAGTCTGTGGAGTCAGAATCAGATTCAAGTCAGTTTGGGGAGTCTCAGTCTAGCATTTTTGGGGGTGGTAACCCGAATGCCAAAGTCCTATCGAGGTCCTCTTTTTCTTTTGCTTTTGAGTTGGTTGTAATTGAGGAGCCAAAAATTTTGAGTGAGAACGCTGCCGATTCTGAGTACTTCTCTGTGCCGCTTATTTATTGCATTAACCAAGATTTTTAGAATTTCAATGAAAATGAAGAGGGAGAAATTCCTTTGGCTTTGAAAAACCTGATTAATCGAGAGGAAGAGAGGTATGTTAAACCCTGTGCTAACGAAATCATTGCCATTAATGTGGTTACTGAGAAGAATCCACGTTTGGTCCAAATCGGGTCCACGTTGTCTTCGGAGGAATGCGAGCCTTTAATCGCTTTATTAAAAGATTTCAAAGATGTTTTTCCGTGGTCCTACGAAGACATGCATGGAATCAATCTAGAGATTGTACAACACTGGATCCCACTTGACCTTGAAGCCCGACCGGTCAACCAGAAGTTGCACAGAATTCACCCGGATTGGGCACTGAAAATCAAAAAAGAGGTCACCAAGCAGATCGAGGCTGGTTTCTTGTTAGTATCTGAGTACCCGACTTGGTTGGCCAACATTGTCCCAGTGCCGAAGAAGGATGGTATAATCCATGTGTGTGTAGACTTCAAGGATTTGAACAAAGCCAGTCTGAAGGACAACTTCCCTCTGCCGCACATAGATAAGTTGGTAGACTTCACAGCAGGCCATGCCTTGTTATCATTCATGGATGGGTTTTTCGGGTACAACTAGATTCTGATGGCACCTGAGGATAGAGAGAAGACCGCATTCACTACTCTGTGGGGGACCTATTACTACCGGGTTATGCCATTTGGGCTAAAAAATGTTGGGACTACCTGTCAAAGGGATGCGACCACCATTCTACACAACGTAATCCACAAAGAGGTCGAGGTGTACATGGACGACATGATTGTCAAGTCCAAAGAACAAGAGGGCCACTACACCGCGCTAGAGAAATTCTTTCAACGGATCAGAAAATACAAATTGAGATTGAATCTGCTGAAATTTACCTTCTGGGTGACAGCGGGAAAAATGCTCGGATTTCTGATTACACAGAGAGGCATTGAAGTAGATCCTTCCAAAATCAAGGCCATCTTAGAAATGCCACTACCAAGGATTGAAAAGGAGGTGCGTGCCTTTCTGGGTAAAGTGCAATTCATAAGACGGTTTATTTCCAAATTAACCTTGACTTGTGAACCACTATTTGGTCTCCTGAAGAAAGGAAAGAAATTTTGATGGGATGATCAATGTCATTATGCTTTTGAACATGTTAAGTAGTACCTCCAGAATCCACCTGTGTTGTCGCCACCGAAGCCAGGAAAGCCTTTGATTCCATACCTGTTGTTAATAGATATGACCATGAGATGCATGCTCGCTCAAGAATATGAAGATAGGGTGGAGAAGGTCGTCTACTACTTGAGCAAGAAGATGCTGGATTATGATATCTGCTACACTTCTGTGGAGAAAGCTTGCCTAGCCTTGGTGTGGGCTACCAGGAAGTTGAGGCACTACTTGTTAGCTCACTCTGTAATGCTGGTTTCAAGATTAGATCCCATCAAATATCTGTTTGAGAAACCAGCACTTACAGGTAGGCTAGCTCGTTGGCTCCTTCTTCTCTCCGAATTTGATCTTAAATATGTCACCCGTAAGTCGGTAAAGGAAAGATAGCTATGGCAAAATTCCTGGCAGACCACCCACTAAAAGAAGATGAGGCAGTAGAATACTTGTTCCCAGATGAAGACATTCTGCATGTAGAAAAGAAAATAGGGACGATGTACTTTGATGGAGCGTCTAATCAATATAGTTATGGGATAGGTGTGTTATTGATAGCACCTGATGATTCCTATATACCCTTAGCCTTTAAACTCCAGTGCAAAGTGTCCAACAACGAAGTAGATTATGAAGCGTGTATTGCTGGTCCGGAAGCTACCCTAGAACTAGAGGCAATAAGGTTGGACGTCATTGGGGATTTGAACTTGGTTGTTTCTCAAGTGAACGGAGATTGGCAAGTCAAAGAAGAGAAGATAAAGGTTTACCATCAAACCCTAGATATGCTGATTCTGAGGTTTGAAAAACTAACATTCACACAACTCCAGAGAGATAACAGCCATTTCGCTGATGCTTTAGCAATTCTATCTTCTATGGTAAACATTCCACTCGGAATCTGGATGCGTCCGATCATCATTGAACAGAAGTACACGCTGACCTATGAGACCATTGCCATGATAGATGAAGTGCAAGATAAAAAAAACCTTGGTATTACGATATTTGGAACTTCCTGAAAAAGGAAACATACCCACTAGGGGCAATGACAAAGTTAAAAGGGGTATATGGCGACTGGCCATCCAGTTCATCATCTGTAGGAGTAAACTGTACAAAAGAGGTCATCTGAGAATGCACAAGTTGTGTATTAAAGAAGAGGAATCAAAGCGCCTTATGGAGGCTATTCACGGAGGAGAGTGCGGGGCATATATGAATAGCATGATGCTAGCCCGGAAGATCCTTAGATAAGGCTATTATTGGTCTACTATAGAAGAGGATTGTATTTGTTTTGTATGGCGGTGCCACAAATGTTAGATCCATGCCAATTGCATTAATATCCCGCCGTCAAAGCTGTACAACATGACTTCGCCATGGCCTTTCTCAATCTGGGGAATTGATGTTATTGGTGTAGTCTCGCCGAAAGGGTCGAATGGGCATGAGTATATCCTGGTGGTGATAGACTATTTTATGAAATAGGTGGATGCTCAATCCTATATAGTGTTGAAGGCGTCACACGTGGCCAAGTTTATTAGAAATAGTATCATCTGCCGGTACGGGGTTCCGAACGAGATCATCTTAGATAATGGCTCGCACTTCAAGAAAGAAGTGGTTGATCTACTTGAGAAATACAACGTGGCTTTTCGCAAGTCCTTGACATGCAGACCATAGACTAATTTAGCTATTGAAGTCGCCAACAAGAATATCAAGAACATCATGCGGAAGATTGTGGAAACATATAGGGACTGGCCAGATAAACTGTCGTTTGCACTCTGGGGCTACAGAACGTCAATTCAAACATCTACTAGGGAAACCCCTTATTCGATAGCATATGGGATGGAGGTTGTTTTTCCAATTGAAATTGAAGTATTGTCCATGTGGATTATAGCTGAGTGTCAGATAGCAGAGGTACATTTGCAACATAGCAGATTCGAAGAATTAATGTTGTTTGATGAAACAAGACTGAAGGCGTTGTGTCATGTTCAGGGCTACCAATGTTGAATTGCCAAGGCTTTTAATAAAAAGGTTAAGTCTAGAAATCTCAAGGAATGAGACATCGTGCAGAAAAACAACCGAGCTCCCATTCATGACGCTAGGGGCAAGTTCAAATCCAATTGGACTGGTCCTTACATCATCAAGTCAATCTGGTTATGAGGGGCAATTATTCTCATGGACCTAGATGGCCTGGAGTTCTCACAGTCGATCAACATAGACAAGTTGAAGAAATATTATCCCTGAGAGGCTCGCTAGGCCAAAAACCCGAAAGGAAGACCTAGGCAAAAGTTAGAGTATGAAAAATTAGAAATAAAGAAAAACTGAGCTCGCAAGGTTAAAAACCTTAAAGGGCGACTTTGGAAAAATTTAGAGCACAAAACGAGAGAGTAAATACTCGAGTGAACCTGAACCGAACTACGTAAGGCCTGATTCCCATCTTTGGAATATGTAGGCAACTTCATCCTGAAGTTCATCCGTAATCATCTCCAACTCAACTGTCCTATCCATTTGTCTGATCAGGTCATCTTTGTTCATTATCTGTGAGCTTGGTAGTGATCTTCATTTCGGGCAGAAAAGCCGATATTTGCAGTCAGGGGTGGTTGTGATTTTCTGATCTAGGGTTGTATATCTTAAGGATCGACTTTGTGCATGTCAAGTGGTGATCATTTTCAAAAATGGTTTTGGAAAGTTTTAATAAAAGTTGAGTTTTCTCAAATTTTACCTTACTACACAACTTAGACCATTTTTCGACCAAAAGAAAAATTTGTCGTGCTCACACCTTTAATTCCATTGATTTCATCATAAAGTACATTGTCTAACTCTCTAATACAAATCAAAGTTGCTTTTACATCATAAAACTTGAAAAAAAAGGTCAAAGCAATAAACTATGGGCATATGAGTCAGGTGTTCCTGCACCCTCTGCTTGTGCTTACGGAAGCTTCTGTAGCCAAAGTTGGTCCGATTTGTGCCTCATCCTTGAGCCAAGCCAAGCACTGACTGGAAAGACAGAACTAAAGCTAGGGGCACGGGTCAGAAGCTCTCTTGTCCTCCAGGCAGCAAGATACCAAGCTAAGTGTGAAGCACGAAGCAGAACTAAAGCCAGGTATTCTGCCCCTATTCTCCGGGTAGGTTTGATCATGTCCAAACTGACGCCTGAACCAGAAGGGAAAATAGAACACACAGTGAGTGAGGCCAATCAACTGTATGCTAGGCTGCCGAGCCATGACGTAGCTCATTTCAGTTAAGTTAAGCTAGGGACAACGCCAAGCTATGACAGCTACAGATCGGTTGCACATATAGTTGCACCATCATCCTTCATTGGGAAAGTTCACTAGTCGCTGGCGGAAAAAGTAAGCTTGGGCTAAATACTCGGGGCATGGGTCCACTACCTTCAGTTTATCTATAAGCCATACCTAAGAAGGGATGAAAAATAGGAGAGATAAAAGAATAGAGAGATGTACGTTGAGAGGAAAGTAAAGAAAGGGCTTTGAGAGAAAATCGAGTATGAGTGCCAAGTGATGTATGAGGCATATATCAGAAAGGGTGGAAAACAATACCTGGAGCAATAGTGGACTCCCCACAAACCTGGTGGTCTGTCGCCGATGAAAAGCATCCAAACCCATCAAGGTCTCGGCCAGGGCCAAACCGATGCAGCTATTACCTTCTTTCAAGCGTTGCGCCACCTCAATCAACTTGATGTTCGCTCTGCCGCAACTAAGGTCAAGAAGTAAGTGTGCGAGCATACATAAACAAAGGGCATGTTACCGAAAGCCTCGCCAGAGGAGGTCACCTTTCTCTCTGATGTCAGAAAATCGATGAACTAGGCCTGGTATGTCCAGCTCCCCGTCATGGGCCAAAGATTAAGCTTCATGCAAAGTAAGCCCACACATCCGTCCCAAGCCTAGGGCATAAAACGGGGCTGAAGCATGATCTCCTCATCACACCGGGATTCTATTAGTGCCTAAAATTATTTAAGGGTCAGCCACATTTCTTGTGCTCCGAAGCGAAAGACATGTATAATTGGGTCCCAACATTAGACCGAGGCATGGAGAAAGGGAAAACAAAGTGGAGTACGACTCAATGAAAAAAGCACGCTTATGCCAAAACCCCAAGAATTTACCTTTTTCGTGCCGTCTAAAGTGGCTATCCAATCCGTGAGCTTCTCGGCAAGAAATGTCTCCATTTGTGGAACAAACAGTAGCTAAAATGAGGTTCTGGAGAAGAAATCATGAAGGAGGACCTTTTGTAGAAGATAGGGCTGTGAGTGGAGGCCAGTTGTTAGCTTTCTGGAGGCCCTTACATTAGTAGCCAGCAGGCCACCAGTGGTGGCCGACTGTCCACTTGTGGGCTAGGCAATTTTGGGAGCCTGTTTTGGTCTTGATCTTTGTGTTATACTGTCTTGTTTTGAGTCTTTTGGTTTGAGCAAGTGTGAATAGTTGTTTTAGTCTATTTTTCCTTTGTTTTTTGGTTCATCGAGTTGTATTTTGGTTGTTGATCGGCTCATTACCCGAGTAAGAACATTATTTCAATCAAGCATTCTCATTTCAAACTCAATTCCATTTTTATTTATTGCAAATATGGTGCTCATGAAGCAAAAGCAAAAACTATTGTCATAAAAAACTGTGAGGTTTTATTCCGATCATGGTTTTTACAAAAGGGAGTACAAGTTTAAAAAGCAAAAGTAAAACCTATCTGAAACTATACATGTGCTAAGCTACCAAACAAAAAGAAACTAAGCAAAAAGTTAAAAAAAAATAGATGCTAGTCATCTCAAGCTCGAGAGGCCCTCTTCGTCCTCTTCCTCGGAAGGGACTCAGGGGCGCTATTTCCATCGCCACCGCTATCAGAACCAGACTTTGAGCCTCGATTCCTTGCCTCAGAACCAGCCTCGACGTCATCTCAGTTCCCAGATCCCGAGCCAGCATCATCACCGCCGCTCTCAGACGATTCAGAATGTCGACTCACTTCCTCCTTGAAGTCACTGGTCTCGACATCATCGTCACACAAAATGGGATTCAAGGGACTACTCCTGCCCTGAGCACCCCTGTCACTACCTCGACCATGGCGCACATCTCGGCCACATGTTGGGGTCTGTCTTTCTCTCCTTCCTGCTGCTGGAGGAGGTGCTACTGGTGCTGGTGCTGCCGTTGCCACTGGTGCCCTCAGTATAGATGGAATTTGAAAACAACAGGTGTCAACATATCAGATGTAGTGTGTATTGTGCAGAATGAGCGTCATGCCGAAGTCAGATACAATATGAGTACAGTGTGCCAATGTAGTGTATCAATGCAGTTTGGGGAAGACTACAGTGGAGGTGCCAATGTATCAGTGGCAATGTAATAGTGTGGTGCACAACGGAGCTAGTAGTGAAATGCATGCTGAAATAGAGGAAACTACTTGAATACCGTAGCGACCAAGCATCGTCTCTCTCATCTGCACCATGCCAATCAAAGAGGCAACGAGCTTGAGGAGGCTCTCTGTATACTCCATGGGTGCTTGCAAGTGCATTTGAATGATCAATATCTGAAATGGAAAATGTAGGGTGCAAATTGTAAAGTGTGGTCTGTACCTGAGGTGCGCCTCAAGCTCTGACATACCCATGCCCTGCCTCGTCGGCTCGATCGGAATCTGGTAAGCTATTCTGGCCGGCCACCAATATGTAAGCATAGTGGGAATCTGCCCAACGGGAAGGGCCCCTCTAGTATCAGCCTCGATCACCTGTGTCGTCTCACCTGCCAAGGGAGTACCTATTGCCTCGCCCGCGGGAACACCCGTCAGAGGGGATATGAGATTAGTCTGGATGAACGTTGCGTAGTTGCCCTCCGCTCAGAAGAAGTCGGCATCCAGGCCCACTATGAACTTTATAATCGCCTCAACTGGGAGGCTATCTGCTGTCCTCATAGACTCTAGGGGTGGCATAGGAATAACCGAATCAGGCGAGCCTACGGTTTGGTGTACAAACTGCTCACTCTAGAACCAGGCTTGGCAGACTGGGCCCTCTAGCAAAATCTAGAATTGAGACGTGGCCCAAGCCCCGATGTACTAGTCCCTCACCCCAGCTGGAATCATGGCCCAGGGCTACCACATGATCTGCAAACAGAGAATGTACAGATTGTTAGTTGTCGTCAGACATCGAGATATGAAATCAGAATAGTAGTAAAGCAAAAATGATGGTAAGTTTCAGGTTACCTCATCGGCAGCCACCATATCGAAACAGCAGCGGAAGAAGGTGAAGGTCATATCATCACGGCTCTAGCGCCAGCATCGGTCGTCATACCATCGGGAGTAAGGCATGATTGGGGGGGATCTTATCAACTAGCTCTAGAGCAAGGGCTGGAAAATAAGCATATACCTATAACTGTAAGGAAAAGTTTCGTGGTCTTGTCAAACAGTGTCAACAGGTATAGAAAGTGCAAAGTAGAAAGCACAATGTATGAACAAATATAGAAAGTGCAAAGTAGAAAACACAGTGTATGACCAGATAGAGAAAGTGCAAAGTAGAAAGCATAGTGTGTGAAAAGATACAGAGAGTGTACAGCAGAAAGTGCAGTGCATGGATAGATATTAAACAGAGATAAAGCAGGAAATGTAAAATAGAAAGTAACAGAATTGAAAGAGGAGTGCATACCTCCCAAGCTCTCCAATAGGCTCCGACCTGCTCTCTTCTCATGCAGGAAGTGGAACTCATCGAGCCGAAGAGTGTGGTGAGGCCAGCTCCACCCCAGTCGTAAGGGCCCTCAGTAAGTACAAGGGTACAGTGTTCCACCTGTTCTCATATAAGGTGGTACCGAAAAGGAACATCAAGAAGCCCCGTCATACTGCTTTATCTCCTCCGATGTGTCTGGCTCACTTCCGTAGAAGTGCTCGAAAAACTAGCTGTATCATACCATCGTTGGTCTGGATAGAAGTGTGTGCGCTCTAAGCAGGTAAATCCAAGTCGCCTCACACTCACCCATGTCCATGTCGAAGGGGATCGAATCACCCCTTACTCCTAAGCCTGTGAGCATGATGAAATAGTAGGTAGTCATCATCATCTCCCCAACAGAAGAGAGGTTGAAAGAGTTTGTGGTGTCCCACCACCTCTTGACCAATGCTCCGAGAAGAGCCCGGCTCGCTATGTGTCGTGAGAGTTTAGAGCAAAATAGGCCAAAGCTAGCCTCGTCAATAATCTCACGGAGCCCAGCGGGGAGCTCATAATACCAGTCTCTGACTGTCACTACTCCATATCCTTTGTAAGAATGGGAGTCCCCCTATGGCAGAGAAAGAGTGAATCAGATGAAAGACGGTGATAAAAGAGCATTCAGATAAACGGTAGTGCAAGAAATGCAGTTAACGGAAAGGCAGGAAAGCATGAAAGTAGAGTTCTTACCTCTATGGTGCCGCAGGAAAGATGGGAGTTTGGCTCCCATAGTAGAAGGTCCTCTGGCACACCACCAATGAAATCACTAAAGCGCCTGATGCCTCCAAGTGGTAGTATGTGCATGCGAGGATGACAAGTCATGAGAACAAAGGGTCGTATCCCTAGTGGTAGTGGGTCAGGCTCGAGCCCTGAAGTGATCTTTGCCTCAAGGTCAGCCGCAATGTCCTCTGTCGCCTCACCGGCCTTAGTGGCCACCGGCTGCTTGATCTCGACAGAAGGTGATAGTCGAGGTGGAACGTCAGGAAGAGCACCATCATGTGGAACATCGTCCGCCATTTGAAAAATGAAGAAAAATGGAGAAAAGAGGAAAAACTTGGAAAAAGTCAACCCTAGGAGAGAGAAGATTGGAGAAAAAGTCAAAACCCGAGAAAGTTCACAAAACCCGAGAGAAACTTGAGGGGAACAAGCCTAAAGTGGTGAAAATACAGGAAAAAGCGACGAAAACAAAATCTGATTGGTTCAAAGTGTAGAGAATCAAGGGTTTTTGATGAAAAAAGTTTGCGTGGGCCATTGGAAAACGCGTATAAAGCACAGATCTAGAGAGAGGAAGCACCTAGAGAGAGAGAGGGGATGTTTTTGGAGGTGTGGGAGTGAGGAAAGGAGGTGTGGAGGTGTGTATATAAAGACTCAGGGCAAAATGGCAAGTTTGCTCTTGAAATTGCACGAGTGGCCGGTGGTCCTCATTTGTGGCCTGGTGTTGTGTTGTGCCTCGTTTCCTCAAGCAATGTATGGGAGGTTCTCTTTTCGGGTCCAGATTGATTCTTGGGAAGCTCAAATTGTGTTCCGGTGCATGAATGTGCCCCACTTGCCAATATGAACGAGGTGTATCCTTTTTGAGCAGTTTGCCAAGTCTTCGAGAGGTAAGTCGGAGGTTGTTGCTGAATATCACTTTTGCTCGTTCTGTCAAATTACATATTTGTTCACGTACACTTATGTTGCACACATGCCCTATATCGTTCATGATTCATGCATAGAGTATGCTTTCAATTTGCATAGAACGTGCACTTTCACATGTTTTCAATTGGCTTGCATAGAACATGCTCATGTTTTGACCATATGTTTGATTCATGCATCATAGAACATACTTTCATGTCTTGCATGTCGGTAGTCTATCACTGTATTGCTTTTCAATAACTTTGTGCATCTATCGCACTTGTTCACTTTGCGCATCTATCGCACAGGCTCATTCCTCTTTGCATCCTTTGTTTTTCATCTTAGGACGCGTGAAACACGACCTTGAGTAGTTTCGCTCGTATCTCAAGACGCTTGAAATGCGACCCTGAGTAGTTTTGCTTTTATCTCAGGACGCGTGAAATGTGACTGTAGACACCCCATTTTTGATCGTCCTCAAGACTTGGATGTCATCGTTTGAATACTCGATGATTATCCATGCTCGTGTTCATTTTGAGTCCCTAAAGGTCTTGGCTGAGCGCCTCACCTTTGAGCCTCACAACTTGTCTGTTTTGTGCTTGGTTGTGCACTAAGAGCTTGCTACTTCAACCTGGGCGAAAGGGGTGGATGGCAACTCATCAGCCATGGCTTGTGCCCATCAGCCATTAGTGGTGGCCGGTCGGCTACACATGGCCGGTTGTCATCATTGATGGCCGGTCGGCCACCAATGATGGCCGGCGGCCATTTTTCTCCTTTTTCAGATATTTGTTTGCTAGTTGTGCCAGCTGTTGGTCACTGATGCTCATCTTTATACACGTATATGGAGGGATGAATGCAAGCTTGTAGCTTGTTTTTCTATATAAGGGGAGGTCTCTCTCCCATTTTTGGGGTTACAAATTTTCAGAGCAAAATTTATGCCTCTCTCTCTAGAATCCTCTCTCTCTTCCTATTTTGTGCTTGAAAGTGAGAATTCTCTACACATTTGCACTAAGACCCTTAGCCAAACACCTTCATCTTGGAGCTAAGGTTCTTGGAGGTCTTGTATGAGCTCTCAAAGCTGGTTTTAGCTCAGAAAAGTGGTTGTTTGTTGCTGTGCATCAATGGTATAAAGCTTACCCATTTTAAGCTTATTTTTGCACACTAGTTTAGCCACCTTTGCATGTTGTTTTTGGCCTAGTTTTCCACTACAAAAACCTTTATTTTTAACGTTTAAAAATTTTGGTTTAAGGGCTTTTTGGAGTTAGGGTGGTCTACCATCTTTTGTAGCTTGTTTGCTAAGTGTTGTGCCTTCTATTAAAGCCTTTTGAAACAACTTTTCTTGGCCTTTTAACCACTGAATTCCAGGGAAATTTCAGTGGCAAAAACTTGGTTTTGAGGTCTCAAATAGGAGGGGGTGGCCTTCTCTTCTTGTGTCTTGTTTGCATGAGTAGATAGCCTAACATGTGAGCATGTTTCTCTACCTTTTTGTGACTTAATCTCCACATGTTTTTGCTATTATTTTGAGTTGCTTTAGCCCTTTTTTGAGCTGGTTTAGTCACTTGAGGCATGATTTGTATGCCTGTAGTGCAATTGTGCTTAATAGTCTAGTTTATGCTATGTGTTAGCCTTTCATTCTAGCCTTTTTTAGCTTACTTCAAGCATGTTTTAGGACTCCTTTTAAACAGTTTTAGGACTATTTTAAAGTGTTTGTCCTTTATGAGCTTTGTTTTGTCTAGCTATAGTGTAAATGCCCTCACTAGCTTAGTGCTTTATGGCCTCTAACATGTTTTGCATGAGATGATTGCTTGTTGTAGTATCATTTTACATGTGATTTCAGTGCATACAGCTTTGTCACACTGTCACTTATTTCACTCTTTCATTGCTTGTGAGAGTTGTGCTTTGAGTCTTGTTTGCGGGCTTACATATGAGCATGTTTTTCTTGCCTTCTATGCTTCAATTCCAGCATGATTTAGCCATTGTTTTGGCATGTTTTTCTTGCCTTCTATGCTTCAATTCCAGCATGATTTAGCCATTGTTTTGGCATGTTTTTGCTCTGTTTTGAGCTGGTTTGGTCAATTGAGCTTGGTATTGCATGCCTCTAGTGTAGTGTTCTCCACTAGTTTAATGCTTTTGGCTTTTGAACATGTTGTGCATGTGTTGCTTGCATGATTTATTATCTTTTGCATGCCATTTCAGCATTGAAAAGTCTGCAACCTCCCCCTATTCTTCATTTTTTTTTTCAATTTGCTTTGAAAGTGGTCTTAAGCCCCTTGTTGGCTTGAGCATGAAATTGAGGCACTCATACCTAATGGTTTTAACCTTCTCTTGAGGGCTTCTACTAATCAACAACATGTGGCCTCTTTCATGCTCAAGGCACTTGTGGCTTAGGCCATCTTTCCAATTAGAGGAGTTTCACATTGGACTTAACTGGTTAAAGGACTAATCGGTAATTTAAAATGTGTAAACAAGAATTGGACAAGTAAAACATGAACAAGATAAGCATTTGTGTTGCATTGCATGTGTTTGGATCGGACGTTAATCCAAACACAAGAAATGTGGGACGTTTCATACTCAAAATGATGAAACGTGTCATGTTTCTTGGTCATCGACACTCTTGATCATGCATGATAGGGTGGAGGTCCTTCGAGTCTTATTTGTGCACTCATTAAGCTTGAGATGCTTGATTAGTGGCTTGGCAGTTGAGTGCCATACTCCTTTGAGCTTGAGAAATGATAAGGAGGGTGGCAGTACACACATTCCTTGAAAAATACACTACCTTGCCTCTATTTGCTCTCTGTTGTAGCAAAAGGAGAAAGTCCAGGAGAGCAGTGGCCGACCAGCCACATGTACTAGCCGACCGACCACCAGAACTGGCCGATGGCCATCAATTGTAGCCGATTGGCCATCAGTGAATTTTGCATCAGCGTGTTCCTGAGATGGAGCAGAGCTAATCTGGAGGTTGGCATATTTTTCAGAGGTAAGATGTGCAAACAGAGACATCTAAAGGCAAGGTAGATGGAGCAGAGCTAACTGAGGAAGCTAACACATGTATTAATTAGCTAGATCAAGCTAATTAATACATGTGTTGTAATTAATTAGTTTAATCTGTTTTGTAATATTTTAATTAGCTTAGTTTAGTGTAGCTTAGCTTATTCATTCGGACCCTCCTTCGAGAGGGCATAATGTTGTAATAAGGGTGCCTGTGTGTGTGAATGTCTTCCAACCCTACGTCTTTCTCCCTTTTATTTAACAGCTTTCGATGGTTAGATTATGGCACGTTTTGATTAGCATACCTTATGCTTGCATGGTTGCATCATTCATTTATATTGCATGCACCGGGCTCGGCGCATCATTCAAACTGCATTGTCAATTCAATACTTCTTTGAATACATGTATCAAATTAGTGCATTCATATGCCGTCGTAGGTAGCCGAGCCTATTTAGTTGCATTATTGCATGTGTTGCATTAGGCATTTTGTAAGTTAGGATCATGCATTGTTTTTAACTAGCTTTTGTTTTGGCTTGGAGTACACTATAAGTTTTACGCTTTAGCATACTTTCATGAGTGTGAGTGTCGCCATCATAGCATGCTTGCCGTGAGGCTATGTGCTTACTTGATTAACTGCATGAATGCCTGTGGATGAAGGCTTTATTACTTGAATTGGAACAATTCATCAAATGTGAGTTTT
Source organism: Camellia sinensis (assembly GCF_055761805.1). Classification (NCBI taxonomy): domain Eukaryota; kingdom Viridiplantae; phylum Streptophyta; class Magnoliopsida; order Ericales; family Theaceae; genus Camellia; species Camellia sinensis. Next base: position 59,138,068 of record NC_138962.1, read on the forward strand.
AAGCCCACTTTGCGAAGTGGCAAATCATCATGTTTTAAGCCCACTTGAGGGTGGCATTTCCAAACCATTTTCAAAAACAAACATGAGTTATTTTGTTCCAATTCTTGTGATATAGTCTATACTTGTATGTGTGCGTCACATAGTAAAGTCAGTTAAATAACCGAAGCAAGAACACATGAGGTTTATAAAACAACATATCATGATTAGTCCAGGCCGATCTTTGATCGGGTAAGCGGGGGTGCTCATTTCAAGCCCTTCCCCTCTCGTACCCAAGTTCCTAAGCCGAGGCAACTTTGGTGATGATGGACACGTGGCCATCATCACGATTCAGGGTTTCCTAAATTTTTCAAAAACAAAATATTTACGTGGCGACTCTGTAATCTGGCAAAGCAGTCCAATTTTGACATTATTTGATTGAAAATTGGTTTTCCAAAATGATTTTTCAGATTGGACTCTTTGGTGTTTATCAGTCTCACATTGCACTTTGTGAGATTAGATTCAGAACCGTGACAGGAGTCCGAATTGTAGGACCAATTCGAGCCTCTCCAAGAGGGGGGACACGAAAAAAGTCGAGAAACAGTTTCTAGCGGCTTTGCTGGGGATTTAAAGAACTTGACTCGAACTCATGATATGTTGTTTTATCTACATTTATGTGTTTCTTTGCATTTGCATTTGCATTGGTGCGCCTATGTCACAGTGTTTGCCATCTACTATTCCTGAACGGTTTTTCGGAGGCTTGCTAGGAAAAGCTTGCCATAAGGCTGACTGATTGTGGGCTCTGCAACGATGGGAATACAAACCTTGGATCTGGATCACCGCTGTACCATTTGATCCTCCTTTCACTTCTTGGTGTTTGGAGCGAGAGGTATGTTAGGTGGTCTTGCTGAGGCACCCTTTTTGACCATTTCGACCTAGTTGTATATCGGAAGCCTTAGAGACTGTTCCAAACTAGGACAGGTTGCTCACCCGAATGTAAGCTTGTTTGATAACCGCTTGTTTTCGTAGTTATCCCTAGTTCCTGACGAAACTAGGACAGGGAAACCATAGGGGTGTTTTGGCTCTTACTTGCTTGATATGTGCTTTTAGAGTGAAACTCTGCAGGAATGTATGTATCAGTTGCAAGTCTACGTATCAGTTTGAGAATGTCAGTTTGAGGGCATCAGTTTGGGGGCAGAAATTAGTGTTTGAGTACAGATTGTCCAGCTTATGATTACAACTATGTGTTGTCTCTGTCTAAGCCGAGGTGCTGTGCATTTTTTTATTTTTGTTTCTTTTGCTTTATTTTCTTTTTGCAAGGTAGTATATCACCATTGTTTCAGACAAGGCAGTTACCCTCGAAGCACTCTGGACTAGAGTAACATGGCTGTATCGATCTGGGGATCTTGTGAGAGGACAACTAGTGTTTGCTTTGCTACCCCCAGTTATGAGACAGAGGAGAGTTCGGCATAATTCACCGGTTCGTCAGTCACCTATGCTCAGCGAAGTCCAGTTTTTTGCTTTTGCTTCCACCTCAGAAAGAGAGTATATATCGAAATTGATAGATCAACACCCCTCAGTCAATATGGAGGATATGATGCGTCAACTTCAGCAAACCATAGAGGCCATGCAGCTGGATGCCGCCCGCCAAGCAAAAAATTACAGCCCAACAGGCTGAGTTAATTCCTAAGCTTCAACAGCAACAACAACCACATCAAGAAGCAGCTTTTGCTTCATACCCACCCCCGGTCAGGGTTCCACCACTCCAGAATACAACCAACGCCCAAGAGAATGCAGGCATTCCGGCAGAGTTGATTCCACCACAAACTTCCAAGGCACCGACCTATCCAACAGAGGCCCCCTTTGAGTTCGAAGTTGACCCTACCACTCTGAAAGTGAGCAAGCTTGAAAAGCTATTTAAGAAGGCTCAGGGTGTCAACTCAATCCCAGATATAGAGGATGGTTACAAAAATCTGGCCGTGACATTGCTGGACAGATTCAAAATGCCATACATAGACCTCTTCGACGGTTCGGGTTATCCCATGGTCCATCTACGACTATTTTCTGATATTCTACGGCCAATGGGCTTATCCAAGCTACAGAAGCTATCGCTCTTTGGTCAAACCTTGTCAGGTATTGCGGTCATATGGTATGCCAAACTCGAGGACTCTGTGAAAAAGAATTTGGAGGAAATGGTTGAGGCCTTCGTACTGCGGCACTCCTATAATACACAGATCAAGGTCACAACTGCTATCTCGGGGCTACTTGTCAAGAGCCAAAGGAGGGCTTCTTTGATTTCTTCACTCGGTAAAGGGCCAAGGCCTCCATGATGACAACCCAACCAGCTGAAAAGGACCAGATCCGCATGGTGGTCCGTAACTTGCAACCGAAGCTACTCCAAAAGATGATAGTCCTACCCCTGCCTACCTTTGCTGACCTTCGTGAGATAGGGGTGCAGATGGAGGACGCGATGAAATAGGGTCTGATTGACCATGAGAAAGAGCCACCCAAGAAGGGTTTTTCACGTAGTTCTAATCCAACCACCAGTGGTAATGCTGCTGCAAGATCTTTTGACATTGGTATGGTCACCATCACACCGAAAACAGCCAATCCATTTGCTGGCACATCTGAAACCACCTCACAAAATGCAAAGTACCCACCTCGGGGCCAAAGGGTCTTCACCCCACTCTACATGACTTTGTCTAAAGCCCTAGGGGTCTTGATTAGGAAAGGGGATCTGAAACTGTTAAAACAATGGCCTTTACCCGATCTTCTCCCTCCAAAACATAACCCGGCCAAATGCTGTGCCTTCCACGAGCAGCATGGTCATGACACCGGCCAATGCTTTAGATTTCGTCATGAGATTCAGGATCTCATTGACAACAAGGTGATAGAATCTCCTGAGAAACCAAACGTCACTACAAACCCCCTTCCACCACATAACCAAGCCTTCCACCCAGGCAAGTAAACCTTATCCAAACAATGGTCGTCTCATACGACCCCAGCAAATACATCACTCCCTCCCACTTGCCTAAGCCGGCGTTGTTCATCCCAGAAAGCATAGATTTGTGCATGATGAACGCGTCCACATCCCAGCCCAAGCCAGTGATGGTGACTGTGAAAGAGGAAGTTAGGGTGACCTTGGAGGAGAATGGAAATGTTGTTTCAGAACCTAAGGGATCTGAGGACCTAGGAGAGGAAGAATACAACCCCTGTCGTTATATTGTGCTAACAAGTCAGGCCAGACCAGAATTGGAATTTCTGAAGAGAATGGAGGTTAATGTAGTCCGGGAAGACAGGCCGAGCCAGGGACTGGAGGACTTAGCTGAGCTTGAGGAGGGCATCAGTAACCTGCAGTTCTTTGATGAACAGGATTTGGGAAATGTACAGATTGGTTGGTTTGATATGAATGGACCTGCGGATAATACGAGATGGCTTAGTGATGAGCCGAATGTTGATGAGGGGTCTCAGTCAAAGCAGGGACACCTAGAAACAAGAATTTCTACAACTGCCGGAACGGTCGACGATAAAGGATAGCCACCGAAGAGCACCGGTGCAAAGAATTTTGCTCAGGAACTGAGTAGCATTTGTACAACAGCCACAAAACAAGAGGCCGCGCTGAAGCAGTTTGAGTATGAAAGGACTATGGATGAACAGAAGGCTAGAAAAGCCAAGGGCCTTGCGGGGATTGACGATGACTGTGATGTCAAGGTAATCACAATGGAACTGGACAGCTGCTTGTCGGTTACGAGAGGAACATGGTGGAAAGACGATGATTTGCGTCTTGCCCATACTGATGAGGACTGGGGGCAAAACCTAATAGATGATACTTGGTATACTGAAGAAGTGGATCACATGACTAGGAGCAGGCGGTACTTCAAACCCCCACACCTGGACCAATCAGAAGCATCAAGGAAAGACAAGGAGGCAGAAAAGCAAAAAAAGAGACTGCTAAAAGAGGAAGCTGTATTGAAACAGCTGATGAACATTCAGGCGAACATATCCATATGAGGGTTACTCATGGCCTCAAGAGTGCACAGACAAGCCGTTCTGTCTGCAATGGATAAGGCCAAGGTCTCCATCGACACAACTCCCGAGCAGTTGGTAGGATTGGTTTTCCCGGGAGGGGCCTCGCCGACTTTAACCTTTACAGATAAAGAATTACCGCCTGAGGGCTCTAAGCATAACAAACAACTGTACATCTCTGCTAAATGCAAAGAGAAGTGGATACCGTTTGTCTTGGTTGATACTGGGTCTGCAATCAATGTGTGCCTGTCGCGCATGGCCTATGCTATCGGGTTGAAACCCACAGACTTTGTGCCAACAGCCCAGGTGATTCAGGCTTATGATAACACAAGTCGGATGGTGATGGGGACAATTCGGGTCAGAATGCAGGTTTGTCCGGCACAACAAGACATTGAGTTTCATGTCCTAGATGTTCCAGCCACCTTTAATTTACTCCTTAGGTGGCCGTGGCTACACCAAGTGAAGGTTGTCACTTCCACTCTACATCAGATGTTGAAATACCCCCATGGGAAGGGGGTAGCTATTGTTTTTGGGAACTCTTCAATCCATCCTCCGCCAGAGGTGACTACGCCGGTCCTGGAAATTGCGCACGGCGAGGAGGATGTCTTTTTGTCTAGGTTCACCTTGGCCGAGGCCCGGGTGGTGCAAAACATTTTGGCTGTTGATGAGAGGGTATATGTTAGTGCTCAGTCAATTTACCTCATGAATAAGCTCCAGCATATACCCGGAATGGGGTTAGGAAAGAGCGGCTGGAAGGGCGTCGCTGCATTGGCTGAAGTGCTACACAACCCTCATACCTTTGGTTTAGGTTACACGCCTACCAAGGAGGATTGGGTAAAAAAGGGAAAGGAAATGGCCAGAAGAGCCAAGGAAAGATAGAGTGGGAAGCACTATGAGTTAGTGCATAGATCGATTCAAGGGACCCTGAACGGCCGCTTTGTCCGGGAGGGGGAAGATTTCCCATTTTGCTGCTTTCCGGAGCCATGGCTGAATTCAGAGAAGCGGTGTTTGCCTAGCTTTGAGATTTTCTTTGACCTATAGCTGATAGGGGATGAATCCGTATAGGAACAGACTGTCTTACCTGCTGGGGCAGAACAGAATGCAAAGGATGAGTCTGATGGCATAAAATTCGAGATAGGAACAGCGTTGGCTTATCTCTTGTCAGATCCTCAGATCAAACCAGAGAGCTTGGGGGATGACTTCACCATTTTCATGATTGGGGCGGACCTAGGTGTGGGCCTTTCTATCAGCATTCTGGATACATCTATCGCACCCTCATTCGTTTGGCAGTTCGAAGAGGGCTTTTCGTCTGGCAGATCTGGATCAGGTAGTGAGCCGGAATCTGATTCCACAGAGTCTATGGAGTCAAAATCAGATTCCAGTTCGTCTAATTCAGAGTCCGTTATTCCTGGGGTTGATAACCCGGATGCCGTTGTTTTTGTCTAGGTCATTATTTTCCTTTTCCTTTGAGTCTGTTGTGACGAAGGATTTGGATGAGCCCGACCTGGTGAATGAGAATGGTACCACTGCTGTTTCTTAGTACTTTTCTGTGCCTTTAGTATATTGCTTTGATCATGACTTTCAAACCTTTGATGAAAACGACGAGGAAGGAAATCCTTCGGTTTTAAAACATTTGGTTGATCGAGAGGAGGTGAGGTTTGTAAACCCCTCGTTGATGAAATCACTGTAATTAATGTGGGTACTGAGAAGGATCCACGTTTGGTCTAGATTGGGTCCACATTGTCTTCGGAGGAACGCGAGCGCTTAGTCGCTTTATTAAAAGATTTCAAAGATGTTTTCGCGTGGTCCTACGAAGACATGCCTAGAATCGATCTTGAGATTGTACAGCACCGGATCCCTCTTGACCCCGCGGCCTGACCTGTCAAATAAAAATTGCAGAGAATATGCCCGGATGGGCTCTGAAGATTAAGGAAGAGGTCACCAAGCAGATAGACACAGGGTTTCTGCTAGTATCTGAGTACCCAACTTGGTTGGCCAACATTGTTTTGGTACCGAAGAAAGATGGCAGAATTCGGGTGTGTGTGGATTTCAAGGATTTGAACGAAGCCAGTCCGAAGGACAACTTTCCTTTACTGCAAATCGACAAGTTGGTGGACTTCACCGCGGGCCATGCCCTATTCTCTTTCATGGATGGGTTTTTCGGGTATAACCAGATCTTGATGGCACCCGAGGATAGGGAGAAGACCGCGTTCACCACATCGTGGGGAACCTACTGCTATAGGGTGATGCCATTTGGGCTTAAGAATGCTGGGGCTGCTTATCAACGGGCTGCGACCACAATTCTACACGACATGATCCACAAAGAGGTTGAGGTGTACGTGGACGACGTGATTGTTAAGTCCAAGGAGAGAGAGGGCCACTACACCACCTTATAGAAATTCTTTCAACGGATCAGGGAGTATCGGTTGCGACTGAATCCTCATAAATGTACTTTTGGTGTCATAGCAGGAAAAATGTTGGGGTTCTTGATTGCGCAGAGGGGCATTGAGGTTGATCCTTCCAAGATTAAGGCCATCCTAGAAATACTACCACCAAGTACTGAAAAGGAGGTGCGAGGCTTTCTGGGTAAAGTGCAATTCATAAGACAGTTTATTGCAAATCTTTCCTAAAGAAAGGAAAGAAATTCCAATGGGATGATCGATGACAATTCGCTTGCGAGCAAATCAAGCAATATCTACAAAACACGCCTGTGTTGTCACCGCCAAAGTTGGGGAAGCTGTTGATTTTGTATCTGTCTGTAATGGACACGACGATGGGTTGCATGCTTACGCAGAAATCAGAGGATAGAGTAGAGAAAGCCATCTATTACCTGAGTAAGAAAATGTTGGACTATGAGGCCCGTTACACCCCTTTGGAGAAGGCATGCTTAGCCTTGGTATGGGCCACCAGGAAGTTAAGGCACTACCTGTTAGCCCACTCTATAATTACTGGTTTCGAGACTAAATCCCCTCAAATATCTCTTCAAGAAACCAGCACTTACGGGTAGGCTAGCCCGTTGGTTGCTTCTTCTCTCTGAATTCGACTTGAAGTATGTGACGCGCGAGTCTGTTAAGGGGAGAGCGGTAGCAGAATTCCTAACAGATCACCCAGTGGAAGGGGATAAAGGAGTAGAATACTTATTCACGAATGAGGCCATTTTGCAGATTGAGGAAGAGATCTGGATCGTGTACTTTGACGGAGCATCAAATGAGTACGAGTGTGGGATAGGGTTGTTGCTGATAGCACCAGACAATTCCCACATACCCTTAGCCTTTAAACTCCAGTTCAAAGTATCAAACAATAAAGCAGAATATGAGGCGTGTATCGCTGGATTGGAAGCCACTCTAGAACTAGAGGCAAAAATGTTGGACGTCATCGGGGACTCAAATCTCATTGTGTCTCAAGCAAACGGTGATTGGAAAGTCAAAGAAGAAAAGATGAAAATTTATCACCAGACATTAGATGTTCTGATTCCTCAGCTTGAGAAGCTGACCTTCACCCATCTGTTAAGAGAGAACAACAGGTTCGCTGATTCATTAGCAACTTTATCATCAATGATAGACATCCCGTTGGGAGTCCAGATGAGTCCGATCATCATTGAATAGAGATACACGCCGGTCTACGAGTTGATTGCGGCAATTGATGAGATTCAAGATCAGAACCCCTGGTATCATGATATCTGGAGCTTCTTGGAGAAGGAGGTTTATCTACTAGGGGAAAATGCCAAAGATAAATGGGCAATATGGCGGATGGCCGTTCAGTTTATCATCTGCGGATGGAAATTGTACAAACGTGGTCATCAGGGAATGTACAAGCTGTGTGTTGATGAAAAAGAGTCGAAATGCCTAATGGAGGCCATCTATGGGGGAGAATGTGGATCACACATGAGCAGAGTAATGCTAGCCGGAAGATTCTCAGGCAAGGTTACTACTAGTCAACCATGAAGGAGGATTGTATCGTTTTGTTTGGCGATGCCGCAAATGCCAAATCCATGCAAATCGCATGAATATCTCGCCGTCGATGCTGTACAACATGACTTCTCCGTGGCCTTTTTCAGTCTGGAAAATTGATGTTATTGGGGCAGTTACGCCGAAACGCTCAAACGGGCATGAGTATATCCTGGTGGTAATAGACTACTTTATAAAGTGGATGGAAACCCAGTCATATGTGGTGCTGAAAGCGTCACATGTAGCCAAGTTCATCGAGAACAAAATCATCTGTCGCTATGGGGTCCCAAATGAGATTATTTCAAATAATGGTTCCCACTTGAAGAAGGAAGTGATAGACCTGTTGGAGAAGTACAATGTGGCCTTTCATAAGTCATCTACATATCGGCCACAAACCAACGGAGCTGTTGAGGCCGCCAATAAGAATATCAAGCACATTTTGCAGAAGATGGTTGAAACCTACCGGGACTGGCCAGATAAGTTGCTATTTCCTCTCTGGGGTTATAGGACATCAATTCGGACATCTACTGGGGCAACTCCGTATTCTCTGGTTTATGGGATAGAGGCTGTTTTGTCGATCGAAATTGAGGTGTCGTCGCTGCGGGTTATGGCAAAATGTCAAATAATAGAAGCAGATTGGAAGCAGAGTAGGTTTGAAGAACTAATACTGTTTGACGAGAGGAGGCTGAAAGCACCGTACCACGTCCAAGGTTATCAACGTAGGATTGCTAGGGCTTTCAACAAGAAAGTTAAGTCCAAGAATCTAAAAGAAGGGGATTTAGTGCTCAAAGACAACCAAGCTCCCATCCATGACCCTTGGGGCAAGTTCAGACCCAATTGGACTGGTCCTTACATCATCAAGTCTATTTGGTCAGGTGGAGCTATCATTCTTATGGACCTGGATGGCCTTGAATTCTCCCAACCAATCAATATGGACAAGTTGAAGAAATACTATCCTTGAGTGGCTCGCTAGGTCGAAAACCCGAAAGGGCGACCTAGGCAAAAGTTAGAGGACAAAAAATTTGAAATAAGAAAAATTGAGCTCGCAAGGTTGAAAACCCAGAAATTGCGGCCTTGGCAAAAGTTAGAGCGCAAAAGGAGAGTGTTAATACCCGAGTGAACCTAAACCAAACTACATAAGGCTTGATCCTCATCTTCGGGATACGTAGGCAGCTTCATTCTGAAGTTCAGCCATAAACACTTCCAATTCAATTGTCCTGTCCATCTGATTGTCTTGGTCATTTTTGTCTTCTCTGTATCTAAGAGGTCAGTTGTGATCTTTACCATGAGGACTGGTTACAGTGTACTGCGGTGCTATTCAAACAAGGGGTAATTTCCCATTGCCATGCAATGCCATTCAGACAAGGCGCAATTTTCCATTGCCATGCAGTGCCATTCAGACAAGGGGCAATTTTCCATTGCCAGGTTCGAGGTTGTGCATCTCAAGGATAAATTCCGGGGTGTGTCCAGTTGTGATACATATCAAAAATGGTTTTGAAAAGTTTTAATAAAAGTTGATTTTGTTCAAATTAATCTTTTTAAAATTTAGACCATTTTTGGACCAAAAGGAAAATTTTCAGTACCCACAACCTTCAATTCATTGATTTCAATATAGAGTTCTCTACCTCTTGATACAAATTGAAGTTTCTTTTTATTACATTTAAAAGAAAACTTGAAAGTACATATTAAAGCAATAAACTTGGGGCATAGTTGAGTCAGGTGTTCTTGTGTCCCCTCCCAGAGCTTGTGGAAGCTTTAGATGCTAAAATAGGCCCGATTTGCGTCTCATTTTCAAGCCAAGCTATGCATTTGCTAGAAAGGGCACAATTGAAATTGGGAACGGGAGCCCGAAGTTCTCTTGTCCTCCATGTAGTGGGATATCGAGCTAGCTGTGAGCCTCGGATTGGAAATGAAGTTGGGTACTTTATCCCTTCTTCTGGGCAAGTCTAGTCGTGTTCGAACTGACATCGGAACCAGAATGGAAAATAGAAGACACAGTGTGTCAAGCCAATCAACTGAATGCCAGGCTATCGGGCCATGCTGTAGCTCATCTCGGGCAGATCAAACCAGGGGCAATGCCAAATGATGTCAACAGCAGACCTGTGGCACATCCAATGGCACCACCATTCCTCATTAGGGAAATCAACTAGCCGTTGACGGAAGAAATAGCCACGCGCTGAATATGCAGGGCAAGAGTCCACTACCTTCAACCTGTCCATGAGCCGTATCTGGGGAGGGATGGAAAATAAGAGAGATTAAAAAATAGAGAGTTGTACCTTGAGAGAAAAGTGAGAAAGGGGTTTCGAGACAAAAACAGAGCCTGAGGGTCTAGTGATGTAAGAAATACATGTGAGATGGGGTGGGAAACATTACTTGCAAGAGTAGTGGACTTCCTGCAAACTTGGTCATCTCCCGGTGATGGAAAGCATCCAAGCCCATCAGAGTCTCGCCTAGTGTCAAGCCAATGCAGCTCTTACCTTCTTTTATGCCTTGAGCTACCTCGATCAAGCGAATGCTAGACCCTACGAAGCCAGGGGCAAGCAAGAAATGAGCCAACATACACAAGCAAAGGGCATGTTGCCGAAAACCTTGCTAGAGATGATCGAAGCGGTCACCGGCATCAGAAAACTAATGGATCAAGCTGGGAATGTCCAACTCTCCATTGTGGACCAAAGATCGAGCATCGTGTAGAGTGAACCCACACATCCTTCCTAAGGCTTGGATGTGGCTAAAACAAGACTGGGGCAAGATTTCTTCGCGGCGCCAGGATTCCATTAGAATCTGGTATTCTTCAATTGTTGGACATATCTCTTGTCCCCTAAAGCTAAAAACATGTGTGACCGGATTCCAACATCTAGCCGCGGCATGGAGGAATGAAAAACACAGCAAAGTGCAACTCAACGGGAATAGTGCATTTATCCCGAAACCCCAGAAATTTAGCTTTTCCAAGCCATCCAAAGCTGCGATCCAATCAAAGAGATTTTTGGCAAAGAATGGCTCCATTTGCGGAAAAATAGAGTTAAAATGAAGAAACTACGAAGCTGGAGCTTTTGTAGAAGATAAGGTGCTGAGTGGAAGACAGGTGGCAACAATTTGAAGGTTCTCTGCACTAGTGGCCGACTGGCCAGTGTTGATGGCCGATCGGCCACTTTTGTAGCCGACCGGCCACTTTTGTAGCCGATCGGCTAGTACTGGTGGCCGATAATCAGTTCTGGTGGTCGGCAACCTCTCCTTATGGCCGGTGGCCTCTCCTTTTGCTCCCTGAGCCATCCATGTGTTGGAAGTGCTGAGAACCTGTGTCTTGTTCTGCCCTTGGTGCCCTTTGCCGTCTTTCTTTCAGAATGTTGTTTTGATTTGCTTATCGAGTTGTTGTATTGCTTATCGAGTTGTTGTATTGTTTATCGAGTTATTTTTGCTTACCAAGTTGTCGTTCTGTTTATCAAGCTGTGGCTTGAACTGTTGTATCGTGTTATTTTATTTTACTCTGTTTACTAGCTATAGGATGCTTCACTACCTGATGAAGACAATGCAATTTGAATGCGCAGTTTTCAAACAAAGATTAATCTCATTTTCATGCTGTGCGATGTTATGCGATGCTCAAAATATAAAATGCAATCATGGTTTCTTTTTAAAAAGAGTACAAGTTTTTAAGAAAATAAAACTGCCTAAGTTTGTACAAAGTGCCAATACTACTAGCAAAAAAAGAAAAGTAAAAAAAGAAAAACTAAGCAAAAAAACATCTGAATCGGCATCAGCCACCTCAAGATCAAGAGGCCCTCTTCGCCCTCTTCCAGGGCATGGTCTCAGAGCTATCACCATCAGCGCCGCTGCCCGAATCTAAGCTGGAACCATCCCCAACATCGTCACCACCCTTAGAACCCGAGCAGGTGCCGTCCCCTCTACCCTCAGATGACTCTGACTGCAGACTCGCTAGCTCCTCGTCCTCATCTGACTCATCATCATCTGGGATAGGCTCTGATGGACTGTTCTCGTCATAAGTACGTCTACCTCTGCCTCAACTGTGTGTCGGAGTCCCTCGTCTCTCTCTCTCTGCTACCGGAGGAGGCACTGAAGGTCCTACTGCAGCTCCTGCTGGAGCGCTCAATGGGACTAGCATCTAAAAAGGGACCTGAAAAGGACCGTTTGTTAAATACATCAGTTGTGGCATATATTGGATACAAAGATGAGTATAGTGTTGAATGCAGTGTATGGGTACAGTGTATCAATGCAGTATTGATAATGAAATGCGTCAGATCAGTATGGAGCAAGTTGCAGAGGGTTTGAAATGTAGGTTGAAGGAACTTACCGGAATGTCGTAAATGCTGAGCAGGTTCATGCTCGTCTACATCATCCCCATCAGAGAAGCCGGTAGCTCGAGAGCCTGCCCGGTGTACTCTATGGATGCTTGTAAATGTGTTGAGATGATCAGTGGTCTACAAAGTATAATTAAAATGAATTAAATGTGCAGAATGTAAAGTATGGTACATACTGGGGTCAGGCCTCGAACTCCAACAAGCTCGTCAGCAGCTGGTGCAGGCTCGATAGGGATTTGGTAAGTCTCCCTCGTACATCGCCAGCAAGTCAGTGTGGTGGGCAGCTCTGGCCATCCAGCCATCTGCCTCATTCGGGAGTCTCTCTTGCCATGGGCCTGAGTCACCCTGGATCCCCCGGCTCTCCCTCCTGCGGCTGGAGCTCTGGCTCTCTCACCCTCGTGAGCGCTAGTCAATCGTGGCATGAGGTATGTCTGGATGAAGACAGTATAATCGTCGTCCAGTCTGAAGAAGTCAGCATCCCAACCACTGCTGAAATCAATCATCTCTTGCATGGTGTATCTCTGTGTGATCCTTATATAAGTAGGAGGCGGCATCGGGACTACGAGCTCAAGCAAGCCGAGGCTCTGTCGCAGGAATCGCTCCCCTAAGAACCATGGCCGGCAAACTAGGCCCTCGAGCAAGATTTGAAATCGGGAAGCCTCCTGAGCGCTGGTAAACTGATCTCTGACCTTGTCAGGTATCACTACCCACAACTGCCAGGTGATCTGCAAGTTATGGATATATAGGTTGTTAGCTGCCATTAGAGATGCAAATGTAAAGTATAGCTAAAATGACTGTAAGGTTTGGATTACCTCTACTGTGGTCACGGTGTCGAAGAATCGACGGAAAAATGAGAATGACTCTCGGGGCCTTTGCTGGCATCTCCCGTCGTATCTGTGCGAGTATAGCACCATAGGTGGTATCTCCACCTCAGGCTCTGGGGAGAGTCTCTGAAAATAGGCGTACAACCATAACTGCAGAAAGTGGAAGGGTAACAGTGAGTATGTATCAGATAAACACAGATAATGTAAAGTAGAAAGCAGACGGTATGTGTAGTGTACAGATAATGTAAAGCAGAAAGTAGATGGTATGCACGGTAGTGTACGGTGTTTGTAGTATACGGAAAATGCAAAGTAGAGATGTAAAGCAAAAGGGTAGGACGTACCTCCCAGGCCCTCCAGTAGCCTCCTAGCAGGTGCCCACTCTGGCGGGAAGTGGAGCTCATGTACCCGTATAGTGTGGCCAAGCCTGCGTCGCCACAGTCATAGAATTGGATGCAAGACAGGTCTACCAAGGCACTCATGAGGTAGAGCCTGACGGTGTTCATTCGGTCGGTGAACAGAGTAGTGCCAAACAGAAACATAAGGAAACCCTGGGCGTAGTACTCGGTCTCCTCTTGAGTCGTTAGCGTCGTCCCTTTGAAGTAATCAGCAAACCATGCATATCGCACCATCCCTGGTCGGGAGATGGGTGGGCGAATCCCCAGCAAATAGATCTGAGTAACCTCTCACTCGCCCATGTTTGTGTCGTATGGAATCGGATGACCCCCTACTGCTATGGCAGTGAGCATGGAGAAGGCAAAGGGGGTCATCGTCATCTCCCGTATCGTAGAAAAGTGGAAAGAATTAGTGGTATCCCACCACCTCTCTACTAAAGCACCCAATAGAGGCCAGCTCGCAGTGAGACGTGAGAGTCCCATGCAAAATGCGTCGAGGCCAGCCTCGTCAACGATGTGACAGACGGCGTCAGGAAGATCCATATACCACTCCCGCGCGGAGGTGGTCCCGTAGCCTCGAATGGCATGTGAATCCCCCTGTGAGCATGGCAAGGAGATGCAAGGAAGTGTAAGAAATACAGTGCAAGGGTATGTTCAGAACAAGCAAATGCAAGGCAGTGTAAGAAATACAGTGCAAGAATGTGTTTGGCATGAACAAGTGTAAGGCAATGAGAACTATATAAGAAATGCAAAGTACATTGCAAAAAATAAAGAGCAAGTGTATATCGCAGAGGCGCCATGGGATAGATATGACTCTGGCTCACGTAGCAGGAGGTCCTCCAGTGCACCTCGCACGAAATGCCTGAACTAGCGAATGCTATCGGGAGGTAGCACGTGTACCTCAGGATCGTACGTTGCTGGGTCGAATGGTCGAATGCTAAGCGGTAATGGCTCGAACTCTGGGTCCATCTCCATTCCCGGAGGAGCTCTGTCGTGTGGGATGTCATTGGCCATCTCGAGGAAAGATGAGAGAATGGTCAAAAATGTGGAAAATGGGCGAGAATGCTAAAAGTCAACAAAAAGTCAACTCTGAGAGAGGAAAAATGGAAGAAAAGGTCGGGGCTCGAAAGAGGGCACTGAAATCAAGGATGACTAGGGGAAACAAACCCCAAGTGATGGAAATCAAGAAGAGAGCACCAAAATCACTTTTCAATCAGTTCAAAGTGTTCTACTCTATGAGGGTTTAGCAAATCGAACGTTTGTGAGATGTTCAAAAATGCGTATAAAGCCCGGATCGGAAGGGAAAAATGGTCTAGAGTGAGAGGAGGAAGGATTTCGAGCTTGAGGAAGTGAAGAAATAGGGTTTGGAACCCTATGTTTAAAGACTCGTGGTGAAATGCCAAAATTGCCCCGAATCTGTCATCGGTGGCCGACCGGCGACTAGTGTTGGCCGATCAGCCACATTTGTGGCCGATGGGTGGCCGGTGGTTCCCCAGGGCGGCCGGTGGACCTCCAGTGCTGTCCTTAGATGTTATTTTGTTGTTTTGTGCCTTGATCCTCCAAGAAAGTGCAAGGAAAGCGCACTTTTAAGCTCCAATGGCCTTTGTGGAAGCCCTGGACCGTGTCTTCAGTGTGTGATGCTCCACACGTGTGAATTGTATCCTTTTTAGTCTGTTGCCACTCGTCTAAGAGGTAAATCAAAGGTTGCTATTCAATTCACTGTTGCATTGAATAGGCATTTCACACTTGCATTGAATGTGCATTATTCGCATGTTGCATAGAATATACATATTGCGTTGTATTGTATTGTATATACTTCTCATCTTGCATGGACTATGCATGTCTCACACTTGCATTGAATATGCACTTCTTGTCTCGCATGAAACATGCATTTGTTACTCTTGCATAGGACATGCATTCATTAATCTTGCATCGAATTTGTGTCTCAATGTTGCACGGAGCATGTATTTACTACGTTGGCATAAACTATACATTGCTCACGCTTGCATAGAATGTGTAACCCTTTGTCGTTGCATGGAACATGCATTTTTTATCAATGCATAGAACAAGCATCCCCCATGTTTGCATAGAATATGCATGTTGAATTGAATATGCATCGTTGATTAAATTTTGCATAGAACATGCTCCTGCTCATGCCGCATAGAATATGCTTCTGTTTTGTTTTCTTGTATGTTGTGCATGAAGCATGCCTCTCTAAGCGTTGTATCATGGTTGTTGATGTTTCATAGAATATGCATTTGTACTGTATTCTACCTGTTAAGTTTCTTTCTTATGCAGGCATGATATTGTATGTACGGTTTATTTAGAGGAATTCCAGGTAAGATCATTCCTGTCCTTCGAACACCTTTGTTTTGGTTAGAAACATTTGGGTACACCCGGTGTTTACACCACACCCTTGCTTTGGTTAAAAGCATTTGGACGGTGTGTCTGACGCTTATACCTCATTTTGGTTAGAAGCGTTTGGACCGTGTGCCCGATGCTTATACCTTGCTTTGGTTAGAAACACTTGGGTTGTGTGCCCGAGGTTTATACCATCCCTTTGCTTAGCGTTTGGACCGTGTGCCCGACACTTATACCTTGCTTTGGTTAGAAACACTTGGGTTGTGTGCCCGAGGTTTATACCATCCCTTTGGTTAGAAGCATTTCGACCATGTGCCTGACGCTTATACCTTACTTTGGTTAGAAACACTTGGGTTGTGTGCCCGAGGTTTATACCATCCCTTTGGTTAGAAGCGTTTGGACCGTGTGCCCGACGCTTATACCTTGCTTTCGTTAGAAACACTTGGGTTGTGTGCCCAAGGTTTATACCATCCCATTGGTTAGAAGCGTTTAGACTGCGTGCCCGATGCTTATACCTTGCTTTGGTTAGAAACACTTAGGTTATGTGCCCGAGGTTTACACTATCCCTTTGGTTAGAAGCGTTTGGACCGTGTGCCCGACACTTATACCTTGCTTTGGTTAGAAACACTTGGGTCGTGTCCCCGAGGTTTATACCATCCCTTTGGTTAGAAGCATTTGGACCATGTGCCTGACACTTATACCTTGCTTTGGTTAGAAACACTTGGGTTGTGTGCCCGAGGTTTATACCATCCTTTTGGTTAGAAGCGTTTGGACCGTGCCCGACGCTTATACCTTGCTTTGGTTAGAAACACTTGGGTTGTGTGCCAGAGGTTTATCCCATCCCTTTGGTTAGAAGCATTTGGACCATGTGCCCGACGCTTATACCTTGCTTTGGTTAGAAACACTTGGGTTGTGTGCCCGAGGTTTATACCATCCCTTTGGTTAGAAGCGTTTGGACCGTGTGCCTGACGCTTATACCTTGCTTTGGTTAGAAACACTTGGGTTGTCTGCCGGAGGTTTATACCATCCCTTTGGTTATAAGCGTTTGAACCGTGTGCCCGAGGCTTATACCTTCCTTTGGTTAGAAACACTTAGGTTGTGTGCCCGAGGTTTATACCATCCCTTTGGTTAAAAACGTTTGGACCGTGTGCCCAACGCTTATACCTTGCTTTGCTTAGAAACATTTGGGTTGTGTGCCCAAGGTTTATAGCTCGCTTTGGTTCGAAGCATTTGGACCGTGTGCTTGACGCTTGTACCTTGCTTTGGTTAGAAACACTTGGGTTGTGTTCCCAATGTTTCTGCCACTCCCTTGCTTTGGTTAGAAACATTGGGACGTGCTTTGATGTTTATACCACCCTTCGGTGTTTACACCGCTCTCTTTTCCCTTTCGCGCGTGACGCATTAGGACGCTTTGGTTAAGTGCATCTGGACGGATTCCGATGCTTATACCGTCCTTTGCTTTGATTGCATAATAGTTGGATGTGTTTCAACGGTTATTACTTTCTTTGTGGCTCGAAACCTTAGGGTGTGTCCTTAGGTTCGCACCACTTCTTTCCTCGCATGTGCCATGCGTTGGGATTTTGTTTGCCGTCTCGAGTACGCCCTACGGTTGTTGTTTTTTATCTTTCCTGCGCGAGGTGTAGTTAAGCTTGCATAATTTTCTTACATCCTTTCTACATGAAATGTTGTTTGGTTCATGTTAACTTGCTTGTGTACAAGTTTGCTGTAGCATTTCTTTGCATAACACTTGCATCTGGATATTTTATTATAGCTCTCATTGCATGATCATAAGTTATGTTTCGCATCGTGCATATCATTTGCATCTTGCCCCAGAACTACGCTGGTTTGATTCCTTGCAAAGGGATACGTAGGCAGCCTGTGGGCACAACTGTTCTTTGTTTTGCTTGCTTGTTTCTCTAAGTCTTCGGCCTTGTCAAAAATGGGTCATCTTTGGGCTTTGACTTTCACTCTCGTCAATTCATGACTTTCGAGTTCTGTCAAAGAAGGGCAACTGTAGGCACCTCATTTTTGACCATCCTCAAGACTTGAACGGCAAACGTAGGCACCTCATTTTCGACCATCCTCAAGACTTGGACGTCATCATTTGAATACTCGATGATTGTCCATGCTCGTGTTCATTTTGAGTTCCTGAAGGTCTTCGCCAAGCGCCTCGCCTTTGAGCCTCTCAACTTATCTGTTTTGTGCTTGGTTATGGACCAAGAGCTTGCTGCTTCAACCCTGGGGGAAAAAGGTGGCCTGCCGGCCACCCCTACAACTCATCAGCCATGGCTTGTGCCCATCGGCCATTAGTGGTGGCTGGTCGGCTGCACTGATGGCCGGTCGGCCACCAATGATGGCTGGCGGCCATTTTTCTTCTTTTCAAATATTTGTTTGCCAGCTGTGCCAACTGTTGGTCACTGATGCTCATCTGCATACATGTGCATGGAGGGATGAATGCAAGCTTGTAGCTTGTTTTTCTATACAAGGGGAGGTCTCTCCCCCATTTTTTGGGGTTACAAATTTTCAGAGCAAAATTTCGTCCTCTCTCTCTAGAATCATCTCTCTTCCTATTTTGTGCTTGAAAGTGAGAATTCTCTACACATTTGCACTAAGACCCTTAGCCAAACACCTTCATCTTGGAGCTGAGGTTCTTGGAGGTCTTGTTTGAGCTCTCAAAGCTGGTTTTAGCTCAAAAAAGTGGTTGTTTGTTGCTGTGCTTCAAAGGTATAAAGCTTACCCCTTTTATGCTTATTTTTGCAGACTAGTTTGGCCACCTTTGCATGCTATTTTTGGCCTAGTTTTCAACTACAAAAACCTCTATTTTTAAGGTTTAAAAATGGTGGTTTAAGGCCTTTTTGGCGTTAGGGGTGGTCCACCCTCTTTTGTAGCTTGTTTGCTAAGTGTTGTGCCATCTATTAAAGCCTTTTGAAACAACTTTTCTTGGCCTTTTAACCACTGAATTCTAGGGGAATTTCAGTGGCAAAAACTTGGTTTTGTGGTCTCAAATAGGAGGAGGTGGCCTCCCCTCCTTGTGCCTTGTTTGCATGAGTAGATAGCCTAACATGTGAGCATGTTTCTCTACCTTTTTGTGACTTAGGGGGTGTTTGGCAATCAGAGGTTGAGGCTATTATAGCCTCTTTTGGAAAATTAGCTCAAAAGCCAGCACTGTAGCACTTTTTTACTGATTTTCAAAAAAAGAAAAAAAAAAAATAGGCTGAGCCGAACAGTGTTACAGCAAGGCCAAAATTACCATTTTGCCCCTTTATATCAATTTTAAAAACAAAAAGTTAGGGATAAATCTGTCATTTTAAATTTAAACATCATTTCAACACACTTTCCAATACAACAACTCAACTAAAAATTCATCTCATCTTCCCAAACACAAAACTAAAATAGCCTACTAAAATAGCCAAAAAGCCAAATAGCCTACTAAAATAGCCACTTCCCAAATGAGGCCTTAATCTCAGCATGTTTTCGCTATTATTTTGACTTGCTTTAGCTCTGTTTTGAGCTGGTTTGGCCACTTGAGGCTTGATTTGTATGCTTGTAGTGCAATTGTGCTTAATAGTCTAGTTTGTGATATGTGTCAGCCTTTCATTCTAGCCTTTTTTAGCTTACTTCAAGCATGTTTTAGGACTCCTTTTAAACTGTTTTAGGACTGTTTTAAAGTGTTTGTCCTTTATGAGCTTTGTTTTGTCTAGCTGTAGTGCAAATGCCCTCACTAGCTTAGTGCTTTAAGGTCTCTAACATGTTTTGCATGAGATGATTGCATGTTGTAGTATCATTTTACATGTGATTTCAGTGTATACAGCTTTGTCACACTGTCACTTATTTCGCTTTTTCATTGCTTTTGAGAGTTTTGCTTTGAGTCTTGTTTGCGGGCTTACATATGAGCATGTTTTTCTTGCCTTCTATGCTTCAATTCCAGCATGATTTAGCCATTGTTTTGGCATGTTTTAGCTCTGTTTTGAGCTGGTTTGATCAATTGAGCTTGGTACTGCATGCCTCTAGTGTAGTGTTCTCCACTAGTTTAATGCTTTTGGCTTTTGAACATCTTGTGCATGTGTTGCTTCCATGATTTAGTATCTTTTGCATGCTATTTCAGCATTGAAAAGTCTGCAACCTCCCCCTATTCTTCATTTTTTTCAATTTGGTTTGAAAGTGGTCTTAAACCCCTTGTTGGCTTGAGCAAGAAATTGAGGCACCCATGCCTAATGGTTTTAACCTTCTCTTGAGGGCTTCTACTAATCAACAGCATGAGGCCTCTTTCTTGCTCAAGGCACTTGTGGCCTAGGCCATCTTTCCAATTAGAGGACTTTCACATTGGACTTAACTGGTTAAAGGACTAATTAGTAATGTAAAATGTGTAAACAAGAATTGGACAAGTAAAACATGAGCAAGATAAGTATTTGGGTTGCATTGCATGTGTTTGGATCGGACGTTAATCCAAACACAAGAAATGTGGGACGTTTCATACTTAAAGTGATGAAACGTTACACGTTTCTTGATCACCGACACCCTTGATCATGCATGATAGGGTGGAGGTCCTTCGATTCTTATTTGTGCATTCATTAAGCTTGTACAAGATTGACTCTTTGCCCATCATGCATTGAGATTCTTGATTGGTGGCTTGGAAGTCAAGTGCCATACTTCTTTGAGCTTGAGAAATGATAAGGAGGGGGACAGTACACACATTCCTTGAAAAATACACTGCCTTGCCTCTGTTTGCTCTCTGTTGCAGCAAAAGGAGGAAGTTCAAGAGAGCAGTGGCCGACCGGCCACATATACTAGCTGACCGGCCACCACTACTGGCCGATGGCCTTCAATTGTAGCCGATCAGCTATCAGTGAATTTTGCATCAACGTGTTCCTGAGATGGAGCAGAGGTAATCTGGAGGTTGGCATAATTTTCAGAGGTAAGATGTGCAAACAGAGGTATCTAAAGGCAAGGTGGTGGATTTTCGGGAGGAAGCCAACCGAGCATGCATGTCTCCCCCACCCGTGAGGCCATTTTATTGCTTTATTAGCTAGATCTAGCTAATTAATACATGTGTTGTAATTAATTAGTTTAATCTATTTTGTAATATTTTAATTAGCTTAGCTTACTGTAGCTTAGCTTATTCATTCGAACCCTCCTTCGAGAGGGCATAATGTTGTAATAAGGGTGTGTGTGTGTGTGTGAATGTCTTATAATCCCACGTCTTTCTCCCTTTTATTTTATAGCTTTCGGTGGTTAGATTAGGGCACATTTTGATTAGCATACCTTATGCTTGCATGTTTGCATCATTCATTTCTATTGCATGCACCGGGCACAGCACATTATTCAAACTGCATTGTTAATTCATTACTTCTTTGAATACATGTATCGAATTGGTGCATTCGTATGCCATCTTAGGTAGCCGAGCCTATTTAGTTGCATTATTGCATGTGTTGCATTAGGCATTTTGTATAGTTAGGATCATGCATTGTTTCTAACTAGCTTTTGTTTTGGCTTAGAATACATTGCAAGTTTTATGCTTTAGCATACTTGCATGAGTGCGAGTGTTGCCATGATAGCATGGTTTCCATGAGGCTATGTGCTTACTTGATTAACTGCATAAATGCCTGTGGATGAAGGCTTTATTACTTGAATTGGAACAATTCATCAAATGTGAGTTTTAAGCCCTCTTTGCGAAGTGGAAAATCATCATGTTTTAAGCCCACTTGAGCGTGGCAAATCCGCGCTTTAGCCCACTTAAGAGTGGCATTTCCAAACCATTTTCAAAAACAAACATGAGTTGTTTTGTTTCAATTCTTGCAATATAGTCTATACTTGTATGTGTGCGTCACATAGTAAAGTTAGTTAAATAACCGGAACAAGAACACATGAGGTTTATAAAATAACATATTATGATTAGTACAGGCCGATCTTTTGATTGGGTGAGCGGGTGTGCTCATTTCAAGACCTTCCCCTCTTGTACCCAAGTTCCCGAGCGGAGGCAACTTTGGTGATGATGGACACGTGGCCTTTCGAACGAGTCAGGGTTTCCTAAATTTTTCGAAAACAAAATATTTAGGTGGCGACTCTGTAATCTGGAAAAGCAGTCCAATTTTGGCATTATTTGATTGAAAATCGGTTTTCCAAAATGATTTGTCGGATTGGACTCTTTGGTGTTTATCAGTCTCACATTGCACTTTGTGAGATTATATTTAGAACTATGATAGGAGTCTAAACTGCAGGACCAATTCGAGTCTCTCTGAGAGGGGGGGGGCGCGAAAAAAGGAATCTGATCTCACAAGTGAAATGTGAAATAGAAAAAACACAAAAAGAGTCAAAATCTGACAAATCTTTTTGAAAAAATGATTTTTGAATCAAAATGCCAAATATGGACCGCTTTGCCAGATACAGAGTCACCACCTAAATATTTTTTGGAAAATTTAGGAAACCCGAGACTTGTTTCAAAGGCCACATGTCCATCATCACCAAAGTTGTCTCAGCTCGGAAACTTAGGTACGAGAGTGGAAGGTCATGGATTGAGCACCCCCCTCGCCCGATCAAAGATCGACATCTACTAATCATGATGTGATTCTTATCTACATTACATGCTCTTGTTTCAATTATTATCTATATTACTATGTGACGCACACACATGTATAGCCTAATTTACAAAATTGGAACATTTGATTTCATGTTTGTTTTTTTGAAAAGAGTTTGTAGATGTGCCACTTCAAAAAAGTGGGCTTAAATGTACATTAATCAAAACATAGCCTTTATCCACAGGCATACAAAACAGTTTATCATTTAAGCACTTAGCCTCATAGTGAACATGCTAGACATGGCAACATTAACACATTTATGCGATTATGCTAAAACGAGTAAAGGCACACCTAGTACTCCAAACGAAAAAGGCAAAAGAGTTAGAAAAATACATGATCCTAACTATACGATATAACTAATATAACACATGCGATATGCAATTACTAGGCTCGGCTACTAATATAGCATATGAATCAATTCGATAGCATGTGGTAAAGCACGTATTCAAAGAAGTGGTAAACTAACAATATAAGTTAGAATGATGCATCGAGCCTCAATGCATGTAAGACAAGTGGATGCAAACATGAGATATGCTAAATGAAATATGATGTTCTAATCTAACCATCATAAGGAGAGAAATAAAAGGGAGAAAGACGTGGGGTTGGAAGATATATACATTATTACAACATTTGTGTTGTCACGCATGAGGGTCCAAATAAACTAGCTAGCTTAGCTAATTAACCACGAATTAACTATTACAAACCAAATGAAATAAATAACTAAACTAGCTAATTAATTATTGCAACAAATTAAACTAACTAATTAACGAATTAAGTACACTAATTAATTACAAATCAAAATGAAATAATGAATTACATGAAAGAAGTATATGCTAAGTTAACTACTCCGCCTCGGGAAATGAGGAATGCTCATGCATGCATGAATTTCAACCTGAAGAAGGTCACAGTTCTGCTGCCAGATGCCTCTATTGCACAGTTGAACATTTTTTTTTTCTTAGAGTTAGCTCTGTTTTGCTAGAAAAGTACTCTGCCTGGTTTTGCAAAGGTGGCCGGCAGGCCAAAAGTGGTGGCCGGCCGGCCACAAAGATAGCTTGTCGTCCATAAAAAAGGTGGCCGGCCGACCACTGGAGTCTGGCCTTCTTGCTGCAACATAGGACAAATGGAGCAAAAATAGTGTATTCTCAAGGGATGTTTGTACACTTTACCCCTTCTTATCATCAAACAGCTAAAAGAAGTGGTAAACTTGATTCACAAGCCATCAATCAAGCAATTTCATTGCACGATGGCCTATGAACCAAAGGGTACAATTTCAATAAATGAACAAATAAAGACTCCCAAACCTCCTCCCGATCATGGATGATCAAGGGAAGTGGTTGACAATGACTCTTGAACCATTTTCATCATTGACGAGTTTGAAACAACTCAAGACTCAAGGGTTTAATTAACGTCTGATTGAATCCAAACCGAGTTGTTATCTTCTTCCATTTTAGTCCTCAATTTTTAGTTACTTCATTTTAATTACCAACAATTCTTTAATTTATTGAGTCCAAAGGTGAAGATTAAGTCCTCTAAAGGAGGAAAGTGTCAAACTAAGAGTTAGTTCAAGGCATGATAGAGATG
The DNA here is from genome assembly GCF_055761805.1 of Camellia sinensis. Lineage (NCBI taxonomy): Eukaryota > Viridiplantae > Streptophyta > Magnoliopsida > Ericales > Theaceae > Camellia > Camellia sinensis. Next base: position 59,162,063 of record NC_138962.1, read on the forward strand.
TCATGTCATTGATAATGGACTCCTAAAAGGGATTAAACCATTAAGCACAACAACCTCTATCTCAAGCTTAAAAGAGCAATTGGTTTGAAACAACTCTCAAAAAAAATAAAAAGCCAAGAAATGAGGGAGGTTGCAGAGATGGTTAGAGGTGATCACAAGGTAAGAAAAGAAAGAAATAAATGCTATCAACTCAAATAGGTTGATTGCTAAGGCCTAAACCTCCAAACCTATGAGGACTATTACACTACAAGTATGCTATACAAGGCATAAATGAAATAACTAGCCTAAAAACAGTCCTAAAATAGTACTAAAATGTGTTGGAATTAAGCAAACAATAGCTAAAATAAAAGGCTAAAACATGGAGCTATTTAGGCTAGCAAACAAGACACAAGAAGGGGAGGCTAACCCCTTCAATTTTGGGCTTCAAAACATGTTTTTAGCCATTGAAAAACCTCTGAAATTCAGTATTTAAAAGCTCAAAAAAAGATAGTGTAAAGGTGGGAAACACAAGGATAAAGGCTAGAGAAACAAGGTGGGGAGAAAGGTGAACCACCCCTCCACCCTTTAAGGCCTCAAACCATAAGTTTTAGCCCAGAAATATAGAGTTTATACAGCCCAAAAACAGTAGAAAAAAAGTAGGAAAAGAAGAAAACAGAGCAAGGAGAGAAGCAAAGCCTTATACCTCTTGAAGAGAAGAACACTTCCCATCAACAATTCAATATATACAGACCCTCAAGAGCTCAAAATAGGCTCAAAAGTACCTCAGCTCAAAAATGGCAAGGTCTAGTTAAGAGTGTATAGGCAAAGGTTCAAGAAATTTCAAGAGAGAGAAAGAAAACTAATATTGTTCTAATTTGTCTAACCCTCAAAAATGGAAGGGAGGTCCTCTATCTCCCTCAGAAACATCCATCCATACACGTGTGAGCAGATGCAAGCATCTATGCAAACAACTGGCACAACTGACAGAAAATATCTACAAAACACACTTGTGGCCGACACACCACCAATTCTGGCCTACAAGGCACAAAGGAGGCCGGCAGCCAAAAGTGGAGACTGGCAGCCTTTATGTTATGACCCAAATCCGCCCCTATGGATTAGAGTCATAACCGACTAGTAATCACAAGATTACCTATGGCCTCAGTCAGAAATTTAGTCATATTTAATAATAGGGGGCCAAATTGCGGAAGTAAAAATTTTCAATTGTCCAACGAGCTATGCATATATGGCTTAACCAAAACATTCTCATGTTCATATAATAACTCACACCACACAGTATTCATATTGTATAAGTATTATATATGTCCAGGATCATTTAGTAGACATCATTCAGCAAAAACAAAACTCCAAAACCAAGATTATACAAGTTCGGTCATACGTGACCGCAAAAGAACAAAAGAAGGGTAAAATAAAAGTAAAGCCTCTACATGAGGCAACCTTGGTTGACCTCACAAGACTTGGTCTTTCATCGCTCACTGGGCTTAGACTAGACATCCCGTTGCTCACCTACATACATATAAATATAGAGTGAGCTAATGCCCAGTGAATAATATCAGAGTAAGGAGGTTAATGAATGAGATTTGTTCATAAATGAGTCATACCTATAATTTAAACATTAAACTACTACTCCTATTTATATCAAAATTATAAATCACAGCAAAGTAGAATGACCTTGGGTCCAATACATCATATTCATATACAAAACGACCTCAGGTCCAATTCACATTCAAAACGACCTTAGGTCCACTGTATACAAAATGTCCTTGGTCCATCTAAACAAAACAACCTCGGGTCCAATACTCATTCATTGACTGACCTCAGGTCTAATGGATTCATGCACCAATAACCATCGGTCCTTCATATCATAATACTAAACGACCTTAGGTCCAACATTCTCATATTCATAGCTATGCGTACATAATTACGGTCACATCCGTATTCAGACTCAAAATGACCTTCGTTCCAATCAATTCCTTATTCAAAACGACCTTTGCTCCATTTATCAATCATACAAAGCGGCCTTCGGCCCAATTCATGCATAAGATGACTTTTAGTCTATCTTATTAAACATCCCAAACGGTCTTAGGTCCAATCTATGTCCTTGTCAAATAAACCAAACGGCCTTAGGCCCATTTTCCATTTTTACAACATTCACTTTACAGATCTTTTCATGAAACGAGCGAATAGGATACTCATTCATAGTACAAATTCATAAATTTAGAAATTACCACGTAGGCAACATTTAGAAAATAATGCATATACAAAATATCTTTACTAAGATATTATTGACTATGTTCTGGTGCTTGATTCGCCCTTGCAGTTGACCCTACATAATTCATAACACATTGGGTCACAATACAATTCAATCTATTCTTTAATTTGCATAATGTTCATAGGCTTCTTCCATGCTCTTGAATTCATTTAGTGTACTCAATTCATGCCTAAGAGTGCTTAGAAGTGAAAAAGAACGGAAAACGAAACATAAAACGTCTTTTCAAAATTTCTGAAATAGGGCCCTTTACTCGAGCATAGCTTCCTTCGCTCAAGCGGGGATTCAAAAATAATAGAGGTCACTCGAGCGTAACTTTCGTCGCTTGAGCGGTTTGCAAAGTACTAGTTGCATGAATTTCCCGCTCGACGGTCGCTCGAACAGAAGACTAAGTAAAAAGGGTCCTCACTCGAGCGCCACTTTGGTTGCTCGAGCAATCTATAAGATTCTGTAAAACTTCTGGGAGCTTGATTTCCACGCTCGAGCGACACTTTCCTCGCTCGAGCTAACAGGTCGAATTCTGGGTTTTCCAGAACTTTGTTTGAGCTTCAAATTTGCATCCCAATTGATGTAACTTGCTTGTTATGGCTCATAACTCATTTGTACATCTTCTAACATGATACAAATACTAAATTTACAACAATATGAAGCTCAATTCCCATGAATTAATTACATGCATACTCAATTTATACCAAACTTATCTCCAATACTTCAAATTCATACAACCATAACCTATACCTCCCTGAATTGTGCTTGCATGTGGAATACAACTTCCATTCTCGACTTAAATGATGCAAAAGATGATCAAAAGCATGAATCTTAATAAAAATTCTACATCGATCACATATTTCATGCTCAAATACACAAAGTCATGGCAATCTTTTACATGCATGTTTATAATGACTTCAAATTCATGAAATTCAACTTAGTTCTTGTTCTTGATTACCATTTCTCTTAAGTTCACATAATTCTAAGCTTAAATTCAATGATTAGAGGTTGGTTGCTCACCTAGAGGCTTTAATCTTCTCAAATATAGCTAAATCTTGAGCTAATTCACTTAGTTCTCCAATTCCCTTGCAAAATCTTCAACGTTTGCCTATTTCTTTCTCTAAATTCAGTTCACTCTCTCTCTATAGTGCCTAATTTCAGGTTTTGAGCTCGCGTAAATGAGCTTAGGCACATTTAGTTTCTATATATATATATTCCCATAATCAACCTCAATTAGAGCTAGTTTAATTATGCTCAAATTAATCAATTTAATCTAATTAATTCGATCCGAATCAATTTTTTATTAAATTTCATCATAGGCTCTAAAAATTATCCTAATCACGATGGTATAATCAATTTTGGTCTCTAATGCCTCTACGGCCTTCAATTCAAATTTTATAACAGGAAATCGAACAGATTTTCCTACGGCAAATAGATATAGTTTCAAAGACACATATAATCGTAATTAACACTCAAAATCATATCAAGCTCATAATTATAGGCATAATTAAGATTAAATAGCATAATACCAAGTTGGGTTGTCACATTCTTCCCCCACTTAGGACGTTTGGTCCCCCAAACTTATGTTACCTTCCATTAGAAACAAATGTGGGTAGTGTTGTCGCATTTTTTCTTCTTTCTCCCACATGGCATCCTTACCATAATGTTCTTTCCATTCCACTTTTACCATTGGAATGGATTTGTTCCTCAGCTGCTTCACTTGTCGGTTAGTGATCCGTTCTGGCCATTCTCCGTACTCCATATTTTCATCAAATGCTATTCGGTGATAGTCAATCACATGGAACGGATCTCGAAGATAGCATTTCAACATTGACACGTGAAACACATTGTGCATCTGGTCCTTTCCCGGTGATAAGGCAATTCTATATGTAACGAGGTGATAGTTTTCCTTCTTTTTTTTTATCAAATCTTAGTTGGCCTTTCATCGGATTTACGAGGATGAACACATGATCACCAACCTCTTACTCAAGGGGCCGTCTTCTAACATCCTTATAACTCTTTTGTCGACTCTGAGTTGTCTTAAGCCGTTGTTGAATGGTTTTGATTTTATCAATCGTTGTATGCCTAAGCTCGGGCCCAAGCAAGACTATATCCCCAACTTCAGTCCAGCATATTGGAGATCTACGTTTTTGGCCATATAATGCTTCATATAGTGCCATGCCAATGTTGGAGTGGAAATTGTTATTGTACGCAAATTCGGCCAATGGTAGATAAGTCTCCCAACTCCCTTGAAAATCCAAAGCACACATTCAAAGCATGTCTTCTAAAGTCTGTATAGTCTGTTCTGATTGTCCATCAGTTTGTGAATGGAATGTTGTACTAAGCCTCAACTCTGTTCCCATTGCTGTTTGAAGACTTCAAGAATCTAGATACAAATTTCGGGTCTCTATCCGACACAATAGATACTAGAACCCCATGTAAACAAACAATCTCATCAACATAAATTATAGCTAATCGGTATGCATCATACACAGATTTCACAGGCAGAAAGTGTGCAGATTTAGTCAGTCTATCAACTATAATCCAAATGTAATCCATACCTCTATGTGTCCGAGGTAGGCCATTAACAAAATCCATGGTTATATGCTCCCATTTCCATTCCGAAATAGGGAGAGGCTGAAGTAGACCTGCTAGTTTCTAGTGTTCAGCCTTAACTTGCTGACACTAAAGACATTTAGACACATATTCTGCAGTCTCACGTTTCATATTTGGCCACCAATAACTCTGTTTTAAGTCCTGATACATCTTGTTGTTACCTGGGTGCATAGTAAACATCGATTTGTTAGCTTCATTGAGAATTCTCCTCTTTCACTCGGGAATATTCGGAACACACAATCTGTTTTTGAATTTCAACACTTCATTTACAACACTGTATCCGGGTTTCGAATTCACTTCAAATTCACTAACTATCTTTTTGAGGAATTCATCATCTTTCTGTCTCTATTTGATCTCATCGATGATTGTTGGTTTGGCTGAAATGGCGGCCATTAATCCGCCTTACTCATGTAATACCACTTCAATCCCGAATTTCTCGAAATCTTGCAAGATTTCTTTCTGTTTAGTAAGTAGGCAAGCTAAACTCCCCGTCGATTTTTTGCTCAAAGCATCAGCAACTGTATTGGCTTTCCCAAGGTGATACTGAATTTGAAGATCATAATCTTTTATTAGTTCAACCCATCTTCTTTGTCGCATATTCAACTCTTTCTGAGTGAAGAATTACTTCAAACTTTTGTGATCTGTGTAAACTTCGCATTTTGCCCTATACAAGTAATGCTACCAAAATTTTAAAACAAATACAACTGCGGCTAATTCCAAGTCATGTGTTGGGTAGTTCTTCTCATGCGGTCTCAATTGCCAGGAGGCATAAGCAATTATCTGTCCATCCTGCATTAACACATACCCCAGACCCTTATAAGATGCATCACTGAAAATCACAAAGTTTTTTGTACCTGTGGGTAGTGTTAGCACTAGTGCAGTTGTTAATTTTGTTTTCAGTTCTTAGAAGACAGATTCTCTTTCATCATTACATTCAAATGGTTGCCCCTTGCATGTCAGTTGAGTGAGGGGCACATCTATTTTCGAAAAATTCTTGACAAACCTTCTATAATAACTAGCTAAGCCCATGAAACTACAGACTTCTATTACATTTGTTGGTGTAGGCCAGTTTATAATTGCCTCAATTTTGTTGTGGGTCTACAGAAATTCCATCTCTGTTGATGACGTGCCCTAAGAAAACAACTTCATCCAACCAGAATTCACATTTCGCAAGTTTAGCAAATAATTTCTTCTCTCTAAGTATTTGCAAGACAGTTCTCAAATGTTGTTCATATTCAAGTCTTCCCTTTGAATATATTAGAATATCATCAATGAAAACCACCACAAATTCATCAAGGTAAGGCTTAAAAGTTCGATTCATAAGATCCATAAATGCTGCAGAGGCGTTAGTCACTCCAAACGACATAACAAGAAATTCATAGTGACCATACCTTGTTTTGAATGTGGTTTTCTCAATATCTTTTGCCTTCACCTTCAACTGGCGGTAGCCGGATCTCAAATCAATTTTTGAAAACACTTGTGAGCCCTGTAAATGATCAAATAAATCATCAATTCGGGATAATGGATATTTATTTTTGACTGTTACCTTGTTGAGTTCCCGATAGCCAATGCACAAACGTAAGGTTCCGTCTTTCTTCTTTACAAACAACATGAGAGTGCCCCACGGAGAAGTGCTTGGTCAAATAAACCCTTTGTCTAATAAGTTCTGCAACTATTCTTTCAGTTCTTTCATTTCAGTAGTGGACATTCTATATGGAGTTTTCAAGATAGGCTGGGTGCCTGGGACAACATCAATGGTAAACTCTATTTCTCTGTCCACCAATCCCCCTGGCAGTTCATCAGGAAATACATTCGGAAATTCTCGGACAACAGAAATATTATTCAATTCAACATTCTTGGATTGTTTAGCCAATACACTGCACAAGTAACCCTAACACCCCTTCCTAATCAATTTACATGCCTTCATTGCAGATATCTAATAAGGTGGAGGCACTACCTCATTACCCACAAATTCAAATTCATCATGCCCTAGCGGTTTAAACACAACCCATTTTGTCACACAATTGATAGTGGCACAATATTTCGATACCCAATCCATACCGAAAATTACATCAAAATGCCAAATGTCCAAGGGTAACAAATCCACATACAAAATAGTATTGTCACTTCATATGTCACAAACACGATACATAGATGTACATAACACAAATTCCCTAGATGGAGCAGATACACATAGCACATATGGCAATGATTCTAGGGGTCTAGTCAATCTAGATGCAAATATAGTAGACACAAAGGAATGTGTAGAGCTAGAATCATTTAACACAAAAGCATCTTGATTGCATATAGAGATAGTACCTGAGGCAACGGCTTCGGTATTCCGTGTGTCACCCAGGACAAGTGCAAAGACTCTCCCTTGTCTCATTGTGTCTCTGGTGGCAGCATGCCTCATAGTATTACCCGGTTTTGGGATAGATCCAGTCGAACTAACAGCTGGTCTCCCATCTTGTTATTGTTCAGTTTGGGTGCAATCCCTTGCCATATGCCCTATTTCCTCACATCTATACCCTATTTCCTCACTTCTATAGTATGCCCTAAAAATACGGTAACAAACTCCATGGTGCTTCTTACCACATTGAGTACATGTTGGTGCCATCTTTTTAGTGGAGACTAAGGTGCTTGAAGACCCTATGTTTCTTTTCTTTGATGATTTCTATCCTGAGAAAAAGCCTTGCCTCTTAGCTTTCCAGTCGGCTAGTGGCTTTCCTCAGTTGGCCATGTTAGTTTATGACATTCAGACTCTGTCTAATACATTAACATATGTGGGCAATTTTAGCACATTTACCCTTTCCCGAATGTCATTGCGAAGACCATTTTCAAACTTCATCGCCTTTTTGAAGTCGGTGTCAACCATATGTGGGACGAATCTAGCGAATTCGGTGAACTTGCCTTCATACTCCGCCACAGTCATATTGCCTTGCCTTAACCCTTCAAATTCCAACACCTTTCTACCACGAACACACTGAGGGAAGTAGTTCTCATAAAAGAGTGCAAGAAACTTGGCCCAATCAATGCCTTTGTTATCATCACAGACCAGCATCCACCACCTCCTTGCTTCATCTTCTAATGTAAAAGTGGCCAACTGAACTTTCTATGTCTCCAAACATGGAAATACTTCAAATAACTTCTCAATTCCTACAACAGACACAACACTCGGATGTTTTCCTATGGCGAGAGACCTCTCAATTCATGAGGAGCCTATTTCTCCATGTATTGTTTCCCACCCTTTCTTATTTGTGATTCTCACATCACTATGGCACTCAATCTCTAGTTTTCTGAAAAAGCCCTTTCCTTACTATTTCTCTCAGGGCACATCTCTCTATTCTTCAGTCTCTCTTATTTTTCATCCCTCCCCTGGGTGGTTGATGGATAAACAGGAAGTTGTGGGCTCTTGTCCCTACTATTCTACTAAATTCTCCTTTTTTTGCTCACAAATAGTGAGCTCTCTCACAAAAGGGTGTGGCGCGATTGGATGTGTAGCAGATTTGCAATTGACATCGGTTAACGATGCCCTTGGCTTAGCTTGAGCGAGATGAATTACAGCATTTCTCACCGATTAGGTATACAGTTTATTGGTCTCACACATTGCGTTTTCTACGTCCCCATTCCGGGTCAGACGCCAATTTGGATGTGATCGTCCAGATGAGGGAACCGAATATCCCATTTCATTTCCAGTTCATGCTCCTCACTTATCTTGATACCTCGTTGCTTGGAGGATAGGAGAGCTTTTGGCCCTTTGCTGTTAGCTTCAGTTGTGCCCTTTCTGGCGAATACATTGATAAATGGAGAAAAGACAGAAAACTCGACTCAACTGTGCCCCTAGTTCAACATTTTGACCATTTTTTGTTTTTTTTTGTTTTTGGCTTTCTCCTAAAACAATTTTGACCAACATGAGAGTTAGATTAACATGCTTGTTCGATTTTTTGATTCGAAATCATGCAAGTCAGGTTGTGAGCACTGAAAATTTTCCTTTTTTAGGTCCAAGAAATGGTCCAGTTTAAAAAAAAATAGAATAATTTTCGAGAAAATTCGTCAACTTCATTAAAAATCCTCAAAAACTATTTTTGCAAATGGCCACTGCTTGACCAACATAGAATTTTCTCTTGAGGTGCACAACCTCAGATCCAAAACAATGGAAAATTGCCCCTTGTCCGAACAGCACTGCACTGCAATGGAAAATTGCCCCTTGTCTGAATGGTACCGCAATGCACTGCAACCAGCTCTCATAGTGAAGATCACAACCGAACTCTTAGATACAGAGACAACAAAGATGACCCGTTCAATCTCATGGACAAGACAGTTGAATTTGAAGTGTTTATGGCTGAACTTTAGAATGAAGCTGCCTACATATCCCGAAGATGGGAATCAAGCCTTACATAGTTCGGTTCGGGTTCACTCGGGTGTTAACACTCTCCTTTTACGCTCTAACTTTTGCCAAGGCCGCCCTTCCGGGTTTTCAACCTTGCGAGCTCTGTTTTTCTTTTCTTTTTTCATTTCTTTTCATTTTTCTTTGTTTCCATTTTTTCCATTCTATTTTTCCATTTCTTTGCATTTTTTCATTTTTATTCTTTTATTTTCTTTTCTTTTCTCTTCTTTTTTTTTTTTTTTGCTTTGTTCTTGCTCTAACTTTTGGTTGGGTCGCCCTTCCGGGTTTTTGGCCCAGCGAGCCTCTCAAGGATAGAAAAGTTTAACTTGTCCATGTTGATTGGCCATGGGATCTCTAAGCCATCTGAATCTAGGAGAAATGACTATGTTGACTTAATGATCTTGACGATGTAATAAGAGCCCATCTAATCGGGTCTGAATTTGCCCCTAGTATTGTGGATAGGAACTTGATTGCCCTTCTACAGAATTTTCTTCTTTCAGATTCTGGGATTTGGCTTTCTTGCCAGTCTTCATTGGCTTGAGCAATGTCCCAATTTCTTTACTCTTCGAGCACATCTGACCTTTTTTGCCCCTAGTTCAAGGGTTTCTTCTAATCCAGCTTTGCAAGCTTCCTTTGATAACATCTGACCTTCTTGCCCTTAGTCCAAAGGCTGCTTCTGATCCGGCCATACAAGCCTCCTTTGATGACATACAACCTGATTGCCCCTAGTTCAAGGGCTGCTTGAAATCTGGCCATGCAAGCCTCATATTTGTGGTTGATCGTTGAACATTCTGAATCAAGGTTCAAGATTTGACAGCAAAGGGGTTGAGCTTGAGGCAAAGAGCGATCCTATGCTGCACAATCTCGAGAGCGATTCCACACATGTCTTCGCAGAACCACGCAAAACATTTTTTGAAATCTTTTAAGAAAGCGACTAGTCACTCGCACTGAAGACAATGCAGAACCAATCTGGATCCAGCCAGGATCCTTCTCAGTACTCACATTAACAAACATGATCTCATTCATTAAGGGCTTAGCATGCCTCTCTTACTCTCAGTTGATCAACTTTTTTTGCAAATCTCAAGGAATTCCTTCCTCTTTGTTTTCATTACAATGTTCAAAAAAGTTTTGAAAAACTTAGGTCAATGCAACATAGAAAAGTATGTGAAAATCTCTACCGTTTCATTTAGATCTGCTGGCACAACTGGCTCCATGGCAGAAACAGACTCAAATGAAAGAGTGTAAAAGACAAACACAAAACAAGATAGTGATGCCTGAGTTAACACACCCAGAATCACCAACCTCTGACACAACAAGACAGACTTGATACAAAAAGACTAACTCAATACAACACAACAGAACTGACTCAATACCCAAGTCAGAAAGTACAATAAACAGCACTCACAAATTGCTCAAAATGGTTCGTGCCATCTCCATATCTGGAGTAAAATGAGCGCCATCAGCAGGTGGTTCATCCCCCAATCACATAATCATACCATCCCCCAAGTTCATCAATCCAATGCCGATAGACTTTGCAGAGCCTAGTGCGACGATGACCTTGTTATCAATCAGATCTTGTATTTCATGGCGAAGATGAAAACACATGTTTGTGTCATGACCAGTTTGTTCATGGAAGGCACAGTACTTAGCCAGATCATGCTTAGCTGAAAGGGGATCCCGGAGATGACAAGGCTCAAGGGATTTGAGATGGCCCTTTTTAATCAAAACACCCATAGCCGGAGATAAGGTCATATCAAGCGGGGTGAAGACCCTTTGACCTCGGGGCTGATAGCTGGAAGTTTGGGGGTTTGGGTGGGACGTACCGGCAAAAGGGTTGACAAATGTTGACTGGGTTTGCTAATCTCTTTCGAGTGTAGGATTGGAAGGGGTGTTTCTGGCACGACATCCCTTTTCCGGGTTTGCCTCTTGATTCAAAATGCTCCCATCCTGCGCGACAAAAGTGTACTCCATAGTTTTTGTAACAACTGCAAGCACTTGCTATCTGTTCAGCCCTTTGACCTTCGATGCGTTGATAGCCCACCGAAGTTGTTCATACGGATCAGTACTTGCCCCAACCTTGTTCTTGCCACTCGCCTCTACTTTGCCAAGGGATTAGGTCGCTATATCAGAGCGGAGCCCAATTGTTATCGGCATGCCAGCACCCAAATCTGAGATGGCTTCAGGTTGGCCATTTTCAATTGCAGCTTGCCCCAAGATCAAAGATCCTTTTGGTGTGAAATTTCTGGCATGTGATATAGGCGATGATGGAGCCAAAATTCCAAAGGCTAAATCTGCCACAGTTCTTTGTAAATCTTCAATCATTCTCATTAGCTCAGAAGTAGTGGGTTCATGGGTTTGAGATGATTAAGGCTTGAGTGCATCCATCATACACAAGTCCATGCTTTCTGTAATGAACGCCTCAGGCTTGGGTAAATGAGCTGGGGTGATGTATATGCCGAGGTAGAAGGTAGGTGGTAGTGTATGGATGAGGTACTTGGTCATTGGGATCTTGAGGTGGAGCTATCATCCGGTTGTTGATGAGATTCTGAACCTCATGACGAAGGCAGTAACAATGATCGGTGCCATGACCGCATTGTTGAAGATACACGCAGTATTTGGTGGGGTTATGGCTGGCAAGGAGTGGGTCAGGCAGAGGTTGAGGATCAAGGGGTTTGAGATACCCTCTTTCAATCAGGACTATTAGTGCCCTAGTTAGGCTCATATAGAGGGGGTGAAAGTTTTGCTATGAGCTCAGGTTGGGCCGGCTGTTTATGGGTTTGGATTGGCAAACGGGCTGGCGGTTTCAGAAATGGCGGCAGTGTTGATTTCAGTGGGTTTGGGAATAGTGCTACTACCAACATTGGTACTCCCGAAAATCAACCTCCTTATCGGTTCACTTGTTCTGGGAATAATCCCTTTGTTGAACGCATTCTCGATCTAAACCCCCACTTCATGCAAACTTTTGAAAGTGAACAATGGCGCCACTATTAACTTTTGCAGCATATCATGCTCAGGGTTCTGCACCACTATCCGCACTTGGTCCCTCTCAGAAGGGCGATTTGTCATCTATGCTGCATTTGCTCTCCACCTTGCAACAAATTCCACAAAAGGCTCTGTTGGGTTCTAGTGGGTTGCTTCAAGCTCTTGAGTGGTTATTTCAACTTGGGTATTGTAAGAGTACTGATCGACAAATGCCTCAGCCAACTCTTCCCAATTTTGCTTCACTTTAGCCTCCAACTTAGCACACCAAGTAGCTGCATACCAAGTAGTTTCTGCAACTTACTCAGACCTATTGGTTTCAGGACGTCCAAGAAAAGCCAGATATGTAACATAGGATCTCCAGACCCATCGAAACGATCAATATGTGGCATTTTGAATCTGTCTGGGAGTCGTATGGAAGCCTCGATGTACCCATCCTCAATGTCGGGAATGGAGTTAAGGCCCTGTGCCTTTTTGAATTGCTTCTCAAGGTTGGTGATTTTTAATGAGGTCGGGTCGGGGTCATTAATATCAAGGGAATAAAGCTTCTCATTAGGCTGCACCAGAGGTGTGAAAACTCGAGCTTGAGCCAACCCTTCTCGGGGATCCGGACCTTGTGAATCTTCAGCTAGCGGAAATGGGTCAAAGTTCGGCTGGGGTCCCGAGGCTGGATATGTGGCAGGTGCCCCAGATGGGCGTTGCATTTCGACATTGGTCTCATCCTGCCTGGCGATTCCCTAGTTTAATGACGCTATCATGGCCACAACTTCTTCCAGACTCTGTGCCATCACGGTCTGCTGAGTTTGAACAAAGGTGATGTGACTGGTGACTATTAGATCAATTGAACTAGTGAGCCTTAACTGGCCTTTCTTTGCATTGCCTCTAGCGAAGGAAACATTGGTTGCCCTTGAACTAAATCTCCAACCTGACAAAGTCTATCAACACAAGTCCAATGTACCCGAGGGATATTGGAGCCTTCTGAAGCTATGGTTCCAAGACCACCTTGCAAAAGAGAAAACAGACAGCATCTCAGCCTGATTTCACCATAATACATATGAGCATAGCTGGATGACTGTACTCTTTGCTAAATTCTATCCCCAAACTGATACCCTCAAATTGATACCCAGACTTGCAACTAATACATACCTTCCTGCAAAGTTTCACTCTAAAAGCACGTATCAAGCAAGTAAGAGCCAAAACACCCGTATGATGGGGTATGGTTACCCCATCCTAATTTCGTCAGGAACTAGGGGTTAACTATGCAAAGCAAGCGGTTTCAGACAATCCTGCATATGGGTGATCATCATGTCCTAAGTTGGAACAGTCACTATAGCTTTACTATATATAGCTAGGTCGATATGGTCAAAAGGGTACCTCAACAAGACTACCTAATATACCTCTCACACCTAACACCAAGAAGTGAAAGGCGGATCAAACGGTGTAGCGGTAGTCCATATCCAAGGCTTGTGTTCCCGTCATGGCAGAGCCCGTAACGGGTCAGCCTTATGGAAAGCTTTTCCAAGCAAGCCTCCGGCAAACCGCTCAGGAATAGCAGATGGCAAACACTGTGACTTAAGCGTACCAAAGCAAATGCAATGCAAAGAAACACATAAGTGTAGATAAAACAACATATCATGATCTTCAAGTCAAGTTCTCAAAATCCCCAGCAGAGTCGCCAAAAACTGTAGCTCGACTTTTTCACGCGCCTCCTTTCGGAGAGGCTCAAATTGGTCCTACAATTCGGACTCCTGTCACGGTTCTGAATCTAATCTCACAAAGTGCAATGTAAGACTGACAAATCACCAAAGAGTCCAATCCGGCAAATCATTTTGGAAAATCAGATTTTAAAATCAAATAATGCCAAAATTGGACTGCTTTGCCAGATTACAGAGTCACTACCCAAATATTTTATTTTTGAAAAATTTAGGAAACCCTAACTCATGCCAAATGCCACGTGTCCATCATCACCAAAGTTGCCTCGGCTCGGGAACTTGGGTACGAGAGGGGAAGGTCCTGAAATGAGCACCCCCGCTCGCCCGATCAAAAGATCGGCCTCTAGTAATCATGATATGTTGTTTTATAAACACAATTGTTCTTATTCCTGTTATTAGCTAACTTTACTATGTGATGCGCACGCATGCAAGTATAGACTAAAACTGCAAGACTTGGAACAAAACAATTCATGTTTGTTTTTCGAAAATGGTTTGGATTTCCACCCTCAAGTGGGCTAAAGAGCGAATTTGCCATCGAACAACGATGGGCTTAAAACATGATTTTCCATAACAAAGTGGCTTTAAAACTCACATTTGATGAATTGTTCCAATTTAAACAACAAGCCTTCATCCACAGGCATTCAAGCAGTTTAGCATTTAAGCACATAGCCTCATGGCAAGCATGCGAAACGTGGCAATATGGCAATCACACTCGTGGAAGTATGCTAAAGCATAAAACTTACTGAGTACTCCAAGCCAAAACAAAAGATAGTTAGAAAAATGCATGATCTTAACTATACAAAGTGTCTAATGTAACACATGCAATATGCAATTAATAGGCTCGGCTACCTAAGATGGCATATGAATGCAACAATTTGATACATGTATTCAAAGAAGTATTGAAATACGATGCAATTTGGATGATGCGCCGAGCCCGGTGCATCCAATACAAATGAATGATGCAAACATGCAAGCATGAGGTATGCTAATCAAAACGTGCCCTAATCTAACCACCAAAAGCGATTAAATAAAAGGAGAGGGACGTGGGGTTGGAAGACATGCACACACACATGCACGCTTATTCTCGAATGAGGGTCCGAATGAATAAGCTAAGCTACACTAAGCTAGGCTAATTAAACAAATCTAATTAAACTAATTAGACTAATTATTACACAACAAAATAAAGAAATAGCTAAACTAAGCTACTTAATTATTACAACACTTTAACTAATTGGCAAACTAGTGAATTAAATTACAAATTCATGCTAACTAACAAGTAAGCATTCAACTACACTACTCCATCTTTGCTTCAGAAAGTTGAACATGCATGCATTCGGTTTTCGCCCTGAAAAGCTCTCTGGTTTGCTCTCGAGAGGCTCTGTTTGCAGGGTTATCCCAAGAACTTTATGCTCCACCTTACCAAACCAATGTTGAGGATTGCACCAGTGGCCTACCGGCCATGGATGCTTGCTGCTGACCCCTTGCCGGCTAGACATGTGCATAGCCAGCAATGGATGAAGTAGTGTCGGCCATCAGTGAGGCACTGCCAGCCACTGGTGTGCTGAATTACCAAATTGCAACAGAGCACAAAATAGAGGAAAATGGAGGGTTTCCTTGGGACATGTATGTACTGTGCCCTTCCTTTTCATCTCTAAACATCAAACGAGTGGCACTCTTGGATCCAAAACCACCAATCAAGCATTTTCAATGCATGATGGCCAAAGATCCAAGTTGTACACTTTCAATAAATGCACAAAAACAAGAATCAAAACCACTACCTTATCATGAATGATCAAAGGAAATGGAGACAAAGGAGATTGGCTCATTTTCATCACTTGAAGTATAAAATGAACCAATCTACCTTGTGTTCAATATAACATTCTATTGAACACAATGCAATGCAACACAACATGTTTATCTTAGACATGTTTTACTTGTTCAATTCTTGTTTACACCTTTTAGCATTACCATGCCATTCTTTAATTAATTTGTCCAAGGTGAGTGTCCTCTAATGAGAGAGGGGTCAACCAAAGAATGGCTTAAAACATGAGAGAGATCGTGCCTTTGACTAGGAGGAACCCTCAAAAGAAGGTTAAAGCCATTTGAGCACAAACTCTAACTCATGCTTAAACATAACCTTAAGGCCAACAAGCCCTCAAAGCAAATCAAAAATGAAGAAATGAGGGAGGTGGTAGAAATTTTAGTGCTGAAATGGCATGAGAAATAATGCAACAACATGCAAGCAACACATGCACAACATGTTTTGAAAACCAAAAGCATTGAAACTAGTGAAGGACAAAACACTAGAGGCATGCAATACAATGCTCAAACGACCAAACCAGCCCAAAATAGAGCTGCATCATGCCAAAATAGTGGCCAAAACATGCTCAAATTGAAGCATAGAAAGTAAGAAAAACATGCTCATTTGTTAGCTCGCAAACATGGCTTAAAGCACAACTCTCAAAAGCAATGAAAGAGTGAAAAAAGTGATAGTGTGATAGAGATATATGCACTGAAATCACATGTGAAATGATGCTATAACATGCAATCAACTCATGCAAGACATGTTAGAGGCCTTAAAACACAAAGTTAGTGAAGGCATTTGCACTATAGCTATACATTACAAGGCTCAAATGACCACGACCACTCAAAATAGAGTTAAAGCATGTTAAAACATTAGCAAAAATGTGCTGGAGTCAAGCTAACACAAGCTAGAATGATAGGCTAACTCATTAGGCATGTTAGGCTGGTAAGCATAATTACACTACAAGTGCAAGAAGCAAGCAACAAATGACTTAACCAGCCAAAAACAGAGTTGAAAACATGTCAAAATAGAGCCTAAAACATACTTTAATTAAGCTACAAAAAAGGTAGAAGTACATGCTCACATGTTAGGCCATCTACACATGCAAACAAGAGACAAAGGGGAAAGGCCCCCCCTCCATCCTTATTTTGGACCTCAAAACCAAGTTTTTGTCATTGAAAAGCCTCTAAGTTTCAGTGGTTAAAAGGCCAGAAAAAATTTCTTTGAAAGGTGATGAAAGATGGCACAAAAAACTATACAAGCTAAAGAGCAAAAAGGGGGACAACCCCCTAACTCACAAAGGCTTAAACCAAAACTTTTAGGATTGAAAAATAGAACCTTTTACATTCTAAAACCGGCCTCGAAATGGTGGAAAAAGATGGCAAAGCAAGTGTGAAAAACAAGCATAAAGGGAGAGAGTTATACCTCTTAAAGCACATGCACACTTTAGGCACAAATGAGGCACCAAATCAAGCTAAATCCTCCTTCTAGAGCTCAAACAAAGCTCCAAGTAATCTCATCTCAAGGATGGTCAAGCTGGGTTAAGGATCTATAGGCAAAAGAGAAGTGTATGCAAGCTTGTATGCACAAAGGTTCAAGAGAGAGAGGGATGTAGAGAGAGAGACTCCTCAAAATATTTCACTCCTAAAATGTTTCTAACCCTTAAAACCATAGAGAAGGCTCTCTATATATAGAAGAATGCAAGCTCAGGTCAAAAATATCCCACAAAGGACAGCTGGAACAAAAATATCTATAAAAAATCTAATTTTTTCATCGTTGGCCAGCAGTGCATCATTGATGGCCGGCACATGATCACTCTTGGATGGCATGGGACCCTCTTGGACGAAAAGGGGTCGGAAAGGGCCATTCATGGCTGGCACATGGCCGGCAAAGGCCATCCATGGCCAGAAACGTCCACATTTGGCTGGCCAGAAAAATCTGCTTTTTGGGCCCAACTTCAAATGGGCATAACTCCTTCATCTGGACTCCTTCGCAGGTCAATCTTGAGCCTAAATTGAATCCTCAGAAGTAAGCTTTCCAATGGTGGAAGTCTCTTATCAAAATTCCAAGTGAGCTAAGAGATATTCCTCTTTTAGTGAAGACTGCTCAGTTTCGGTCCTAACCGGATAGATGCCCAACTTCAACCAACCATATCTCCCCCATCTGGACTCAGCTTTAAGAGATTCTTGATTGTAAAATGAAGCCCCAGAAGTCTTCTTTCTAATGGTGGAGGCCACATATCTGAAATCAATGCATACAAAAGGATAGCGAGAGCCGCTCGACTCTCTCTTAACGGTTCATGCCTATCTTCTTCCGCAACTTGGTTTCTTCCCTCTCCTCCAATTTTATTCAGCCCTAAATAAGGTGTTTTGAAAGATTTTTTTCCAAAGAGTTCACCTCTCTTTCATTTATTTCCACTTTGTCCTTGCTCGGTTTACCGAAAAGCGCAATTTTAATGAAATGCGAGCCTCGGAACATCGTAGAAACTCCTTTTCGAAAATATTTTGAAAGAGAGGGTTTTAATGTCTAAAAACCATTCAAAATAGCTTTGTTCCACAATGGGGTGTAAGGTTGGGATTTGACTCTCCTTTTGCCGAAGAAATCGAACCTTTGCCCTGCACAACTTTCATCACCGAGTAAACAATCAGTGGCGCCCAAGTCTTAAGGGCGGTCAAAAATGGAGTGTCTACATGACCGAAATACAAATCGATTAACCAAGACAAAATAAAAACAACTCAAACATAGACCAGAAATAGCTATGCACACTTGCAAAAACCAAAAGACTCAAAACAAGATCGAACAATACAAAGACCAAGACGAGACCAGGCTAGCAAAACTGTGCAGCAGGGAGGTGGACAGCCAGCCAACACTCTTGGACGGCAAGCCAAAAGAGGTGGACGGTTGGCCATAATTAGTAGCCTCCCGGCCACCAATGTATGGGCCACCAGAATGCTGATAGCTGGCTTCCACTCACAGCCCTATCATTTACAAAAGACGTGGGGTTGGAAGACTTGCACACACATACGCACCCTTATTACAACATTATGCCCTCTCGAAGGAGGGCCCGAATGAATAAGCTAAGCTACACTAAGCTAAGCTAATTAACTAATCTAATTAAACTAATTAGACTAATTATTACAAAAGAAAATAAAGAAATAGCTAAACTAAGCTACATAATTATTACAACACTTTAACTAATTAGCAAACTAAATAATTAAATTATAAATTCATGCTAACTAACAAGTAAAGCATTAAACTACACTACTTCAACTTTGTTTCAGAAAGTTGAACATGCATGCATTCGGTTTCTCACCCCGAAAAGCTCTCCGGTTTGCTCTCTAGAGGCTCTGTTTGTAGGGTTATTCCAAGAACTTTCTATTCCACCTTACCAAATCAATTCTGAGGACTGCACCAGTGGCCTGCCGGCCATGAATACTTGTTGCCGACCCCCTGCCAGCCAGAGATGTGCACTGCCGGCCATGGATGAACCAATGTCGGCCATCAGTGAGGCACTGCCGGCCACTGGTGTGTTGAATTACCAAACTGCAACAGAGCACAAAATAAAGGAAAATGGAGGGTTTTCCAGGGACATGTGTGTACTGTGCCCTTTCTTATCATCTCAAAACATCAAAGGAATAGCACTTATTGGATCCAAAACCGCCAATCAAGCATTTTCAATGCATGATGGCCAAAGATCCAAGTTGTACACCTTTAATAAAATGCACAAAACAAGACTCAAGACCACCACCCTATCATGCATGATCAAAGGTAATGGAGACAAAGGAGATTGGCTCATTTTCATCACTTGAAGTATGAAATGGACCAATCTACCTTGTGTTCAATATAACGTCCGATTGAACACAATGCAATGAAACACATAACATGCTTATCTTGGTCATGTTTTACTTGTCCAATTCTTGTTTACCCATTTTAAGTTACCAATCCATTCTTTACTCAATTTGTCCAAGGTGAGTGTCCTCTAAAGAGAGAGGGGTCAACCAAAGGAATGGTTTAAGACATGAGAGATATCATGCCTTTGACTAGTAGAAACCCTCAAAAGAGGGTTAAAGCCATTGAGCACAAGCTCCGTGTCATACTTAAACATAACCTTAAGGTTAACCAACCCTCAAAATAAATGGAAAAATGAAGAAATAAGGGAGGTTGCAGAATTTCAGTGCTGAAATGGCATGCTGAAGACACTAAATCATGCAAGCAATGCATGCAGGGCATGTTATAAGCCAAAATACTAGTGAAGAGCACTACACTAGAGGCATGCAACATCAAGCTCAAAAGGGCCCAACAGTCCAAAACAGTCCTAAAACACCCTGAATAGAGTACTAAAACATGCTTGGAGTAAGCTAAGAATAGCTAGAATAAGAGGCCAAAACAATAGCACATGCTAGGCAATTTAGCACAATTTCACTACAAGCATACAAAGCAAAACTCATATGATCAAACCAGCTCAAAACAGAGATTAACCATGCCAAATCAGTATCTAAAACATGCTGAAATTGAAGCACAAAAGGCTAGAAAAACATGCTCGCATGTTGACCCGAAAACAAGGCACAAAGCACAACTCTCAAAAGCAATGAAAGAGTGAACTAAGTGAGAGTGTGACAGAGGTATATGCACTGAAATCACATGTGAAATGATGCTCTAACATGCAATCAACTCATGCAAGACATGTTAGAAGCCTTAAAACATAAAGCTAGTGAAGGCGCTTTGCACTATAGCCATTCAAAAGAAAGCTCATATGACCAAGACCACTCAAAACAGAGTTAAAGCATGTCAAAACATTAGCAAAAATGTGCTGGAGGCAAGCTAACACAAGCTAGAATGATGAGCTAACTCATTAGGCATGTTAGACTAGTAAGCACCATTGCACTACAAGTACAAAAAGCAAGCAACAAGTGGCTTAACCAGCCAAAAATAGAGTTTAAACATGTCAAAATAAAGCTGAAAACATGCTTGAATTATGCTACAAAAAGGTAGAAATACATGCTCACATGTTAGGCCATCTACACTTGCAAACAAGACACAAAAGGGGGAGGCCACCCCCCCTATTTTGGACCTCAAAACCAATTTTTTGCCACTAAAATTTTCCTGGAATTCAGTGGTTAAAAGGCCAAAAAAAATTTTTTCAAAAGGGTTTGAAAGATAGCACAACACTTAGCAAACAAGCTACAAAAGAGGGTAGACCGCCCCTAACTCCAAAAAGGCTTTAAACCACCATTTTTAAACCTTAAAAATAGAGGTTTTTGTAGTTGAAAACTAGACCAAAAGCAACATGCATAGGTGGCCAAACTTGTGCGCAAAAATAAGCTTAGAAGGGGTAAGTGATTACCTTTCAAGCACAGCAGCAAAACAGCCAATATTCTGAGCTAAAACCAGCTTTGAGAGCTCAAAGAAGACCTCCAAGGACCTTAACTCCAAGATGAAGGTGTTTGGCTAAGGGTAAATGTGTAGAGAAAACTCACTTTCAAGCACCAAATAGGATGAGAGAGAGGATTCGAGAGAGAGGCAGAAATTTTGCTCACAAAATTTTCTAGAAAGAGAGGATTTTTAGAGAGAAAGGCTCCCAAAATTGTTAACCTTTTCAAAATGAGGGATATGGCCTCCATATATAGCAAAAACAAGAGCTTGGTCGAAATATATGAGCTGGAGCTTGTGTAGAACAGCTGGAGGGAAAAGATTTGCAAAATATCTGATTTTTGACATCGTTGGCCAGCCGGCCATCACTGGTGGCTGGCAGGGGATCATTTGTGGCCGGAAAGGGCCATCAATGGTCGGCACTACATCATCCATGGCTGGCACCCTTCACCAGTGGCCGATAGAAAATTCTACTTTCTAGGTCCAACTTCAAATAGGCATAACTCCTTCATATGGACTCCTTTGCAGGTCATTCTTGAGTCTAAATTGAAGCCCTGGAAGTCTTCTTTCCAATAGTGGCAGCCGTACATTAAAATTCGAAGTGTGCTAAGATATATGCCTATTTTAGTGAAGCTGCTCAGTTTCGGTCCTAACCGGATTCATGCCTAACTTCTCCTCAACTAGTTTTCTCCTCTCCTCTCCTCTTTTCATCAATCCCAAACCCCTAAAAAAGGTATTTTGAAATATTGTTTCCAAATAGTTCACCTCTCTTTCATTTATTTCCACTTTGTCCTTGCTCAGTTTACCGAAAAGTGCAATTTTAATGAAATGCGAGCCTCGGAACATCATAGAAACTTCATTCAAAAATGTTTTGAAAGAGAGGGTTTTAAGGTCTAAAAACCATTCAAAATAGCTTTGGTCCACAATGGGGTGTAAGGTTGGGATTTGACTCTTCTCTTGCCGAAGAAATCGAACCTTTGCACTGCACAACTTTCATCACCAAGTAAACAATCAGTAGCGCCCAAGTCTTAAGGGTGGTCCAAAATGGGGTATCTACACATGATAGGGTGATGATCATTTGAGTCTTGTTCTTGCATTTATTAATCTTGCACAATTGGTTTCACAAGCCATCATGCAATGAAATTGCTCGATTGATGGTTTGTGAACCCAAACTTTGTCCCTCCTTTGATTTCCCCATGAAAAGGAGAGGCAAAGTGTGCAAACAACCCTTGAAAGTACACTGTTTTGCTCTCTGTTGCAACAAGAAAGTTCAGATCAGCAGTGGCCGACGGCCACCACCAGTAGTCGACCGGCCACCATTGTTGGCTAACCATCCATCAACAATGGCCGACCGGCCCCACTGTCGGCCACCAATGAAAATTCAGCAGATTGCTCCTGAGGCAAACAGATTTGATCTGGAGAAGGAGAAAGTGTAAATGCTTCTGTGCAACAGAGGCTTGAGGCAGCAAAGCAGCTGCTTTTTGGGTAGAAATCGAGCATGCATGGGCCTCCCTCGTCTCCCGGGATTGGCTAATTAGTTTAATTAGCAATAGATCAAATATGTGTTGTAATTAATTAATTATAGCTAATTAAGTGTTGTAAATAATTTGTTAGTTTAACTAGTTATTCAATTTCGTTTTGTAATTAGTTAACTAGAATAGTTAATTAATTTGGTTTGTAATAATTAGTTAGCTAGTATAACTAGTTAATTAGTTTCAAGTTTTGTAATAATTAGCTTAATTAGCTTAGCTAGTTAGCTTTTATTCATTTGGACCCTCCTTCACGAGGGCATAATGTTGTAATAATTGTGCGTGCGTGTCTGTATGTCTTTCAACCCCACGTCTTTCTCCCTTTCATTTAATCGCTTTTGATGGTCAAATTAGGGTCATGTTTTAATTAGCATATCGCATGTTTGCATCCATTCATACGTATTGCATGCCCCGAGGCTCGGCGCATCATTCAAACTACATTGCCATTTTAATATCTTCGTTGAATACGCGTTTATCGCATGTTATCAAATCAATCCGTATGCCATATTTAGTAGCCGAGCCTATTAATTGCATATTGCATGCATTGCTTTAGACACTTAACATAGTTAGGAATCATGCATATTTTTCTAACTCATATTTTCCTAACTTGGAGTACTAGGTGAGTTTTTACGCTTTAGCATACTTGCATAAGTGTGAATGTTGCCATGATCAGCATGCTTGCCATGAGGCTATGTGCTTAAATGCTAAACTGCTTGAATGCTTGTGGATGAAGGCTTGTTGTTTAAATTGGAACGATTCAACGAACGTATGTTTTAAGCCCACTTTTTTGAGTGGCAAATCATGTTTTAAGCCCACTATGTTTGGTGGAAAATCCGCAAACATTAAGCCCACTTCAGGTGGTAAATTCAAACCATTTCCGCAAACAAACATGAGTTAAATTGTTCCAAGTCTTGCAAACTAGTCTATACTTGCTTATGCACATCACATAGTAAAGCTAGTTTAATAACCGAAACAAGAACACATAATGTTTATAAAATATTATATCATGATTAGTAGAGGCCGATCTTTGATCGGGTGAGCGGGGGTGCTTAATTCATGACCTTCCTCTATCGTACCTAAGTTCTCGAGCCGAGGCAACTTTGGTGATGATGGACACGTGGCCTTTGGCACGGGTCATGAGTTTCGTAAATTTTCCTAAAAATAAAATATTTATGTGGCGACTCTGTATCTGGCAAAGCCGTTCAATTTTGGCACTTTTGATCCTAAAATCAATTTTTCAAAATGATTTGCTGGATTTGGACTCTTTGATGCTTATCGGCTTCACATTGCACTTGTGAGATTAGATTCAGAACCGTGGGAGTTTGAAGTATTGTAGACACTCCATTTTTTACCGCCATTAAGACTTGGGCATTACTGATGGTTTACTTGGGGGTGAAAGTCGTGCAGTGCAAGGGTTCAATTTCTTCAGCAAAGAGAGAGTCAAATCCCAACTTCATACCCCTTTTTGGACCAAAACTATCTTGATCAAAAGATTTTGAGACCTTGAAACCCTCTCTTTCAAAATATTTTTGAAAATTCTTCTGCGATGTTCCGACACTCACATTTTGTTAAATGTCGTGTTTTTCGATAAACTAAGCAAGAACAAAGTGGAAATGAATGAAAGAGAGATGAACTCTTTTGAAAAATCTTTCAAAACACCTTGTTTAGGGGTTTGGAGCCGAAGAAAAGAGGAGAAGAAAGCAGAAACCTAGCTGAGGAAGAAGTTGGGTATGAATCGCTAAGAGAGAGTCGAACGGTCCTCGCTAAATTAGGGTTATCTATCTATGCACTAGGATTTAAGCTATGAGGCCACCACCATTGGAAATATTACTTTTGGGGCTTCATTTTTCACTTAAGAATCTCCTAAAGCCGAGTCCGGATGGGGAAGATATGATTGGCTGAAGTTGGGCATCATTCCGGTTGGACCGAAACTGAGCAGTCTTCACTAAAAGAGGGATATCTCTTAGCACACATGCAATTTTGAGGTGAGGCTGACAAATTTGGAAAGAAGACTTCCGGGGCTTCAATTTTCACACAAGAATAACCAGAAAACACATCCAAATGAAGGAGTTAGGCTTGCTTCAAGTCGGGGACTGGGACTGATTTTTGCTGCCGGCCTCTATGGGAGTGTGCCGGCCATGAATGGCCAATGCCGTCCAATAATGACCCCTGCCAGCCAACAATAGTGTGATGCCGGCCAAAAATGTTAAATGTTCCGGCCATCAATGAAAATATCAATTTTTTGCAGATATTTTGCTCCAGCTTGCTCCAGCTGTCTTTTTTGAGATATTTTCGACCAAAAGCTTTGAATTGCTATATATGAAGCCTTACATCTCATTTTCAAAAGGGTTAGAACTTCTTGGACAAGCTTGAGAGCTTCTCTCACTAAACTCCCTCTCTCTCTACAAAACTTCCAGCACAAGATCTCTGCCTCTCTCTCTAGAGCCTCTCCCTCTTGCCTTTTGTACATGCAAGTAGAGAAATACCTCTCTTTTGCCTAGAAAACCTTGGTGAAAGTGGACCATCTTTGGGAGGAGGTTGCTTGAAGCTTACTTGGGATTTTGTTGGAGCTCAAAAAGGTATTTTGGCTCAGATTTTGGGCTAGTTTTGCAGCTGTGCATCAAAGGTAACATCTCTCTCCCTTTAAGCTTGTTTTACACATTTACTTGGCCATCTTTTCACACTAATTTGGGGCTGTTTTTGGGGTGGTGTTGAACTACAAAAACCTCTATTTTTCGTCCGTTTTTCAGTCCTAAAAGTCTTGGTTTGTGCCTTGGTTGGCAAGGGGGCTGTCCTCTATTTTGCTCCTTCGCTTGTAAGGCCTTGTGAGCTAACTTTCAAACCTTTCAAACTTCTTTTTGGCCTTTGAACCATTGAAATCCAGAGGATTTTCAGTGGTAAAAACCCTATTTTGAGGCTCAAAATAGGAGGGGGTTGTCCCCCCCCCTCTTCTCTTGTTTACATGTGTTGATGGCCAACCAAATGAGCATGTGTTTTTACTTCTTTGTGGCTTTGTTTAGGCTCATTTTTGTGACTTATCAGACCTATCATAACTCTGTTTTTGGCTGTCTTGGTCACCTCTTGCATGTTTATTGCACTTGTAGTGTAAATCCTCTTTTTTAGCCTTGTTAGCCTTACAAAGTAG
Organism: Camellia sinensis; assembly: GCF_055761805.1. Lineage (NCBI taxonomy): Eukaryota > Viridiplantae > Streptophyta > Magnoliopsida > Ericales > Theaceae > Camellia > Camellia sinensis. Next base: position 59,187,859 of record NC_138962.1, read on the forward strand.
CATGCTTTTGTGGCTTGTGTTAGCTCTTTTCAAGCATGTTTTTGTGACTTTTAGGACATGATATAACTCTTTTTGGGACTGGTTTGGTCACCTCTTGCATGCATAATACACTTGTAGTGTAAATCACTTAAACTAGCTTTATATGCTTCATGCTTTGACATGTCATTTTAGCTTGTTTTGTTTCCATTTCAGTAGGTTTTTGGTGATGTTTTGCCATGTCATACCTCTATTTTGGTTTGGTTTGGTTAGTCCTTGCATGCTCGATGCACTTGTAGAGCATTTTCATCAATTAGCCTAGTATGTCTCATGCTTTAACATGTCATTCTAACATGCTTTTGGCTTAACTTTAGGAAGACTTTGTTCATGTTTTACCATGTTTAAGGTCTGATTTTGGTCGTTTTAGTCATCCATGACTTGCTTTGTATAGCTATGGTTCAATATAGCTTGTTGGCTTTGTGTATTGAGTCCACTAGCATGTGTTACTTGACCTATTTCAATGCTTTGGCATCACTTGAAATGTTATTTCAGTCCATGTAATGTGGTCACACACTTGCATTTGACATGCTTTCAATGTCTTAGAGAGTTTGTGTTTTATGCCTTATGAATGGATCATTGTGCGTGCCTCTATGCTTAGGTCTTTGGGATGCCATCTCAGTGGGTTTTTGGGGTTATTATTCCATGCCTTAACTCTAATTTTTGTTAGTTGAGTCATCCCATGCTTGGTCTTAATAGGTGTAGTGTATTCCACCTTATTTGCCTTGTATTGATCATGCCTCATGCTCACCATTCTAGCTTGTTTTGGTTCCCTTCCATGCATGTTGTAGTCTCATATTAACATGTACTAGGACTGTTTTGGGTTGCCCTTGCCATATCCTTCATGATTTGTATAGCTGTAGTGTAATTGGCCTTGCAAGCTTTGTGTTTTGTTGACTCATGCATGCTATCTTTGAGCTATTTAGATGATTTGGCATAACTTAATACTTCATTTCAGAGCCTATAGCATTGCCATATTCCCACTTCAATCATGCTTTAAGTATCTTTGAGTGTTGTGCATTATTGCCTAGTTTATGGCTTAGCTTGTATGCTTGCATGCCTAGGTGTTTGGGCCCTCATCTCAGCATGTTTAGGTACTCATTTTGACCTATTTAAGCTTTGTCCATGCTTGGTTCAATCATTTGTACCATATATCGCATGCCCTTTGGGTAGTCCCTTTGATGGCTTTGTGCCTTAGGTCCTCTTGCATGCCTTACTTGTGTTGTTTGAATGATTTGGTATCATTTCACACTTGATTTCAGAGCCTTTAGTGTTGTCACGCTTCCATGTTTATCGCTTCTTTATCATGATCGAGGTTTGTGTTTTGAGGTCTAGTTGTTAAGCTATTGCATTGTGCATGCTTATATATGCTTTCTTGCCTTAGTTTTGACGCATTATGGCCACTGATTTGGGCATAGTTGAGGTCTGCCCATCTTGGTTTAAGTCCATCCCTTGCATGTTGTTGCATGCTTATCGTGCATATTGTTGTATGCTTGCTCCATCTTTGCATGTTGCCGCATGCTAGTTCCATTACATGTTGTTGCATGTTTATTACACTGGATTTTGCATGCTTAAGCCATATTGCATGATTGCATGTTCGAGTTAGCATTGTGTATGCCATCCTTGCATTGCATTGTTGTTTGGATTAAGTGTTAATCCGAGCACGAGAAATGAGGAACCTTTCATACTTCAAGTGATGAAACGTGTCTCAATTCTCGGTCTCCGACGCTCTTGATTATCCATGATAGAGTCCTTGGCACTTATGTGTTTTATTTGTGCGTTCATTTCGTATTGATTTGCACAAGTTGGATCTTTGGCCATCATGCATCGGGATGCGCGATTGATGGTCGTGGATCCAATTATGCCTCTCCCTTGATGTTTTGAGGTGATATGGAGTGGCATAGTGTGCACATATCCTTGGGAGACCCTCCCTCTTCTCTTTTTCGTGCTCTACTGCAGCTTGGTGTCACAGCACATCAGTGGCCGGCAGTGCCCTACAGATGGCCGGCACCTCCTCATCCTTGGCCGACAGTGTACCATCTTTGGCCGGCAGGTGGTCGACAGCAGCTCCCCATGGCCGGCAGGCCACTGATGCACTCCCCAGACTGGTTTTGGTAGGTTCAGCAGGAATTCCTTGAGGACACCCTACAGATAGAGCCTCTAAAGAGAAACCGGAGAGCTTACCGGGACGGGAACCATGCATGCATGTTCACCTTCTTCAACTTGCCGAGGCAGCATTGTTTAAATTGCTCACTTGTTAATTACACTGCGTTTGGTAACGTTTACGTTTTCAGTTTATATTTACAAAAATTTTATAAACTGGTTTTTGTTTATTTTTTTATTTATTTTTAGAAAAACATAAACTACAAATGCGTTTGGTAATTGAAAAAATGTTTAAAAATTTTAAAAATATAAAAAAGAGTGAGAAATGGCAAGTGGTGGCAAGTGGCGGCGGAAGACGGTGGTGGAAAGTGGTGACGGTGGGTGGTGGGTAGCTGGTGGTGGTGGGTGGTGGTGGTAGGTGGGTGGGTGACGGTAATGGGTGGTAGCGAGTGGGTGGTGGTGGCAGTGGCGACGGGTGGTGGTGGCAGGTGGGTGGCGGATGGCTGATGGTGGTGGCGGGTAGGTGGCGAGTGGTAGTGGTGGTGGGTGGGTGGGTGACGGTCGCTGGTAGTGGGTGGTAGCGAGTGGGTGGTGGTGGCGGGTGGTGGTAGCAGGTGGGTGACGGATAGCGGGTGTTGGTGGGTGGTGACAGGTGGGTGGTGGTAGTGGATGGGTGGGTGACGGTGGTGGGTGGTAGCGAGTGGTGGTGGCAGGTGGGTGGCTGATAGTGGGTGGTGGTGGTGGGTGGGTGGTTGGGTGACGGTGGCGGGTGGTAGGTGGTAGCGAGTGGGTGGTGGTAGCAGGTGGGTGGTGGGTGATGGTGGTGGTGGTGGTGGTGGTGGTGGGTGGTGGGTGGTGGTGGTGGGTGAATGACAGGTGGCTGGTGGTGGTGGTGGGTGGCTGGTGGTGGATGGTGGTGGCAGGTTGGTGGTGAGTGGTGGTGGAAAGTAGGTGGCGGGCGGTGGATGGTAGTGGCGGGTGGCGGGTGGTGGCGGGTGGATGACAGGTGGGTGATGGGTGGTGGTGGTGGCGAGGGGTGGGTGGTGGTGGCGAATGGGTGGCAGGTGGGTGGTAGCTGGTGGGTAGGTGGTGGTGGCGAGTGGTGGGTGGTGGTGGCAAGTGGGTGGTGAGCGGTGGTGGTGGGTGGTGGTGGCGGAAGACGGTGATGGAAAATGATAGTGGCTGGTGGCTAGTGTTGGGTGGTAAAAAAAAAAAAAAACTGAAAACTCAAAATGGAAACACATTTTTTGTGTTTTCATTTTTTGGCCAAATTTATAAACTGAGACCACTGATTTATAAATCAAAAATTTTACCAAACAAGTTTTTATTTGAATTTTTAAAATTTTTGTAAATATAAACAGAAAACAGAAAACGTAAGTGTTACCAAACGGTACCTTAGCATTTGGTTTTGTAATTTAATTAGTTAATTCGTTAATTAATTAAGTTTTGTAATAATTAGTTGTAGCTAGTTATTCATTTGGTTATATAATAATTAATTAGCTTGTTAGTTAGTTAGTTAGTAGATTTGTATTATTTATTCGGACCCTCCGTCAAGAGGGCGAATTTTGTAATAAGTGTGCGTGCGTGTGTGCATGTCTTCCAACCCCACGTCTTTCTCCCTTTTACTTGCCTGCTTTTGATGGTTAGTTCTAGGTCATTTTCAATTAGCATACTTATGCTCGCATGTTTGCATTATTCATCTACATTGCATACACCGGGTTCGGCGCATCATACTAATTGCATCGTATTTCAATTCCAAGTTGAATACATGTATCAATTATCGCATCTCATATGTCATCTTAGAATAGCCGAGCCTATTTCTAGTTGCATTTTGCATGCGTTGCATTAACCATCTTAACATGAACTAGGATCATGCATTGATCACTAACTAGCTATTGTTTTGGCTCGGAGTACTAGGTAAGCTTTTATGCTTTAGCATACTGCATGTTTGTTATTGTTGCCATGAAAGCATGCTTGCCATGAGGCTAATTGCTTATTTGATTAACTGTCTGAAAGCCTGTGGGTGAAGGTTGGATTACTTGAGTTGGAACAATTCATCAAAATCCTCGATTTAGCCTACTTATGAGTAGCAAACTTCAAACCGTTTTCAAACAAACGAATATGCAATGTTTTATTCCAAATTAGGCGATCTAGTCTATACTTGTTTACTATGCGCATCACATAGTAAGATTAGCTAATTAACCGGAATAAGAGCACATGTGTTTTCAAAAACAAAATATCATGTTTAGTAGTGGCCGATCTTTGATCGGGCGAGCGGGGGTGCTCATAGATGACCTTCCCCAATCGTACCCACATTCCCGAGCCAAGGCAACTTTGGTGATGACGGACACATGGCCTTAGGCAACGAGTCAGGGTTTCCTAAATTTCCCCAAAAATAAAATATTTAGGTGGCGACTCTGTATCTGGCAAAGCAGTCCATGTTTGGCACTTCTTTCATAAAAATCAGTTTTCCAAAACAATTTGCCAGATTTGGACTCTTTGGTGATTTATCGATCATGCATTGCACTTTGCGAGATCAGATTCAGAACCGTGACATTGAGGCCGAACTGTAGTAGCTCAGAACAAAACGAGATTCGTGCCTTCGCAAGAAGCGCATATATCGGAGACTTCCCGGGAGCGCGTCTACAGTTTCTGGTGACTCCGCTGGGGATTTAGAGAACTCGACTCGAACTCATGATATCTTGTTTTGTTTACACTTAAGTGTTTCTATGCATTGCATATGCATTGGTGCGCCTGGGACACCGTGTTTATCGTATACTATTCCTGAACAATTTGCCAGAGGCCCACTTTGAGAAGTGTGCCATAAGGCTGACCGGTTGCGGGCTCTGCCACGACGGGAACACAAACCTCAATTTTTACCGATGCACCCTTTTTGACCATTCGACCTAGTGCATATCGGAACCCATAGTGACTATTCCAAACTAGGACAGGTTGCTTACCCGATTTTAGGTTGTTTGAAACCGCTGTGTGCGTAGTGAAACCCTAGCTCCTGACAAATAGGACAGGGAAACCCTACCCCAACATAGGGGTGTTTTGGCTCCCATTTGCTTGCTATGTGCTTTTAGAGTGCGTCTCTACAGGAATGCACATATCAGTTTGCAAGTCTGGGTATCAGGCCTGCGGGCATCAATATTTTGGGGGAATCAGTTTACAGGCAGAATTTTGGGCAAAATTCAGTAGAGAGTGCAGTCATTCAGCTATGCTCAAATCTGTTCTGGTGAAATTGCGCTGAAATGCTGTCTGTTTTCTCTTTTGCTAGGGTAGTCTTGGAACTATAGCTTCAGAAGGCCCCAATATCCCCTAGGTACATTGGACTTATGCTAATAGACTTTGTCAGGTCAGAGATTCAGTTCAAGGGCAACCAGTTTTCCTTCGCCAGTGGTAAGGCAAAGAAGGGCCAGACAGGGCTCATTAGTTCATCTGATCCGACAGTCACCAGTCACATCACCAGTTGACCCATGATGGCACAGGCTTCGAAAGAATTTGTGGCCGTGATAGCAGCGTTAAATCAGGGAACTACCATGCAGGATAAGACCAGTGCTGAAACGCAACGCCCATCTGGGCATCTGCCACACCTCCAGTTTTGGGAACTCAACCGAACTTTGACCCATTTCCACCAACTGAAGATTTGCATGGTCTGGATCCCCGAGAAGGGTTGACTCAAGCTCGAGTTCACAGACCCCTGGTGCAGCCTAATGAGAGGCTTTATCCCCTTGATGCTAATAATCTCGATCCGATTGCAGTGAAAATTGTGAACCTTGAGAAGCAATTCAAAAAGGCACAGGGCCTTAACTCCATTCCCGACATTGAGGATGGGTACACCGAGGCTGCCATACGGCTCCTAGACAGATTCAAAATGCCACGTATTGACCGTTTTGACGAGTCTGAAGATCCCATGGTACATATCCGGCTTTTCTTGGATATCCTGAAACCGATGGGTCTAACTAAGCCACAGAAACTCTCTCCGTATGGAAGAACCTTGTCGGGTGTAGCAGCCGCTTGGTATGCCAAGTTGGAGAATACAGTGAAGTAGAACTGGGAAGAATTGGTTGGGGCCTTTGTTGATCAGTATTCTTACAATACCCAAGTTGAAATGACCACTCAAGAGCTAGAAGCTACCCACCAGAATCCTACAAAGCCATTTGTGGAATTCATTGCAAGGTAGAGAGCAAAGGCAGCACAGATGACAGATCGCCCTTCTGAGAGGGATCAAGTGCAGATAGTGGTGTGAAACCTTGAGCCTGATATGTTGCAAAAGTTGATAGTCACTCCACTATTCACTTTCAAAAGTTTGCATGAACTGGGGGTTCAGGTCAAGAATGCGTTCAACAGTGGGATCATTCCCAGAACAAGTGAACCGATAATGAGGGTTTTTGCAGGGAGGACCAATGCTGGTAGTAGCACTATTCTCGGACCCACCGAAATCAATACAGTCGCCACAGCTAACCCTTTTGCCTATCCAAGCCTACAAACCACCGGCCCAGCCCGAGCTCAGCGCAGAATTTTCACCCCTCTCTATATGAGCCTAACTAGCGCACTAAAAGTCTTGATAGAAAGAGGGTATCTCAAACCCCTCGATCCTCAACCTCTACCTGACCCACTCCCAGCCAGACATAACCCCTCCAAGTACTGTGTGTACCATTAGCAGCATGGTCATGGCATTGACCGTTACTACCGCCTTTGTCATGAGGTCCAAAATCTCATCGACAACCAGACGATAGCTCCACCTTCAGACCCCAATGACCAAGTACCTCATCCACATCTCAATCTAATCCACACACTGGCCGTCCCTTGTGGCCCCAGCGTATACATCACCCCAGTCTATCTACCCAAGCCTGAGGTGTTTATCCCAAAAAGCATGGACTTATGCATGATGGATGCACTTGGACCCCAATCATCTCAAACCCATGAGCCCAGTACTTCTGAGCTGATGAGAATGATCGAAGATCTTCAGAGAACTGTGGCAGATTTAGCCTTCGGGATATTAGCTCCGTCATTGACCACACCACATACCGAGAATTTCATGACAAAAGGCTCCCCAATGTTGGGACGGGCTGCATTTGAAGAAGGCCGATCCCTTGGCAAAGTGGAGGCAAGTGGAAAGAACAAGGTAAGGGTAAGCATTGATCCCCATGAACACCTTCTGTGGGCTGTTGAGGCTTTGAAAGCTGAAGGACTAAACAAATAGCAAGTGCTTGCAGTGGTTACAAAAACTGTGGATGATACTTTTGCCACTCAAGTTAGGAGCAGTCTGAATCAAGGGGCAAGCTGAGACAAGGGATGTCGTACCAGAAGCACCCCTTTCAGCTCCAATCCTACACTCGGAAGAGATCATCAAAAGTCAGCACCTGCCGACCCTTTCACTGGTACATCCAACACAACCACCTCACAACCTGCCAAATACCCATCTCGAGGCCAGAGGGTGTTCACCCCGCTGTACATGTCACTGTCAACGGCCCTGAGGGTCCTGATCGAAAAGGGGCATCTGAAGTCCCTAGAGTCACGGCCACTGCCAGACAGACTCTCTACTTCCCATAACCCAACCAAGTACTTTGACTTTTATCAACAAGCCGACCATGACACCGACATGTGTTTTCATCTGCGCCACGAAATACAAGATCTGATTGATAAAGAGGTCATCATCGTGCCAGGTCCTACAAAGCCTATCGGTACTGGATCGATGAACTTAGGGGATAATGTGATGTGATCTGGGGGGATAAACCACCTGCGGATGGTGCTCAGTTTACTCCAGATGTGATGGATGGCCCGCACTCTTTTGAGCATTGTGCAAATGCTAGTTTTTGTGCTTTCTGACTTGGGTATTGAGTCAGTCTTGTGGTGTTGTATTAAGTCCGCCCTTTCGTACTGAGTCAGTTGGGTCTGTCTTGTTGTATCGAGTCAGTCCTGTTGTATAGGAGTTGAGTGATTCCAGGGGCGTTACCTCGGATATCACTTGCTTGTTTTGTGTTTGTCTTTTCGCTTTCTTTTGAGTCTATTTCTGCCATGGAGCCAGTTATGCCAACAGATTTTGAATGAAATAGCAGTAATTTTCACACTCTTGTGTTTGCTTCTGCCTTATGCCAGTTGTGCCAAAAGGTCTGAATGAGATGGCGGTATTTGACTAAAACTGTGTCTTTTATGTGCCTTGAAGTCATTGCATTGACCTAAGTTTTTTTAAAACTTTTCAAACACTATGATGAAAACAAAGAGGAAGGAATTCCTCGGGATTTGAAAATTTTGATCAATTGAGAGAAAGAGAGGCATGCTAAGCCCTTAATGAATGAAATCATGCTTGTTAATGTGAGTACTGAGAAGAATCCTGGCTTGATCCAGATTGGTTCCGCATTGTCTTCAACGCGAGCGATTAGTCCCTTTCTAAAAAAAATTTCAAAAAAATGTTTTGCGCGATCCTGCGAAGACCTGTGTGGGATCGCTCTTGAGATTGTGCAGCTTAGGATCGCTCTTAGCCTCGAGACTCGACCCCTTTCCTTTCAAACCTTGGACTTGGATTTAGAATGCTCAACGGTCAATTACAATATGAGGCCTGTGTGGCCAGATTTGAAGCACCCCTCGAACTAGGGGCACAAAAATGTCAGATGCGCTCGAAGAGTCAAAGATAAGTCTTTTCTGCAAACTAGGGAAGACTGGCAAGAATGCCAAATCCTAGAAGGGAGGAAAAAAGAAAGTTTTGTTGAAGAACAACCAAATTCCTATCCACAACACTAGGGGCAAATTCAACCCCCCATTGGATGGACCTCTACATCATCAGCGAACAACAGCCACTCTCCTGGATTCAGATAGCCTCGAGATCCTAAAACCATTTGACATAGACAAAGCTACACTTTTACCCTTGAGAGGCTCGCTGGACCGAAAACCTAGAAGGGCGACCCAGGCAAAAGTTAGAGCAAATGAAAAAAGAAGAAAAGAACAAAAAAAAAAGAAGAAAGAAAAGAAAGAAAAAAATGAAACAAAGAGTTGAAAAGAAAAGAAAAACAAAGCTCGCAAGGTTGAAAACCCAAAAGGGCGGCCTTGGCAAAAGTTAGAGCGCAAAAGGAGAGGTTAATACCCGATTGTACTTTAACCCGAACTACGTAAGGCTTGATTCCCATGTTTGGGATACGTAGGCAACTTCATTCTGAAGTCCAGCCATAAACACTTCCAAAATCAACTATGTCCATATAATGGTTCTGGTCGCCTTTGCCTTTTCTATATCCGAGAGTTCGGTTGTGATTGTCACTTCGAGGACAGATTATAGTGCGCTATGGTGCCATTCAAACAAGGGGCAACTTTTCGTTGCCGTGCAGTGCCGTTTAGACAAGGGGCAGTTCCATTGTTTTGGATCTGAGATTGTGCATCTCAAGAGTAAATTCTGTGTTAGTCAGGCAGTGGCCGTTTGTAAAAACAGTTTTTGAGAATTTTTACTGAGGTTGACTAATCCTCTCAAAAATTATTCCATTTTTCCAAAACTGGACCATTTCTTGGACCCAAAAAAGGAAAATTTTCAGTGCTCATAGCCTGACTTGCATGATTTGCAATGAGAAAATTGAATAAGTTTGTTAATCTAACTCTTATATTGGTCAAAATTGTTTTAGTAGAGAGCCAAAACAAAAAATGGTCAAAATGATGAACTAGAGGCACAGTTGAGTCAGGTGTTCTGTCTTTTCCCCATTGTCAACATACTTGCCAGAAAGGGCACTCTATTTTCTAGAAAGGGCACTCTACCTGCCAGAAAAAGGCACAACTGAAGCTAACAGCAAAAAGGCAGAAAGCTCTCTCATCCTCCAAGCAGCGAGGTATCAAGCCAAGTGCGAAGCACGAATTGAAATGGATCAAGATATTCCACTCCCTCATCTGGACAGGTTTGATCACATCCGAACTGGCCAAGGGCATCGTCAACCGATGTCAATCGTAGATCTGCTGTGCATCTGGTCGCACCGCAACCCCTCTATGGGAGAGAGCTCACTGTTGTGAGTGGAAGAATGAGAATCTAGTATAATGCTAGGGGCAAGAGCCCGTAACTTTCTGTTTATCCATCAACCACCTAGGGGAGGGATAAATAAAAAAAGAGAGATTAAAGAATAGAGAGATGTGCGTTGAGAGAAAAAGTGAGAAAAGGGCTTTTTCAGAGAAAAAGAGATTGAGTGCCAGAGTGATGTGAGAATCACAAATAAGAAAGGGTCGGAAACAATACCTGAAGAAACTAGCTCCTGGTGAACCGAGAGGTCTCTCGCCATTGGAACACATTTGTGTCTTGTGTTTTGTTGTGTTTTGCCTGTCTTGATTCTTGTTTTGAGTCGTGCCGAGTGTCAATAGATGTGTTTATGTTGTTTTCCTTTGTTTTTCCTTTGTTAAGTCATTTTTGGCTATGATCAGTCATAGGCTCAATAACCAGTTGAGACTCATTCTCAATTTCAATTTCAAAAATAAAATCATCTTGTGCTCAGAGTGCTGTGTCGTTCTCCACATGTATGCAAAATAGGATTTGTTCTTTCATAAAATTGCAGGGTTCAGCCCAGGTCATGTGATAACAGTAAAACAAGGACCTATCTGAAGCTATATAGGTTCCAAACTGCAAAGCAAAAGAAAAGAGGGAAAATTTGGAGCATCTTAGTGTGTTTCAACTTCGGCAAATTCTGAGACTGCATTCCAGGTGCACCTTCTTAAGCCTTGCCATTTCTCTGGAGTATGAGTGTATCTCAACCCCAAGTATAAGCCTGCTTCAAGTCAGAATGGCAGTCCAAGCAGCACCCGAGGGCTTCACATGCAGATGTTACCTCTAGCCAATATGAACAAGGTGTACCCTTTTGAGCTGAGCGTGTTGCAAAGTCCTCTGAGAGGTCAATTGAAGGCGCTGAAGTACATATTTGATTCCCTTCTCTTGAATAGAATGTGCATTTTCACATACATTTCTGTTGCGTTCGTGCCACGCATCGTTCTTGATTATTGCATAGAATATGCTTTCAATATTGCATAGAATGTGCTTCCATACTTGCATAGAAATGCTCGTATCTTTTGCATAGAAAATGCACTCTTCCATACTTGCATAGAACATGCATTTCATTTCACTTTTTTGTGCACCTTACTTGCATAGAAGATGCATTTTATCGCACTTCTTTTGTGCACCTTCCTTGCATTGTTTTGTGCACTTACACTTTGTATCTCACTCGCACTATCTTGTGCATTGCAGTACACTCGCACTATCTTGTGCATTGCATTACACTTGCGCTGTTTAGCGTATCGCACTGTTTAGTGCATTTCGATTCACTCACGCTGTTTAGTGTATCGCACTATTTTGTGCAGTTTACACTCACGCTCTCTTGCGCATCGCACTATTTTGTGCAGTTTACACTCGCGCTTTCTTGGGCATCGCACTATCCTGTGCATTTCATTACATGCTCTTATCTTGCATAGAAAATGCTTATATCTTTTGCATTGAACTTGTTCGCGCTTTCGTGCGCACCTTACCTGCACTTGTTAATGCGTTGCATTGTTCGCACTTTCGTGCGCACCTTACCTGTACTTGTTAGTGTATTGTATCGCACTGTCTTGTGCATCTGTATAGTGCTGTTTTGTGCATTCACTCTTGCATCGCATTGTTTTGTGCATCTTGTTAGCACTGTCTTGTGCATTTCAACTTGCATTGTGCTATTTTGCGCACCTTACCTGCACTCGTTAGTGCATTGCTCGCGCTATTTTGCGCACCTTTCTTGCACTTGTTAGTGCCTTGCTTGCGCTCTCTTGCGCACCTCACCTGCACTTGTTAGTGCATTGCTCGCACTTTCTTGCACACCTCACTTGCACTTGTTAGTGCATTGCATCGCACTGTCTTGTGCACTCACCTGGTCTAGGAGACCTTAAATCCTTCATCTTCATTCGCACTGTCTTGTGCACCTGCATCGCACTGTTTTGTGCACTTTGCATGTTGCACTGTCTTGTACATTCTTATCTATTTTGTGCATACACCCGCATCGCACTGTCTTGTGCACCTGTTTAGCACTATCTTGTGCATTCATTCTGCCTCGCACTTTCTTGTGCACTCTTTGGTCTAGGAGACCTTAAATCCTTTAAAGGTGCAATTCCTTTGGTGTTTGTCGTGCCCAAACGACTTCCAGTGGTCTGGTATAGCCACCTACCTGTGTTAGCGGTGAGTTCCTAGGAGATCAACTGAGACAGTGGAAACTAGAATTCGAATGGCTGATGCCTAGAATGCAAAGGTTCGGGGTTTCCAAGACTAAAGTCTGGTTTAAATACCCATGGTTGTATCCTCGGCTTGAAATCTGTATGGCAGCCCCATAGATTGAGATAGCATGTGTATGCTCCTCAATTCTAGATACTGAACCAACCTAGTCTGTCACCCTGTTGGAGAATAGGGAAAGCTGTGACCATAGCCAGGGAGAAAAGTAGTACCTGTGGTTCAACCAAGAAGAAGTGAAAGATCCCCAGCAGCATGAGGTGAGTCATCACCAATCGCCCCTGCAAGGTACTTTCACTTCCCAGCTACATTGCGTTTTGTCATCTATTATGTTTATTGCATTGCATTGCCTGAATCCTAAATTTTCAAACCGGCTTTGCGTAGCATATAAGTCCAATTTTCAAGCCGGCTTCACGTAGCGTATAAATCCAATTTTCAAACCGGCTTCACGTAACATATAAGTCCAATTTTCAAACCGGCTTCGCATAACGTATAAGTCCAATTATCAAACTGGCTTCGCGCAGCGTATAAGCCCAATTATCAAAATCTTTCGGCATATCATTTGCATCTTGCCCCTGAACTACGCTGGTTTGATTCCTTGCAATGGGATACGTAGGCAGCCTGTGGGCGCAACCATTTATTTATCTGTATTTTGTTTGTTTGTCCAAGTCTTCGGCTTTGTCAAAAATGGGTCGTCTCTGGCTTTCACATTCACTCACGTCATTTCATGACTTCGAGCTCTGTCAAAGAGGGGCAACTGTAGACACCCCATTTTTGACCGCCCTTAAGACTTGGGCGTTACTGATGGTTTACTTGGTGGTGAAAGTCGTGCAGTGCAAAGGTTCGATTTCTTCAACAAAAAGAGTCAAATCCCAACTTCATACCCCTTTTTGGACCAAAACTATCTTGATCAAAAGATTTTGAGACCTTGAAACCCTCTCTTTCAAAATATTTTGGAAAATTCTTCTGCGATGTTCCGACGCTCACATTTTGTTAAATGTTGCGCTTTTCGGTAAACCGAGCAAGAACAAAGTGGAAATGAATGAAAGAGAGATGAACTCTTTTGAAAAATCTTTCAACACACCTTGTTTAGGGGTTTGGAGTTGAAGAAAAGAGGAGAAGAAGGAAGAAACCTAGCTGAGGAAGAAGTTGGGTATGAACCGCTAAGAGAGAGTCGAACGGTGCTCGCTAAATTAGGGTTATCTATCTATGCACTAGGATTTAAGCTATGAGGCCACCACCATTGGAAATATTACTTTTGGGGCTTCATTTTTCACTTAAGAATCTCCTAAAGCCGAGTCCGGATGGGGAAGATATGATTGGCTGAAGTTGGGCATCATTCCGGTTGGACCGAAACTGAGCAGTCTTCACTAAAAGAGGGATATCTCTTAGCAGACATGCAATTTTGAGGTGAGGCTGATAAATTTGGAAAGAAGACTTCCGGGGCTTCAATTTTCACACATGAATGACCTGAAAACACATCCAAATGAAGGAGTTAGGTTTGCTTCAAGTCGGGGACTGGGGCTGATTTTTGCTGCCTGCCTCTATGGGAGTGTGCCGGCCATGAATGGTCAATGCCGTCCAATAATGGCCCCTGCCAGCCAACAATAGTGTGATGCCAGCCAAAAATGTTAAAGGTTCCGGCCATCGATGAAAATATCAGTTTTTTGCAGATATTTTGCTCCAGCTTGCTCCAGCTATCTTTTTTGAGATATTTTCGACCAAAAGCTTTGAATTGCTATATATGAAGCCTTATATCTCATTTTCAAAAGGGTTAGAACTTCTTGGACAAGCTTGAGAGCTTCTCTCACTAAACTCCCTCTCTCTCTACAAAACTTCCAGCACAAGATCGCTACATTTCTCTCTAAAGCCTCTCCCTCTTGCCTTTTGTACATGCAAGTAGAGAAATGCCTCTCTTTTGCCTGCACATCCTTGGTGAAAGTGGTCCATCTTTGGGAGGAGGTTGCTTGAAGCTTACTTGGGACTTTGTTGGAGCTCAAAAAGGTGTTTTGGCTCAGATTTTGGGCTAGTTTTGCAGCTGTGCATCAAAGGTAACATCTCTCTCCCTTTAAGCTTGTTTTACACATTTGCTTAGCCATCTTTTCACACTACTTTGGGGCTGTTTTGGGGGTGGTGTTAGACTACAAAAACCTCTATTTTTCCTTCATTTTTCAATCCTAAAAGTCTTGGTTTGTGCCTTGGTTGGCTACGGGGTTGTCCTCCCTTTTGCTCCCTGGCTTGTAAGGCCTTGTGAGCTAACTTTCAAACCTTTCAAACAACTTCTTTTCGGCCTTAGAACCACTAAAATCCAGAGGATTTTCAATGGTAAAAACCCTGTTTTGAGGCTCAAAATAGGAGGGGGTTGTCCCCCCCTCCTCTTCTCATGTTTACTTGTGTTGATGGCCAACCAAATGAGCATGTGTTTTTACTTCTTTGTGGCTTTGTTTAGGCTCATTTTTGTGACTTATCAGACCTATCATAACTCTATTTTTGGCTGTCTTGGTCACCTCTTGCATGCTTATTGTACTTGTAGTGTAAATCCTCTTTGCTAGCCTTGTTAGCCTTACAAAGTAGCATGCTTTTGTGGCTTGTGTTAGCTCTTTTCAAGCATGTTTTTGTGACTTTTAGGACATGATATAACTCTTTTTTGGACTGGTTTGGTCACCTCTTGCATGCATAATACACTTGTGGTGTAAATCACTTAAACTAGCTTTATATGCTTCATGCTTTGACATGTCATTTTAGCTTGTTTTGTTTCCATTTCAGTAGGTTTTTGGTGATGTTTTGCCATGTCATACCTCTATTTTGGTTTGGTTTGGTTAGTCCTTGCATGCTCCATGCACTTGTAGAGCATTTTCATCAATTAGCCTAGTATGTCTCATGCTTTAACATGTCATTCTAACAAGCTTTTGGCTTAACTTCACGAAGACTTTGTTCATGTTTTACCATGTTTAAGGCCTGATTTTGGTCGTTTTAGTCATCCATGACTTGCTTTGTATAGCTATGGTTCAATCTAGCTTGTTGGCTTTGTGTATTGAGTCCACTAGCATGTGTTACTTGACCTATTTCAATGCTTTGGCATCACTTGAAATGTTATTTCAGTCCATGTAATATTGTCATGCACTTGCATTTGACATGCTTTCAATGTCTTAGAGAGTTTGTGTTTTATGCCTCATGAATGGATCATTGTGCATGCCTCTATGCTTAGGTATTTGGGATGCCATCTCAGTGGGTTTTTAGGGTTATTATGCCATGCCTTAACTCTGATTTTTGTTAGTTGAGTCATCCCATGCTTGGTCTTAATAGATGTAGTGTAATCCACCTTATTTGCCTTGTATGCATCATGCCTCATGCTCACCATGCTAGCTTGTTTTGGCTTCCTTCCATGCATGTTTTAGTCTCATATTAACATGTACTAGGACTATTTTGGGTTGCCCTTGCCATATCCTTCATGCTTTGTATAGCTGTAGTATAATTGGCCTTGCAAGCTTTGTGTTTTGTTGACTCATGCATGCTATCTTTAAGCTATTTAGATGATTTGGCATCACTTAATACTTCATTTCAGAGCCTATAGAATTGCCATATTCCCACTTCAATCATGCTTTAAGTATCTTTGAGTGTTGTGCATTATTGCCTAGTTTATGGCTTAACTTGTATGCTTGCATGCCTAGGTCTTTGGCCCCTCATCTCAGCATGTTTAGGTACTCATTTTGACCTATTTAAGCTATGTCCATGCTTGGTTCAATCATTTGTAGCATATATTGCATGCCCTTTGTGTAGTCCCTTTGATGGCTTTGTGCCTTAGGTCCTCTTGCATGCCTTACTTGTGTTGTTTGAATGATTTGGTATCATTTCACACTTGATTTCAGAGCCTTTAGTGTTGTTACACTTCCATGTTTATCACTTCTTTATCATGATTGAGGTTTGTGTTCTGAGGTCTAGTTGTTAAGCTATTGCATTGTGCATGCTTCCATATGCTTTCATGCCTTAGTTTTGATGCATTATGGCCACTGATTTGGGCATAGTTGAGGTCTGCCCATCTTGGTTTAAGTACATCCCTTGCACGTTGTTGCATGCTTGTCTTGCATATTGTTGTATGTTTGCTCCATCTTTACATGTTGTCCCATGCAAGTTCCATTACATGTTGTTGCATGTTTATTACATTGCATTTTGCATGCTTAAGTCATATTGCATGATTGCATGTTCGAGTTAGCATTGTGTATGCCATCCTTGCATTGCATTGTTGTTTAGATTAAGTGTTAATCCGAGCACGAGAAACGAGGAACGTTTCATACTTCAAGTGATGAAATGTGTCCCAATTCTCGGTCGCCGATGCTCTTGATTATCCATGATAGAGTTCTTGGCACTTATGTGTTTTATTTGTGCATTCATTTCGCATTGATTTGCAGAAGATGGATCTTTGGCCATCATGCATCGGGATGCACGATTGATGGTCGTGGATCTAACTATGCCTCTCCCTTGATGTTTTGAAGTGATATGGAGTGGCATAGTGCGTACATATCCTTGGGAGACCCTCCATTTTCTCTTTTTTGTGCTCTGCTGCAGCTTGGTGTCACAGCACCTCAGTGGCCGGCAGTGCCCTACAAATGGCCGGCACCTCCTCATCCTTGGCCGGTAGTGTACCATCTTTGCCCGGCAGGTGGTCAGCAGCAGCTCCCCATGGCCGGCAAGCCACTGATGCACTCCCTGGACTGGTCTTGGTAAGGTTTAGCAGGAATTCCTTAAGGACATCCTACAGACAGAGCCTTTAAAGAGCAACCGGAGAGCTTACCGGGACGGGAACCGAGCATGCATGTTCACCTTCTTCAACTTGCCGAGGCAGCATTGTTTAAATTACTTACTTGCTAATTAGCATTTGGTTTTGTAATTTAATTAGTTAATTTGTTAATTAATTAAGTTTTGTAATAATTAGTTGTAGCTAGTTATTCATTTGGTTATGTAATAATTAATTAGCTTGTTAGCTAGTTAGTTAGTGGATTTGTATTATTTATTCGGACCCTCCGTCGAGAGGGTGAATTTTGTAATAAGTGCGCGTGCGTGTGTGCATGTCTTCCAACCCCACGTCTTTCTCTCTTTTACTGACCTGCTTTTGATGGTTAGTTCTAGGTCATTTTCAATTAGCATACTTATGCTCGCATGTTTGCATCATTCATCTACATTGCATGCACCGGGCTCGGCGCATCATACTAACTGTGTCATGACCCGAACCCGCCCTCGTGGGTTAAGGACATAACCGGCCGGTAATCATGGGATTACCTACGGTCTCAAACCAAACCAAATGTGTTTTAACAGAGTTAAAGGGGGCCAAACGGAAGCAATTTAAAAACTGTCCTTAGAACTGTGCTTATATGCACATCACAACATTCCATATAAACATATGTTAATAACTCACAACATAAGGTATAGTAACATAAAGTTCTGTACAAACAGGATCATCCAAAACTAAGTCAGCCAAAAACTCAACTATATACAGACGTACATCAAAGTCCTCGCCAACATGAAAAATAGCATAAAATGGCAAAAGGGCGAAGACGTGTCTCGAGCGTGAGACGCAAGGGCTGACTCTTCAAAACCTTAGTTGTTTCATACAGACTTCACTAGAGCTGGGTTTGGACTTCTCTTGCCTCACCTACAAACACATGAATGAGCGTGAGCGATAGCCCAGTGAATAATATCCAACAAAGAAGTTACAAACAATATGTAGAACAACATACTTCAAACGGCCCTGGGCCCAATTCAAATTTGCATTTAACATATATATACACAATTAAAATTGAGTGACTGTGGTTTCAAACATACTAGCCTTTGGCCCATTTATCCTTCCATATCAAATTGGCCTTTGGCCCCTTTCAAACTTTTATTATGTCAAAACGGCCTCAGGCCCATTCATTCATGTCAAAACGGCCTCTGGCCCATTTACACTTTGGTGTCAAACTGGCCTTTGGCCCCTTCACACTTTCGTGTCAAACTGGCCTCTAGCCTATTTATACTTTCATAACAAATTGGCCTTTAGCCCATTCAGACTTTCATTCATGACAAAACGGCCTTTGGCCCATTTATTCATGTCAAAACGACCTCTGGCCCATTTACACTTTCGTGTCAAGCTGGCATTTGGCCCATTTATGCTTTCGCATCAAACTGGCCCTTAGGCCTTTCAAACTTGTCATATCAAATCGGCATTTAAGCCTTTTTAACTTGTCATATCAAGCTGGCATTTAAGCCTTTCAGACTTTCATTTCAAACCGGCATTTAAGCCTTTTAGACTTTCATTTCAAACTGGCATTTAAGCCTTTCAAACTTGTCATATTAAATTGGCATTTAGGCTTCAGACTTTCATTTCAAACTGGCATTTAAGCCTTTCAGACTTTCATTTCAAACTGGCATTTAAGCCTTTCAAACTTGTCATATCAAACTTTGTCCACCATTCAAAATTAATGAACTTTACAAAACTTAAGTAAGCAATTGGACAATAACATATTTCAGATATTACTCACAGTGATCGGCGTGTGGATTTGCCCTGGAGCTTGACCCTACATGTCACATAACACATATGGGTCACAAATAATTCAATCCGTTCCTTAATTCACATATTCCTCTTTAGGCTTCATTATTATCTCTTTAACTCGTTTACAATGCTTAATACATGCCTAAGAGTGCTTGCAAGTGAAAGAGAACAGAAAACGAAACACAGAGTGCGTAAACAAAATTTCAAAAAATAGGGTCCCCGCTCGAGTTTGGGATTCCCCGCTCGAGCGGAGCCTTAAGGCCTTCAAAAGTACAGGTTACATCAAATCCACGCTCGAGCGTGAACTCGGCCGCTTGAGCGGAAGGTCTGTCTACATAGCTCCCCACTCGAGCGTGTAATTCCGCTCGAGCGGACACCATGTCTGCAGAAAATGCTGGGAGCACGAAATTCACGATCGAGCAGCGGTTTCCCCGCTTGAGCGGACATTAAAATTCTGGAAAACCCAGAATTGTTCTTAGGCTTCAATTTCGATGTTCAACGGCTTCAACTCATGATTTTGGTCCCAAAAACATATAAACACATTATATTGCATGACAGTGTAAGGTTATTACATCAAATTATTCAAAATCAACATCTAATCTTCAAACAACTCTCATTTCCTTAGTAAGAACAAAACCCATATACTTCAAACTTCACATGAGCTCCAATTCTTCAAAAAGACAAACATGCATGTAGGCTAGGCTTCCAATTTGGATTCAAATGGTACAAATAAAGCTTATGATCATGGAACTTAGGAAAGCCATGTATGCATGTGAGATTTGGTGCTCCATTCTACATATTTAACATGCCACATGCTTGAACACACAAAATTGTAACAATTATGCACATGCATGTTCATATAGGCTCCCAATTCATCATAATCAACACAACTCTTGCTCTTGATCACATATTCCCTTTGAATTTACATGATTACAAACTCAATTTCATGAATCTACTCACGTAGGAGCTTTAATCTTTGCAAATGGTAGTTAACCTTTGAGCTTAGCCTTTCAATCTCACAAACTTGAACCAAAATGCACAATTCCTCCTTCTCTCTCTCTTAAACCGGCCCTCTCTCTCTCTCTCTCTAGAGAAATCTCAGCCAAATGAGAGAAAGTGAGTTCAAAACAATAATATAAGGCCACTTATATATCTTGGCCTAATCAATTTAATGAAGGCTAAGTAATTGAGCCTAATTTAATCGTTTCGAATCTAATTATGTCATTCCGAATCAGTTTTCAATTAATTTCACCGTAGGCTCTAAAAATTACGCTAATCATAATGGCGTAGTCAATTTCAATTTCGGTGGCCGATAGGGCCTTCAATTTAATTCCCAAAGCAGACAATAAAACATATATTCCTACGGTGAACAGATAGAAATTCAAAACCACATATATTCACATAAATGGTACACAAAGTCGTATCAAACACGTAATCATATGCATAATAAGGACCAATTAACATAATTCGGGACAGGGTTATCACAAACTGCATCGTATTTCAATTCCAAGTTGAATACATGTATCAATTATCGCATCTCATATGTCATCTTAGAATAGCCGAGCCTATTTCTAGTTGCATTTTGCATGCGTTGCATTAGCCATCTTAACATGAACTAGGACCATGCATTGATTACTAACTAGCTATTGTTTTGGCTCGGAGTACTAGGTAAGCTTTTACGCTTTAGCATACTGCATGTGTGTTATTGTTTCCATGAAAGCATGCTTGCCATGAGGGTAATTGCTTATTTGATTAACTGCCTGAATGCCTATGGGTGAAGGTTGGATTACTTGAGTTGGAACAATTCATCAAAATCCTCGATTTAGCCTACTTATGAGTAGCAAACTTCAAACCGTTTCAAACAAACGAATATGCAATGTTTTGCTCCAAATTAGGCGATCTAGTCTATACTTGTTTGCTGTGCGCATCACATAGTAAGATTAGCTAACTAACCGGAATAAGAGCACATGTGTTTTCAAAAACAAAATATCATATTTAGTAGTGGCCGATCTTTGATCAGGCGAGCGGGGGTGCTCATAGATGACCTTCCCCAATCGTACCCAAGTTCCCGAGCCGAGGTAACTTTGGTGATGACGGACACGTGGCCTTAGGCAACGAGTCAGGGTTTCCTAAATTTTTCCAAAAATAAAATATTTAGGTGGCGACTCTGTATCTGGCAAAACAGTCCATGTTTGGCACTTCTTTCTTAAAAATTAGTTTTCCAAAACAATTTGCCGGATTTGGACTCTTTGGTGATTTATCGGTCTTGCATTGCACTTTGCGAGATCAGATTCAGAACCGTTACATTGAGTCCGAACTATAGTAGCTTAGAACAAAACGAGATTCGCGCTTCCGCAAGAAGCGCGGATGTCGTAGAGTTCCCGGGAGCGCGTCTACAACTGTGAGGCCTTTTTTCAAACCTTTCGAAATGGGGTGCAGAAAATGAAGGCCACAAGCAGGTCTGCAGCCGACATAGTTTGGCATTGCCCTTGGCTTGACTTAGCCGAGATGAGTCACAGCATAGCCTGACAGCCAGGTGTTCAGTTGATTAGTCTCACACACTGTGTGTTGTGTTTCCTCTTCCGGTTTAGATATCAATTTGGCATGATCAGACACGTCCAAATTAGGGGGTGGAATACCTGGCTCCATTCCCAGTACGTGCTTCAAACTTGACTCGGTATCTCACGGCCAGGAGGATGAGAGAGCTCTTGACCCCTACCGCTAGTTTCAGTTATGCCCTTTCTGGCGAGTGCTTGGCTTGGCTCAAGGATGAGGCACAAGTTGGAGTAACTTTAGCTGCGGGGACTTCTGCTAGTAAGAGCAGAGGGCACAGGGACACCTAACTCATGTGGCCCTAGTTTTATTGCTTTGCTATTTCTTTTCAAGTTTTATAATGTATAAGCAGCTTCTATTTGTAGTAGAGAGTTGGAGAATGCACTTTAAGTTGAAATCAATGCACTTTAAGTTTAAATCAATGGAATTAAAGTTGTGAGCACTAAAAATTTTCATTTTGGTAGAAAAAAGGTCTAAGTTGTAAAAAGAGTAAAAATTTTGAGAAAAATCAACTTTTATTAAAACTTTCCAAAACTATTTTCAAAAATGAGCACCACCTAACACCCACAAAATCAATCCTCAAGATGTACAACCCCAAATCAGAAGATCATAATTGCCCCTGGTTACAGCTTGCATACCACCACTGCTATACATTGTACACCGGGTCTTCTTCCCAAAATGAAGATCACAACCAAGCTCATAAATAATGAACAAAGATGACCTAATCAAACAAATAGACGGGACAGTTGAGTAGGAGATGTTTACGGCCGAACATCAGGATGAAGTTTCCTACGTATCCCAAAGATGGGAATCAGGCCTTACGTAGTTTGGTTCAAGATTACTCGAGTATTAACTCTCTGCTTTTACGCTCTAACTTTTGCCAAAGTTTCCCTTTAGGGTTTTCAACCTTGCGAGCTCAGTTTTTCTTCATTTCTAATTTTTCATGCTCTAACTTTTGCCTGGGTTGCCCTTTCGGGTTTTCAGCCTAGCGAGCCTCTCAGGAGTAATATTTTTTCAACTTGTCCATGTTGATTGGCTGTGAAAACTCCAAGCCATGTAGATCCATGAGAATAATCGCCCTTCCTGACCAGATTGATTTGATGATGTAAGGACTAGTCCAATTTGGTTTGAACTTGCCCCTGGGGTCATGGATGGGAACTCAGTTGTCTTTCAACACCATGTCTCCTTTCTTGAGATTTCTAGACTTAACCTTTTTGTTAAAAGCCCTAGCAATTCTGTGTTGGTAGCCGTGGACATGACACAATGCCCTCAATCTTCTTTCATCAAATAACATCAACTTCTCAAACCTGCTATGTTGCCAATCTACCTCTGTTATCTGACACTCAGCTATAATCCGCAATGATGGCACTTCGATTTCAATTGGCAGAATAGCTTCCATCCCATATACTAGCGAATAGGGAGTTGCTCCAGTGGATGTTCGGATTAACATCCTGTAGCCCCAAAGCACAAACGACAATTAATCCGGCCAATCTGGTTCTACCATCTTCCACAAGATGTTCTTGATATTCTTATTAGTGGCTTCAACAACTCCATTAGTCTGTGGTCTGTATGTGGATGACTTGTGAAAAGCCATCTTGTATTTATCAAGCAGTTCCACCACTTCTTTCTTGAAATGCGAGCCGTTATCTGAGATGATCTCATTTAGAACTCCGTATCGGAAAATGATGTTGTTTCAGATAAACTTGGCTACATGCGATGCTTTCAACACTGCATAGAACAAAGCTTCCACCCATTTCGTAAAATAATCAATTGCCACTAGGATGTACTCATGCCCATTTGACCATTTCGGCGAGACTGCACCAATAACACCAATTCCCCAGAATGAGAAAGTTCGTGGCGAAGTCATGTTGTACAGTTTTGACGGCAGGATATTCATGCGATTGGCATGGACTTGACATTTATGACACCACCCTACAAAACCAATACAATCCTTCTCCATAGTAGACCAATAGTATCACGCCCCGAACTTGCCCCTAAAAGTTTGGGCATGACCTACTCAGAAACGGACACTTAACCTGGTATACATAACGTATGGGGCCTGATCGGAAGCATTTAACAACGTACAGCAACAAAAACTACATCCATCGAGCTATTACTATCATGCCAGGATCACAAACTTTGCATCGGATAGATGGACACATAGCAATGTGCATCTAAGAAGTTAGTTATGCATGCATATATGTATACAGACCTAGCCCCATAATTGGGCGTATAACAAAACATTAGGGGAAGGAAGGAGTTATTCGCATTACAACTTTAAACAGACATTTCAAACACAAAGCTAAAAGCTTAACAAAACCCCACGAAGATGCACGGGCTTCATTTAAGTGCATGGACCCCCTAAGGCTGACAAAAGAGAGACAAGCATCCAAGGTTAAGACTGACTTCCAGATGGATTACCTACAGAATCAGACAAAACACAGATTGAGCCAAGCTCGGTGAATAATAGTATTTAAACAATTCAATGCTTAACTTTAAATATAATATATATATATATCAATGCATGTGTAAATGCAGAGATCATGTGGTTAATCTGATTCTGTACTAATTTCATAACGGCCTTAGGCCCAGTCTTTAAACATGATGGCTTTAAGCCCTTGAAAGAATTGGCATCGAGCCCTTAAACAGAATGGGATTTAGCCCTTATCAGAATGGCATTAAGCCCTTATCAGAATGGCATACTGCCCTTAGCAGAACGGCATACAGTCCGCATCAGAATTTATGAACTCAAGAGGTGCCTCGCACGGATTCTAGAGGTGACTCACATTGTAGCACTTAGTTCCGTACATCACATTGTTTCATACCAAAAAATACATATTGGCCATAGGTCTAACAGATATAGAACGGCCATAGGCCTAACAGATATAGAGCGGCCATAGGCCTAGTTCACATATATATGGACTCAAGAGGTGTCTCGTACGGATTCTAGAGGTGACTCGCACTGCAGCACTTAGTTCCATACAACACTTTGTTCCATATCTGAAATCAATAGGTTTTAAAACCAAATCATTCGTGTCATGTCATAATATAGTCGAAATGGATAATCGAAATGGATATACAGTACAGAATAATCCCAAATTCTTAAGTATACTGTCACACGGTGGTGCACATAAATTTCTTCCATGCTTTATTACAAGTTGACGTAGTTGTCTCGTATATAACAGAGTATTAATAATAAATATTCACATAAGTGCATGAATCATTACAGTACTATTCATAGGGACAGAATAGTTCATAACATAACGTGAGTCATGTAACAATATTGTTGGTATTCAATTCTTTCCTCAGGTTGAGTCATTATAGGTCAATTTTATCTTCATCATAATTTCTCAATGGTTACTAATATTCAAGTAACCCGTAGTTCTATCTGATTGTTCATTCCAATAATCCATTTTAGACAGATGTCTATGTCATAAAACATATGTTAAACCAACCAAACTGTAGGAGTCCCGAATAGGACATTCAGGAGATCATGTTCCCACTGAGCGGGATTTATATTCATAATGTCTTTATGTCAACCACAGTAGTGCTAGTTCGCATGCAATTCTTATGCGGAGTCTTAGGTAATTTACAGGTTACAGCACATTAACGGTAACCATTAAGCATAACCGGAATGTAGAGTAGTTCCCGAGTCATACCGATGTAACAAACTCTTTCAACGTTCATATTGATTTCCAACCAACATAGACGTTAACATAGTCACTTGCAAAGAGCAGAGCGTTAGTAATAAGAGTTATGAACGGAGAGTAAATGTACGATCATAGTACTAGTACTCACAGTGTTGTGACAGCGTGCTAGTTCCTCCCGGAGTGTGTCCTGCACACATTCATAACTTGCAATTTATTTCACTTTTTCTTGTTAAATCATTTTCGGAGTCATCACGTTTCGCATGAATTTACAATCATCTTAAGATCATCAAAAAAATATTCTAAAAATATCAGAGGGTCGAGCATGCAAAACTGAGCAGACATTTTTTCCCGGTCTGGGCCGCACGTGCGGCAGTACCCTCCGCACGAGCGGACATGGGCCGCACGTGCGGTCCCCCTTCACCGCACGAGCAGCAGAAAGCAGAACCAAAATCCCATTTTTTTTCCTCTTCTCCGCTCGAGTGGCCATGACCTCCGCACAAGCGGCCGTGTCCCTGTTTTGGCAGTCCGAAGTTCATACAAAACCCATCTTTGCAAACACATAAAAAGGTTCAAAGTAGATGAATTTAACACAAGAATAAGGCTCTAAATCATATAAAAATTAATCACAAATCTACCTAGATCCTCAATTACTTTGAGTTCATAATCACACTAATCACAATCCTTTCCAAAGATCTAATTCTTTTGGGTTCACTTATACACATATATACATAGCCACCTAATCTTATAATCCAAACACATAGTTGAGTATTCTCATGAGATAACAAGGAAACAAGATGTAAATTTCCCTTCACATAACCCAATTTAACTCCAAAGGAATCCAATGATTAAACATCTTACAATTTAACCAACACACACTCTAATTTACATGATTAACAAGAAGATCTTAATTATCTCCAAGAAAAACTTAATTCAAGTAAGATTAACATACCTTAAGCTTTAAACCCTACAATCCCTTTCAATTCCCCAACCTTCTGGATGAATTCCTCTTCTTCCCTTCAAACCCTCTTCTTCCCTATTTTTCTCTCTCTCTCAAGGAATTCCTTGTAATGACTCTAAGTCAAAGGTTCAAAGAACACACATATATATATCTATAGGAAATGAATAGGACAAAAATTAGTCGTTTAATCATCCTAAATTGAAATTTCACAGCAATGCTTATTATTACTTAAAAATTATGTTGATTTCAAATATAAAATCAAATTCGGATTATCAAGTCTCTAAGACCCTCAATTTTTGATTCAAACATTCCAATTGTGACAGATATTTCTCCTTTTGATAGATATGAATCTATATTGATAAGATTCACTTACTTAAACTTAATTTCACATAAAATTTCTCAATAAACATTTAAATGTAAAGAATAAGGGATTAAAATTATGCCAGAAACACATACGAGGGCCGGGCTATTACATTCTTCCCCCCTTAATTAAGTTTGGTCCCTCAAACTTGTCTTACCATGTAGCAAATTAGAAATCCCAATCTTACACTATTGTCCAATTCTGTTATAGATGTTCACGTAATTCCTCAGTTCGAATAATTCTTGGGTTAATCCGATATTCACTACAGTTATTCCAAAGTTCTCAACATAAGAAGCGTTTCACAGTTTTACCCAACTAGTTGTTTTGATGTCTATATTAGGCATGTAGAATAAAAGAAAACTACTCCATATATTTATTTCACAGGATCATGTGTTGATTAAAATAAGACTACAAGAGTCCATGGCAGGACATTCAAGGCATAAAATCCCTAACAGGCAGAGTTTATAATCACAATATTTTCCTGTTATTAAGTTCCATGACGTCAATCCTTAAATACAGAGACACACGATTCTCAAATACTGAAATATAGTAAATATTGTTTCCTTAAGAACATAATTCATATATTCCTATGATATACCTTAATTTGAATTACAGTAAGAAGACGAATGTTCGTTACGATGTTCATAACCAAATCGGCCCAGTATTAATGATTCATGTGCAAACTTCATTACTTGGTAAACCACATATCAGAAGTCGCTTAGAGACGAATTGTTAGCTAAAGTTATATATATTGTTTTCAAAAGGAATTAATTATGTAGTTAAATTCAATTCGTATTATGCATAATGGAATCGAATACTAGAGCCCACCAACAAGGTACCGCCTATTTGCCAAGGTATACCTCATTCCAACAATCACGAATAAGTCGCTTAAGGATATAGTCACTAGCTTCATAATCTGTTCTTGGCATTCCCCTACTTCCAAAAGCATACCATTATATTGGTTCAGAATTATATGCTATAGTCCTTAACAAGACCAGTATGATAGAAAGAAGGGTCACAATACACATTGTTAATTTCTCATAGCATTACTTCTAAATACAGTAGCACAAAGAGAACCATGTTCCGATTCAACAATTATAATAATATCAAGCAAGGAATATACAGTTTTGCAAATTCATACAGACATATTATTATAGGCATTTAGTCCTACCGTTAAAAATTCAAATCTGAGCAATAGGTACAAATATAACAACCATCATTCCGAGCAAAGGGAGTTATTCAAAGATAAAGTTAGAAATCAAGCTCAGGATTATATTTAGTTAATCAGTCATAATAGTAGGGTACTATATCCTCCCTTATTGAGCATTCAATTTTTATTTATTTTTTCAACACTCTGTGCTTCAGATAGTTCCTTCCTTATCAACCGTAGGGCGCAAGATTGATCACATCGGTCCGTATTTACAATTTAAGAGAAATAGTATGCAGTGAACCACAGACAGTCATACAAAAATCATGAATCAATCATGTGGTTTAGTCATTTAACAAAAACAGAGTATCCAGTTACTTCCCGTACATAGGTGCTACAAGACCCATTCGTGGGGTCATAAATTTCACTAAGTATACAATAATCACCTCCATCTGGATTCCATAATGTCTAGAAATTCAGTAGTATAGCGATAAAGTGATTTGACCAACTGAGATTAGAGTTAGAATTCTTGACAAGATCAGTTCAACATGATAGTAAATCAATTCGGGACCACATAGCGCGTATTGTACAAATTATTTAAATATACCAGAGGAGGTAATGCCCAGTACATATTGCTAACCCCTCATCAATATGGATTATTCCCATAACCATTTATTTCTACTAAAATCCAAAATATCGTGCAGAACAGTTTACGTTATAGTTTCTAATTCAAAACAGAGGAATAAATTGGCAGTTCACCATATCCGACATTTACAGAGTTACACAGAAACACGTCATGGAAATGATTTCTTAATCTTTAGTCATTAATATTACAGAGGTAGGATTTTAATTCTTACAGTAACTTATCAGATTACCAGTCATTTAGTTTCGATTCCAAATTAGTCAATGACTACCTATCTTTCTACGAGTGTCATAAGAGCAGACACGTAATATAGGTGGAGTTCCTCATGTCATTCAACCGTTCCTTACAAGAAATCCCGATTGCAGAGTATAGATTACACATAAACAAAACCGATTATAGATTGTAGATTATAGATTACACATAAATAGA
The DNA here is from genome assembly GCF_055761805.1 of Camellia sinensis. Taxonomy (NCBI): domain Eukaryota; kingdom Viridiplantae; phylum Streptophyta; class Magnoliopsida; order Ericales; family Theaceae; genus Camellia; species Camellia sinensis. Next base: position 59,216,475 of record NC_138962.1, read on the forward strand.
ACAGATTACAGGTTACGGATGACAGAATACAGATTATAGATTTCAAATTCCAAATTTTAGATTTCAGGTTTCCATAACAAATTACACAATTCTAAGAGGGATCATTATATGCATAACTTCTCCTTACAGCCAATCATACTCAACACAATTTCAGTTAGCACACAAACACATCTTATCAAAATACTCAAATGCTGTAATTTCTGAAAATCACAAATCTAAACATTGTTATGACAAGAAAGAATATATCATTTCCTTTAATATTAGAAATACTCCATACTTAAAGTTTAGTCACTTCATCTAAACAGACGATAAGTAACTTTCAATCCAAAAAAATAACAACCAATAACATACGTCTTACCTAATCATTGACATATAGATTGTCTTACCGATCTGCTCGAACCTTCACCACGCTTCCACAGTGCAACACGGTTGCCTTAACCCCATCTACATGTCTTGTATTGTTCCCCAATTTACATAAGATAAACAGAGGTAATAATTCCCATAATTATTTATTATTTAAATTGTCACAATTCTTTTTTTTTTTTCCTTTTTTTTTTCTTACATATGTCGTACAATTTTCCTTTTCTTTTTATCTAACCAGGCAGAGGTAGAATCTTCCGGACCTTCCATCCATATGCTCACCACGTTCTGCATAGCAATCAATCATAATATATACAAGGAATGTACAACAGACATAAATAACAACCATTACGGTTAACGATATCACATGTACCATTGTCGTTGCCATCAGTTTCTTTCATATGCATTAAGGATGTCATGCATGATGCCTAAATCTTTTCTAGACATCCTAAAGCTCAATGGATTCGTGTGTGAGATAGCAACTCGTGCTCTGATACCACTTGTCACGCCTCGAACTTGCCCCTAAAAGTTTGGGCATGACCTACTCAGAAATGGACACTTAACCTGGTATACATAACGTATGGGGCCTGATCGGAAGCATTTAACAACGTATAGCAACAAAAACTACATCCATCGAGCTATTACTATCATGCCAGGATCACAAACTTTGCATCGGATAGATGGACGCATAGCAACATGCATCTAAGAAGTTAGTTATGCATGCATATATATATGTACAGACCTAGCCCCATAATTGGGCGTATAACAAAACATTGGGGGAAGGAAGGAGTTATTCACATTATAACTTTAAACAGACATTTAAAACACAAAGCTGAAAGCTTAACAAAACTCCACGAAGATACATGGGCTTCATTTAAGTGCATGGACCCCCTGAGGCTGACAAAAGAGAGACAAGCATCCAAGGTTAAGACTGACTTCCAGATGGATTACCTACAGAATCAGATAAAACACAGATTGAGCCAAGCTCGATCAATAATAGTATTTAAACAATTCAATGCTTAACTTTAAATATAATATATATATCAATGCATGTGTAAATGCAGAGATCATGTGGTTAATCTGATTCTGTACTAATTTCATAACGGCCTTAGGCCCAGTCTTTAAACATGATGGCTTTAAGCCCTTGAAAGAATTGGCATCGAGCCCTTAAACAGAATGGCATTTTGCCTTTATCAGAACGGCATTAAGCCCTTAGCAGAATGGCATACAGGCCTTATCAGAATAAATGAACTCAAGAGGTGTCTCGCACGAATTCTAGAGGTGACTCACATTGTAGCACTTAGTTCCGTACAACACATTGTTTCATACCAGAAAATACAGATTGGCCATAGGCCTAACAGATACAGAACGGCCATAGGCCTGGTTAAAATATATATGGACTCAAGAGGTGTCTCGTATGGATTCTAGAGGTGACTCGCACTGCAGCACTTAGTTCCGTTCTGCACTTTGTTCCATATCCGAAATCTATAGGTTTTAAAACCAAATCATTCATGTCATGTCATAATATAGTCAAAACGGATAATCGAAACGGATATACAGTACAGAATAATCCCAAATTCTTAAGTATACTGTCACAAGGTGGTGCACATAAATTTCTTCCATGCTTTATTACAAGTTGACGTAGTTGTCTCGTGTATAGCAGAGTATTAATAATAAATATTCACAGAAGTGCATGAATCATTACAGTACTATTCATAGGGACAAAACAGTTCATAACATAACGTGAGTCATGTAACAATATTGTTGGTATTCAATAATTTCCTCAGGTTGAGTCATTATAGGTCAATTCTATCTTCATCATAATTTCTCAACGGTTACTGATATACAAGTAACCCGTAGTTCTGTCTGATTGTTCATTCCAATAATCCATTTTAGACATATGTCTATGTCATAAAACATATGTTAAACCAACCAAACTGTAGGAGTCCCTAATAGGACATTCAGGAGATCATGTTCCCACTGAGCGGGATTTATATTCATAATGTCTTTATGTCAACCACAGTAGTACTAGTTCGTATGCAATTCTTATGCGGAGTGTAACGCCCTCAAATAATAACAATAAACCCATCAGATAAGACATGCATTTACATTTAAACTAACCGCATTCCTTTCATTCATTAGAATTCCATTACATAAGTATTACATGTTAATCTCATAACAAAATGCCCTACGGGCTTACAGCTTTCCAAGTTAATACTTGGTTACAACAAAGAGATCTAACTCGTTTACACATTAAGCCCTTGGCTTGAAATTACATGTAATACATCAAAAGTAAAACGACAAAACTATGCCCGCCACTAGCCTCCCAGCTATGTCCTTGGAGGTGGCATGCTTCCTGTACCTGAAAATGATATTCCCATATAGGGTGAGCCACAGCCCAGTAGAAATACACTAAACCAACCATGGACAATGACTAAAACATTAGCAATTGATAGTTGGTCAATACTGATACAATCACATAAATTACATATTTATGTCAACGACTTACAAGTCCCAATTACTTTTCATTTTCCCTTTTCAACTGATAAGCATGCTCGCTCTATCATCATTTCCACAGATATGTATAACAACAATATCCACAGATAAGCATACAAGCTGTATCCACACTCTACAACAGATATGTATATCAACAATATCCACAGATAAGCATACAAGCTATATCCACACTTCACAAAGATAAGCATATGAGCTCTATCTTCACTTCTCTAGACAAGCGTATGAGCTCTGTCTACGGAGTTCATCCCCTATCTCCTCCCAATACCTATCCGGTTTAGAGGTACATCCCCTATCTTCCCCTAAACCGCGGAGTACATCCCCTATCTCCTCCTCTACACATAACGTATATAAACACATTGGTTCTATATACAATCACACAATACAAACAATTTATGTATTCTATCAACTGTCAAGTTCCATGACACATTCCATTGATTAGTTCCCGTTTACTTAATCATCATGCATTGTCTACAACAATCCCGACTATCCTCCACCGATAGCCCAAAGCAGTTATTTCTAAAACAGAAAATAAATGCACAAATGGATATTTAATCAACATTTCATTTCCTCATTTCTCACCAATTAATTATCCCAATTAATTAAACAATGTAATTAGGCCATTTTCCATAATTACCATTTCAACCCTTAGGTCCCATTTTCATCAATGATTCAACAATCATTCCATTTTTCCATGCCAAACATGCATCTAGGTTTATTATGAATAAAACCCCAACCTTTGTAAAATTACACAAAAGCCCCAAACTTTCACAAAATTACCAAACCAACCCCAACATCTCAAAATACCAAAATTTAGAGACAAAATCCATAGAGAAGAGTAGGATATCCCTACATCAAATTCGGAGTCCCAAAGGAGAAGACGACAAAACCCAACGTGCTCCAAAACCCGTGATTTTCAGATTAAAATGTAGCCCTCGACGATCAACAACTTTTTTGTAAAGGCCAAAGGTGAGCAAATCACTCCTACTAGATCAAAACCTAGAGAGAAGGTAGTATCTAGAGAGAAAGACTCAACAATGGTGTTTTTGGAAAACTAAGAGAGAGAAGAGAAAGTGAAAAAGTGATTTGAAAAGTCACAATTTCGGGACTTTAACCCAGGTCTCCGCTCGAGCGTAAAACACCCCGCTCGAGCGGCCACTCACAGACTCCCGCTCGAGCGGCCAACCTCCCGCTCGAGCGCAGAATGCACTCGCTCAGCACTTTTGCAGAACCAGGCCTCCGCTCGAGCTCCCAACCCTACGCTCGAGCTCACAACACTGCACAACAAGATACTGGATGGATGTATTCCCCGCTCGAGCGCCAACACCTCCGCTGGAGCGGACAGGCCAAAAATCTGGGCAACTAGTTTTGGTTTCTAAACTCAACCAACCTGAAACAAACCTGCCCAACACATCCCATAACTCAAATACTAAGTAAAAAGGATGCAAACAAGATGATAGACAACTACCAACATCCACGGACACATGTCCGGATCACGGTATAACAAGGGTAAACCCGGGATCGCTATACGGAGTCCTAGGTAATTTACAGGTTACAGCACATTAACGGTAACCATTAACCATAACCGGAATGTAGAGTAGTTCCCGAGTCATACCGATGTAACAAACTCTTTCAACGTTCACATTGATTTCCAACCAAAATAGACGTTAACATAGTCACTTGCAAAGAGCAGAGCGTTAGTAATAAGAGTTATTAACGGAGAGTAAATGTACGATCATAGTACTATACTCACAGTGTTGTGACGACGTGATAGTTCCTCCCGGAGTGTGTCCTGCACACATTCATAACTTGCAATTTATTTCCCTTTTTCCTGTTAAATCATTTCCTGAGTCATCACGTTTTGCATGAATTTACGATCATCTTAAGATCATCAAAAAAATATTCTAAAAATATCAGAGGGTCGAGCATGCAAAACTAAGCAGTCATGTTTTCCCGGTTTGGGCCGCACGTGCGGCAGTCCCCTCTGCACGAGCGGACATGGGCCGCACGTGCGGTCCCTCTTCACGGCACGAGCGGCAGTAAGCAGAACCAAAATCCCATTTTTTTTCCTCTTCTCTGCTCGAGCGGCCATGACCTCCGCACGAGCGGCCGTGTCCCTGTTTTGGCAGTCCGAAGTTCATACAAAACCCATCTTTGCAAACACATAAAAAGGTTCAAAGTAGATGAATTTAACACAAGAATAAGGCTCTAAATCATATAAAAATTAATCACAAATCTACCTAGATCCTCAATTACTTTGAGTTCATAATCACACCAATCACAATGCTTTCCAAAGTTCTAATTCTTTTGGGTTCACTTATACACATATATACATAGCCACCTAATCGTATAATCCAAACACATAGTTGAGTATTCTCATGAGATAACAAGGAAACAAGATGTAAATTTCCCTTCACATAACCCAATTTAACTCCAAAGCAATCCAATGATTAAACATCTTACAATTTAACCAACACACACTCTAATTTACATGATTAACAAGAAGATCTTAATTATCTCCAAGAAAAACTTAATTCAAGTAAGATTAACATACCTTAAGCTTTAAACCCTACAATCCCTTTCAATTCCCCAACCTTCTTAATGAATTCCTCTTCTTCCCTTCAAACCCCCTTCTTCCCTATTTTTCTCTCTCTCTCAGGGAATTCCTTGTAATGACTCTAAGTCAAAGGTTCAAAGAACACACATATATATATATCTATAGGAAATGAATAGGACAAAAATTAATCGTTTAATCATCCTAAATTGAAACTTCACAGCAATGCTTATTATTACTTAAAAATTATGCTGATTTCAAATATAAAATCAAATTCGGATTATCAAGTCTCTAAGACCCTCAATTTCTGATTCAAACATTCCAATTGTGACAGATATTTCTCCTTTTGATAGATATGAATCTAAATTCATAAGATTCACTTAATTAAACTTAATTTCACATAAAATTTCTCAATAAACAGTTAAATGCACAGAATAAGGGATTAAAATTATGCCAAAAGCACATACGAGGGTCGGGCTATTACAAATAGTAACTGTGGACGCGCCTTGAGGACTCCTGAGGCTCCGCGCTTGTGAAGGCTCGAAATCTCGTTCGCACTCTAGCATACCACAGTTCGGACTCAATTGTCACGGTTCTGAATCTAATCTTGCAAAGTGCAATGCAAGACCGATAAATCACCAAAGAGTCCAAATCCGGCAAATCGTTTTTGGAAAATTGATTTTTGTAAAGAAGTGCCAAACATGGACTGCTTAGCCAGATACAGAGTCGCCACCTAAATATTTATTTTGGGGGAATTTAGGAAATCCTGACTCGTTGCCTAAGCCCACGTGTCCGTCATCACCAAAGTTGCCTCGGCTTGAGAACTTGGGTATGGGAGGGAAAGGTCATGCAATGAGCACCCCCGCTCGCCCGATCAAAGATCGGCCTGTACTAAGCATGATATCTTATTTTTGAAAACACATGCGTTCTTATTCTAATTATTAGCTAGAATTACTATGTGATGCACACAACACACAAGTATAGACTAGATCGCCTAATTTGGAACAAAACATTGCACATTTGTTGTTTGAAGAAGGATTTGATGTTTGCTACTCGCAAGTAGGCTAAATCGAGGATTCAATGAATTGTTCCAATTCAAGCAATCCAACCTTCACCCACAGGCATTCAGGCAGTTATATCACATAAGCAATTAGCCTCATGGCAAGCTTGCTGTCATGTTAACACTCACACACATGGAAGATGCTAAAGCATAAACACTCACAGTGTACTCCGAGCCAAAACAAAGAACTAGTTAGTAATCAATGCATGATCCTAATTCATGTCAAGATGGGCAATGCAACGCAGTCAAAGTGCAACTAGAATAGGCTCGGCTTTTCAAAGATGGCATATGAGATGCGACAATTCAATACATGTATTCAAGAAGGGATTGAAATACAATGCAGTTAGTATGATGCGTCGAGCCTGGTGCATGCAATACAGATGAATGGTGCAAACATGCATAGCATAAGGATGCTAAATGAAATATGCCCTAAAACTAACCATCGTAAGTGGTTAAGTAAAAGGGAGAAAGATATGGGGGTTGGAAGACATGCATCACACACACGCACGCACGCTTATTACACCAATTGGCTCTCTCAAGGGAGAGACCGAAAGAATAATACAAGCCATCTAATTAATTAACAAACAAGCTAATTAATTATTACACAATCAAATGAATAACTAGCTACAACTAATTATTACAACACTTAAATAATTAACAAATTAATTAAGCTACGAAAAACAGTAAAGAGTCCTCGAGAAGAGGGACAAATGCGTGTTCAGTCGGCTTTGCTCAGAAATCCGTTGCCATGCCTCATGTTGCCTCTATTTGCATTGCTCTGTACCTCTGCAAAGTGTGAAAATTCCCAACACACTTTTGATTCACCCCATGGGCACTGTGGGAGGCCATCAGCCAAAAATCATGGTCATCGGCTAAGATAAACAGGTCATCGACCAAATATGAAGCCATCGGCCAAACACTTGTAGCCGACCAGCACTGAAGATAGCCGATCGGCCATCTATTCCTGCAGACTGCTCCTTTTGTTGCAACAGAGGACAAACAGAGTATGGCGATGCATTTACAAGACAATATTTGCAACTGCACCCCTTATCTTGTTTAAGACTCAAAGGAGTGTAATTCTCGACCCTCAGACCATCAATCGCGCATTTCAATGCATGATGGCCAAAAGAGCCAAGTGTGCAATTCAATATCAACTGAAATGCACAAAACACATAAGGGACCTTAACCCCTATCATGTGTGATCAAGGGGCAAGGAAATGCACGCACAATGCTATGAAAACTACGCATGCAAGCAAGCATGCAAACAACTCAAGCATGGAACAAGTATGCAACAATATTGTGTAATACAAATAATATTCAATAGGCATACAACCTAAACATGTAAACATGCATGGCATGCAACAACATGCAAAATGAAGCAAGCATGCAACAACATGCAAGACAAGCATGCAACAACATAGAAAGATGGACTTAAACTAAAGTGGACAGCTCTTAAACATGCCCAAATCAGTGGCCAAAATGCTAAGAAAATTATAAACAAAAGCACATACAGACATGAACATGTGATGGCCTATCACCTAGGCATGGGAGGGCAACTTTCAAGAACACTTAAAAAGGGACAAATATGGACATGTGACAAACATGGTAAGCTCTGAAATCACATATGGAAAGGTGCCAAACCAACCAAACAAAGCAAGCAAATCATGCAAGAAGGCTTAAAACTTGAAACTAGCCAAGGGACTCAAACCATTGCCATGCGAGGCAAGACCCAAAGGGCCAAGGGCTATCCAAATAGTCCCAAGACAGGACAATGCAAGACCAAAAACATGCTCGAAACTAGCCAACACAAGCTAGAACACAACACCAAAAGCATGAGGCATGGAAGGCTACCAAAGGGGTGTTACACTACACCTATTACAACCACACATGGCATTAATTATCCAATGAAAAACAGAGTTATGGAATATCAAAATAAGCCCAAAAACCCACTTAGATGGCATCCCAAAGACCTAAGCATGGAGGCATGCACAACGATCCATTCATGAGGCATAAAACAACAACTCTTTAAAGCATTACAAGAGTGATAGGTGCAAGTGTATGAGCATGAAACATGGACTGAAATATCATAACAAATGATGCCAAATCATTGAAATGAGCCAAGTAATGCATGCTAGTGACTTGGATACTTGAAGCTAACAAGCTAGGATGCCTTAGGGCTATACAAAGCATGGCATATATGATCAAAACAACACAAAACAAAGCTTAAGCATGGTAAAACAATGCTAAAAGCTTCTTAAAGTTAAGCCAAAACATGCAAGCATGATTGTCTAAACACAAGATGCAAGTTATGGCAAATGAGAGGATTGCAAGACAAGTACATGAAGCATGTAAGAGGCCATTAAACCAACTCAAAACAGAGGTATAGCATGATGAAATACCACCAAATACTTGCTGAAATGGAGCTAAAACATGCTAAGCAAACATGCTACCAATATGAGCCAAATATACAAGCAAATGAGACGATAAGGAGAGGAGTTGACCCTCTCCTATTTAAGACTTCCAAACTACTTCTCCACCACTAAAAATCAGAGGATTTTCAGTGGTGAGAAGGTCAAAGCAAGAGGGTTCCAAGGCTCAAAAGGGAAAGCACAAAACAAGGCCAAACAAGGCCTAAGAGGGAGTAGACTACCCCCAACATAAAAGTGACCTAAAACAAAGATCTTAAGGATCAAAAAACAGGACTTTTTCTAGTTTCGAGTTAAGCTTAAAACAATAAGCAGGAAGGTCTAAAAGCTTGAGCCAAAATGGGGTATCTAAAGGTTAGTTGCTCACCCTTGTAGAACCTCTTCGAGAACAAAGCTCCAGCAGCTCTATCTAACTAAAACCAGCTCAAGAACTCTAAAATCAACCTCAAGGGACCTCATCTCCAAGAGGATGGTGTTCTAGTGTGTGTTTGTGTACAATAGTAAGACAAAACTACACTTTAGAGCACAAAACAAGGTTAAACAAAGGAATATAGATACAAAAGTATATCTATCCCTCAAGACTCAATTTTTTGAACCTCTGGAAAGGGAGGAGGAGCTCCCTCTTTATAGAAGTTCAATTCCTAAGCTTGTTGAGCAAGCTAAGCAATTGAATCAAATCCCTCCGTACACATGTATAGAGGATGTGAATTGTGCATGCCAGCTATGACAGTTGGCATAAAATATCTGCATAAAGCAGATGAACAGGGCTCGGCCAGAAAATATGGCCGATCGACCAACATAAGTGTCGATCGGAAAACACTTTTGGCCGATGGCAAGAACACAAGGCCGATGGCATCATGCCTTGGCCGATGGGTTGAGGGGATGGCCAACAAGCCACCCTCTTCCCTCAGAAGAAAAAACACAAGTGTTTGGTCCGCAACTAAGCACAAAACGGACAAGTTGAGAGATCCTAAGGCAAGGCGCGCGGCCGAGACCTCTGAGAAGTCAAAACGAACACGAACATGGATGATCATCGAGTGTTCAAACGATGACGTCCAAGTCTTGAGGACGGTCAAAAATGGGGTGTCTACAGTTGTCCCTCTTTGACAGAACTCGAAAGTCATAAAATGACGGGAGTGAATGTCAAAGCACAGAGACAACCCATTTTTGACAAGGTCGAAGACTTAGACAAGCATACAAGATAATAAAGATATGTGCCCGCAGGTAGGGGCAAGATGCAAGGGACATGCACAATGCCGAACATAACTTATGATCATATAAAGAAAGCTGTAATGAAGCATAACATGCAACAGTTTAAGCAAGCGGATAAAAATCAAACCACATTACATGCAGAAAAGATGTAAGAGAATTATACAATTCTCGTTACATCTCACACGGAGTACATACAATACCGTCCAGTTCATCTGGTCGTGCCAGCTTCAAATGAACCGTACATACAATATCGTGCCTGCAAAAGAAATAAACTTAATAGGTACAATATCGTTAGAAATATGCATAACAATGCAAGTGCATAGTGCATAACAATGCAAGTAACGTGCGAGACAGTGCAAGTTAAAGATGTACATAACAATGTAAGTAAGAGAAGTGTGAAACAACGCAAGTTTGATGGTGTACGAAACAACGCAAGTTAGAGAAGTGCGAAGCAACAAAGGTTAGATGGGGTGCGAAACAACGCAAGTGGGTAAAAAAACAACGCAAGTAAGTGGGTGCGAAACCACGCAAGTTAGGTGGGTGCAAAACAATGCAAGTTAGTGGGTGCAAGACAATGCACAAGTTAGTAAGGTGAAAAACAATGCACAAGTTAGAGGGAAAGTGCAAGACAATGCACAAGTTAGTAGGGCGCAAGACAATGCACAGGTTAGAGGGGTGCAAGACAATGCACAAGTTAGTAAGGTGCAAACTAATGCACAAATTAGAGGGGGCTGCAAGATAGTGCACAAGTTAGTAAGGTGCAAAACAATGCACAAGTTAGAGGGAAAGTGCAAGACAATGCACAAGTTAGTAGGGGTGCAAGACAATGCACAAGTTAGAGGGGTTGCAAGACAATGCACAAGTTAGTAGGGGTGCAAGACAATGCACAAGTTAGTAAGGTGCAAAACAATGCACAAATTAGTAGGGCGCAAGACAATGCACAAGTTAGAGGGGGTGCAAGACAATACACAAGTTAGAGGGGGTGCAAGACAATGCACAAGTTAGTAAGGTGTAAAACAATGCAAAAGTTAGTAGGGGTGCAAGACAATGTACAAGTTAGTGGAGGTGCAAGACAACGCACAAGTTAGTAAGGTGCAAAACAACGCACAAGTTAGTAAGGTGCAAGACAATGCACAAGTTAGTGGGGGTGCAAGATAATGCACAAGTTAGTGGGGGTGCAAGACAATGCACAAGTTAGTAAGGTGCAAAACAACGCACAAGTTAGTAAGGAGCAAAACAATGCACAAGTTAGTAAGGTGCAAAACAATGCACAAGTTAGTAGGGGTGCAAGACAATGCACAAGTTATTGGGGGTGCAAGACATTGCACAAGTTAGTAAGGTGCAAAACAATGCACAAGTTAGAGGGGAAGTGCAAGACAATGCACAAGTTACTATGCGGGTGCAAAACAATGCACATAACGAGCAAGACAGTGCAAGTTATAGGGGAAGCAAAACAATGCAAATAACGAGCAAGACAATGCAAGTTATAGGGAATACAAAACAATGCAAATAACGAGCAAGGCAATGCAAGTTAGAGGGGATGCAAAACAATGCAAATAATGAGCAAGACAATGCAAGTTATAGGGGATGCAAAACAATGCAAATAATGAGCAAGACAATGCAAGTTATAGGGGGTACAAAACAATGCAAATAACGAGTAAGGCAATGCAAGTTACAAGGGATGCAAAACAATGCAAATGACGTGTAAGACAACGCATGCAATGAAATGCATGACAATGCAGATGACGTGCGTGACAACGCATGTAATAAAATGCATGACAATGCAAATGACGTGCGAGACAACGCATCTAATGAAATGCATGACAATGCAAATGAAACATGCGAGACAACGCAAGGTAAGGAAAATGTATGACAATGCAAATGACGTGCAAGACAACGCATGTAATGAAATGCATGACACGAGACAACGCATGTAATGAAATGCATGACAATGCAAATGAAACATGCGAGACAACACATGGTATATGACATTCAAAAGCAATTCTCGAATATCGCAATATACAAAAGGATATGAAAAAGGATACGTCTTGTGCGTATCAAGCAACGCACACGAAAGACGTGGTTCGAGGTCAACATGAAGGCCGGTTAAGCTTCAAAAGTGTACTTTCTTGCACTGTCTTGAGAGATGTAGGTGCTAATCAACAAAAATGACCCAAACAGGGGTGTGGAAGGTGCATCGACCATAAGGGGAGTCCATCGGCCATCCATTGGCCATAAAAGGAGCTCATCGGCCAAATAGTTAGCCGATCGGCTAACAATTTGGCCGATCGGCCAAAAATGGCAATTTCGGGGCAGTTTTGTCATTTAGCCTCGGGTATTTTAAATTTAGAGTTCCAAACCCTATATTCTCACTTCTCCAAGCTTGAAAAACATTTCTCCCTCTCTCTAGGTGATATTTTTCACTTCGATCCATGTTTTTCCTTTGTTTTCGAGCCTCCCACGTTGTCCGATTCGCGAGACCCTTCACGTTTCACACACTTTGAACCGAATGAAACTCGATTTCGGTGTCCCTTTCTTGGTTTCCACCACTTGGGGTTTGTTTCTCCCGAGTTTATCTTGATCTTTGTGCCTTTTTCCACACTCCGACCTTTTCTCCCATTTTTCACCCCTCGGGGTTGACTTTTGGGTTGACTTTTGGCCTTCTTGCCCATTTTTCGCATCCTCGGCCATTTTCACACTCTTCTTGAGATGGCAGACGACATTCCACGAGGTGGGACTCCCCCAGAGATGGACGTGGATCCTGAGGTTGAGCTCTTGCCTCTTCGCGTCTGACCATTCGATCCAACGACCTATAGGCCGGCAATACACGTGTTGCCTCCCGATGGCATCTGTCACTTTAGGAGTTATGCGCGAGGTGCGCCACTGGAGCTCTTGTTGCGTGAGCCAGAGTCACATCTGTCTTACGGCGCTACTGAGGTATACTCCTCCTCTATTTCATTTTCTGCAATGTAGAACATCTAACTGCGATAGTCGATTATGTTCTTTAACTGCTTAACCCAGATACACTGATACATCATATGCTGTAGTTTATTGTGAGCACACCCGCACCCAATATCTGTGTAATCTTGAATATATGCACACACACTGCATTTTCAACTAAATAACCCAAATACACTGATACATCATATGCTTAGTCCACCAAGAGTGCACATCCGCACCCGATATCTGTGTAAACTCAAACGCATGCACACACACTGCATTTTCATCCATTCTGAATGCATTCAAACACTGTATTTCTAACATTGCTTTGCAACTGTTTGTCTTTTAATACAGGGAGATTCCCATGCCTTCCGGGGGTATGGGAACATCATCGCCCGAGGATGGTACATGGAGCTGCCCGATGCGGTCCACCACATCATTGACCAGGCCGGCTTCGACACTTTCTGCATAGGACTCTCTCGCCTCACTGCGAGTAGGCCTCTCCTGGGCGCACTACTGGAGAGGTGGTGGGACACCACCGACTCCTTTCACCTTTCTGCTACAAGAGAGATGACGATGACCCCCTTCGACTTCTCGATGCTCACCGGCATCTAGGTGGGGGTGATCCGATCCCCTTCGATACTGACATGGATGAGTGGGACGTCGCCCAAATATACATGCTCGGCGATCAGCCACCTCTCTCCCGTCCAGGATTCGTGAGGTACTCTTGGTCCGAGGACCACTTCAGGATTCAGGCGCCTATGACCTGGGAGGAGGTGGAACAGTATGCTCGCGGATTTATCATGTTCCTACTAGGGACCACCCTCTTCGCCGATCGGGCGAACACTGTTGCCCTTTACCTGCTGAGTGCACTGGTGGATGTGATGCGGATCTACCGCTATGACTGGGGTAGCGCAGGCTTGGCCACTCTCTACGAATACATGAGCTCATCCTCCCACCGCAGCAGACATTTACTCGGAGACTACTGGCGAGCCTGGGAGGTACATTTTTTCTTTATGTTATACAGTTCTGCTTTACACTATCTGTACACCATACACTGCAAACATGCAATCTGCTTTTATACTGACTGTACACTGCACACACTGCAAACATGCAATCTGCTTTACACTGGCTATTCACTGCACACACTGCAAACATGCAATCTGCTTTTACACTGACTGTACACTACACACACTGCACAATACGCTGCACATTGTTCTGATTTCTGCTTTTATTTGCATTCTGCTTTATCTGATAAGCATACTCATTCTTACCCTGTTACATTCTGTAGTTGTGGGTTTATGCCTACTTTCCTAGGCTTACCCCAGTGCCAGATGCGGAGATCTCTCTCGGTGTTCCATAATCTCATCGCTATGATGTGAGGTGCGAGCGGAGGCTACGAGAGTCTTTTCTATTCTTCCGTAGATACTTTGACACCATCAAAGCCACAGAGGTATTTCAAACTTTACAGTTCATTTAAGCTTCGCTTTACATTGTATTTTCAAAAGTAGATAACAAACTGTATATCCCATTACTTGCAGATCACTTGGCAGCCTTGGGCGCCGTTGCCTGACGCAGTGAGGAAGCAGTGTGCGGGTGCTTGGGAGACCGCCCGGTTCAAGATTTTATTGGAGGGTCCGGTCTGTCGAGTTTGGTATCTGGGTGAGCGGTTCCTGCGCCAGACCCTTGGCTTACCGGAGTAGATAGTTTCGAGTCCACCTCCTACCCACATGAGGCATACCGAGAGGTAAACCTTGGAGGAGATGATGGATTTTACGATAGGCTGGGATTCTGACCCCTTTAGAGGCGAGGGCGACTACACCGAATTCATCTAGGCTTATCTGATGCAGCCTCTGACCGGTGCTCGCCGAGTCGAGAGAGAGAGACCAGTGGCGCCAGCGACAGGGGCAGGAGCATCGAGGGTGGCTCAGGCCCATAGCAGGAGTGGGTCCCGGAGGGGACAGGGAGTTGGATGGCCAGCACTGCCCACTACCATGACATTCTGAGGATAGGGTGGGGAGACTTACCAGATACCCATCGCTCCTCCTCCGGCTAATCATGAGCTTGTCGGAGTTTACGGCTTGACCCTGGTACGTATCATGCTTTTCATTTTGTACAGTCATTTCATTTCATTTGATATCCCGCAGAATACTAATGACTTCAACACTTTTGTAGACTTCCATCGTGTATACCCGTCAGTCTCTGGAGTTGACGGCCTCGGTGATGGGGATGCTGCAGAGGGGCGTCGACCTCTTGACCATCTACGGTATCCCGGTGACTTCTTTCATCCTCAGTTTCAAAACCCTGCACCTCCGTTTCATACTGATCTGATCAATCACGCTATCAATACGGCACTTGATACACTATAACTCACAGCATTCATACACTGCACTTGGCATTCATGCATTGCTCACAGCATTCACACACTGTACTCACACATTGCTCACAACATTCATACACTGTACTCATACACTGTATTTGGTATTCATACTCTGCTTTGCATAGCATAACTGATGCATTTGCTCACTTTTCTTTTCAGGCCCCATTCTAGATTCTGGTTGGAGGAGGTGCTCCAGCAGGGCCTTCTGTACCTGCTCAAGGAGGAGGGGGAGTTAGACGAGGGATGACGATCCATAGCCGAGGCAGGCACAGGCGCACCCGTGCTGAGAGCAGTTCACGGGAGCCTTCCCCCGATGATTCTGATGTAGAGGCAGAGTCTTCTCAGGGTGAGGCCGGAGATAGCTCAGATTCAGACTACGGAGCTGGTGGTAGTGATCCTGGACCCTCGTCCAGAAAGAGGACCAAGAAGGATTCCCGTGCTTGAGACGATTGATGTTGATCTAGACATTGCTGCTTTTCTTTTCTGCTTTCTTCAGACATTTTGTTGCTTTTCTCCTTTTTTTGCTTTACTTTTCTTTTTGCTAGTAGTTTAAAGCACATTGTACTACCTTAGGCAGGGTTTACTTTCTGAAAACTATGTATTTTTTGCAAAAGATGATATGATGAAATGAAACAGATGTTTTGTTCAAAAAGTGTTACGTTTGTACATTCTATGCATCGCATTGCATTACATAACAATGTAAATGAGATTGAACTTTTGTTTTGAAAACCAAACACTCGAATTGCATCAATCAGGTAGTGAACCGACTAACGACAAAACAACTCGATAAGCAAAACAAAGACTTAACAAGCTAACCAAATGCAAATACAACTCGATAAGCAAAAACAAAGACTTAAAGAATGTAAAATACAACTTGATAAACAAATGTACAACAACTCGATAAGCAAATTGAAGTAACACATGCATGACTTCGCAAAATCATCACCTAAAGGCATTGGAAATGGAACCAATCACAAGTTCTCAATATCTTCAACACTTAGACAGCTCGGAGGATAAGAGGGAAGGCCATCGGCCAAAGGGATAGGCCATCGGCCACAAGAAATGGCCATCGGCCAACATTTTTAGCCGATCGGCCAAAAAGATGGTCGGTCGGCACTATTTTTGGCCGATCGACCAAAAATGATAGGCACCTCCAGAATGCTGACACCTATCTTCCACTCACATCTTATCTTCTACAAAAAGCCCCAGCTTCGTAGTTTGCTCATTTCAGCACTGATTTGCACCAAATGGAAGAGCTTCTTGTCCAAAATTTCACAAATTGGATTGCCAACTTAGATGGCTCGAAAAAGATAAATTTTCGGGGCTTCGGCATAAATGCACTATTCACGTTGGGTCGCACTCTGCTGCATTTTCCATTCCTCTATGCCGCGGCAAGGTTTTGGAATCCGGTGACACACGTCTTTCGCTTTAGTGGACAAGAGATGTGTCCCACTTTTGAGGATTTCCAAGTTTTAATGGAATCCGAGCGCGATGAAGTAATCTTGCCTCAGTTCAGGTCCGGCCACGTTCAAGCCTTAGGACGGATGCGCGGCCTTACTTTGAATGACGCTCGGTCATTGATTCACGACAGAGAGCTGGACATCCCGAGCTTGATTCGTCATTTTTTTTATGCCGGTGACCGTGACGATCATCATTGGCAGGATTATCGGCGACACGCGCTTTGCTTGTGCATGTTGTCCCATTTCTTGCTTGCCCCAGGCTCTGGTGGGTTTAGCACCCGTTTGATCGAAGTCGCCGAGGGCTTGAAGGAGGGCAAGAGTTGTATCGCCATGACACTAGCCGAAACATTGATGGGATTAGACGTTTTTCATCGCCGGGAGATGACTAGGCTTGCGAGGAGTCCACTACTACTACAGGTAATGTTTCCCACCCCATCTCACATATGTTTCTCATATCACTCGGCCCTCAGGCACGGTTTTTCTCTCAAAACCCTTTGCTTACTTTTTTTTTTTCTCAACTTACACCTCTCTATTCTTTAATCTCTCATTTTTCATCCCTCCCTAGGTATGGTTGATGGACAAGTTGAGAGTGGTGGACTCATGTCCGGCATATTTAGCTCGCAGCTATTTCTTTCGACGACGCTTGGTCGATGCCCCAGATGAGGGATGGTGGTACAACTGGATGTGTAGTTTGTCCGCAGACCGCATTGCTTGGCGCTGTCCTTGGCTCAATCCACCGGCAACGAGCTACAGCATGACCCGTCATCCGGGGATTTAGTTGATTGGCTTGACACACTGCGTGTTTTATTTTCCATTCCGATTCCAGCGCCAATTCAAACATGATCAGATTTGGCCAGAAGAGGTGATTGAGTACCCTGCTACATTTTCGGTCTGAGGCGCACAGCTAGCCCGGTATGCCACAGCATGGAGGATGAGAGAACTTCTGACCCCCGCTCCCACTTTCAGTTGCACCCTTTCAGATGAGTGCATAGACTGGCTCAATGAAGAGGCACAGGTAGGGCCCACTTTGGCATCAGAGGCTTCTACCAGCTCGGGGAGGGGATGCAAGAACACCTGACTATTTCCCGGATTTATTTGCTTTAATTAGAACTTTCAAGTTTTCTTTATGATTGTAATGAAAAGCAACTTCAATTTGTATTCAAGTGTAGGAGAACTCTATATTGAAATCAATGAAATTGAAGGTTGTGGGTACTGAAAATTTTCCATTTGGTCCAAAAATGGTCTAAGTTGTAAAAAGATTAATTTGAACAAAATCAACTTTTATTAAAACTTTTCAAAACCATTTTCGATATGGATCGAAACTGGACATGCCTGAGATCTGTAACTGAGATGCACAACCCCGGATTCCAGCAACTGGAAAGTTGCCCCTAGTCTGAGTGGCACTGCACTGGAGATCACAACCGAGCTCTTGAATGCTGAATAGACAAAGAGGACCAAACATGATCATATAGACAAAGTTGATCGAGGAAGTGTTTATGGCTGGACTTCAAGACGAAGTTGCCTACGTATCCCAAAAATGGGAATCAAGCCTTACGTAGTTCGGCTCTAGTTCACTCGAGTATTTACGCTCTCTTTTTTGCGCTCTAACTTTTGCCAAGGCCGCCCTTTGCCGGTTTTCAACCTTGCTAGCTCAGTTTTTATAATTTCAAATTTTTCATGCTCTAATTTTTGCCTAGGTCGCCCTTTCGGGTTTTCGACCTAGCGAGCCACTCAGGGAAAGTATTTTTTCAACTTGTCCATGTTAATCGGTTGGGAGAACTCTAGGCCATCTAGGTCCATCAAAACGATAGCTCCACCTGACCAGATAGACTTAATGATGTAAGACCAGTCCAATTGGGTCTGAACTTGCCCCTAGGGTCATGGATGGGAGCTCGGTTGTCTTTGAGCACCAAATCTCCTTCTTTCAAATTTCTAGACTTAACCTTCTTGTTGAAAGCCTTGGCAATTCTGCGTTGATAACCCTAAACATGGTATAGTGCTTTCAGCCTTCTCTCATCAAAAAGCATGAGTTCTTCGAATCTACTCTGCTGCCAATCTGCCTCGGCTATTTGACACTCAGCTAGTAATCGTAATGACGGAATCTCAATTTCAATAGGCAGAACGGCCTTTATCCCATAGACCAAGGAATACGGAGTCGCCCTAGTAAAAGTTCTAACTAAAGTCCGGTAGCCCCATAGAGCAAATGGTAGCTTATCTGGCCAGTCCTGGTAGGTTTCCACCATCTTCTGTAGAATATGCTTGATGTTCTCGTTGGCGGCCTCAACAGCTCCATTGGTCTGCGACCGATATGTAGACGACTTGTGAAAAGCCACGTTGTACTTGTCCAACAAGTCAATCACCTCCTTCTTGAAGTGGAGACCATTATCTGAAATAATCTCGTTCGGGACCCCGTAGCGACAGATGATGTTGTTCCTGATGAACTTAGCTACATGTGATGCCTTCAACACCGCATAAGATTGGGCCTCAACCCACTTTGTAAAATAGTCTATCGCGACCAGAATGAACTCATGCCCATTGGACCCCTTTGGAGTGACAGCCCCAATTACATCAATCCCCCAGATTGAAAATGGCCATGGCGAAGTCATGTTGTACAGCTTTGACGGCAGAATGTTCATGCGGTTTGCAAGGATCTGACATTTGTGGCATCACCCGACAAAGCCAATACAATCCTCCTCCATGATGGACCAGTAGTAACCCTGTCTAAGAATCTTCCGGGCTAGCATCACCCCGTTCATGTGCGCTCCACACTCTCCTACATGGATGGCCTCCATCAGACGCTTCGATTCTTCAGCAACAACACACAGTTTTATGCATCCCGAGATGACCTCTCTTGTACAGTTTACCCCCGCAGACGATGAACTGAGTAGCCATTCTTCTACTTGCCCTCTTATCTTTGGCACTTGCCCCCGATGGATATGCCTTTTTTCCAAGAAGTTCCAACCATCGTAATACCAGGGGTTCTCATCTTGAACCTCATCTATGGCAGCAATCAGCTCGTAGGCCGGCACAAATTTCTGGTCAATGATGATCGGATGCATTCAGACACCAAAAGGGATGTCTATCATAGAAGATAGAGTTACTAACGAATCAGCGAACCTGTTGTTCTCCTTAACAAATGAGCGAAGTTTAGCTTCTTGAACCGAGGAATCAGCATGTCCAAGGTCTGGTGGTAAATTCTCATCTTTTCTTCTTTGACTTTCCAATCTCCTTTAGCTTGAGACACAACAAGGTTCGAGTCCTCGATGACGTCTAACCATTTTGCCCCTAGTTCTAGGGCGGCTTCTAAACCAGCAATACATGCCTCATACTCTGCTTCATTGTTCAAAACTTTGAACTGGAGTTTGAATGCTAGGGGGATACGGGAATTGTTGGAAGCTATCAGCAACACTCCTCTCCCATACCCGTATTGGTTTGACGCTCCGTCAAAGTGCATCGTCCAAAACTCTTCTTCGACATGCAAAATGGCCTCGTCGGGGAATAAGTACTCAACTGTTTCATCCCCATCCACTGGGTGATCGGCTAGGAACTCCGCTACCGTTCTCCCCTATACTGACTTGCGCGTCACATACTTCAGGTTGAATTTGGAAAGCAGAAGCAACCAACGGGCTAGCCTACCGGTTTCTCGAAGAGATACTTGATGGGATCTAATCTCGAAACCAGTATTACGGAGTGAGCTAACGGGTAGTGCCGCAGCTTCCTGGTAGCCCATACCAAGGCCAGACAAGCCTTCTCTAGCGGAGTGTAGCAAGTCTCGTAATCCAGCATTTTCTTGCTTAAGCAGTAGACAGCTCTCTCCACCTTGTCCTTAGACTCTTGTGCAAGCATGCAGCCTATCGTAGTTTCAGTCACTGAAAGGTATAAGATCAACGGTTTCCCCAGCTCAGGCAGTGATAACACGGGTGGGTTCTGTAAATATTGCTTGCTCTGTTCAAAAGCAGCTTGGCATCGGCCGTCCCATTGGAATTTATTTCCTTTCTTCAGGAGACCAAAGAGTGGTTCACAAGTCAAGGTTAATTTAGCAACAAACCGCCTTATGAATTGCACTTTACCCAGAAAGCCTCGCACCTCCTTTTCAGTCCTTGGTGGTGGCATTTCTAAGATGGCCTTGATTTTGGAAGGATCGACCTCGATACCTCTCTGTGTGATCAAGAACCCCAGCATTTTGCTGTAACACCAAACGTACACTTCTGAGGATTCAGCCGCAGCCTATACTCTCTGATTCGTTGAAAGAACTTTTGCAAGGCGATGTACTGGCCCTCTCTTTCCTTGGACTTGACAATCATGTCGTCCACGTACACCTCAACCTCTTTGTGGATCATGTCGTGCAATATTGTGGTTGCAGCCCGTTGATACGTGGCTCCAGCATTCTTCAGCCCAAACGGCATCACCTCCACGAGGTGGTAAAAGTAGTCTTCTCTTGGTTTTTGGGTGCTATCAATATCTGATTGTAGCCAGAAAACCCATCCATGAACGAGAGCAACGCATGCCCAGCAGTAAAATCCACTAACTCATCGATATGCAGCAGAGGAAAGTCGTCATTCGGACTAGCTTGGTTCAAATCCCTGAAATCCACACATACCCGAATTATGCCGTCCTTCTTCGGCACTGGAACAATGTTGGCCAACCAAGTTGGGTATTCAGATACCAGCAGGAATCCTGTGTCAATTTGCTTGGTGACCTCTTCTTTGATCTTGATAGCCCAGTCCGGGCAGATCCTTCTGAGTTTCTACTTAACAGGTCGGGCCTCTGGGTCAAGAGGGATCCGGTGCTATACAATCTCAGGATCGATTCCAAGCATGTCTTCGTAGGACCACGCGAAAACATCTTTGAATCTTTTAATAAAGCAACTAAGCGCTCGCACTCCTCCGAAGACAACGTGGACCCGATCTGGACCAGCCGCGGGTCCTTCTCAGTACGAACGTTAATTTGGGTGATTTCATCAACCAGCAATTTTACAAACCTCTCATGCTCTTGTTCTAGCAAATATTTCAAAACCGGAGGAATTTCTTCCTCATCATTTTCATCAAAATTTTGAAAGTTTGAATTAATGCAATAAATCAAGGGCACAGAAAAGTACTCGAACGCCACAGCTGCACAATTCTCATTAATCACTTCATCCAGTCCATATGATTCCTCTGTTACAACAGACTCAAAGGTAAAAGAAAAAGACGACCTTGACAAGACTATGGCATCCGGGTTGTCACCCCTAGGAATATCGGACTCAGACTCAAATGAGCTGGAACCTGATTCCGACTCTACAGACTCGGTAGAATCAGATTCTGGCTCACTACCTGACCCGATGCTGCTCGATAAGAATCCCTCCTCGTACTGCCAGACGAGGGAGGGTGCGATGGATGCATCCAAAATGTTTGAAGATGGGCTCACAGCCGATTCATTCCCGATCATAAACACTGAGAGATCATCCCCCAAGCACTCATGTACGATCTGAGGATCTGATAGTAGACAAGCCAGTGCTACCCCCATTTCGATCTCGGTGCTCTCGGAATCCACTCCCTTACACTGCTCAACCTCAGCTGATGGGTCTGTCTGTTCCTCGGCAACATCATCCCCGGATAAGTATAAGTCGAAGTAGATTTCAAATCCCGGCAAGCGCCACTTCTCTGCATTCAGCAATGGCTCTGGGAAGCCGCAAAATGGAAAGTCTTCCCCCTCCCGGACAAAGTGTCCGTTCAGGGTGCCCTGAATAGGCCGATGCATCAAATCCAAACGGCTCCCGGTCTGCTTGGCTCTGGTTCTTCCAGCCATTTCTTTGCCTTTCCTTACCCAGTCCTCTTAGTGGGCAGATAACCCAAACCAAAGGTATGCAGGTTGTGCGGCACTTCGGCCGATATTGCAATGCCCTTCCAGCCACTTTTTCCTAGTCCCATCGCAGGGATATGCTAGAGCTTGTTCATGAGGTACACAGACTATGCACTGACATACAACCCCTCATCAACAGCCAAGATGTTCTGAACGACCCGGGCCTCGGCTAGGGTAAATCCTGATAGGAACACATCCTCAGTGCCATGCTCGATTTCCAAAACCGGTGTAGATACTTCTGGTGGCAGATGGATGGATGAATTCCCAAAAACTATAGCCACCCCTTTCCCGCGGGGGTATTTCAACATCTGATGCAAAGTGGAAGAGACTGCCTTCACCTGGTGCAACCACGGCCGCCCTAAGAGTAGATTAAAGGTTACGGGAACGTCCAAGACATGAAAGTCAATCTCATTTTGTCGTGGACCAACCTGGGTCTGAATCTACATAGTCCCCATCACCTCTCTGCTAGTGTTATCATACGCCCGTATTACCTGGGCACTTGGCACAAAGTTTGCGGGTTTCAACCTGATTGCATATGTTGTCCTCGACGGGCATACATTAATGGCAGATCCTGTGTCGACAAGAACCACCAGTACCCATTTGCCTCTACACTCCACAGAAATATAGAGTGGTTTGTTTTGATTTGCGCCCTCAGGCGGCAGTTCATTGTCAGAAAAGGCCAATGTCGGGGAAGCTCCTCACGGAAAGACCAGCTCCACTAGCTGTTCAGGTGTAGTGTCTATTGAAAGTTTGGCCTTGCCCATTGCAGAGAGGACAGCTTGTCGATGTACTCTTGAGGCCATAAGCAGTCCCCAGATGGAGATGTCTGCTTATATCTTCTTTAGCTATTTCAGCACGGCCTCCTCTTCGAACAATTTATTTTTCTGCTTCTCCGCCTCCTTGTCATTTCTGGACGCCTCTGGTTGATCTAAGTGTGGGGGCTTGAAATATCGCCCACTCCTAGTCATATAGTCAACTTCGCCAATATACCAGGTATCATCCGGTTAGTTTTGTCCCAAATCTTTATCGGTGTGGGCAAGATATAAGTCATTGTCTTCCCACCACATACCATCGGCAGTTGACAGACATCTGTCCGGCTCCGTTACACCTATCCCTGTGCCCACAGCCACTTTCGTTCTTGTGCCCGCAGCACGTTCCGTTCTTGTGCACACATTATGTTCTGTCCCCTCAGGGGCTTTGGCCTTTCTGACTCTCTCAGAATCCTCAACCCTTTCCCGCTCAAACTGCTTCAGTGTAGCTTGTCGTTCAGTATCTTCCATACCCGAACTGTCTGTGTTCTAAGCAAAATTCTTTACACCGGTGCTCTCTGGCGATGCAAACTAATTCCCGGTCCCTCCGACCACTGTTGAGGTCCCCGTCCCTGACGAACCCTGTTCTAGCTGAGGTTGTTCAACAACATTCAGCTGGTCATCAAGGAACCCAGTAGATTCTGCTGACTCATCAAACCAATTGACTGTCACGTCCCCTGAGTCCTACTCATCGAGAAACTGAAGGTTAGCAATGTCCTCTTCTAGATTCGCTAGGTCATTTAGTCCCTAATTAGGTCTATTCTCCCATACCACACAAATCTCTGCCCCCATTGGCAATTCCATTCTCGGCCTAGCCTGGCCTGCAGATGTAATGTAACTGCTCGGGTCATTCATGATGCTCTCAGACCCCTCAGGCTCTATATAATTACTCTCATCTGCCCCAGTAGTCAACCCAGTTCTATCTTCGATAGCCACCACCACCGTTTCAGGTTGGGATTGGGAGATGCCCAACATGCACAAGTTAGTGCTGTCAGGAATGAACACCTCTGGCTTAGGTAGGTGAGAATACGTGATGTATATGCTAGGGTCGTATGACACAACCCCAGTTTGGATAAGATTGATGCGTTTGGTAGGGGGAGCTTGATTATGTGGTGGGAGAGGGTTGGTTGTGACATTCGCTTTCTCTGGAGGCACTATCACCCTATTGTCAATGAGATCCTGAATCTCATGACGCAATCGAAAGCACTGGTCAGTGTCATGGCCATGCTGTTGGTGAAAGGCGCAGTACTTGGCCGGGTTATGGGAAATGGGAAGTTTATCTGATAGTGGCCGTGGCTCTAGGGGCTTCAAGTGCCCTTTCTTGATCAAAACCCCCAGAGCTTTGGACAGGGGCATGTATAGTGGAGTGAAGGTTCTTTGGCCTCGAGGTGAATACTTGGTTGTTTGTGAGCTACTTCCGGACGCACCAGTGAATGGTGTAGCTGCAAGGGTTCTTGGGGTGGTGGTGGTGACCATGCCCACATCTAAAGATTTGGCCGCAACAGCACTGCTTGTGCCTGCATTTGTACCACGGTTGAATGCCCTCTTGGGCTATTCTCAGTCATGGTGAATCAGACCCTGTTTCATAGTGTCCTTGATCTGCACCCCTATCTCATGTAGATCTGCAAAGGTGGGGAGGGGGAGAACAATAATTTTCTACATGAGCATGGGAAAGAGGTTGTGCACAACCATCCGAATCTGATCTTTATCAACGGACCTGATGGTCATCATCGAGGCCTTGGCCCTCCAACGGGTTACGAAATCGAAGAAACTCTCCTTTGGCTCCTGCCTAGTTGTCTTAGGATCACGGGTTGTGACCTCGATCACCGTATTATAGGAGTATTGAGCTATAAAGGCCTCAGCCATCTCCTCCCAGTTCCTCTTAACAGAGTCTTCCAATTTTGCGTACCAAATAGCCCCTACACCCGATAGGGTCCGGCCAAACGAGGAAAGCTTCTGCAATCTAGAGAGGCCCATCGGCCTTAGTATGTCCGAGAACAGCCGAAAATGCACCATAGGATCCCCAGACCCGTCGAAGCGGTCTATGTGCGGCATTTTAAATCGGTCCGGCAGAGTCACGGCCGAGTCGGAATGGACCTCACACCCTAAGACTTCTTGAACAACTTTTCTAGCTTTCTCACTTTTAATGCTGTGGGTACACCTCGAACTCAAAGGGAGAATCCGGTTGGTTGGTCTGTGCTTTGGATAGCTGGGGTAGGATTGGGGGCGGAGCCAGCCCGATTGGAATGTCTGTATCATCCTGGACGGTAACTGTCTCCCCGAGTATTGGAACTCTTGGTGGGGGAGGAGCTTGGTGTGAAACGGATGCTCCAGTTTGTTGCTGTAGCCTGGCAAATTCTGTTTGACAGGCAGCATCTTGCTATATGGCTTTTATACTTTCCTGGAGCTGACGTATCATCTCCTCTAAGCCTGCCATATTATACTGATCTAACTGAATTACTGGTATATCTGTCCCTGTAATAGAAACTGAGACCTCAGCCTGACTGTTTACTGGTGGGGTAGACCACTGATCTGACGACCGCTGTACCGATACACAGCGCCTTTTTGACCTCCGTCTAGTAACCGGGGGTAAAGAAAGGAACACTGCTTGTCCGTCTATTAGATCCCTGGATCGATTAAGTCTACGACCTCTAATCCAGAGTGCTCGGGGAATATCTATCTGGTCAGATGCAATGATGCTAAACCACCTTGCAAAAAGATAAATAAAGCATAATAAGGAAACAAAAAAAATGACAAGAAAAACGGATAGATAACAGCTTAAATAAAGACAACACACAGTTGGTAAATACAAGCTGGAAGAACAGCTCACAACCACTGATCATTGTTCCCAAATTACTGCCCCAAATCTGAATCTGATACCCGCAGATAAAATTGATTCCCAGAATATTGATGCCCTCAGGCCTGATACCCAGACTTGCAAACCGATACATGCATTCCTGTAGAGGCATACTCTAAAAGCACATAGCAAGTAAATGAGAGCCAAAACACCTCTACAGAGGGGTAGGGTTTCCCTGTCCTAATTTCGTTGAGAACTAGGGTTTCACTACCCACAGAGCGGTTTCAAACAACCTACAATTGGGATAAGCAACCTGTCCTAGCTTGGAATGGTCACTACGGATTCCGATATGCACTAGGTCAAATGGTCAAAAAGGGTGCCTCGGTGAAAACCGAGGTTTGTGTTCCCGTCGTAGCAGAGCCCGCAACAGGTTAGCCTTATGGCACGCTTCTCGAAGCGAGCCTCCGACAAACCATTCAGGAATAGCATACGGCAAACACGGTGTCCTAGGCGCACCAATGCAAATGCAATGCAAAGAGACACATGAGTGTAATCAAAACAAGATATCATGAGTTCGAGTCAAGTTCTCTAAATCCCCAGCAGAGTCGCCCGAAACTATGGACGCGCCCCGAGGACTCTCGAGGCTCCACGCTTGCGAAGGCACGAAATCTCGTTCGCTCTCTAGCATACCACAATTCGGACTCAAATGTCACGGTTCTAAATCTAATCTTGCAAAGCGCAATGCAAGACTGATAAATCACCAAAGAGTCCAAATCTGGCAAATCGTTTTTTGGAAAACTGATTTTTGTAAAGAAGTGCCAAACATGGACTGCTTTACCAGATACAGAGTCGCCACCTAAATATTTATTTTGGGGGAATTTAGGAAACCCTGACTCATTGCCTAAGGCCACGTGTCCGTTATCACCAAAGTTGCCTCGGCTCGGGAACTTGGGTACGAGAGGCAAAGGTCATGCAATGAGCACCCCCGCTCGTCCGATCAAAGATCAGCCTGTACTAAGCATGATATCTTGTTTTTGAAAACACATGCGTTCTTAATTAAGTTATTAGCTAGAATTACTATGTGATGCGCACAACACACAAGTATAGACTAGATCGCCTAATTTGGAACAAAACATTGCATATTTGTTATTCCAAGAAGGATTTGCAGTTTGCTACTCACAAGTAGGCTAAATCGAGGATTCAATGAATTGTTCCAATTCAAGCAATCCAACCTTCACCCATAAACATTCAGGCAGTTATATCACATAAGCAATTAGCCTCATGGCAAGCATGCTGTCATGTTAACACTCACACACATGCAAGATGCTAAAGCATAAACACTCACAGTGTACTCCGAGCCAAAACAAAGAACTAGTTAGTAATCAATGCATGATCCTAATTCATGTCAAGATGGGTAATGCAACACAGGCAAAGTGCAACTAGAATAGGCCCGGCTTTTCTAAGATGACATATGACATGCGACAATTCGATACATGTATTCAAGTAGGGATTGAAATACAATGCAGTTAGTATGATGCGCCGAGCCTGGTGCAAGCAATACAGATGAATGATGCAATCATGCATAGCGTAAGGATGCTAAATGAAATATGCCCTAAAACTAGCCATCGTAAGCGGGTGAGTAAAAGGGAGAAAGAAATGGGGGTTGGAAGACATGCATCACACACACGCACGCTTATTACACCAATTTTCTCTCTCAAGGGAGAGACCGAAAGAATAATACAAACCATCTAATTAATTAACTAACAAGCTAATTAATTATTACACAATCAAATGAATAACTAGCTACAACTAATTATTACAACACTTAAATAATTAACAAATTAATTAAGCTACAAAAAACAGTAAAGAGGCCTCGAGAAGAGGGGCAAATGCGTGTTCGGTCGACTTCGCTTGGAAATCCGTTAACATGCCCCATGTTGCCTCTGTTTGCATTGCTCTGTACCTCTACAAAGTGTGAAAATTCCCAACACACTTCTGATTCACCCTATGGGCACTGTGGGAGGCCATCGGCCAAAAATCATGGTCATCGGCTAAGATAAACAGGTCATCGACCAAATATGAAGCCATCGGCTAAACACTTGTAGCCGACCGGCACTGAAGATAGCCGATTGGCTATCTATTCCTGCAGGCTGCTCCTTTTGCTGCAGCAGAGGACAAACAGAGTATGGCAATGCATTTACAAGACAATGTTCGTAACTACACCCCTTATCATGTCTAAGACTCAAATGAGTGTAGTTCTCGACCCTCAGACCATCAATCGCGCATTTCAATGCATGATGGCCAAAAGAGCCAAGTGTGCAATTCAATATCAAATGAAATGCACAAAACACATAAAGGACCTTAACCCCTATCATGTGTGATCAAGAGGTAAGGAAATGCACACACAATGCTATGCAAACTAAGCATGCAAGCAAGCATGCAAACAACTCAAGCATGCAACAATATTGTGCAATGCAAATAATATTCAATAGGCATACAACCTAAGCATGCAAGCATGCATGGCATGCAACAACATGCAAAATGAAGCAAGCATGCAATAATATGCAAGACAAGCATGCAACAACATAGAAAGATTGACGTAAACTAAAGTAGACAGCTCTTAAACATGCCCAAATCAGTGGCCAAAATGCTAAGAAAATGATAGACAAAAAGACATACAAACATGCACATGTGATGGCCTATCACCTAGGCATGGGAGTGCAACTTTCAAGAACACTTAAAAGAGGACAAATATGGACATGTGAGAAACATGGTAAGCTCTGAAATCACATATGGAAAGGTTCCAAACCAACCAAACAAAGCAAGCAAATCATGCAAGAAGGCTTAAAACTTGAAACTAGCCAAGGGACTCAAACCATGGCCATGCGAGGCAAGCCCCAAAGGGCCAAGGGCTATCAAAATAGTCCCAAGACAGGTCAATGCAAGACCAAAAACATGCTCGAAACTAGCCAACACAAGCTAGAACACAACACCAAAAGCATGAGGCATGCAAGGCTACAAAAGGGGTGTTACACTACACCTATTACAACCACACATGGCATGAATTATCCAATGAAAAATAGAGTAATGGCATATCAAAATAAGCCCAAAAACCCACTTAGATGGCATCTCAAAGACCTAAGCATGGAGGTATGCACAATGATCCATTCATGAGGCATAAAACATCAACTCTTTAAAGCATTAAAGGAGTGATAGGTGCAAGTGTATGAGCATGAAACATGGACTGAAATATCATAACAAATGATGCTAAATCATTGAAATGAGCCAAGTAATGCATGCTAGTGACTTGGACACTTGAAGCTAACAAGCTAGGATGCCTTAGGGCTATACAAAGCATGGCATATATGATCAAAAAAATACAAAACAGAGCTTAAGTATGGTAAAACAAGGCTAAAAGCTTCTTAAAGTTAAGCCAAAACATGCAAGCATGATGGTCTAAACACAAGATGCAAGTTAAGGCAAATGAGAGGATTGCAAGACAAGTATACGAAGCATGTAAGAGGCCATTAAACCAACTCAAAACAAAGGTATAGCATGATGAAATGACACCAAATACTTGCTGAAATGGAGCTAAAACATGCTAAGCAAACATGCTACCAATATGAGCCAAATATACAAGCAAATGAGACAATAAGGAGAGGAGATGACCCTCTCCTATTTAAGACTTCAAAACTACTTCTCCGCCACTGAAAATTCAGTGGTGAGAAGGTCAAAACAAGAGGGTTCCAAGGCTCAAAAAGGAAGGCACAAAACAAGGCCTAAGAGGGGGTAGACTACCCCCAACACAAAAATGACCTAAAACAAAGATCTTAAGGATCAAAAAACAGAACTTTTTCTAGTTTAGAGCTAAGCTTAAATCAATAAGCAAGAAGGTCTAAAAGCTTGAGACAAAATGGGGTATCTAAAGGTTAGTTGCTCACCCTTGTAGAACCTCTTCAAGAACAAAGCTCCAGCAACTCTCTCTGACTAAAACTAGCTCAAGAACTCTGAAATCAACCTCAAGGGACCTCAGCTCCAAGAGGATGGTGTTCTAGTGTGTGTTTGTGTACAATAGTAAGACAAAACAACACTTTAGAGCACAAAACAAGGCCAAACAAAGAAATATAGATACAAAAGTATATTTATCGCTCAAGACTCAATTTTTTGAACCTCTGGAAAGGGTGGAGGAGCTCCCTCTTTATAGAAGTTCAATTTCTAAGCTTGTTGAGCAAGCTAAGCAATTGAATCAAATCTCTCCATACACGTGTATGGAGAATGTGAATTGTGCATGCCAGCTATGACAGCTGGCATAAAATATCTGCATAAAGCCGATGAACAGGGCTCGGCCAGAAAATATGGCCGATCGACCAACATAAGTGTCGATCGGCCAACACTTTTGGCCGATGGCAAGAACACAAGGCCGATGGCATAATGCCTTGGCCAATGGGTTGAGGGGATGGCCAACAAGCTACCCTGTTCCCTCAGAAGCAAAAACACAAGCGTTTGGTCCACAACCAAGCACAAAACAGACAAGTTGAGAGATCCTAAGGCAAGGCACGAGGCCGAGACCTCCGAGAACTCAAAACAAACATAAGCATGGATGATCATCGAGTGTTCAAACGATGACATCCAAGTCTTGAGGACGGTCAAAAATGGGGTGTCTACAGTAACCTTGTCTAGGGATCTTCCGAGCTAGCATCACACCATTCATATGCTACCCTCACTCTCCTACGTGGATGGCCTCCATAAGGCGCTTTGATTCCTCTTCCTCAACACAGTTTGTTCTTTCCCAAATGGCCTCTTTTGTACAGCTTGCCCCTGCAGATGATGAATTGGACGGCCAGACGTTGTATACCCCTTTCGTTTTTGGCATTTGCCCCTGGTGGATATGCCTCTTTTTCCAGGAAATTTCAAATGTCGTAATACTAAGGGTTACTATCTTGAACCTCATCTATCGCGGCGATGGTTTCGTAGGCCGATGTGTACTTTTGTTCAATGAAAATCGGACGCATCCAGACTTTAAGTGGAATGTCTACCATAGAAGATAGAGTTGCTCAAGCATCAACAAACCGGTTGTTCTCCCTCAGGAGGTGAGTAAATGTTAGCTTTTCAAACCTTGGAATCAGTATTTCCAGGGTCTAATGGTAAACTTTTATTTTCTCTTCTTTGACTTGCTAATCTCTATTGGCTTGAGAAACAACCAAATTTGAATCCCTAATAACGTCCAATCTTATTGCCCCTAGTTCTAGGGCAACTTTCAAATCAGCGATACACGCTTCATATTCTGCTTCATTGTTGGACACTTTGAACTGGAGTTTGAAGGCTAGGGGTATATGGGAATCATCAGATGCTATCACTAACACGCTTATCCCATAACGGTATTGATTAGACACTCTGTCAAAGTACATCGTCCATGTTTCCTTTTCGATTTGCAGAATGTCTTCATCTGGGAACAAGTATTCCACTACCTTATCTCCTTCTACCGGGTGGTCTACCAGGAATTCTGCTACAACCCTTCCTTTAACTGACTGGCATGTAACATACTTGAGATCAAATTCGGAGAGAATGATTAACCAACGGGCTATCCTACCTACAGGCGCCGGTTTCTCAAAGAGATATTTGATGGGATCCAATCTCGAAACCAGCATTACAAAGTGAGCTAACAAGTAGTGCCTCAACTTCCTGGTAGCCCATACCAAGGCTAAGCAAGCTTTCTCCAACGGAGTGCATCGGGTCTCATACTCCCGCATTTTCTTGCTCAAGTACTAGATGGCCTTCTCCACCCTATCTTCAGATTCCTGTGCGAGCAGGCACTCCATAGACATCTCTGTTACTGACAGATACAGAATCAAAGGGTTCCCTAGCTCCGGTGGCAACAACACAGATGGATTCTGAAGGTACTGCTTGACCAGCTCAAAGGAAAACTAACAGCGATCGTCCCACTGAAACTTCTTTCCTTTCTTCAGAAGACCAAATAGTGGTTCACAAGTCAAGGTTAATTTGGAAATAAATCATCTTATAAATTGTACTTTACCAAGAAAGCCACGCACCTCCTTTTTAGTCCTTGGTGCTATTTCTAAGATGGCCTTGATTTTGGAAGGATCTACTTTAATTTCCCTCAGTGTGATCAGAAATCTAAGCATTTTCCCTATTGTTACGTCGAAGGTGCACTTCTGCGAATTCAACCTCAATCTGTATTCCTTAATCCATTGAAAGAATTTTTCCTGGGCGGAGTAGTGGCCCTCTCGCTCTTTGGACTTGACAATCATGTCCATGTACACATCGACCTCTTTGTAGATCGTATCGTACGGAATGGTGGTTATAGCCCTCTGATAGATGGCCCTATCATTTTTCAACCGAAACGGCATAACCTAGTAGCAGTACGTACCCTATGGAGTAGTGAAAGCGGTCTTTTCTCTATCCTCGGGTGCCATTAGAATCTGGTTGTACCTGAAAAACCCATCTATGAAGGATAACAATGCATGGCCTGTAGTGAAGTCTACTAGCTCATCTATGTGTGGCAATGGGAAATCGTCCTTTGAACCAGCTCTATTCAAAACCTAAAAGTCTACACACACCCATATTCTTCCATCCTTCTTCGGCACTAGAACGATGTTGGCCAACCAAGTCGGGTACTTAGGTACTAACAAGAAACCTGCCTCGATTTGCTTGGTGACCTTTTCCTTGATTTTCAGTGCCCAATCCGAATGAATTCTATGCAATTTCTGTTTGACTGGTCAGGGTCAAGAGGGATCCAGTGCTGTACAATCTCAGGATTGATTCCAAGCATGTCTTCGTAAGACCACGTGAAAACATCTTTAAAATCTTTTAATAAAGCGATTAAACGCTCGCGTTCCTCCGGAGACAACGTGGACCCGATCTGGACCAACTGTGGATCCTTCTCAGTACCCACATTAATAGCAATGATTTCATCTGTACAGGGCTTAACGCGCCTCTCCTCCTCAAAATCAATCAAGTTTTTCAAAGCCCGAGAAATTTCTTCCTCTTCGTTTAAGTTAAAATTTTGAAAATTAAAATCAGTACAATAAACCAAAGGCACAAAGTAATAAGCAAAATCCACCTTATTCACATTCAAAAAATCTGGCTCTTCAGTTACAGCGGACTCAAAAGAAAAAAAAAAGGAGGACCGAGACAAGACTTTGGCATCCGGGTTACCAGTCTCGGAGATGTTAAACTCTGAAGAACTCGAATTTGATTCCGACTCCACAGACTCAGTGGAATCAAACTCGGATTCACTATTCGATTCGGAACTGCCGACAGCGCCCTTCTCAAACTTCCAGATCAAGCGTGGAGCCTCAGATGCATCCATGATAAGACTAGTAAAATCCTCTGCTGGTTTATCCCCAATCATTAAGATAGTAAAACTATAACCCAAGTTGGCGGACTCAACTCTAGCAGTAGAACTTGCTAGTAAGTCAGCCAGTGCCTTTCCCAACAACTCCTCCTCTTCAATAACCAGGCTCACAGCCCTTCCTTGATCCATACCGGTGCTTAGGTCTACCTGCTCATCCTCCTCTTCTAGTAACTGGTGCCCAAAGAAGGTTTCAAACCCATGGTACCTAGTCTTCGTCTCCCAGTCATACCAAGTCTCTGGGAATCCACAGAAGGGGAAATCTTCCCCTTGGCAGACAAAGCATTCATTCAAGGTTCCCCGTATAGGTTTGTGGACTAACTCATATTGCTTCCCAGTCCTCTTTGCTTTGATTCTTCCTCTCAGCTCTTCCCCCTTTCTTTGCCAATCCGCAGTGGTAGGTTTGTATCCCAGCCCAAAAGCATGGGGATTATGACTCATCTCCTTGATAGTGGTACCTCCCTGCCTGTCACTTCTTCCTAGTCCTGATCTCGAAAGATGCCTCTGTTTGTTCATCATGTAGTTTGACTAGGCATTCACATAATTCCCCTCGTCTTCTACCATGATGTTCTGGACCAGCCGAGCTTCTGGCAAAGAGATCCCAGACAGGAATACATCCTCTTCTCTGTGTATGATTCCTAGCACTGGTGTGGTAGTTCCTTGGGGAGGATGAATTGCGAAGTTGCCATACACAGTAGCAATCCCACCTTGAAAGGGGTATTTCACTAGCTGGTGAATAGTTGACGACACAGCTTTTATCTGGTGGAGCCAGGGCCTTCCCAGTAGCAAGTTAAAGGTTGTCGGTACATCCATGACATGGAATGCTACGTCATGTTCGGATGGGCCCAGCAGCACCTAGCTTTTGAATGTCCCCATAACATCCCGGCTGGTGTTATCATAAGCCCGGACGGCTTAGATTATAGGTGTAAAATCAACGCGCTTCAAACCTATAGCATAGGCGGTCCTCACCGAGCATACATTGATTGCTGAACCGGTGTCTACCAGGACTACTGGAATCCACTTTTTCTGACTTTCCAAGGTCAGGTACAAAGGCCTGTTGTGGTTGGTGCCCTCGGGAGGCAATTCTTTATCCGCAAAGGATATTACTTGCATAACATCCCCAGAGGTGACCAATGACACCAATTGGTTAGCAGTGGTGTCAATGGGAAAATTGGTCTGGTTCATTGCTTCGAACAGGGCTTGTCTATGCTCCCGAGATGCCATTATTAGCCCCCAAATAGATATATCTGTCTGGATCTTCTTCAGCTACTTTAAAACCAGGTTTTCTTAAACATCCTTCTCCTTTGCTTTCTCAGCCTCTCTGTTGAAAGATTTTGGCTAATCTAAAGTCAACAGTTTAAAGTACCGGCCACTGTGGGTCAGATAATCAATCTCATCAGTATACCATGTATCATCAGGGGTAAACAAGGTGTTTTGAAAGATTTTTCAAAGATTTCATCTCGCTTTCATTCATTTCCACTTTGTCCTCGCTCAGTTTACCGAAAAGCACAACATTTAACGAAATGCGAGCCTCGAAACATTGTAGAAACTTTATTTCAAAAATATTTTGAAAGACAGGGTTTTAAGGTCTAAAAACCATTCAAAATAGCTTTGGCCCAAAAAGGGGTGTGAGGTTAGGATTTGACTCTCCTCTTGTCAAAGAAATCGAACCTCTGCATTACACACCTTTCATCACCAAGTAAGCGATCAGTAGTGCCCAAGTCTTAAGGCGGTCAAAAATGGGGTGTCTACAGTTGCCCCTCTTTGACAAAACTCGGAAGTCATGAAATGACGGGAGTGAATGTCAAAGCCCAGAGACGACCCATTTTTGACAAGGCCGAAGACTTAGACAAACAAGCAGGATAACAATACAGATGCGCCCGTAGGCAGGGGCAAAATGCAAATGACATGCACAATGCAAGAGCATAACTTATGATTATGCAAAGAGGTCTGTAATGAAACATTTATGCAAAATAAATACAACATTTTAAGCAAACCGAAAAGTCACAAAAGTCACACATTTTAACAGAAATGATGTAAGAAAATTATACAAGCTTCACTGCACCTCACGCAGGAAAGGCTAAAAGTGACCGTCGGACACACCCGAGGTCTCAAACAAGATTCCGACACGTTGCACGCTAAAGGAAAATGAGTGGTACAAGCATTAGGACATGTTTCAAAAAATCTTAACCAAAGAAGGTCTAACCCGTCACATGCGCAAGGAGAAAGAACAACAATGCCCAAGGCATATGAAATTAACAACGATAGATGCACAAAGTGAGCATGTGTGATAGATACACAAAGCGAACGTGTGATAGATACACAAAGTGAGCATGTTATAGACACCCCATTTTTGACCGACCTTAAGACTCAGACGTCATCGATTGAGCGCTCGGTGATTACGCATGTTGTGCTCGTTTTGAGGTTTTGGAGTTCTTGGTTGAGGTCCTTACCCCCGGACCTCGGGACCCTTTTATGCTTTGCCTCGATTTGCGGATCGGGTCTTGCTTTCTCTTCCTGGAGGGAGGGAGAGGTCTTGTAGACCATCTCTCAATGGCCGTAGGCTACTTTTCGTGGTTGCAGGCCACTGTTCCCGTTTGGAGACCAGTTTTCGATTTTCAGAGCCGTCAGACGCGCGCCTCGATTTGGGACAGCTTAACATTCTCCATTTGTCACAGTTTTTGGCACAGACCTTGTTTTCTCTATCTAGAGGTACACTGTGGCCTGGGAGACCACCTTTGTGGTCGCACGCCACTTTTGATGCATAACAGCCTGTTTTCGGGGCGCCCGGCCGCGCGTTTTGCGCCCCAAACCCCCGTTTTGCATCGGTGTTGGTTCATTTTTGGCATGAGCCTTGTTTTCATTGTTTGAAAGGTGGTACAAGGGTGAGAGACCACTTTGTGTCCTTGGAGTCCACTTTTCCCCGCCAGCTGATTTTCTTGTCAAGAAACTGGTCTCCTTGATTTTTGAGCCACATTTGCTAGTCTCTCACCATACCACTAGCTTGCGTTCAGTTGGGAGACCATCAAATGGGCTGGCCAACCAACCTTTTTTTGGGAGACCACTTGCCCTGGTCGGCCGACCACCTTAACTGGTCGGCATGTTCCCTCCAGTTTTGTCTCTGTGAGTTGTTGCCAGCTGTGCCAGCTGGAAGGCACAGACTGCATCCTCCATACACGTGTATGGAGGATCTTTGGCCTTGGTTTTTAGCTTCTTTGAGAAGCTTTGGCCTCCTTTGTCTATAAAGGAAGGCCTCCCCCTCCTTTGTGAGGGTTCAGATTTCCTCTACGGCAAAAAAATATATCTCTCTGTATCTCTACATTTTGGCTTCAAAAGTGTACGGTTCTTGACCCTTTTACACTACACCTCATAGCCATACACTTCCACCATTACTTTGAGGTTCTTGGAGGCCATTTTTAGAGGTTAAGGAGCTGTGTTTTGGGTCCAGAACTTGCTGGCTTTGTTGAGCTTCAAGGGTAACTCATTTTCTCCCTTTTTAAGCTCCATTTTGATCCTTCTATTAGCCTTATTTGCATGCATATTTAGGCTTTGTTGTCAACTGAGAAAAGCTTTTTTTTTAAGTGTTTTTCATGTTTGTTTAACGCCATTTTGTTGTTGGGGGTCGTCTACCCCCCTTGCATGCTCTATTTTGCTTTGTTTTGTGCCATGCCATAAGGCATTCCAGCTAGTCTTTGCTTGGCCCTCCTACCACTGAAATCCAATGGATTTTTAGTGGTGAGAATGTGGTTTTGAGGGCCAAAGTTAGAGAGGGGTGACCCTCTCTCTTGTTGTCTTGTTTACTAGCATTTTTGGCCTTTCAACGAAGCCTTTGTTTTCACACTTCCAAGCCTTGGTTCAGGCCCCTTTTGGTGACTTTTAGGGCCTGCCTAGGCTTTGTCCAGAGTTGGTGTTGTCATCTAGGGTTCGCCTCTTGCGTGTGTAGAAGAACCCTCTCCATAGCTTATCAAAGGAGCATGTCATTCTTACATGCATTGGTCATGTTTTAGTGGGTTTTTGGTCATTATTTGGCATGTCATACCTTTGTCTTTTACTGGTTTGGTGGTCTCTTGAATGCTTCACATGCTTGTTGTGTAAACCATGCTCACTAGCTTACATTGCATGTGGTTTTGGCCCTTGATTCTAGCACATTTTGGCCATGCTCTAAACTAATTTTGTTCATATTTTGGGCTACCTCAGCTCTATTTTTAGGCCTCTTTGTCGAATGATGCTTTCCATGCATGGTTGTAGTGTAATACCCTTGCCCTAGCCTTGAGTTTTGGAGCCCCTTGCATGCTTAACTTGAGGTGCTTCCATCTCTTGGCATCATTGAGCATGTTATTTCAGAGCATATAAGGTTGCCATGTTCCCATGTTCATCACTCTTTAAATGCATTTGAGAGTTGTGCTTGTATGCCTCATTTATGGACCATTGCATGAGCTTCATTTTTGTACCTTTCAAACCATAATCTTAGTCCATTTTGCTACTGATTTGGGCCTGCATAGGGACTGTTTGGGGTTGATTTGGTCATTTGAGCATCGTTTTGCATACCTCTAGTGTAATGTGCTTCACTAGTTTCGGTATTTGAGCCTCCCAATATGCATTGTGTGAGTTGTTTACATGATTCGAGACCATGTTGCATGTTATTTCAGAGCTGGAACTTGTGCCATTGTATGTCATATTTCATCCTTTCAATGCTTTTGTAGAGTTGTATCTCGTACCTTAGGCTTTGATCCCTTGCATTGTGCATGCTTGTGTGTGTGTCATTGCCTTGTTTTCATCACGTTTGGCCACTGACTTGGGTGCGGCTGAGGTCCATCCATCTTGGTTTAAGTCCATCTTGCATTGTGTATGCCATATAATCCATGTTATCGTATGCTTGATCGTTGCATTGCGTATGCCTCGTTCATAACATTGCGTATGATTAGTGCATCGTGTATGCATGCCATATAATCCACGTGCATTGAGTATGCCCTTGATTAGTCCATAGCATTTTGTACGCTAGTTGCATGCTTGCATGTCATCCTTTGCATGTTTACATCACTTAGTCGCATTACATTTAGGATTGCATACTAGAGTTGCATTTGTACATGCCATGCCATTTGGAATAGGAGTTAGTCCAAACACGGGAAACGAGGAACGTTTCATACTCTAAGTGATGAAACGTGCCTCGATTCCCGGTCACCGACACTCTTGACCATCCATGATGGAGTTGTTGGTTTTAGTTGCTTATATGTGCATTCATGTCCCATTGTGTCGTGCAATTCGACTCCTCGGCCATCACGCATCAGGACGCGTGATTGGTGGCCCGAGGATCAAGGACTACACTCCCTAGAGCTTATGCAATGATGGGGAGAGTGGTCGTGCACACATGTGTTGCAAATACCTTGCTTTCTCTCTCTCTTGCCTTTGTTACAGAAAATCCAAAAACCAGAGGCAGAAACTGGTCGGCCGACCAACTTTTCTAGCAGGCCAACCATCCCTTTTGGTTTCTCCCATAGAAGGTGGTCGGCAGGTGGTCTCGCATGCCCATAAGCTGGTCGACAGCCTTCCCACAGATTCCCAGGGTGAAGTTTCAGCCTTCTGGAGCTTTGTGCAAGTTTCTGAGGTCAATTGCAAACAAAGGCAAGTTGGGACATCGCAATGGATTTCCCAACAAGGAGACTCGAGCATGCATGCATCCTTCATCATTCAAAGCAGAGCTGAGGCAGTCCACATTCATGTAGTTTGCATGCTAGTTTAATTGCTTACTTAGTTAGTCTGTTAATTAATTAGAGTTGTGTAATAATTAGTTGTAATTGGTTATTCATTGCGGTTATGTAATAACTAGTTTAATTAGATTAGCTTAGATTAGCTAGTTGGTGTCATATTATTTATTCGGACCCTCCGTCGAGAGGGCCAACTATTGTAATAACTGTGCGTGTGTGTGATGTATGTCTTCCAACCCCACGTCTTTCTCCCTTTCATTTACCAGCTTATGATGGTTAGTTTTAGGGCACGTTTGAATTAGCATCCTTATGTTCATATGTTTGCATCCATTCATCTGTTTTGCATGCACCAGGCTCAGTGCATCATACTAACTGCATCGTATTTCAATTCCAAGTTGAATACATGTTACCTGTAGCATCTCATATGCCATCTTAGAATAGCCGAGCCTATCTTAGTTGCATTCTTGCAAGTGTTGCATTGGGCATCTCAGCATAGTTAGGATTCATGCATGTTTTCTAATTAGCTTCTTTCTTTGGCTCGGAGTACTCGGTAAGTGTTTATGCTTTAGCATCCTTGCATGCGTGTGAGTGACTTCCATGATAGCATGCTTACCATGAGGCTATGTGCTTATGTGATATAACTGCCTGAATGCTTGTGGGTGAAGGTTGGGTTGCTTGAATTGGAATAATTCGTCGAAACCCGTGTTTTAGCCTACTTGCGAGTAGGAAACTTCAATCCATTTTCAAAACAAACGGATATGCGATGCTTTGTTCCAACTTAGGCAATCTAGTTTATACTTGTATACTGTGCGCATCACATAGTAATTCTTGGTTAATAACCGGGATAAGAGCACATATGTTTTCAAAAACAAGATATCATGTTTAGTAGTGGCCGATCTTTGATCGAGCGAGCGGGGGTACTCATGAAATGACCTTCCCCAATCGT
This sequence comes from Camellia sinensis, assembly GCF_055761805.1. NCBI lineage: Eukaryota > Viridiplantae > Streptophyta > Magnoliopsida > Ericales > Theaceae > Camellia > Camellia sinensis. The sequence goes on from NC_138962.1 coordinate 59,256,851, forward strand.
ACCCAAGTTCCCAAGCCGAGGCAACTTTGGTGATGACGGACACGTGGCCTTAGGCACGAGTCAGGGTTTCCTAAATTCTCCCAAAATAAAATATTTAGGTGGCGACTCTGTATCTGGCAAAGCAGTCCATGTTTGGCACTTCTTTCTAAAAATCAGTTTTTCAAAATGATTTGCCAGATTTGGACTCTTTGGTGATTTATCAATCTCGTATTGCATTTTGCGAGATCAGATTAAGAACCGTGACATCTGAGTCTGAACTGTAGTGAGCCCAATGAACAAAACGGGATTCTCCCGGGACGTTCGGGGACGTCTTCACATGTGTGATAGATACACATGACGAATGTGTGATAGATAAACAAAGTGAGCATGTGTGATAGATACACATGACGAACGTGTGATAGATACACAAAGTGAGCATGTGTGATAGATACACAAAAGTGAGCATGTGTGATAGATACACATGACGAACGTGTGATAGATACACAAAGTGAGCAAAGTGTGATAGATAGACTAAGTGAAGGAAGTGTGAAATGAACAAAGTATGATAGATACACTAAGTGAAGAGAGTGTGATCGATACACTAAATGAACAAAGTATGATAAATACACTAAGTGAAGAGAGTGTGATAGATACACTAAGTGAACAAAGTGTGATAGATACACTAGGTGAACAAAGTGTGATAGATACGCTAAGTGAACAAAGTGTGATAGATACACTAAGTGAACAAAGTGTGATAGATACACTCGGTGAACAAAGTGTGATAAATACACTAAGTGAGCAAAGTGTGATAGATACACTAAGTGAGCAAAGTGTGATAGATACACTAAGTGAACATGTGCGATAGATACACTAAGTGAACAAAGTATGATAGATACACTAAGTGAACAATCTTAAACGGAACTTCTCTGAATGAACTGCATATCCAATATTGCCAAGTTGCGCTAGCTTCAAATGAAACGTACATACAATACCGTGCATGTATGAGAAAGCAACTTGATAGGTGCAATGCAATACAATGCACGTCTCATACGAGACGGATGACCGTAACTTGATGTTTAGGTATGTTTCATGCACATCATGCAAGAAATGAAACGGAGGCATACTCTATGCAAAATAATCAACGATGCATGCTCAATGCAATATAATCAACGATGCATATGATATGCAACATGCATGTTCCATGCAAACATGATAATGCATGTTCTGTGGAACGATTCAAAACGTATGCTCCACACAATGATAAATGTAATGCACATTCTATGCAATGACAAAAGCGAGTGTGCTAAAGATGACTTAAAGGCAACTTCCGATTTACCTCTCGGAAGAGTTGCCATATGTGAAAAAGGATACACCTTGTTCGTGTTGATGAGCGATGGCCATCGTGCCTTATGCTGTTAGGGGTCTTCTGCTTTTCTTGGTTATACTTCCAAACCAAAGATACTACTTTCTTTCTGGCTATGTTCACAACTTTCCCTATTCTCCAACGGGGTGACACACTAGGTTGGTTCAGTATCCAGAATTGAGGCGCATACCCGCTGCCTCAACCTATGGAGCTTCCATAAAGATTTCAAGCCGGGGATGCACCCTGGGTATTTAAACCAAACTTTAGTCTCGAAAATCGCAAACCTTTGCGTTTTAGGCATCAGCCATTCGAACTCTAGTTTCCAACGCCGCAGTTGGTCTCCTAGGAACTCATTGCAAACACAGCCAAGATGTCTCTGACAGGAAATGGTACTCAGGGAGAGCACTTCTGATCACCATTCTGGCTTGAAGCAAGCATGAGCTTGAGCTTGAAGTAGAGGCACGTTCATACTTTGGAGCATTGACAAGGCCTGACGAGGTGCAAATGGAATGCAATCTCGAAACTTTCTGAAGTTGAAACACACTCAGATGCTCAAAATTTTCCTTTTTTTCTTTTGCTTTGCAGTCTGGAACCCATGTAGCTTCAAATAGGTCCTTGTTCTATCATTCTCACATGACCTAGGTTAAACCCTGCAGTTTTATGAAAGAACAAATCTTGTTTTGCACAAATGTGGAGAATGGCACAGCACTCCAGGCACAAAATAATTTATTTTTGAATTTGAAATTGAGAAACGAGTTCTTAACCGGGTATTGAGCCTACGACTGACCACCATCAAAACAACTCATTGAAGGAAAACAAAGGTAAAACAACCTAAATACATCTATTGACACCCAAAATGACTCAAACAAGACTTAAGACAAACAAAAACACACACACAACACTCCGATGTATTCCAATGGCGAGAAACCTCTCGGTTCACGGGGAGCCCACAAATTTTTCGGGTATTGTTTCCCACCCTTTCTTATTTGTGATTCTCACATCACTCTGGCACTCAATCTCCATTTTTTTGAAAAAGCCATTTTCCTCACTTTTTCTCTCAGCGCACATCTCTCTATTCTTCAATCTCTCTTCTTTTTCATCCTTCCCATGGGTGGTTAATGGATAAATAGGAAGTTGTGGGCTCTTGCCCCTAGTATTCTGCTAGATTCTCTTTCTTTCGCTCACGACACGTGAAACTTTCCCACGGAGGGGTTGCGGCGCGACTGGATGCAAATCTGCAACTCACACCGATTAACGTTGCCTCTGGCTTAGCTTGATCGAGGTGAGTTACAGCATGTCCGACAGGCCAGGTTTACAATTGATTGGTCTCACACAATGCCTTTTCTACGTCCCCATTCTGGGTCAGACGCCAATTCAGGTGTGATCGTCCCAAATGAGGGAACTGAATATCCAATTCCAATTCCAGTTCGTGTTTCGCACTTAGCTTGATACCTCGCTGCTTGGAGGTCGAGAGAGCTTTCGGCCCTTTCTGGTGAATATGATGCCCTTTCTGGCAAATATGGTGCCCTTTCTGGCAATTACGTGACAACGGGAAAAAGACAGAAAATCTGACTCAACTGTGTCCCTAGATCATCATTTTTACCATTTTTTTGTTTTGGCTTTCTTCGAAAACAATTTTGACCAATCTGAGAGTTAGATTAACATACTTGTTCAATTTTCTGATTTGAAATCATGCAAGTTAGGCTGTGAGCACTGAAAATTTTCCCTTTTTGGGTCCAAGAAATGGCCTAGTTTTGGAAAAAAGGAATAATTTTCCAGAAAATTAGTCAGCCTCATTAAAATTCTCAAAACTGTTTCTACAAATGGCCACTGCTCGATCAACACAAAATTTACTCTTGAGATGTGCAACCTCAGATCTGAACTCGATTTGTCTCGCAGCTGAATCTTCCAACGGAATAGGACAACCGAATTTGAACAAAGGCAAGCCAATTTGCACATGGATAGTATAGTCGAGGTAAACAAGGATAAACCAATCAACATGGATGAGCCAAGCAAGCTGAAAATGATTGGGGCTGAACTTCAGGATAAAGATGCCTGCGTATCCCAAACATGGGAATCAGGCCTGACGTAGTTCCAAGTTGAGGTTCACTCGGGTGTTGACACTCTCCTTTTACGCTCTAACTTTTGCGAAGGCTGCCCTTCCGAGTTTTCAACCTTGCGAGCTCTATTTTTCTTTTTTTTTCATTTCTTTTCATTTCATTTCTTTTGTTCTTTTCCTTTCTTTTCTTTTCATCTTTTCATTTCTTTTCATTTTTTCTTTTTCTTTTCATTTTTGCTCTTTTCTTCTTTTTCTTTTTCATTTGCTCTAACTTTTGCCTGGGTCGCCCTTCTGGGTTTTTGGCCCAGCGAGCCTCTCAAGGGTAAAAAAAAGTTTAACTTCGTCCATGTTGATCGATTATAGGATCTCAAAGCCATCTGAATCCAGGAGAATGGCTGTTGTTTGCTGATGATGTAGGAGGCCATCCAATGGGGGCTGAATTTGCCCCTAGTGTTGCGAATAGGAACTCGATTGTCCTTCAACAATAAATTTTCTTCTTCCAGCTGCTAGAATTTGGCTTTCTTTCCAATCTTCATTGGTTTGCAGAATAACCCATCTTTTGAATCTTTGAGCACATCAGACCTTATTGCCCCTAGTTCAAGGGCTACTTCTGATCTTGCTTTGCAAGCTTCCTTTGATAACATCTGATCTTCTTGATCTGACTTTCTTGCCCCCAGTTTGAGGTCTACTAGCCTGGCGGGCCTCCTTTGATGTCATACGACCATATTGCCCCTAGTTCAGGGGCTGCTTCAAATCTGGCCATACAAGCCTCACATTGTGGTTGACCGTTGAACATTCTGAATCCAAGTTCAAGGTTTGAAAGAAAAAGGGGTCGAGTCTCGAGGCTGAGAGTGATCCCATGCTACATAATCTCAAGATCAATTCCAGGCATGTCTTCACAGAACCACGCAAAACATTTTTTTGAAATCTTTTAAGAAAACGACTAGTCGCTCGCGCTGAAGACAATGCAGAACCAATCTGGATCAAGCCAGGATCCTTCTCAATACTCACATTAACAAACATGATCTCATTCATTAAGGGCTTCGCATGCCTCACTTTCTCTCAATTGATCAAATTTTTGCAAATCCCGAGGAATTCCTTTCTCTTTGTTTTCATCATAATGTTAAAAAAGTTTTGAAAAACTTAGGTCAATGCAATGATTTAAAGGCGCAAAAAAGTAGGTGAAAAGCACTGTCGTTTCATTCAGATCTTCTGGCACAACTGGCTTCATGGCAGAAACAGACGCAAAAGAAATGGTGAAAAAGACCAACACAAAACAAGCAAGTGATATCCGAGGTAACACCCCCGAAATCACCTGACTTTAACACAATGGGACTAACTCGATACAACAAGACAAACTCAACTGACTCAGTATAAAAAGACTGACTCAATACAACACAACAAGACTGACCCAATACCCAAGTCAGAAAGTAAAATTAATAGCATTTGCATATTGCCCAAAATAGTGCGTGCCATCCCCATATCTGGAGTAAACTGAGTGCCATCAGCAGGCGGTTCATCCCTCGATCACATAATCACATTGTCCCCCCAAGTTCACTGATCCAGCGCTGATAGACTTTGCAGAGCCTGGTGCGACGATGACCTCACTGTCAATCAGATCTTGTATTTCATGGCGAAGACGAAAACAAACATCAGTGTCATGACCAGTTTGCTGATGGAAGGCACAGTACTTAGCCGGATCATGCTTAGTTGGAAGGGGATCCGGGAGAGGCTGAGGCTCAAACAGATGGCCTTGTCCTATAAGGATTTGGAGAGCTTTGGACAAAGTCATGTTGAGGGTATTGAAGACCCTCTAGCCTCAGCGTTGATACTTCGAGGTTTGTGCGGTCGGGTTGAATCTACCAGCAAAGGGGTTGGCAGGTGCTAGCTTTTGATGATCTCTTTTGAGTGTAGGATTGGAGCTGAAAGGGGTGTTCCTGATATGACAGCCCTTCTCCGGACTTGCCCCTTGATTCAAAATGCTTTCATCTTGAGTGACAAAAGTGCTATCCACAGTCTTTGCAACAATTGCAAGCACTTGCTGTTTGTTCAACCCTTCGACTTTCAAAGCCTCAACAGCCCACTGAAGGTGTTCAAAGGGACAATGTCTGCCCCCACCTTGTTCTCACCACTTGCCTCCACTTTGTCAAGGGATCGGGTCGCTATATCAGAGCGAAGCCCAGCTGTTGTCGACATGTCATTGCCCAGACCTGGGATGGCTTTAGGTTGGCCATTTTTAATTGCAGCTTGCCCCAAGATTGGAAAGCCTTTTGGATTGAAACTTCTAGCCTATGATATGGTCGATGATGGAGCCACAATTCCAAAGGCTAAATCTGCCACAGTTCTTTGCAAATCCTCAATCATGCTTCCCAGCTCAGAAGTAGTGGGTTCACGAGTTTGAGATGATTGGGGTTCAAGTGCATCCATCATGTTTAAGCCCATGCTTTATGGGATGAACACCTCAGGCTTGGGTAGATGAGTTGGGGTGTATATACTGGGGTTGTCGGTGGGTGGCTGTGTATGGTCGAGGTTGAGTTGTGGATGAGGTATTAGATCATTAGGATCTTGAGGTGAAGCTATCGTCCGGTTGTTGATGAGATTCTGGACCTCATGACGAAGGCAGTAGCAACAATCGGTGCCATGGTCGCGCTGCTGATGATACACGCAGTATTTGTTGGGGTTATGTCTGGCAGGGAGTGGGTCAGGCAAAGGTTGAAGATTGAGGGGTTTGAGATACCCTCTTTCCATCAGGACTTTTAGTGTGCTGGTTAGGCTCATATAGAGGGGGGTGAAAGTTCTACCCTGAGCTCGAGCTGGGCTGGCTGTTTGTAGGCTGGCCTTGGCAAAAGGGTCGGCTATGGCGACTGTATTGATTTTAGTGGGTTTGGGAATAGTGCTACCGCTAGCATTGGTACTCCCGGCAAAAACCCTCCTTACTGGTTTACTTGTTCTGGGAATAATTCCTCTGTTGAACGCATTCTCGATCTGAACCCCCAACTCATGCAAACTTTTGAAATTGAATAGCGGCACCACTATTAACTTTTGTAGCATATCAGGCTCAAGGTTCTGCACCACTATCCGCACTTGATCCCTCTCAGAAGGGCAATCTATCATCTGTGCTGCCTTTGCTCTCTACCTTGCAACAAATTCCATAAAAGGCTCTGTAGGATTTTGGTGGGTTACTTCAAGCTCTTGCATGGTCATTTCAACTTGGATATTGCAAGAATACTTATTGACAAAGGCCTTAGCCAACTTTTCCCAGTTTTGCATCACTGTATCCTCTAACTCGGCATACCAAGAACTGCTGCACCCGACAGGGTTCTACCATACAGAGAGAGTTTCTGCGGCTTAGTCTGACCCATCGGTTTCAGGGTATCCACGAAAAGCCAGATATGTACCATCGGATCTCCAGACCCGTCGAAACGGTCAATATGTGGCATTTTGAATCTGTCTAAGAGCCGTACGGAAGCCTCGGTGTACCCACCCTTAATGTCGAGAATGGAGTTAAGGCCCTGTGCCTTTTTGAATTGTTTCTCAAGCTTCGCAATTTTCACCGCGGCCGGATCGAGATCATTAGCATCAAGGGGATAAAGCCTCTCATTAGGCTGCACCAAGGGTCTGAAAACTCGAGCTTAAGCCAACTCTTCTTGGGGATCTGGACCGTGCAAATATTCAGCTGGCGGAACTGGGTCAAAGTTCGGCTGGGGTCCGGAGACTGAATGTATAGTAGGTGTCCCAGATGGGTGTTACATTTCAGCATTGGTCTCATTTTGCATGGCGATTCCCTAGTTTAATGCTGCTATCATGGCCACAACTCCTTCCGAACTCTGTGCCATCACGGGTCTACTGAGTTGAATAAAGGTGATGTGACTGGTGACTGTCGAATCAGTTGAACCGGTGAGCCCTGATCGGCCTTTCTTTGCCTTACCTCTAGCGAAGGAAACACTGGTTGCCCTTGAACTGACTCTCTGACCTGACAAAGTCTATCAACACAAGTCCAATGTACCCGGGGGATATTGGAGCCTTCTGAAGCTATGGTTCCAGGACTACCTTGTAAAAGAGAAAACAGACAGCATCTCAGCCTGATTTCACCATAACAGATATGAGCAAAGCTGAATGACTGTGCTCTCTACTGAATTCTGCCTCAAAACAAATATCAACTTGGCGACTGATATGCACATCTCTGTACAGTTTCACTGTAAAGCACATACCAGTTAATTGAGAGCCAAAACACCCCTATGGTGGGGTAGGGTTTCCCTGTCCTATTTTGTCAGGAACTAGGGTTTCACTACGCATGCATGTGGTTTCAAATGACCTACATTCAGGTAAGCAACCTGTCCTAGTTTGGAACAGTCTCTAAGGCTTCCGATATGCACTAGGTCAAATGGTCAAAAAAGGGTGCCTCGGCAAAACCAAGGTTTGTGTTCCCATCGTGGTAGAGCCCGTAACCGGTCAGCTTTATGGCACGTTTTTCCAAGCAAGCCTCCGGCAAACCGTTCAGGAATAACAGATGGCAAACATTGTGTCCTAGCCGCACCAATGTAAATGCAATGCAAAGAAACACATAAGTGTAAACAAAACAACATATCATGATATTCGAGTCAACTTCTCTAAATCCCCAGTAGAGTCGCCAGAAATTGTAGACCGCCCAAACTTCCTCCGCGCACCCCCCTTTCGGAGAGGCCGCGGATTTGGTTCATGCTATTACAATTCGAACACCTGTCACGGTTCTGAATCTAATCTCACAAAGTGCAATATAAGACTGATAAATCACCAAAGAGTCCAAAACCGGCAAATCGTTTTGGAAAATCAATTTTAATCAAAAAGCACCAAACATGGACTGCTTTGCCAAATTTCAGAGTCGCCACCTAAATATTTTATTTTGGGAAATTTAGGAAACCTTGACTTGTGCCTAAGGCCACGTGTCCGTCATCACCAAAGTTGCGTCGGCTCGGGAACTTGCGTACGAGAGGGGAAGGTCCTGAAATGAGCACCCCCGCTCGCCCGTTCAAAGATCGGCCTCTACTAAACATGATATGTTGTTTTTGAAAACACATGTGTTCTTGTTTGATTATTAGCTAACTTACTATGTGATGCGCACAAAACACAAGTATAGACTAAATCGCTCGATTTGGAACAAAACATCTCATGTTTGTTCTTCAAAAATGGTTTGAAGATGATACTCGCAAGTAGGCTAAAACACGGATTTGCCATCAAACAAGGTGGGCTTGAAACAACATAATTTGCTACCCTCAAGTGGGCTTAAAACTCACAGTTTGATGTATTGTTCCAATTCAAGCAATAAAGCCTTCATCCACAGGCGTTCATGCAGTTATAGCAATTAAGGAGATAGCCTCATGGCAAGCATGTTGTGCGAGTCACTTACACTCGTGCAAGGATGCTAAAGCATAAACACTTATAATGTACTCCGAGCCAAAACAGAAAACTAGTTAGAAATCATGCATGATCCTAGCTATATCAAAGATGCCTAATGCAACGCATGCAAAATGTAACTAAATAGGCTCGGCAATCTAATCATGACATATGAATGCGACATTTGATACATGTTTTCAAATAGGTATTGAAATACAATGCAGTTTGAATGATGTGCCGAGCCCGGTGCATGCAAGCCAAATGAATCATGTACGCATGCAAGCATAAGGTATGCTAATTGAAGCATGTCCCTAATCTAACCACTGAAAACGGATAAATAAAAGGGAGAAAGACGTGGGGTTGGAAGACATTCACACACACATGCACACTTATTACAACAATACGCCCTCTCGCAGGAGGGTCCGAATGATAAGCTAACTAGCTATGCTAATTAAGCTAACTATCACAAACCAACTAATTAACTAACTATTCTAGCTAATTAATTAAAACATAGTTGAATAACTAGCTAATCCAAGCGAATTAGTTACAAACTGAATTCATCAATTCACTAATCTAAGCTAATTAGAATGTTAAAAAATGAATTAAGCTAAATTAATTACAGCACATGTAATTAACTACAACTAGCTAGTAAAGAGATAAAATAGCCTTGTAGATGAAGGAAGCATGCATGCTCTGTCGCGTCCTCCCGAAAATCCACCACCTTGCCTCTAAATGCCTCTATTTGCACATCTTTGGATCTCTGAAAATTATGCCAACTTCCAAAATGCTTATGTCTGATCTTAAGAACACTCTGGGGGATCATCAGCCAAAGTTGGTGGCCATCGGCCACTTTTGATGGCCGGTCGGCAGCCTTGGTGGCCAGTCGGCTGGCTTTGATGGCCGGTCGGCCACTACTTCCTACAATTTCTCCTTTTGCTGCAACAGAGCACAAACAGAGGCATGACAGTGTATTTGCAAGGGAATGTGTGTGCAACCACACTCCTTATCATGTCTCAAGCTCAAAGGAGCGCTCAACTCTCAAGCCACCAATCACGTATCTCAGTGCATGATGGCCAAAGAGTAAAGCTTGCACAATGTTGATGAATGCGCGCATAAGACTCAAAGTGTCGTCACCCTATCATGCATGATCAAGAGTGACGGCAACCAAGAAACGCAACACGTTTCATCACTTTGAGTATAAAACGTGCCACATTCCTTGTGTTAGGATTAACGTTCGATCCAAACACAATGCCATGCATACAATATGCTTATCTTGCATAAGTTTTACTTTGCTCATTTTGTTTACGCATTTTTGCTTACCAATTAGTCCTTTAACCGATTAAGTTCGATGTGAAAGTCCTCTAATGAGAGAGATGGCCTAAGCCATAAGCACCTTGAGCATGAAAGAAGCCTCATGCTTTTGGTTAGTAGAAACCCTCAAGAGAAGGTTAAAACCATTAGGCATGAGCCTCAATTCCATGTTCAAGCCAACAAGGGGCTTAAGACCACTTTCAAGGTGAATGAAAGAGTGAAACAATGGAGTGCAATGACATATATTCCATCACTGAAATGACATGCTAAATGACACTAAAACATATAAATGATGCATGCAAGACATGCTTGGAGTCAAAGGCATTGAAACTAGCAAAGAGCATAGCACTATAGGCATACAATACTAAGCCTAATTGACCAATCCAACCCCGGACAGAGGTTAAGTGTGCCAAAACAATGGCTGAAACATGCTAAGATCAAGGCATATAACACAAAGAAAACATGCTCATTTGATGGTTCGCAAACAAGGCATGAAGACTCAACTCTCAAACCCAATGAAAGAGTGATATATGTGAGAGTGAGACAATGATATATGCTCTGAAATTACATGCCAAATGATACCATATCATGCAAACATCACAAATAAAGCATGCTAGAGGCCCTAAAACTCAAAGCTAGTTAAGGCACTTGCATTATAGCTATGCAATACATGAACCATATGACCAAGACCACTCAAGTCAGACCTAAAGCATGCTAAAACAAAGCTAAAAACATGTTGGAGTAGAGCAAACACATGCTAGATTAGTAGGCTAAACCATCAAGTTCATTAGGCTAGTGAGCAAATTTACACTAGAAGTGCAAGATGCAAGCAATGATTGACCAAACCAGCCAAAAATAGAGTTTAAAAATGTTAAAATAAAGCCCAAAACATGCTCAAACTAAGCTAATGCAAGTCACAAAAACATGTTACTTTGCAAGGCTAACTAGGCATAGCATGGAGAGACAAGGAGGGGAGGCCACCCCCTCCTATTTGGGACCTCAAAACAAGTTTTCTACCACTGAAATTCCTCTGGAATTCAGTGGTTTTAAGGCCAAAAAGGAGTTGTTTGAAAAGATTGAAAGATAGCTCAAAAGGCCTTACAAGCCAAAGAGCAAAAGGGAGGAAACACCCCCTAGCCAAACAAGGCTTAAACCACCATTTTAGAACCTTAAAAATTAGAGTTTTTTATGGTTCAAAACCAGCCCCAAAATAGTCCAAAACAATGGGAAAAGGGGGATAAAGCAAGTGTGCAAAAACAAGCTTGAAAGAGAGAAGTGCTTACCCTTGAAGCACAACAGCAAAACCAGCCAAAATCTGAGCCAAAACCACCTTTTGGAGCTCAAACAAAGTCCCAAGGAATCTTAGCCCAATTGTGGTCAAGTTTGATCAAGGATGTGTATGCAAAAGTATGGTGTATCTAAGCTTTCATGCACAAAAGGCAAGAGAGAGTGAACTCTAGAGAGAGAGACAGAGATTTAACTCTCAAAATTGTAGAGAGAGAGATATTTTTAGAGTGAGAAGCTCCAAAATTTTCTAACCCTCTCAAAATGAGTGATATGGCTCCATATATAGCAAAAATGGAGCTTTTGTCGAAATATCTGAGTTTGGAAATATCTGGAGCAGTGTAAGACAACTGGAGAAGAGAGATCTGCAAAAAAAATGAGTTTTCTGGGCATTTCTGGCTGACCGGCCATCTTTTTGGCCGACCTGCTACTTTGTTGGCCGACCAGCTACTAATGTTGGCCGACTGCAAATTCTGCCTGCAGGTCTGACTTCAAATGGGCATAACGCCATCATCTAGACTCCTTTTTAGGTCATTCTTGTGTCTACATTGAAGCCCCGGAAGTAAAATTTCCAATGGTGGCAGCCTTACATCAAAATTCCAACCGTGAAAAAAGTTATGCTCCTTTTAGTGAAGACTGCTCAGTTTTGGTCCAACCAGATTCATGTCGAACTTCTCCCAAACTAGCTTTCTTCTCTCCTTTCCTCTTTTCTTCAACTCCATACCCCTAAACAAGGTGTTTTGAAAGATTTTTCAAAGATTTCATCTCTTTCATTCATTTCCACTTTGTCCTCGCTCGGTTTACCGAAAAGCGCAACACTTAACGAAATGCGAGCCTCGGAACATCGTAGAAACTTTATTCCAAAAATATTTTGAAAGAAAGGGTTTTAAGGTCTAAAAACCATTCAAAATGGCTTTGGTCCAAAAAGGGGTGTGAGGTTAGGATTTGACTCTCCTCTTGTCCAAGAAATCGAACCTCTGCACTGCACACCTTTCATCACCAAGTAAACGATCAATAGCGCCCAAGTCTAAAGGGCGGTCAAAAATGGAGTGTCTACAGCTATGCTCGCCCGACTCACTCTACATCTCACCCTCACGACAGGAGCACTCACTCCCTCCTCCCCACGAGCGCCAGTTAGAGGTGACATCAGGTGTGTCTGGATGAAGGTCGCATAATCGCCCTCTACACATAAATAATCTGCCTCCAGCCCTACCATGAACTAGATCACCTAGTCGGCAGACAGTCAGTGCGTCACTCTCATGGACACTAGAGGTGCCCTCAGTATAAATGGGGCCGGCAGGCCTAAAGTCTGCATGCGAAACACTCGCCTAAGAACCAAGCGCAACAAATCGGGCCCTCGAGAAGAATGAGATGGCGAGTGATGACCCAAGTTGTATCATACTGGGCTCAAGTCCCTGATGGTATCATGGCCCAAGGCTGCTATGTGATCTGAAATAGAAATGAACAGATGATTAAGTCACTGTCAATTGTTAATGTATGGATTAAAATGATTGAAAAATAGGATGACTTTGTTTTGGGTTACCTCATGCGCCGCAACCACATCAAAATACTAAAAACATGAAGTTTTCCCGAGTTTTACGGCGGAGCTGGCTGTCATATACCCAAGAAAAGGGGATTGTCACTGGAACCTCCTCTACAGGCCCTGGAGCAAGAGCCGAGAAGTACGCGTACACCTATAGCTGTAGGGAAAGTGCGATGATATGCGATCAATACAGTATGAACAGATACAGAAAATACAAAGCAAAAAGCATACAGTATGAATAGATGCAAAAAATGCAAAGCAGAAAGCATACAGTATGGACAGATGCAGAAAATGCAAAGCAGAAAGCATACAGTGCATGAGCGGGTACAGAAAATGCAAAGCAAAAATTACATGTGTTGAACAAGTGTAAAGCAAGAAATGCTAAGCGGAAAATGTAAAGCGAAAAGGGGGGAACTAAGTTGTGTACCTCCTAAGCCCGCCAATAGCCTCCAATCAAGCTCCCGCTCCTACAAGAAGTCGAGCTCATATATCCGTACAATGTGGTAAGGCCGGCTCCGCCCCAATCATAAAACTGAACTCGATGGAGCACTACCAAGGCGCTTAGTAAATACAGGCCCACGGTATTCCACTTGTTCGAAAACAAGGTCGTACCAAAAACAAACATGAGGAACGCTCTGGCATACTACTCTATCTCCTCGATCGTCTCGGGCTCAGTCCCCCTGAACTGCTCCTCAAACCGACTGTACCGGACCATGCCTGCCCAGAGTGTCAGTGAATGAGCCCCAAGCAACGCAACCCATGCAGCCTCTCACTCCCCCATATCAGGGTCAAGAGGGATCAAATCACCCCCTACGCCTAAGCTGGTGATCATGGCAAAGTCATAAGGGGTCATCGTCATCTCCCCCATGGTGGAAAAATGAAAGGAGTTGGTGGTGTCCCACCACCTCTCCACCAGAGCCCCTAAGAGAGGGTGGCTCACTATAACCTGAGTCAGGCTGGAGCAGAAGAGACCAAAGCCTGTCTCATCAATAATGTCGCAAACTCCAGTTGGGAGCTCACCATACCAATCTCGAGCGATCGTCGTGCCATAGCCTCTGAAAGGTGCGAGACCCGTCCTATAGTAATGCATGAGATGCAATCAGATCAAGGTAATGTATGAGATACAATCGGATCAAGGCAGTGTATGAGATGCAATCACATCAAAATAGTGCAAAAAATGCAAACAGTTAAGAAAAATAGTTTTCGTACCGCTACGGCGATGGCCGACAAATGAGACGCTGGCTCCCTCAGCAGGAGGTCCTCTGGCGCGTCCTCAGCAAAGTGAGTAAAGGATTTGATGCCTCCTGAGGTGGGCGCTATGTGTGTCTGAGGATGGTACCTCGCTGGATCAAAAGCGCGTATACTCAACGGTAATGGCTCTGGCTCGACCTCTGGCTCGGCCTCGAAGTCCGCCTCAAAATCTACTAGAGGAAGCTCGGGGGGAGCCTCGTCATGAGAAACATCGTCCGCCATTTGAAAATAGGTGCAAGATGGGTGAAAAATGAGGAAAAGTGAAGAAAAAGGGAAAAACTTTGAAAAAGTCAACCCCAGGAGAGAGAAAATGGAAGAAAAAGTCAAAGTCAGGAAAAGTGAACAGAACTCGAGAGAAACTCGAGGGGAATGAGCCTAGAATGGTGGAAATGAGAAAATAAGTGTCAAAATCAAATTCCAATCAGTTCAAAGTTAAGAGACCTAAGAGGGTTTATCGAATACAGTTTGTGTGGGTGTTGGAAAACGCGTAAAAAGCACAGATCTAGAGAGAATGAGCACCTAGAGAGAAAGAGGGAGGTGATTTTCGAGCAAGGGTTTGTGAGGAAATGAAGTTTGGAGTTTTGTACTTAAAGACCCAAATGTGAAAAGTCAATTTTACCCAAATCTGCCATCGATGGCTGGCAGGGGCACATCGATGGCCGACAGGGGCACACTGGTGGCTGACAGAGCACACCAGTGGCAGCGGCTCCCTCTGGTGGCCGGCAGGTTTCCATAAGTCTCCCCTGCATCCCTAGCTCTATTTTGTGTCCTTGGATTCCGAGAAGTGCAGGGGATGTTCAGTGTTTGATTCAAAATACCTTCACAGAAGCTCAGAATCGCGTTTCCAGTGCGCGATGGTCATCGCTCATCAACATAAACAAGGTGTATCCTTTTGAACATATTGCTACTCTTCCGAGAGGTAAATCGAAAGTTGTTCTTGAAATTGGGTGAAGCGATCATGCTTTCATTATTACATGGAATGTGCATTTTCCAATGTTGCATAGAACATGCATTTGCTACATTTGCATAGAATTTGCATTTTGTTGTTGCATTGCACATGCATTTCGCCGTTGCATTTGCTACATTTGTTAATCATGTATAAAAATATGCATTTTGTACTATTGCATAGTTGCATAGAATATGCATTTTGGTGTTGCATGGAATATGCACATGTTTTCAACTTTGCATAGAAGATGCTCTTGTCTCATGCATAGAACATGTTTTCATTTTCGCACAGAATATGTCGTCACCTTTATACCTCGGTTGTTTGTCTTGCATGGAACATGCATTTTTACTATGTCACACTTGTTAAGTGTCTTTTTTACATACACGATTTTGTATGTACGGTTCATTCAAAGGAATTCCAGGTGGGACCATTCCTATCCTTCGAACACCTTGATTTGGTTTATAGCATGTGGGTGTGTCCCGATGTTTACACCACTCGCTCTGTTTAGAGACACGTTGGCATGTCCCAGTGTTCTCATTACGCTTTTCTCCTTTCGCGTGTGACGTGTTAGGATGCTTTGTTTAGAGACACGCGGGTGAGTCCCGGTGTTCTCATTACCCCTTTCTCCTCTCGCGTGCGATGCATTAGAAAGCTTTGTTTAGAGACACATGGGTGCGTCCGGGTGTTCTCATTACCCGTTTCTCTTCTCGCGTGCGACATGTTAGGATGCTTTCTGTAGAGACACGTGAGTAGACGCGCCCAAACGTTACGGGAAAATTCCGTTTTGTTCATTGGGCTCACTACAGTTCGAACTCCATGTCACGATTCTTAATCTGATCTTGCAAAGTGCAATGCGAGATTGATAAATCACCAAAGAGTCCAAATCTGGCAAATCATTTAGAAAAACTAATTTTTAGAAAGAAGTGCCAAACATGGACTGCTTTGCCAGATACAGAGTCGCCACCTAAATATTTTATTTTTGGGAAATTTAGGAAACCCTGACTCGTGCCTAAGGCCACGTGTCCGTCATCACCAAAGTTTCCTCGGCTCGGGAACTTGGGTACGAGAGGGGAAGGTCATGCAATGAGCACCCCCGCTCGCCCGATCAAAGATCAGCCTTTACTAACATGATGTCTTGTTTTTGAAAGCACATGTGCTCTTATTCCGGTTATTAACCTAGAATTACTATGTGATGCGCACAGCATACAAGTATAGACTGGATCACCTAAGTTGGAACAAAACATCTCGTGTTTGTTTTTAAAAGCGGTTTGCTACTCGCAAGTAGGCTAAAATGCGGATTTTGCCACCCTCAAGTGGGCTTTAGAAAACATGGTGATTTGCCACTCTCAAGTGGTGTTAAAACTTGCAATCAATGAATTGTTCCAATACAAGTAATCCAACATTCACCCACAGACATTCAGGCAATTATATCACATAAGTAGTTAGCCTCATGGAAAGCATGCTATCATGGCAGTCACTCACACACATGCAAGGATGCTAAAGTATAAACACTTACCGAGTACTCCGAGCCACAACAAAAGATAGTTAGTAATCATGCATGATCCTAGCTATGTCAAGAATGCCTAATGCAACACATGCAAAATGCAACTAAGATAGGCTCGGCTATTCTAAAATGTCATGTGAAATGCAACATGATACATGTATTCAAATAGGAATTGAAATACAATGCAGTTAGTATGATGCGCCGAGCTCGGTGCATGCAAGAGAGATGAATGGATGCAAACATGTGAGCATAAGGATGCTAATTGAAACATGCCCTAAAACTAACCAGCGTAAGCTGGTAAATAAAAGGGAGAAAGAAATGGGGGTTAGAAGATATGCATCACACACACGCACACTTATTTACAACAGTTATGCCCTCTCGACGGAGGGTTCGAATGAATAATACAGAACCAACTAGCTAATCTAAGCTAATCTAATTAAACTAGTTACTACACACGAAATGAACAACAAGCTACAGCTAATTATTACACAACTCTAATTAATCAACAAATTAACTAAGTAAGCAATTTAAATAAGCATGTAAACCAAATGAAATAGGCTGCCTCAGCTTTGCTTTCGATGACAAAGGATGCATGCATGCTCGAGTCGCCTTGTTTGAAAATCCCTCGCGACGCCCTGATTTGCCTCTGTTTGCAATTGATCTCAGAAACTTGCACCAAGCTCCAGAGAGAAGAAACTCCACCTTGGGAATTTGTAGGGATGCTGCCGACCAGATATTGGCCTTGGAGACCACCGACCGACCACTTTTTGTGGTGAAAACCAGAAAAAGTGGTCGACCTGCCACTTTATCTGGTCAACCGACCAGTTTTTGCTGCTGGTTTCTGGTTTTCTGCAACAGAGGGCAAGAAAGGGGCATCGCAAAGTATTTGCAACACATGTGTTCACAACCATCCTCCCTATCATTACATGAGCTCAAGGGAGTATAGTTCTCGATCCTCGGGCCATAAATCACGCATCTCGATGCATGATGGCCGAGGAGCCGAATTGCGCAACTCAATATGAAATGAATGCACATATGAACACGTAAAGCCTAAAACTCCATTATGTATAGTCAAGAGTGTCGGCGACCGAGAATTGAGGCACGTTTCATCACTTCGAGTATGAAACATCCCTCGTTTCCCATGTTTGGACTAACTCCTATTCCAAACACAATGCAACAAATAACATGGCATGACATACACAATGCGGCTCAAGCGTGCAAACATGCAATGCAACCTAAGCATGCCAATATGCAAGGGACATGATAGTATACACAATGACAATATGGAATGCAACATGAACAACCTAACAAGGCTAATGGCATGCACAATGCACAATGATAATGCACACATACTTAATGCAAGGCAACATAAGCATGCAACAATATGACAAAATGCGACTAGCATACACAATGCGAATGTCAAACAGCATACTCAATGAGACGAACTACATGGCATGCGCAATGTTAAGTGGACTTAAACCGAAATGGACAGACCTCAATCATGTCCAAATCAGTGGCCAAAACACCAAAAATAAGGCGCCAAATGCAAGGCATGCATGCACATGCATTGGCCTATAAGCTAGGTAATAAAAGACAACCCTTAGAGGCACTTAAAGGGTGAAAAAAATGGGAATATGGCAGGCCTAAATGCTCTGAAATATCATGGGAAATGATGCCAAATCACCCAATCAACACAAATGAGGCATGCAATGGCACCCAAAGCTTGAAGCTAGCATATGCATTTGTACTACAACTATGCAAAACATGAAGCATATGACCAATGTAACCAAAAACAGTCCCGGAGCATGGTAAGTCATGGACAAAAGTTTCTTAAAGTTAAGCCAAAAGCATGCTAGAATGACATGTTAAAGCATGATGCATGTTAGGCTATTTCATGGAAATGCATTACAAGTGCGTGGAGCATGCAAAGGCCAACCAAACCGAACCAAAACAGAGTCATGACATGGAAAAACATCACCAAAAACATACTGAAATGGGAACAAAACAACCTTGAATGACATGCTACTTCATGAAGCATACAAGACTAGTTTGTGTGGTTTACACTACAAGTGTATTAGGCATGCATGGGATGACCGAACCAAGTCAAAACAGATATGAGGCATGCCAAAATAACCCCAAATACATGCTAAGATATGGTCAACACACACTTAACAAAGGTGCTCAAATATGAGGCAAATATGACAAGTATTGAAGACAACAAGGAGAGGGGATGGCCCTCTCCATCTTAGGACTTTAAAACACCATCCCCACCACTGAAATCCCTCTGGATTTCAGTGGTGAGAAGGCCAATACAAGGTGGTCCCGAAGCTCACAAAAAAGGCACAAAAATGTGGCCCAACAAGGCCTAAGAGGGGGTAAACAACCCCAAACACAAAAGTGATCTTAAACAAAGATCAAAAGCATGCAAAAACATAACTTTTATCAGTTATAAGTTAAGCTCAAAACAGCATGAAAGATAGGCTAAAAGCTTAAGCAAGAATGGGGGTTTTAAGGAGTTAAAGGCTCACCCTTGTAGAACTTCTTCACGGCTGCAACTTCAGCAGCCTCTTTGAGTTCAAACCAATCCAAAAACTCCAGAAACAACTCCTAGGTGCCTCAGCAACAAAAGGATGATGTTTGGATAGGAGGTTGTGTGCACAAAAGTGTGAAGAATGGTCACTTTAAGGCACAAAACAAGAGGGAAATGGAGGATTATAGATATAGATGATAGGTATAACTCAAACACAAAATTCTGAACCCTTAAAAGGGAGAGAGGCCTTCCCTCTTATAGAGAAACAACTGTCAAGATTCTTGGACAAGCTAAGAGCTTGTTTAAATCCCTCCATACACGTGTATGGAGGATACAGTCTGTGCCCTCCAGCTGGCACAGCTGGCATCCATTCAGTCAGACAAAACAGGAAGAAACCTGCCGACGAGAAAAGGTGGTCGGCCTGCTACTTTTAGTGGTTGACCGACCACCCAAAGTGGTTTCCCAAAAAAAAAGTGGTCGGCCAGGGTAATTGGTGGTCTCCACACTGAAAGCAAGCTAATGGTGGGATGGGAAACCAGAAAATGTGGCCCAAAGACCAAGAAAACCAGTTTCCGGACCAGAAAATCGACTGGCGGGAAGAAAAGTGGTTTCCAAGGAGAAAGCTGGTCTCCCACCCTTGTACCACTCCCCAAACAAGGAAAGTAAGGTTTGTACCCAAGACAAACCAAAACGGGTGCAAGACGAGGGTTCGGGAGGCAAGACACGCGGCCGGGAGCCCCGAAAACCAGCTGCCGAGCATCGCAAGTGGCGTATGACCACAAAAGTGGTCTCCCGGGCCACATTGTCCCCCTAGACAAAGGAAATGAGGTGTGTTCCAAAAACCGTTCCAAACGGAGAATGTTAAGCGGTCCAGAGCCGAGGCGCATGGCCGACGGCTCCGAAAATCGAAAACTAGTCTCCAAATGGAAACAGTAGCCTACGACCACTGAGAGATGGTTTACAAGACCTCTCCCTCCCTTTCGGAAGAGAAAACAAAACTTGGTCCACGGACCGAGACAAAGCACAAAGAGTTCCGAGATCCGAAGGCGAGGCTCTCAGCTAAGAACTCCGAAACCTCGAAACGAGCACAACATGCGCAATCACCGAGCGCTCAATCGATGACGTCTGAGTCTTAAGGTCGGTCAAAAATGGGGTGTCTATAGTTGCCCCTCTTTGACAGAACTCGAAAGTCATAAGTGACGGGAGTGAATGTCAAAGCCCAGAGACGACCCATTTTCGACAAGGCTGAAGACTTGGACAAACAGGCGAGATAAGCAAAGAGATGTGCCCATAGGCAGGGGCAAAATGCAAGAGACATGCACGAGGCCGAACATAACTTATGATCATGCAAAGAAAACTATAATGAAGCAATTATACACAATAAATGCGACAGCTTAAGCGAACGAAAACAAATCAAACTACATTACATGTAGAAAGGATGTAAGAAGATTATGCAATCTTAGCGAGCATGTGCGATAGATACACAAAAGTGAATGAAGTGTGATAGATACACTGGGTGAGTAAGTATATGCGATAGAAACACAAAGCGAGTGTAGTGATAGATACACTAAAGTGAACGTGTGATGGATACACGAAGCAAACGAAGTGTGATAGATACACTAAGCAAACGTGTGACAGATACACAAAGTGGACATGTGTGATAAATACACAAAGCGAGCGTGTGATAGATACACAAAGTAAACGTGTGATGGATACACAATGTGAGTGTGTGATAGATACACAAAGGGTAAACACAAAGTGTGATAGATGCACTAAGTGAACAAGTGTGATGGATACACAATAGGTGAACACGAAGTGTGATAGATGCACTAAGTGAACAAGTATGATAGATACACTAAAGGTGAACACAAAGTGTGATAGATGCACTAAGTGAACAAGTGTGATGGATACACAATAGGTGAACACGAAGTGTGATAGATGCACTAAGTGAACAAGTATGATAGATACACTAAAGGTGAACAGGAAGTGTGATAGATGCACTAAGTGAACAAGTGTGATGGATACACAATAGGTGAACACGAAGTGTGATAGATGCACTTAGTGAACAAAGTGTGATGGATACACAAAAGGTGAACACAAAGTGTGATAGATACACTTAGTGAACAAAGTGTGATGGATACACAAAAGGTGAACACAAAGTGTGATAGATGCACTTAGTGAACAAAGCATGATGGATACACAAAAGGTGAACACAAAGTGCGATAGATGCACTTAGTGAACAAGTATGATAGATACACTAAAGGTGAACACGAAGTGTGATAGATGCACTAAGTGAACAAGTGTGATGGATACACAAAAGTAAATAAAGTGTGATGGATGCACTAAGGTGAATGACCTTAAACGGACACTAAGGTGAATGACCTTAAACGAAACTTCTTTGAATGAACCGTACATACAATATCGCCAGGTTGCGCTAGTTTCAAATGAACCGTACATATAATATCGTGCATGAATGAGAAAGAAACTTGATAGGTACAATGCAATACAATGCATGATGTTTAAGGATTGCAATAAACAAACCTAGCGGCGCTTTAGAAAGCACCTCATGTGGTGAGTGGCGATGAACCGCTCTACTCTGACGGGGATCCCCCCTCGTGCTCTTCAAACACTTACCTTCAACTCGCAGTAAAAAGGTTTTGATATGCTGAGAAGGGGTAACCTCTGTATGTAGAAGCCACGAATGCTGCTTTTCTTTCTGACCATATTCACAACTTTCCCTATTCTCCAACGGGGTGACTAACTAGGTTGGTTCAGTATCCAGAATTGAGGCGCGCACACGCTATCTCAACCTATGGGGCTTCCATACAGATTTCAAGTCGAGGATACACCCCTGGGTATTTAAACCAGACTTTAGTGTCAGAAATCCCGAACCTTTGTGTTCTAAGCAACAACCATTCGAACTCTAGTTTCCACCGTCACAGTTGGTCTCCTAGGAACTCATTGCAAACATAGCCAAGATGCCCCTGGCAGGGAATCGTACTCAAGGATAGCACTTTTGATCGGCATTCTGGCTTGAAGCAGACTTGATCTTGAGCTTGAGGTAGAGGCACATCATACTTCGGAGCATTGGCAAGACCTGAAGAGGTACACACGGAATACAATCTTCGAACTTACTGAAGTTGAAACAAACTCAGATACCCGACAATTTCCCTCTTTTCTTTTGATTTGCAGTCTGGAACCTATGTAGTTTCAGATAGGTCCTGGTTTTACTGCTCCTGCATGACCTGGGTTGAACCCTGCGGTTCTACAAAAGAACAAATCTTGTTTTACACAGATATGGAGAACGGCACGGCACTCGAAGCGCAAAATAATTTTATTTTTGAAATTGAGAGACAAGTTCTTGACCGAGGTATTGAGTCTACGACTGAACACAGCGCACTACAAATCAACAACGAAAAACAAAAGGTAAACAACCTAAACACATCGAGTAACACTCGAAATGACTCAAAACAAGAATCGAGATAAAACAAAAAGACACGACACTCAGACATGCACAGGGAGCCTGTTTCTCTGGGTATTGTTTCCCACCCTTTCTTATTTGTGGTTCTCACATCACTCAACCCTTAGGCTCTGTTTTTTCTCTAAAAAAGCCCTTTTCCTCACTTTTCCTCTCAGCACACATCTCTCTATTCTTCAATCTCTCATTTTTTTTTATCCCTCCCCCTGGGTGGTTGATGGATAAACAAGAAGTTGCGGGCTCTTGCCCCTAGCATTCTGCTAGATTCTCTTTCTTCTGCTCACAATAGTGAACTCCCCCCACAGAGGGGTTGTGATGCGGATGGATGTGCAGCAGATCTGCAATTGACATTGGTTGACGATGCTCTACTGGGGAGTTTGGACGTGATTAGATCTGTCCAGATGAGGGAATGGAATATCCTACTCCATTCCAGTTCGTGCTTCGTACTTAGCTTGATACCTCGTTGCTTGGAGGATGAGAGAACTTTCGGCATTTTGCTGTTAGCTTCTGTTGTGCCCTTTTCTGGCAGATACGGTGCCCTTTCTGGCAAGTATGTTGGCAATGGGGAAAAGACAGAACACCTGACTTAAGTGTGCCCCTAGTTCATTATTTTGACCATTTTTTTTGTTTTTGACGTTCTGCTAAAACAATTTTGACCAACATGAGAGTTATATTAACATGCTTGTTCGATTTTCTGATTTAAAATCATGCAAGTTAGGTTATGAGCATTGAAAATTTTCCTTTTTGGGTCCAAGAAAATGTCTAGTTTTAGAAAAATCGAATAATTTTCGAGAGAATTAGTCAACCTCAGTAAAAACTATTTTTGCAAATGGCCACTGCTTGACCAACGTAGAATTGACTCTTGAGATGCACAACCTCAGATCCAAAAACAATGGAAAATTGCCCTTGTCTGAAGGACACTGCACGGCAACAAAAAGTTGCCCCTTGTTTGAATAGCACCGTAGCACACTGTTTGGCAACGGAAAGTTTCCCCTTGTTTGAATAGTACCGCAACACATTGTAACCAATTCTCATGGTGAAGGTCACAACCGAACTCTTGGATACAGAAGTGACAAAGATGATCAAAACCATTACATGGACAAAGTCGATTTGGAAGTGTTTGTGGCTGGACTTCAAAATGAAGTTGCCTACGTATCCCAAACATGGGAATCAAGCCTTACATAGTTCGGGGGTAAGGTACACTCGGGTATTAACCTCTCCTTTTGCGCTCTAACTTTTGCCAAGGTCGCCCTTTCTGGGTTTTCAACCTTGTGAGCTTTGTTCTTCTTTTCTTTTCAATTCTTTTCATTTCTTTTCTACTTTTTTCTTTTTCATCTTTTCCTTTCATTTTCTTCATTTTTCTTCTTTTTCTTTTTTTTATTCTTTGAATTTTTCTTTTTTTTTTTTGTTCTTTTTCTTCTTTTTCTTGCTCTAACTTTTGTCTGGGTCGTCCTTCCGGGTTTTCGGCCCAGCGAGCCTCTCAAGGGTAAAAGTTTAGCTTTGTCCATGTTGAATGGTTTGAGATCTCGGAGCCATCTAAATCCAAGAGAATGGCTGCTGTTCGCTGATGATGTAGAAGTCCATCCAATGGAGGGTGAATTTGCCCCTAGTGTTGTGGATAGGAACTTGGTTGTCCTTTAGCAATACTTTCTTCTTTCCCCCCTTCTGGGATTTGGCATTCTTGCTAGTCTTCCCTAGTTTGCAGAAAAGACTCATCTTTGACTCTTCGAGCTCATCTGACATTTTTGCCCCTAGTTCATGGGTTGCTTCTGATCCAGCCACACGGGCCTTACATTGTGGTTGACCGATGAACATTCTGAATTAAGGTTCAAGGTTTGGAAGCAAAGGGGTTGAGTCTCGAGGCTGAGAGCGATCTTAAGCTGCACAATCTCAAGAGCGATTCCACACAGGTCTTCGCAGGACCGCGCAAAGCATTTTTTGAAATCTTTTAAGAAAGTGACTAGTCGCTCATGCTAAAGACAGTGCGAAACCAATCTGGATCAAGCCAGGATCCTTCTCAGTACTCACATTAACAAACATGATCTCATTCATTAAGGGCTTAGCACGCCTCTCTTTCTCTCAATTGATCAAATTTTGCAAAACTCAAGGAATTCGTTCCTCTTTATTTTCATCACAATGTTCAAAAAGGTTTTGAAAATATTAGGTCAATGTAATGACTTAAAGGCACAGAAAAGCAGATGAAAAGCACTGCCATTTCATTCAAGTTTGTTGGCACAACAGGCTCAAAGCAGAAACAAGCACAAAAGCATGAAAGCCACAACTGTTTCAATTAGATCTTCTGGTGTAACTGGCTCCCCGGCAGAAACAGACTCAAAAGAAAGCGAAAAGACAAACACAAAACAGAATAATGATATCCGAGGTAACGCCCCCGGGATCACCCGACTCTAACAAAACAAGACTGACTCGATACAACAAGATAGACCCAACTGACTCAGTATGAAAAGACTGACTCTATATAACGGGACAGGCTCTAAACGACATAACAAAACTGACTCAATACCCGAGTCAAAAAGTACAAAAACTAGCATTCACAAATGCTCAAAACAGTGCATGCCATATGCCACATCTAGAGTAAACTAAGTGCCGCCCGCAGGTGGTTCATCCCCTGATCACATATTCGCACTATCCCCTAAGTTCACTGATCCAGTGGCGATAGACTTTGCTGAGCTGGTGCGGCGATGACCTTGTTGTCAAACAGATCTTGTACATCATGGCGAAGACGAAAGCAACTGTCAGTGTCATGACCGGTTTGTTGATGGTAGGCACAATATTTAGTCTGGTCATGCTTTGAAGGGATAGGATCGGGTAGAGGCCATTGTTCCAACGGTTTCAGATATTCTTTTCGGAGTAAGACCTCTAGAGACTTTGACAAAGGCATATAAAGTGGGGTAAAAACCCTCTTGACTCGAGGTGGATAGTTGGTTTTTTGTGAGCTACTTCTGGATGCACCGGCGAATGGGATAGTTGTTTTTGATGCAGTGGTGGTGACCATGCCCACTTCAGAAGATCTTGCAGCTGCATCACCATTGGTGGTCGTATTCAAACTGCGGGAAAATGCCCTCCTGGGCTGCTCCTTCTCCTGGTCAATGAGGCCCTGCTTCATAGCGTCCTCGATCTGTACCCCAATCTCATGTAGATCTGCAAAGGTGGGGAGGGTGAGAACGATCATCTTCTGCATGAGCTTGGGCTGGAGGTTGCGCACAACCATCTGAACTGATCTTTGTCAACAGGCCTGATGGTCATCATTGAGGCCTTAGCCCTCCATCGGGTTACAAAATTGGAGAAACTCTCCTTCGGCTCTTGCCTAGTGGTCTCAAGATCACGGGTTGTAATCTCAATCTGCGTGTTATAGGAGTATTGAGCTATGAAAGCCTCAGTCATCTCCTCCCAATTCCTCTTGACGGAGTCCTCTAGTTTTGTATACCAAATAGCCACTACACTCAACATGGTCCCGCCAAACAAGGAAAGCTTCTACAATCTAGAGAGGCCTATTGGCCTTAGTATATCTAAAAACAGCCATAGATGCACCATAGGATCTCCAGACCCGTCAAAGCGGTCTATGTGTGGCATCTTAAATCGGTCTGACAGCGTCACGACCGAATCGGTCTGACAGCGTCACGACCGAGTCGGTATAACCATCCTCAATATCCGGAATGGACTCCACACCCTGAGACTTCTTGAACAACTTTTCAAGCTTTCTCACTTTCAACGCTGTGGGGTCCACCTCGAACTCAAAGGGAGAATCTGGTAGGTTGGTCTGCGCTTTGGATAGCTGGGGTAGGATCGGGGGCGGAGCCGGCCCTATTGGAATGTCCGTATCATCCTGGATGTTAACTGTCTCCCCGAGTGTAGGAACTCTTGGTGGGGGAGGAGCCTGGTGTAAAGCAGATGCTCCGGTCTGCTGCTGTGGCCTGATAATTACCTCTGCCTGTTGGGCCATGACCTCAGCCTGCTGTTTGGCAAATTCTGCTTGATAAGCAGTGTCCTGCTACATGGTTTTCATACTCTCCTGGAGCTGACTCATCATCTCTTCCATTCCCGCCATACTGCCCTGATCTAACTGATCTATCGGTATATCTGTCTCTGTGGTAAAAGCAGATATCTCAACCCAACTGCACACAGGTGAGATGGATAATGACTGCTGATCCGAAGACTGTTGAACTGATGATCTGTGCCTGACTGGCCTTTTTACCCTGCCTCTAACGAAGGAACACTGATTTGCCCTTGAACTGAATCTCTGACCTGACAAAGTCTATCAGCACAAGTCTAATGTACCGGGGGATATTGGAGCCTTCTGAAGCTATAGTTCCACGACTACCTTGCAAAAAAGAAAACAGACAGCATCTCAACTTGATTTCACTAGAACAAGTATAAGTATAGCTGAACGACTGTGCTCTCTATTGAATTTTGTCCAAAAATTTTCCCTATAAACTGATACCCTCAGGTAAAACTGATTCTCCCAAATATCGATGCCCTCAAGCCTGATACCCAGACTTGCAACTGATACATGCATTCCTGTAGAGACGCACTCTAAAAGCACATAGCAAGTGAGAGCCAAAACATCCCTATGTTGGGGTAGGGTTTCCTTGTCCTATTTTGTCAGGAGCTAGGGTCTCACTACGCACGTAGCGATTTCAAACAACCTATAATCGGGTAAGCAACCTGTCCTAGTTTGGAATGGTCACTATGGATTTCGATATGCACTAGGTCGAATGGTCAAAAAGGGTGCCACGGTAAAAATCGGGGTTTGTGTTCCCATCGTGGTAGAGCCCGCAACCGGTCAGCCTTATGGCACGCAGCCTCCAGCAAACCGTTCAGGAATAGCAGATGGCGAACACGGTGTCCTAGGCGCACCAATGCAAATGCAATACAAAGAAACACATAAGTGTAATCAAAACAAGATATCATGAGTTCGAGTCAACTTCTCGAACTCCCCAGCAAAGTCGCCAAAAACTGTAGACGCGCCCGAATGTCCCGGAAAAATCCCATTTTGTTCATTGGGCTCACTACAGTTTGGACTCCATGTCACGATTCTTAATCTGATCTTGCAAAGTGCAATGCGAGATTGATAAATCACCAAAGAGTCCAAATCCGGCAAATCATTTTGAAAAATTGATTTTTAGAAAAAAGTACCAAACATAGACTGCTTTGCCAGATACAGACTCGCCACCAAAATATTTTATTTTTGGGGAATTTAGGAAACCCTGACTCGTGCCTAAGGCCACGTGTCCGTCATCACCAAAGTTGCCTCGGCTCGGGAACTCGGGTACGAGAGGGGAAGGTCATGCAATGGGCACCCCCGCTCGCCCGATCAAAGATCGGCCTTTACTAACATGATATCTTGTTTTTGAAAGAACATGTGCTCTTATTCTGGTTATTAACCTCGAATTACTATGTGATGTGCACAGCATACAAGTATAGACTGGATCACCTAAGTTGGAACAAAACATCTCGTGTTTGTTTTTTAAAGCGGTTTGCTACTCGCAAGTAGGCTAAAATGCGGATTTTGCCAACCTCAAGTGGGCTTTAGAAAACATGGTGATTTGCCACTCTCAAGTGGGCTTAAAACTCGCAATCAATGAATTGTTCCAATACAAGTAATCCAACCTTCACCCACAGGCATTCAGGCAATTGTATCACATAAGCAGTTAGCCTCATCGCAAGCATCCTATCATGGCAGTCACTCACACACATGCAAGGATGCTAAAGCATAAACACTTACCGAGTACTCCAAGCCAAAACAAAAGATAGTAATCATGCATGATCCTAGCTATGTCAAGAATGCCTAATGCAACACATGCAAAATGCAACTAAGATAGGCTCGGCTATTCTAAAATGTCATGTGAAATGCAACTTGATACATGTATTCAAACAGGAATTGAAATACAATGCAGTTAGTATGATGCACCGAGCCCGATGAATGCAAGAGAGATGAATGGATGCAAACATGTGAGCATAAGGATGCTAGTTGAAACATGCCCTAAAACTAACCAGCGTAAGCTGGTAAATAAAAGGGAGAAAGAAATGGGGGTTAGAAGACATGCATCACACACACGCACACTTATTTACAACAGTTATGCCCTCTCGACGGAGGGTTCGAATGAATAATACAGAACCAACTAGCTAATCTAAGCTAATCTAATTAGACTAGTTATTACACACGAAATGAATAACAAGCTACAGCTAATTATTACACAACTCTAATTAATCAACAAATTAACTAAGTAAGCAATTTAAATAAACATGTAAACCAAATGAAATAGGCTGCCTCAGCTCTGCTTTGGATGATAAAGGACGCCTGCATGCTCGAGTCGCCTTGTTCGGAAATCCCTCGCGACGGCTCGATTTGTCTCTGTTTGCAATTGATCTCAGAAACTTGCACCAAGCTCCACAGAGAAGAAACTCCACCTTGGGAATTTGTAGGGATGCTACCGACCAGATATTGGCCTTGGAGACCACCGGCTGACCACTTTTTGTGGTGAAAACCAGAAAAAGTGGTCGGCCTGCCACTTTATTTGGTCGGCCGACCAGTTTTTGCTACTGGTTTTTGGTTTTCTGCAACAGATGGCAAGAAAGGGGCATGGCAAAGTATTTGCAACACATGTGTTCACAACCATCCTCCCTATCATTACATGAGCTCAAGGGAGTATAGTTCTCGATCCTCAGGCCATCAATCACGCATCTCGATGCATGATGGCCGAGGAGCCGAATTGCGCAACTCAATATGAAATGAATGCACATATGAACACGTAAAGCCTAAAACTCTATCATGTATAGTCAAGAGTGTCGGCGACCGAGAATTGAGGCACGTTTCATCACTTCGAGTATCAAATATCCCTCGTTTCCTGTGTTTCGACTAACTCCTATTCCAAACACAATGCAACAAATAACATGGCATGGCATACACAATGCGGCTCAAGCGTGCAAACATGCAATGCAACCTAAGCATGCCAATAGGCAAGGGACATGATAGTATACACAATGCCAATATGGAATGCAACATGAACAACCTAACAAGGCTAATGGCATGCACAATGCACAATGCTAATGCACACATACTCAATGCAAGGCAACATAAGCATGCAACAATATGACAAAATGCGGCTAGCATACACAATGCGAATGTCAAATAGCATACTCAATGAGACGAACTACATGGCATGCGCAATGTTAAGTGGAATTAAACCGAAATGGACAGTCCTCAGTCATGTCGAAATCAGTGGCCAAAACACCAAAACTAAGGCACCAAATGCAAGGCATGCATGCACATGCATTGGCCTATAAGCTAGGTAACAAAAGACAACCCTTAGAGGCACTGAAAGGGTGAAAAAAGTGGGAATATGGCAGGCCTAAATGCTCTGAAATATCATGGGAAATGATGCCAAATCACCCAATCAACACAAATGAGACATGCAATGGCACCCAAAGCTTGAAGCTAGCATATGCATTTGTACTACAACTATGCAAAACATGAAGCATATGACCAATATAACCAAAAACAGTCTCAGAGCATGGTAAATCATGGGCAAAAGCTTCTTAAAGTTAAGCCCAAAGCATGCTAGAATGACATGTTAAAGCATGATGCATGTTAGGCTATTTCACGGAAATGCATTACAAGTGCATGGAGCATGCAAGGGCCAACCAAACCGAACCAAAACAAAGTCATGACATGGAAAAACATCACCAAACACATGCTGAAACGGAAACAAAACAACCTTGAATGACATGCTACTTCATGAAGCATACAAGACTAGTTTATGTGATTTACAGTACAAGTGTTTTAGGCATGCATGGGATGACCGAACCAAGTCAAAACAGATCTGAGGCATGCCAAAATAACCCGAAATACATGCTAAGCTATGGTCAACACACACCTAAATAAGGTGCTCAAATATGAGGCAAATATGACAAGTGTTGAAGACAACAAGGAGAGGGGATGGCCCTCTCCATCTTAGGACCTTAGAACACCATCCCCACCACTGAATTCCCTCTGGATTTCCACTGAAATCCCTCTGGATTTCAGTGGTGAGAAGGCCAATACAAGCTGGTCCCGAAGCTCACAAAAAAGGCACAAAAATGAGGCCAAACAGGGCTTAAGAAGGGGTAAACAACTCCAAACACAAAAGTGATCTGAAACAATGATCAAAAGCATGCAAAAATAGAACTTTTATCAGTTATAAGTTAGGCTCAAAATAGCATGAAAAATAGGCTAAAAGCTTAAGCAAGAATGGAGGTTTTAAGGAGTTAAAGGCTCACCCTTGTAGAACTTCTTCAAGGCTGCAACTCCAGCAGCCTCTTTGAGTTCAAACCAGTCCAAAAACTCCAGAAACAACTCCTAGGTGCCTCAGCAACAAAAGGATGATGTTTGGATAGGAGGTTGTGTGCACAAAAGTGTGAAGAATGGTCACTTTAAGGCACAAAACAAGAGGGAAATGGAGGATTATAGATATAGATGATAGGTATAGCTCAAACACGAAATTCTGAACCCTAAGAAGGGAGAGAGGCCTTCCCTCTTATAGAGAAACAACTCTCAAGCTTCTTGGACAAGCTAAGAGCTTGTTTAAATCCCTCCATACACATACAGTCTGTGCCCTCCAACTGGCACAGCTGGCATCCATTCAGTCAGACAAAACAGGAGGAAACGTGCCGGCCAGAAAAGGTGGTCAGCCTGCTACTTTTAGTGGACGGCCGACCACCCAAAGTTGTTTTCCAAAAATAAAGTGGTCGGCCAGGGTAATTGGTGGTCTCCACACTGAAAGCAAGCCAATGGTAGGGTGCGAAACCAGAAAATGTGGCCCAAAGACCAAGAAAACCAGTTTCCTGACCAGAAAATCGGCTGGCGGGGATAAAAGTGGTTTCCAAGGAGAAAGCTGGTCTCCCACCCTTGTACCACTCCCCAAACAAGGAAAGTAAGGTTTGTACCCAAGACAAACCAAAACGGGTGCCAGACGAGGGCTTGGGAGGCAAGACGCGCGGCCGGGAGCCCCAAAAACCAGCTGACAAGCATCGAAAGTGGCGTATGACCACAAAAGTGGTCTCCCGAGCCACTGTGTCCCCCTAGACAGAGGAAACGAGGAGTGTTCCAAAAACCGATCCAAACAGAGAATGTTAAGCTGTCCCGAGCCGAGGCGCACGACCAACGGCTCTAAAAATCGAAAACTAGTCTCCAAATGGGAACAGTAGCCTACGACCACAAAAAGTAGCCTACAACCACTGAGAGATGGTCTACAAGACCTCTCCCTCCCTCCGGGAAGAGAAAACAAAACTTGGTCTGCGGACTGAGTCAAAGCACAGAGAGTTCCGAGGTCCGGAGGTGAGGCTCTCAGCCAAGAACTCCGAAACCTCGAAACGAGCACAACGTGCGCAATCACCGAGAGCTTAATCGATGACGTCTGAGTCTTAAGGTCAGTCAAAAATGGGGTGTCTACAATGTGGGTGCGCCCTGGTGTTCTCATTACCCCTTGTTCTCATTATCCCTTTCTCCTCTCACGTGTAACACGTTAGGACACTTTGTTTAGAGACACGCGGGTGCGTCTCGGTGTTCTCATTACCCCTTTCTACTCTCGCGTGCGACGCGTTTGGACGCTTTGTTTAGAGACACGTAGGTGCATCCCGGTATTCTCATTACCCCTTTCTTCTCTCGCGTGTGACGTGCTAGGACGCTTCATTTAGAGACACGCGGGCGCGTCTCAGTGTTCAGTACCTCTTTCTCCTCTCGCGTGCGACGTGTTAGGATGCTTTGTTTAGAGACATACGGGTGCGTCCCAGTGTTCTCAATTCCTTCTTTTCTTGCGTGTGATGTGTTAGGATGCTTTGGCTTAGGAACATTTGAGCGAGTCCCGGTGTTCACATCATCCCTTCTTTCCTTTCATGTACGACGCGCCGGATTCTTGTTTGAGACCTCGGGTGCGCCCGAAAGCCGTTCTTAGCCTTTCCTGCGCATTGCGTATTTAAGATTGCATAATTTTCTTACATCCTTTCCGCATGAAATGTGGCTTGGTTCGTAATTCCCCTGCGTAGCGTGTTTGTTTACTTACTTTCGTGTATGAGATTAATGTACCTTGTCGGTTTGTTTAAAATGTGGCATTTTCTTTGCATAACATTTGCATTTAAATGCTTCATTACAATCTCATTCCATGATCATAAGTTATGTTCTTGCATTGTGCATACAATTTGCATCTTGCCCCAGCCTGCGGGCGCAACTATATATTGTTATCTTGAATGCTTGTCTAAGTCTTGCGGCCTTGCCAAAATGGGTCGTCTCTGGGCTTTGACATTCACTTATGTCATTTCGTGACTCCGAGTTCTGTCAAAGAGGGGCAACTGTAGACACCCCATTTTTGACCATCGTCAAGACTTGGATGTTCTTGCAGGTACATCCGATGGAAAGTTTGATTGCTTACCGAACGCTCAAAGTCCGCAGCAGAATGCCACAGGTTTGAGTTTTCCAAACCCTACACCCTCTTTTTGTCTCATCTTTGGACCATGTCTAGGTCTTTGCAGTATGATGTTGTTGATGGCCTATCGGCCATCCTTGAGGGCTTCCAGCCATGGCTCTTGGCCTGCCGGCCATTGATGTGCCCTGCCGGCCATCAATGAGGCCCTGCCGGCCACCAGTGCATCAGTAGATATTTTGTGATATTTTGTGCCAGCTATTTGCACAAATTAAAGCATCTTCCAGCACATGTATGGCTGGATCTTTATGAGGGGATTTTGCATCTTCTATGTATAGAAGCCCCTTCTTGCATGTGCAAGGGTTAGAAAATTTTGAAAACAAAAAAATTTCTCTCTCTAGATATTTTGTGCCTTATAGCCTAAATTCTGTACACTCTTGCATATAAACCCTTGATCAAACTTGATCACCATTGAGTTGAGGTTACTTGAGGCCCTCTTTGAGCTTTAGAAGAGCATTTTGGCTTGGTTTGGCTTGATTTTGGTGCCTAAATTGCATCTTGTCTTCAAGAGGTAGAACACTTGTGTTTTAAGCTTATGTTAAATACTTGTTTTGCCATCTTTACATACTATTTTAAGGCTGGTTTTCACCTCTGAAAATCTCTATTTTCATGGTCTAAAAATAGTGCTTTGAGGTTTGTTTGGAGTTAGGGGTAGTCCACCCTTCTTGTTGCTTGATTATTAAGTTGTTGTGCCATGTTTCAAAGCTTTTAATTCAAATTTTTTGGCCCTTTTAACCACTAAATTTCAGAGGATTTTCAATGGTAAAAACCATGTTTTGAAGTCCAAAATAGAAGGAGTTAGTCTCCCCTCCTTGTGTCTTGTTTGCATGCCTAGATAGCTTTGTGTGTTAGCATGTTTTTCTAGCCTAACTTAGCTTTTGTCCAGCATGTTTTTGCCACTGTTTTGAC
Organism: Camellia sinensis; assembly: GCF_055761805.1. NCBI lineage: Eukaryota > Viridiplantae > Streptophyta > Magnoliopsida > Ericales > Theaceae > Camellia > Camellia sinensis. Next base: position 59,290,856 of record NC_138962.1, read on the forward strand.
CTATTTTGGCTCTATTTTGGGCTGGTTGATTCATTTAAGGCCTGTACTGCATAGTTGTAGGGTCAATTCCTCCACTAGCTTGGAGTTTTAAAGCTTTGAGCATCATTATTTGGAGTTGAAAGCATGTTATAGCGTCATTTTACATGTAATTTTAGCACATATAATATCTGTAACCTCCCTCATTTCATTCCTTTTTCATTTGCTTTGAGGGTTGGTTAACCTTCGGGTTGTGTTTGAGCTTGAGATTGAGATTTGTGCTTAATGGTTTTAATCCTCTTTTGAGGGTTTCTACTAACCAAAGGTATGATCTCTCTCTTGCCTTAAATTCTCCCTTGGCTGACACCTCTTCCATTAGAGGACACTCACCTTGGACTTAATCAATTAAAGAATGGGTTGGTAACTTAAAATGAGTAAACAAAAGTAACGAGTAAAACTTGAGCAAGTTAAGTATATTGTGTTGCATTGCATGTGTTCAATCGGACGTTATATTGAACACAAGGAAGATTGGAGCATTTCATACTCAAAGTGATGAAATGAGTCAATCTCCTTTGTCTCCATTGCCTTTGATCACACATGATAAGGTGATGCTCTTGAGTATTGTTTTTGCATACAATGAAATTGTACTCCTTGGTTCCTTGGCCATCATGCATCGAAAATGCTTGATTGGTGGTTTTGGATCCAAGTGTGCCACTCCTTTAAGGTTTTGAGATGATAAGGAGGGGCATAATACAAATAAACCCCTAGAAAACCCTTCATTTTTCTCGGTTTGTGCTCTATTGTAGTATGGTGATCCAGAGCACCAGTGGCCGGCAGTGGCTCACCGATGGCCGACAGTGCCTCATTCTTGGCCAGCAAGGAACATTTTTGGCCGGCAGGGGGCTGGTAGCAACCACCCATGGCCGGCAGGCCACTGGTGTAATCCTTAGCATTGATTTGGTAAGGTGGAGCAAAAAGTTTCTGGAGTATGTTCAACCCTGCAAACAGAGCCTCTCGGGAGCAAAACGGAAGGCTTTTCGAGGCGAAAACCGAGTGCATGCATCCTCCACTTCCCGAAGCAGAGTTATGGTAGTGTAGTTTAATCCTTTGCATGTTTAGTTAGTGTACATTCGTTTTAAATTAATTAGTTTGCTAATTAGTTAAAGTGTTGTAATAATCAGTAATTAGTTTACTAACTATTCGTTTGATTTGTAATGATTAGTCTAATTAGCTTAATTAGATTAGTTTGCTTAGCTTAGATTACCTTAGCTATTATTCATTCAGACCCTCCTTTGTGAGGGCATAATGTTGTAATAAGTGTACGTGCATGTGTGCATGTCTTCCAACCCCTCGTCTTTCTCCCTTTTACTTAACCGCTTTCGATGGTTAGTTTAGGAACATTTTCAATTAGCATACCTTATGCTCGCATGTTTGCATCCATTCATTTGTCTTGCATGCACCGAGGCTCGACGCATCATTCAAATTGCATTGCAATTTCAATATCTTCTTTGAATATGTGTTTAAAAGCATGTTATCAAATTGAATCGAATCAAATGTCATATTAGTAGCTGAGCCTATTAATTGCATGTGTTATATTAGTCATTTAACATAGTTAGGAATCATGCATTTTTTCTAACTTTGTTTTCTTTCCTAGCTTGGAGTACTAGGTAAGCTTTTTCGCTTTAGCATATTTGCATGAGTGTGATTGCCATATTGCCATGTTTCGCATGCTGTCCATGAGGCTATGTGCTTAAATGATAAACTGCATGAATGCCTGTGGATAAAGGCTTGTTGTTTGAATTGAAATGATTCAATAAATGTGAGTTTTAAGCCCACTTTGTTGTGGAAAATCCTGTTTTAAGCCCACTGTGTTTGGTGGCAAATCTAAATCTTTTAAGCCCACTTAAGGGTGGCAAATTCAAACCATTTTCGAAAAACAAACATGAGTTAAATTGTTCCAAGTCTTGCGACTAGTCTATACTTGCTTGTGCGCATCACATAGTAATGTTAGCTAATAATCAGAATAAGAACACATAAGGTTTATAAAAGAACATATCATGATTAGTAGAGGCCGATCCTTTGATTGGGCGAGCGGGGGTGCTCATTTCATGACCTTCCCCCCTCGTACCCAATTTCCCAAGCCGAGGCAACTTTGGTGATGACGGACACGTGAACTTTGGCAGGAGTCAAGGTTTCCCAAATTTCCCCAAAAACAAAATATTTAGGTGGCGACTCTGTAGTCTGGAAAAGTAGTCCAATTTTGGCATTATTTGATTTAAAATCAATTTTCCAAAAAAGATTTGCCGGATTAGACTCTTTGGTGTTTATCAGTTTCATATTGCACTTGTGAGACTAGATTGAGAACCGTAGGAGTCCCAATTGTGAGGCCTTTCTTTCCAAACCACTTTTCCGAAAGGCGGGGGGCGCGAGAAAAAAGGCGAGCCCACAAAGGGGCGATGACTTTGTTATCGATGAGATCCAAGATCTCATGATGTAGACGATAGCACAGGTCCGTGAGATGGCCATGTTGTTGGTGGAAGATACAATACTAGGTAGGGTCATGTTTGGATAAAAGGGGATTAGGGAGGGATCGAGAATCAAGAGGCTCAAGATGCCCCTTTTGCATTAATAACTTAAGGGCGTGGTCGGGCTCATATAGAGGGGAGTAAAGACTCTACGATTTCGGGGTGGGCCGGTATTTTATGAGGATTGTGAAGGATGTGAGTTTGTTGTGCCAAAAGGATCAGCCATTTTGGTCGTTATGACGACATTGTTGAGCAGGCTGTGGAATAGTGCTACTGCTAGTATTGGTACTCTAGGAGAATGGCCTTCTTACAGGTTTGCTTGTTCTGTGGATGATGCCCTTCTTGAATGCACTCTCAATCTGGACCCCCAACTCATGTAGGAAAGCAAATATGGACAGCGGTGCTACTATCATTCTCTGCAGCATATCCGGTTCAAGATTCTGGACCACCAGTCAGACTTGCTCTCTTTCAGAAGGTCTATTTGTCATTCTTGCTTCTTTGGCTCTCCACCTAGTGACAAAATCAATAAATGATTCTTTGGGGTTCTGGGTAGTAGCCTCAAGCTCACTGATAGTTACCTCTATCTGAGTGTTATAAGAGTACTAGTTGACAAACGCCTCAAATATCTCTTCCCAATTCCGTTTTGTAGAGTCCTCCAACTTAGCATACCAGATGGCTGCTACATTAGACAAAGTTCTCCCAAACAATGATAGCTTTTGAGTCCGGGATAGGCCCATTGGCCTCAGCACGTTCGAAAACAAGCGGACGTGTACAATTAGATCCCCATTTCCGTCGAATCTATCAATGTGAGGCATCTTAAATTTCTTTGGTAATCTTACTAAAGCCTCAGTGTACCCGTCTTCAATGTCCAGAATGGAGTTGAAACCCTGGGACTTTTTCAGTGCTTTCTCCAATCTGGCGATCTTGACTAAGATGGGATCAATTTCGTTGATGTCAAATGGAAGAATTTCCACAAGCAGTTGTACCAGAGGCCTGTAAGCTGGAGCCGGGGGGACCATTTCCTATGGATCTAAGACTTGGAGGTTTTCCACTAGATGAGGTGGGTCAGGGTTTAGCTGGGTATTTGGAATTAGATGTATAGTTGAAACGGATGCCCCAGATGTACGTCGTAGATTAGCAATAACTTCATCCTATGCAACCATTATTTGGTTGGCAATATCCATGGTTCTCTGAAATGTTGCCATCATGGTGGCAAATTGTTCTGCATTCTCTGCCATTACTGGTATTGATGAGCTAGATGCTGGTGAACTGATTGGATGAGACTGAATAGGGGTTCGCTGAGTGTTTTGTACTGGTGCTACTGACTGTGCCATTGTTTGCCTATTCCGCCTTTGTCGAACAACCGGCAGAAATGAGACTAACACTTGCTGACCACTAACAAGATCTTGAGCTTTGCAAAGCTTGCCAGCATGAGTCCAAACAACTTGGGGAATATCGGATCTTTTTGAAGCTATGATGGAAAACTACCTAGCAAATGAAATAAAACAAAAAAGAAAAGCAATCAGAAACCGCACAGCACCTCAGCTCAATCAACACAGATATGATCAAAGCAGTGGGATTATTCCACACTGAAAAACTGCCCCGAAGCAGATACCAAATTGCAATTGATATGAACCTCCCTGCACAGTTCCACTGAAAGGGTACATACCAAGTAAAATGAATCAATACACCCCTATGAAGGGGTAGGGTTGCCCTGTTCTAGTTTTGTCATGAACTGGGGTTTCACTATTTCAAACAAATGGTTTCACACAATCTTACACAGGTGAGCATCCTGTCCTAGTTTGGAATAGTCACTATGGTTTACAATATGCTGCTAGGCCAAATGGTCAAAGAGGGTACCTCAGCAAAACTACGTAACATACCTCTCACACCTAACACCAAGAAGTGAAAGGAGGATCAAACAGTACAGTGGTAATCCAAATCCAAGGGTTATGTTCCAAACATGGCAAAGCCTACGACCGGTCAGCCTTTTGGCAAGCTTTTGTGCAAGCCTCAGGCAAACCGTCCAGGAATAGCAGTCGGCAAACACAGTGACTTAAGCGCACCAATGCAAAATGCAATGCAAAGAACATATATATGTAGATAAAAGTTCATATCATGAAGTTCAAGTCAACTTCTCTAAATCCCTAGAAGAGTTACCAGAAACTGTAGCTCAACTTTTCATTCTCCTTTGGGAAGACGATAAGCCCTACAGTTCAGACTCCACTTGTGGTTCTGAATCTGATTTCACAAGTGCAATGTGAAATAGTGAAAACACAAAAAGAGTCCAAATTCGGCAAATCTTTTTGGAAAAATGATTTTTGAATCAAAATGCCAAATGTGGACTGCTTTGCCAGATACAAAGTCGCCACCATCTTTTTTTTTTTTAAGAAATTTAGGAAACCCGAGACTCGTGCCAAAGGCCACATGTTCGTTATCACCAAAGTTGTCTCAGCTCGGGAACTTAGGTATGAGAGGGAAAGGCCATGAATTGAGCACCCCCATCGCCCGATCAAAGATCGGCCTCTACTAATCACGATGTGATTCTTATCTACATTATATGCTATTGTACCAATTATTAGCTATATTACTATATGAAGCACCCACAAGTATAGACTAATTTGAAAAAATTGGAACGTTTGATTTCATTTTTTTTATTTTTTTTTAAATAGTGTGTAAACGTGCCACTTGAAAAAGTGGGCTTAAATGTACATTAATCAAAACATTCCAATTTAGGCAACTAGCCTTCATCCACAGGCACACAAAACAGTTTATCATTTAAGTACTTAGCCTCATAGTGAACATGCTAGACATGTCAACATTAACACATTCATGCGATTATGCTAAAACGAGTCAAGGCTCACCTAGAACTCCAAGCCAAAAAGGTGAAAGAGTTAGAAAAATGCATGATCCCAACTATGCGATATGACTAATGCAACACATCCGATATGCAATTACTAGGCTTGGCTACTAATATGGCATATGAATCAATTTGATAGCGGGCGGTAAAGCACATATTCAAAGAAGTGGTAAACTAACAATGCAAATTAGAATGATGCACCGAGCCTCAATGCATGCAAGACAAGTGGATGCAAACATGAGATATGCTAAATGAAACATGATGTTCTATCTAACCATCATAAGTAGGTAAATAAAATGGAGAAAGACGTGGGGTTGGAAGACATACACATTATTACAACATTTGCGCCCTCACGCAGGAGGGTCCGAATAAACTAGCTAGTTAAGCTAATTAACCACGAATTAACTATTACAAACCAAATGAAATAAATAACTAAACTAGCTAATTAATTATTGCAACAAATTAAACTAACTAATTAACGAATTAAGTAAACAAATTAATTACAAATCAAAATGAACTAATGAATTACATGAAAGAAGTATATGCTAAGTTAACTACTCTGCCTCGAGAAACGAGCAATGCTCATGCATGCACAAATTTCCACCCTAAAAAGGCCATTGTTCAGCTGTCAGATGCCTCTGTTGAAAAGTTAAACATTTTTTTTTTCTCAGCATCAACTCTATTTTGCTAGAAAAGTACTCTGCCTGTTTTGCAAAGGTGGCGGGCAGGCCAGAAGTGGTGGTCGGCCAGCCACATGAGGTAGCATGTCGTCCACAAAAAGATGGCCTGTCAGCCAGAAAAGGTGGCCGGCCAGCCATTGGAGTCTGGCCTTCTTGCTGCAACAGAGGATAAATAGAGCAAAAACATGGTATTCTCAAGGGATATTTGTACACTTTACCCCTCTTTATCATTAGATAGCTTAAAGGAGTGGTAAACTTGATTTACAAGCCATCAATCCAAGCAATTTCATTGCACGATGGCCTATGAACCAAAGGGTACAATTTCAATAAATGAACAAATAAAGACTCTCAAACCTTCTCTCTATCATGGATAATTAGGGAAGTGGTTGACAATGACTCCTGAACCGTTTTCATCACTGATGAGCATGAAATAACTCAAGACTCAAGGGTTCATTTAACGTCCGATTGAACCCAAACCGAGTTATTATCTTGTTCCATTTTAGTCCTCAATTTTTAGTTACTTCATTTTAATTACCAACAATTATTTAATTTATTGAGTCCAAAGGTGAAGATTAAGTCCTCTAAAGGAGGGAAGTCTCAAACCAAGAGTTAGTTTAAGGCATGAGAGAGATGTCATGCCGTTGATAACGAACCCCTAAAAGGGATTAAACCATTAAGCACGACAACCTCTATCTCAAGCTTAAAAGAACAATCGGTTTGAAACAACTCTCAAAACAAATCAAAAGGCAAGAAATGAGGGAGGTTGCAGAGATGGTTAGAGGTGATCACAAGGTAAAAAAAGCAAGAAATAAATGCTATCAACTCAAATAGGTTGGTGTTAAGGCCTAAACCTCCAAATCTATGAGGACCATTACACTACAAGCATGCTATACATGGCTCAAATGAAATAACCAGCCTAAAAACAGTCCTAAAGCCATACTAAAAAGTGCTGGAATTAAGCTAACAATAGCTAAAATATGGAGCTATTTAGGCTAGCAAATAAGACACAAGGAGGAGAGGCTAACCCTTTAGTTTTGAACTTCAAAACATGTTTTTAACCACTGAAAAACCTCTAAAATTTAGTTTTTAAAAGCTCAAAAAAAGATCGTGTAAAGGTGCAAAACACAAGTGTAAAGGTTAGAGAAGCAAGGTGGAGAGAAAGGTGAACCACCCCTCCACCCTTTAAGGCCTCAAACCACAAGTTTCAGCCCAAAAATAGTAGAAAAAAAGTAGGAAAAGAAACAAACAAAGCAAGAAGAGAAACAAAGCCTTATACCTCTTAAAGAGAAGAACACTTCCAAGTAACAATTCAACACATACACACCCTCAAGAGCTCAAAATAGGCTCAAAAGTACCTTAGCTTAAAGATGGAAAGGTTTGGTTAAGAGTGTATAGGCAAAGGTTCAAGAAATTTCAAGAGAGAGAGAGAATTGTAGAGAGAGAAAAATAATTTTGTTCTAATTTTTCTAACCCTCAAAAATGGAAAGGGAGGTCCTCTATTTATAAAAAAAACATCACACTCCCTTAGAAACATCCATCCATACATGTGTGAGTAGATGCAAGCATTTGTGCAAACAGTTGGCACAACTGGCAGAAAATATATGCAAAACACACTTGTGACCGGCAGACCACCAATTCTGGCTGGTAGGCCACACAATTGGCCGACAAGGCACAAGGGTGGCCAGCAGCCCACAAAAATGGGCCTTTTGGTCCTAGGTTTTCTAGGTTTGAAAGACTAGGATTTTGGTGCAAAAACAAGGCATAAGGTTTGTAGGGTTTTGAGGCTCAAAGGTGTGGCATCCTGCTGAGGACTTCGAGTACCTGACAAGCTTATACATTCATCATTGGGTGTGCAAGCGATGGAGTCCAAGTCGTAAGGGCGGTCAAAAATGGGGTGTCTACAGAGGAGAAAGGGGATGTACTTCATGTTTGCGAGGAGAAAGGAGATGGACTCCATTGAATTAAGTTGGCCTATGTGTCCAGAGTGAAAGTCCCGAAAACTGCGCCTATATACCTGGGTGCCGATTCCCGCGAACGAAATTTCCGTAAAATGGAAAATTGAAGTGTTTATGTGATGATTGAATTGGTTAGAGAATCACTGGGTTGTGACCTTAGTTGGGTTGTTTGGGTAACAATGGATTTAACTCATGGATTGAGGTAAAATGAATTGTCATGAAATGAAGTAAGAATATAATGACTTGAAGTGTATCCTTGGTTTACCGTGCTTAAGGCAGGTAGAGCAAAACTTATTTATTATAATTGTCTCGGTGTATCTCTGTATATTATGGGTCATGACGGTTATGGTTCTGCAAGGCCAAGTTGTCTCATTTGTTGAGTAGATAGTTATTGGTTGCTTGTTATTTTACTTTTGTAATAAAGGTATATATATGTATAAATATGAATGTGTTGGAAACAGGTGTAAGTACTGTATTGAGATTGTGAATAATGTGAATGATATCGGATACTTGTGAACATGTTTCGGAAAGGCAAATCAGGTGTAAGTTCGGAAAGTGGAAGAAAGCATAATGGGTTTTGTGAAATTGTTTTCAGGAATTTGTTATTGCCATATGAATTTTGGTAAAAGGTAACAAGAAAAAAGAAAAGTGAATTGCTTATGTTATTGAATGAAATGAATGATTTTGAGAAAAGTTCTTATATACGTATATTTCTGTATAAACCATTACATTATGCGTATGATATGATATAAAGCATTCATGATCATAGCTATCTGTATGTTGTTATTGTTTAGGATCATATTAGGATCCCTACTGGACTTTATGTTCATCCCACGTAGCTAATCCTTTTTCAGGTGAATGTTGAGAAGTGTTTCAAGATTGAGGATTTTGTTCATGTGTTGGCCACGGGGCCTTTTATTTGTGGGCGGAATGCCATTGATGTAAAAGGGTTAAACCCTTTCCTTTAATTTAAAAGATGTAAGCCTACGGGCAATTTATTTATTTTTTATGTTGTATTCACTTCATATTCGAATGAGAGAACCTTCAATAATAGTACTCGTTATTGTATTAAATTTCCATGCATGATCTCTGAAATTGTGTTATAATAAAGGATTTGGTAATGGTAGCCGTTGGCATATAAAGTGGGGCATGACAAATAGTATATATATATATACAAAATACATACACCTACAATCTCTCCATCAATGAATTAAATAATAATAGAGTAAGGATAAAAAAAAAAAAACGAAAGGAAGAAGAAAGATAGAGACCTACCACACACCCAAAAATCCTTCCATGTTTGCAACCTTTTTTTTTTCTTCTTCTTTTCTGTCAACCTCTGTCTTTCTCTCCCGTGGTTGCTACTGCTACTACAAATTGTATTAGGCAACCTAGGGTTCCTATATCTATATATATAAAGAAAATAGACTTTTTAGTGAGAAGACTTCTAAAAGCTCCAAACCCTCATTCTTATTTTCTTGATTTTCTTAATTTTAAATAACTATTTTTATTTGATAATCCCACATCGGGAAAAAAAAGGAAAAAAATGAGTTGTTTTACTCATATAAAGAGAATCTTATACTCTCATCCCATTTAGTGAGGAGCCTTGTGAGAGTTTTAATATCTCATACTAATTTTCTTGATTTTCTCAATTTTAAAAATTTAAGAAAATCTCCATTAGCTAACTTTTATTTGAAAATCTCACATTGAAAAAAGAAAGAAAAAGTGAATTGCTTAGGTTGGAATAGAGTGAATTGTTTAGGTTGGGATAGTTTAGGTTGGAAGCTTTTATCATAGTTTAAGTTGATGGTTCACCAAACTGTATGATAAAAATATGCCTCTCTTATAGGAGGTCAACTTATATAATTTAAAGGCTTTTTTTAATTATTATTATTATTATTATTATTATTATTATTATTATTATTATTATTATTATTATTATTATTATTATTATAGGGTTTCAAAATTTGGAGTCCGTCTGTAATGCCCCCAAAATATTACAATAAATCCAACCCATAAGTAAAGGAATAACATAAATAATATGCTTTCATTCATCAGAGTTCGTATACAAAAAATAACACATGCGATATACATTCACGAACTGTTCATCCTTAATCTGCAGCATATGTTACAATGATAAGAGAACTGAAAACTAAACAGGTAATCATATGCCCTATAGGCTTATATCTTCCCAAGTCATTGCTTGGTTATAACAAAAGTAAGCCTAGCTCAATACAGTTAAAGCCCTTGGTTATACAAAAGAATACAACAAAAAAAAGAAGCTCTTGCTCCCAAATGTCCCTCCAAGCTATTACTTTAGTGGAGGTATATCACCAGCACCTAAAAATGGTTTTCCCAAATAGGGTGACCCAAAGCCTAGTAGAAACAATCTAACACAATAAATGAATTTTAACAAAGGTATAAGTATGATGTGCATATACAATGCCTATGCCAAAACATTCATATTCTACATGATCATAAGGTACCAAAATTATATCTCAATCCATTTTCCTTCAATTCATTTCAAGTTAAATCATTTCATCTTAATTCATGAGAAAATTTTATTATCTTCCGGACAACCCAGTTGAGACTACAACTCAATGGTTCTCAAATCAACACAATTATTACACAAAACACTTCAATCTGCCATTTTACAGAAATTTCATCCACAAGATCGACACCCATGTGTAAGCGCGATTTCGAGACTTTCACCCTGAACACTTGGCCAACTTAATTTCAATGGAGTCCATCCCTTATCTCCTCCCAAAACATGGAGTACATCCCGTTTCTCCTCCCAAACATCATACATATACAATGTATTTAAAACATGGTCATATTCAAAGACAACCAACAAGAGATTAGTTTCAATTCACTTAATCCTCATGCAATTTTTACAACAAGCATAGCTATCCTTCACCAATAGCCCAATACAAATATTTCTAAACAGATATTCAATCTCAAGACAGATTATTTATTCAAATTTCCATGGGTGAGAGGTGATATAAATTTCCAACTCCACCGTTAATTTCAATATTCATCCAATTTCATCTTTACAACACCAATTCCATTTATTTTTATAAAATAAATATTTAAACCATTTTAGAGCAAACTCTCTTTTCCAAATATCAATCCAAAGGCCAAAATCAACTATTTTGCCACAAGAACCCTCATATTCAAATCCCACAATCATCTATATCACATTCACTTAGAAACCCCTCTTTTGATTTTTAAACCCAAACCCTAGGTTTGTCCATAATATCCCCAAATCCCACCATTGTTACACAACAACAAATAACTAAGCTAAAAATCATATGAAAGTGTAGAAAATCCATATCTCAAGAAGAGAAGACGAACAAAGCAAGGTTGAAACTCCAAAGACACCGAAACCCACTTTTGTTCGGATGAAAAGAGAGCCCATGACATGCTCTACCTTTTTCTCAAAGGTAGTAGGGTGAAGAACTGAACCGATCTAGGTGAAATAACAAAGAGAAGATGAGTTCTAGAGAGAAACTCAAGATCTAGGGTTTTGGAGAGTTTTAGAGAGGGAGAGAGAGAGATATAAAAAAAAAACTGATGTAAAAAGTCATTTTCGTGATCTAATATACGCATAGTCCACTCGAGTGCAAGAGTTGACGCTCGAGCGTCAAACACAATAAGTTATTCCGCTCGAGCATAAAAAGTGTCGCTCGAGCGTAGAAAACACACATCCAGTAGTTTTGTAGATAACAAACAAACGCTCGAGCGCAATAAAGGCCACTCGAGCGCCCACCCACCAAATCGTAGGAAACGCCGTTGACAACAAAAGTAAATGCCCTATAGGCTTACTGTGACACCCCTGTTCTGTATTAAGCTAATGGGTCCCAAATGCCAATGTGATTATATGTTTTGATATGATTTTGTGTGCCATTATGCGAATAAATATGATTTTGAAGTTTTATCTGTTCATCGTAGGAATATCTGTTTGAATAACCTGCTTTGGAAATTAAATTGAGGGCCTTATCGGCCACAGAACCCGAAATTGATTACGCCATTGTGATTGGCATAATTTTTAGAGCCTACGGTGAAATTTAATTGAAAAATTGATTCGGGTCAGATTAAGTTGATTAAATTGGTAAATTGGTGCCTAATTATTTACTATTATTATTATGAGTTAGTGGGAATTGTTGGGTAGGGTCACTACACCTCCCATTCTCTCCTATGTATTCATTTTGGCTGATCAAACCTTGAGAAAAGGGAGGAGAGTCGGCTGTAGAGAGGGAGAGAGGAGAATTGTGCAAATTGTAGCTTAAAGCTTGGGAATCTTGAAGATAATCCAAGAATTGTTATAGATTGTGTGAATCAAAGCTTCTAGGTGAGTAATTCTTGGATTATAGTTTGTAATTTTGTGTGTTCAAGCTAATTGGGTGATCAAAAGTAAGATTGAAATGAAATTGGGTTGATTTTGTTGGATTAAAGCTTGATATATGCATGCATGTAAGGAAATGTTTTGAAATAGCATGTATAAGCTTAAAATACATGATTCATGTAGAGTTTTGGTTGAAACTCATGTCTTGATCACCATTTGTGTTGTCTAAGTTGAGAATGTGGCAATTCATCACATGCATGTACAATTTATGAAGATATGAACTTGAATGTATGAATTTGTTATGTTAGAATAAGTTTGACATATTTTGGGACATGCATGTGGATAAATCAAGAAATTGAGCTTCATAATGTTATAATCTTGCATTGGTGCCATGTTAGTATGATTATATTGAGATTTGAGCCATTGCATGCAAGTAATGTAGCTGGAAGATCGATTTGGAGCTCAAGAACACAATCTGGGAAACCCAGAATTTTGATGTCCGCTCGAGCGGGGTAATGGCCGCTCGAGCTGGAAAATCGTGCCCCCAGTACTTTTGCAGGCCTTAAGGGTCCGCTCGAGCGGGTACCCTGTTTTCTAAAATTTCGTTCATGCATCCTGTGTTTTGTTTTCCGTTCTCATTCACTTGTGATCACTCTTAGGCATGTGTTAAGCGTTGCAAATGAGTTAATAAGATAAGAATAAAGCCTAAAGAGGAATATGTGAATTAAGGAACGGATTGAATTGTTAATGACCCCTTTTGTGTTCATGGAATGTGTAGGGTCAAACTCCAGGGCGAATCCACAAGCCGATCACTGTGAGTAATTTCGATAATTGCAAGCTTATCAATGTCCAATTGTGTATTCCCTTGTAAGCTTTATGAGTTGCTAATTGGGATTGTGAACAAAAATCGGACATGAATGAATAAATGGACCAAAGGTCATTTAGCAATGACAAATGGACCGAAGGTCGTTTTGATAGAAATGAATGGAGCAGAGGTCATTTTGACATAAATGAATGGGCCGAAGGCCGTTTCGACATGAATGAATGGGCTGAAGGCCGTTTCGACATGAATGAATGGGCCGAAGGCCATTTTGACATAAATGAATGGGCCAAAGGCCGTTTGGACATGAATGAATAGACCGAAGGTCATTTTGACATAAATGAATGGGCCGAAGGCCGTTTCGACATGAATGAATGGGCCGAAGGCCATTTTGACATAAACGAATGGGCCGAAGGCCGTTTCGACATAAGTGAATGGGCCGAAGGCCGTTTTTCCATGAATGGAAATCTAAATGGGTTAAAGACCAGAATGTTTGGAACTACAGTTACTTAATTTGAATTTCGTATGGTTATATCTCTGTTAAATAGAAATATGAATTGGGCCCAAGGCCGTTTGGAATCTGTTGTTCTACATTGTTATGTAATTTCTGTACTTGATATTATTCACTAGGCTATCGCTCACGCTCATTCATGTGTTTGTAGGTGAGCCAAGAGAAGTCCAAACCCAGCCCCAGTGAAGTCTGCCATGAACAACGCGAGTTTTGGGGAGTCAGCCTTGTGTCTCACGCACGAGACCCATCCTTGCCATTTTGTTATGCATCTAAGTTTTGTCCTGTTGGGAAAGACTTTATGTAAATTTGTATATAGTCTGTTATGGGTTGGCTCAGTTTAGATGATCCTGTCTGTAAGGAAGTTTATGCTACTATGCTTTTGATGTGGGTTATTAACGCATATGAATATGGTTTGTTTGATGTGCATATAAGCACGGCTCTATGGACAAAGTTTTTAACTATTGCTTCCGTTTGGCCCCTTTACTCTGACGAGTTACGTCTGTTTTGGTCTAAGGCCGTAGGTAATCTCAGGATTACAGGCCGGTTATGTCCTTAACCCATAGGGACGGGTTCGGGCCATGACAGAGTGGTATCAGAGCACGAGTTAATAACTCACACCCTTGTCCAAAAGAGCAATAAGCGTCTAGGTGAGATCTAAGATGCATTCATGTGATAAATACGAGTTTGGAAGCATTGATTATATGCTGAAATGTTTTGTTATGAACAATTATATGTGTAAGTTGTGAACTACTTGCATTACAAATTATCTGGAAATATGTGCTTCTTAGTGTATGCATACTTGTGTACCTTTGGTATGAAATATAATGCAAGTTTAATAAGATGGTGAGAACCAGAGGTGATGAGATAGAGGAATCTTCTACTACCAGACTGGACAGAATGGAAAGACTGATACAGGAAATGGCAGAAGCTTTGAGACAGCAACAGGAGTGGCAACAACAGTGGCAACAGCCACATCCGCCACCTCCACCTCCGGCACCACCCGTGCCAGATAATCAAAATGATGACCGGATTATAGCTCTCACCAAGGAATTTAAGAAAATGAAACCACCACAGTTCCACGGCGGACTAGATCCTTTAAAAGCTGAAGCTTGGGTACTTGGGATCGAAAAGCTGTTTGAAGTATTTCCGTGCTCGGATACACAGAAAGTGCTTTTAGCCACTTTTATGCTAGAAGATGAAGCGAGAAGATGGTGGATGTTGATGAGAGAAAACCACAGAGATGTTGACTGGGTGAAATTTTTAGAAATCTTCTATGACAAGTACTTCCCGCAGTGTGTCCGGGATAGGAAAGTGGTAGAGTTCATGGAACTCAAGCAAGACAGCATGACTGTAGCGGAGTATGAGGCCAAATTCACTGAGTTGGCCAGGTTTGCACCACACGTGATTGACACTGATTATAAGAAGGCAAGGCATTTTGAGGGAGGGCTCTGAAGTGACATCCTAGAGAGAGTGAATGTCCTGAAGTTGGAGACCTACATTGGGGTGCTTGACAGGGCCATCATATCAGAGACTAACATAGCTAGACAGGCTAAGCCAGTAATAGAATGGAAAGGTAACAAAAGACAAGGCTTCTTTTCGAAGAAGAAATTTTTGAAAAAGCAAAACACGGGCTCCTCAACTACTTCAAGTTCTTCCCGAGACATAGCCCCCATGTGTAACATTTGTAGCAAAAGGCACCGTGGAGTCTGTTACCGTGCATTGGGAGCCTGTTTTAAGTGTAGGAAACAAGGGCATATAGCCTGAGATTGTAATCAGAATGGTGGGAAAATAGCTGCTAGTTCCACTGCATCGATCCCGAAGTCGGGAAATACCTTGAAATCTGCTACTACTGGGGATACAGTGAGACAGGGGAGAGTTTTTGCACTCGTTCCGGGCGATACACGGAATGCCAATTCCGTTGTCTCAGGTACTATTTCAATATATAACCAGGATGCCTTTGTATTAATTGATTCTGGATCAACACACTCATTTGTGACATGTACATTTGCATATAGACTGAATAGACCCCTAGAGTTATTGCCATATTTGTTATGTGTGTCTGCTCCATCAGGGGACTGTGTGTTATGTGAATATATGTATCGGTTTTGTGACATGCATATTGAAGATGCTACCCTATATGTAGATTTGTTGCCCTTGAACTTTAGACATTTCGATGTAATTTTGGGCATGGATTGGTTGACCAAGTATTGTGCCACCATAGCCTGTGTGGCAAAAAGGGTTGTATTTAAACCACCAGAACAGAAAGAGATTGTGTTTGTGGGTAATGGGGTAGTGCCTCCACCTTATTTGATATCTGCAATGAAAGCATGTAAATTGATTAGGAAATGGTGCCAGGGTTATTTGTGCTATGTGTTGTCTGAACAATCTGAGAGTGTTGAATTGAATAATATTCCTATTGTTAGAGAATTTTCGGATGTGTTTCCGAATGAATTACCAGGGGAATTGGTAGACAGGGAGATAGAGTTTACTATTGAGACTGTGCCAGGCACCCAGCCTATTTCTAAAACTCCCTACAGAATGGCTACTGCCAAAATGAAAGAATTAAAGGAACAGTTGCAAGACCTTCTTGATAAAGGGTTTATACGGCTTAGTACTTCACCTTGGGGTGCCCTAGTGTTGTTTGTAAAGAAGAAAGATAGTACTTTGCGCTTGTGCATCGATTATCGGGAATTGAATAAGGTAACAGTAAAGAACAAATACCCCCTACCCCGTATTGATGACTTATTTGACCAGTTACAGGGATCACAGGTGTTTTCTAAGATTGATTTGAGATCCGGGTATCATCAGCTGAAGGTTAAAGCAGAGGATGTTAAGAAAACCGCATTCAGAACGAGGTATGGTCATTTTGAGTTTCTTGTTATGCCATTTGGAGTGACTAATGCTCCGGCAGCATTTATGGACTTAATGAATAGAATTTTTAAAACCTACCTTGATGAGTTTGTTATTGTCTTCATCGATGATATTTTGATATACTCTAAAGATAGACTTGAACATGAACATCATTTAAGGACTGTTTTACAAATACTTCGGGAAAGAAAACTATTTGCTAAATTAAAGAAATGTGAGTTTTGGTTGGATGAAGTTGTTTTCTTAGGGCATGTGATCAACAAGGAAGGAATTTCAGTGGACCCACAGAAAATAGAGGCAATTGTGAATTGGCCTACACCGACTAATGTGACAGAAGTTCGCAGTTTCATGGGTTTGGCTGGGTACTACAGGAGGTTTTTCGAATTTAGCTGTGCCTCTTACCCAATTGACACGTAAAGGACAACCATTTGAGTGGAATAGTGAAAGAGAATCAGCCTTTCATGAATTGAAAACAAGATTGACCACGGCACCAATTTTGACACTACCTTCAGGTACGGAAAATTTTGTGATTTTCAGTGATGCATCTTATAAAGGTTTGGGTTGTGTGTTAATGCATAATGGAAAAGTTATTACTTACGCCTCCAGGCAGTTGAGGCCACACGAGAAGAACTATCCAACGCATGACTTAGAATTGGCCGTAGTTGTTTTTGCCTTGAAAATTTGGCGGCATTATCTGTATGGAGCAAAATGTGAAGTCTACACGGATCATAAGAGCCTGAAATACTTCTTCACGCAGAAAGAGTTGAATATGCGTCAGAGAAGATGGCTAGAACTGATAAAAGACTACGATCTAGAGATTCAGTATCATCCCGGGAAAGCTAATACAGTGGCGGATGACTTGAGCAGAAAATCAACAGGGAGTATGGCTTGTTTGCTCACTGAACAAAGGGAGATTTTGCAAGACTTTGAAAAGTCGGAAATTGAAGTGGTAGTATGTGAACAGGGCGGATTGATAGCCGCTATTACAGCCGAACCGGCAATTGTTGATGAAATCAAGCAGAAACAGAAAGAGGATGAGTTCCTCAAAAAGGTAATTGATGAATTTGAGACAAGTCCAAAAGCAGAATTCAGTATTGAGAATGAAGTGTTGAAATTCTGGAACCGAATATGTGTCCCTAATATCCCGAAACTAAAGAAGAGGGTTTTAGATGAAGCCCACAGATCCGTATTTGCTATGCATCCGGGTAACAATAAAATGTATCGAGATTTGAAACAAACCTATTGGTGGCCTAAAATGAAGAGAGAGATTGCAGAATATGTGTCCAAGTGCCTTCAGTGTCAGCAAGTTAAGGCTGAACATCAGAAACCAGGCGGTCTACTTCAACCTCTCCCTATTCCTAAATGGAAGTGGGAACATGTGACTATGGATTTCGTTGTTGGCCTACCTCGGACTTCTCGAGGTATGGATTCTGTTTGGGTTGTAGTTGATAGACTGACTAAATCTACACATTTTCTGCCTGTCAAAACTACATTCACTGCTTACAGGTTGGCTACTATTTATGTTGATGAAATTATCCGTTTACACGGAGTTCCGGTATCTATTGTGTCGGATAGAGATCCGAAATTTGTATCTAGATTGTGGAAGAGTTTGCAGGAAGCCATGGGAACAGAACTAAGGTTCAGCACTGCATTCCACCCACAGACAGATGGGCAGTCAGAACGAACGATATAGACTTTGGGAGATATGCTTCGCATGTGTGCTTTGGATTTTCAGGGGAGTTGGGAAGATTACTTGCCACTTGCAGAATTTGCTTATAATAATAGCTTCCACTCCAGCATCGGTATGGCACCATACGAGGCTTTGTATGGTAGGAGGTGTAGATCACCTATTTGTTGGACAGAGGTCGGGGACAGAGCTTTGCTTGGGCCTGAAATTGTACAAGACACCTCTGAAAAGATCAAAACTATTCGGCAAAGGCTCAAAACAGCTCAAGACCAACAGAAGAATTATGCAGACGTTCGGAGAAGACCTCTTGAGTATGAGGTCGGCGACCATGTGTTCATCCGTGTTTCTCCGATGAAAGACCAAGTCAGATTTGGGAAAAAGGGCAAGTTGTCGCCCCGTTACATTGGGCCGTTTCAAATTTTGGAGAGGCTTGGTCCAGTTGCTTATAGAGTTGCATTGCCACCGGGATTCGAGCAAATCCATAACGTGTTTCATGTGTCGATGTTGAGGGGTTACCTCCGAGACCCGTTACATGGGATTGATTATCATCGGGTAGCTATTGATGAGAATATGGAATACGCTGAATGGCCGGAAAGAATTGTTGACCGTCAAGTGAAAGAATTGAGAAACAAGTCCATCCCAATGGTGAGAGTAGAATGGAAGGAACACTATGGGACGGATGCTACGTGGGAAAAAGAGGAGGAAATGCGACTACGCTATCCACATTTGTTTCCCCACGAAGGTAAATTAAGTTTGGAGGACCAAACATTCTAAAGGGGGGAAGACTGTGACACCCCCGTTCTGTATTAAGCTAATGGGTCCCAAATGCCAATGTGATTATATGTTTTGATATGATTTTGTGTGCCATTATGCGAATAAATATGATTTTGAAGTTTTATCTGTTCAACGTAGGAATATCTGTTTGAATAACCTGCTTTGGAAATTAAATTGAGGGCCTTATCGGCCACAGAACCCGAAATTGATTACGCCATTGTGATTGGCATAATTTTTAGAGCCTACGGTGAAATTTAATTGAAAAATTGATTCGGGTCAGATTAAGTTGATTAAATTGGTAAATTGGTGCCCAATTATTTACTATTATAATTATGAGTTAGTGGGAATTGTTGGGTAGGGTCACTACACTTCCCATTCTCTCCTATGTATTCATTTTGGCTGATCAAACCTTGAGAAAAGGGAGGAGAGTCGGCTGTAGAGAGGGAGAGAGGAGAATTGTGCAAATTGTAGCTTAAAGCTTGGGAATCTTGAAGATAATCCAAGAATTGTTATAGATTGTGTGAATCAAAGCTTCAAGGTGAGTAATTCTTGGATTATAGTTTGTAATTTTGTGTGTTCAAGCTAATTGGGTGATCAAAAGTAAGATTGAAATGAAATTGGGTTGATTTTGTTGGATTAAAGCTTGATATATGCATGCATGTAAGGAAATGTTTTGAAATAGCATGTATAAGCTTAAAATACATGATTCATGTAGAGTTTTGGTTGAAACTCATGTTTTGATCACCATTTGTGTTGTCTAAGTTGAGAATGTGGCAATTCATCACATGCATATACAATTTATGAAGATATGAACTTGAATGTATGAATTTGTTATGTTAGAATGAGTTTGACATATTTTGGGACATGCATGTGGATAAATCAAGAAATTGAGCTTCATAATGTTATAATCTTGCATTAGTGCCATGTTAGTATGATTATATTGAGATTTGAGCCATTGCATGCAAGTAATGTAGCTGGAAGATCGATTTGGAGCTCAAGAACACAATCTGGGAAACCCAGAATTTCGATGTCCGCTCGAGCGGGGTAATGGCCGCTCGAGCTGGAAAATCGTGCCCCCAGTACTTTTGCAGGCCTTAAGGGTCCGCTCGAGCGGGGAATTCCACGCTCGAGCGGGTACCCTGTTTTCTAAAATTTCGTTCATGCATCCTGTGTTTCGTTTTCCGTTCTCATTCACTTGTGATCACTCTTAGGCATGTGTTAAGCGTTGCAAATGAGTTAATAAGATAAGAATAAAGCCTAAAGAGGAATATGTGAATTAAGGAACGGATTGAATTGTTAATGACCCCTTTTGTGTTCATGGAATGTGTAGGGTCAAACTCCAGGGCGAATCCACAAGCCGATCACTGTGAGTAATATCGATAATTGCAAGCTTATCAATGTCCAATTGTGTATTCCCTTGTAAGCTTTATGAGTTGCTAATTGGGATTGTGAACAAAAATCGGACATGAATGAATAAATGGACCAAAGGTCATTTAGCAATGACAAATGGACCGAAGGTCGTTTTGATAGAAATGAATGGAGCAGAGGTCATTTTGACATAAATGAATGGGCCGAAGGCCGTTTCGACATGAATGAATGGGCCGAAGCCGTTTCGACATGAATGAATGGGCCGAAGGCCATTTTGACATAAATGAATGGGCCGAAGGCCGTTTTGACATGAATGAATGGACCAAAGGTCATTTTGACATAAATGAATGGGCCGAAGGCCGTTTTGACATGAATGAATGGACCAAAGGTCATTTTGACATAAATGAATGGGCCGAAGGCCGTTTCGACATGAATGAATGGGCCGAAGGCCATTTTGACATAAACGAATGGGCCGAAGGCTGTTTTGACATAAGTGAATGGGCCGAAGGCCGTTTTGCCATGAATGGAAATCTAAATGGGTTAAAAACCAGAATGTTTGGAACTACAGTTACTTAATTTGAATTTCGTATGGTTATATCTCTGTTAAATAGAAATATGAATTGGGCCCAAGGCCGTTTGGAATCTGTTGTTCTACATTGTTATGTAATTTCTGTACTTGATATTATTCACTGGGCTATCGCTCACGCTCATTCATGTGTTTGTAGGTGAGCCAAGAGAAGTCCAAACCCAGCCCCAGTGAAGTCTGCTATGAACAACGCGAGTTTTGGGGAGTCAGCCTTGTGTCTCACGCACGAGACCCATCCTTGCCATTTTGTTATGCATCTAAGTTTTGTCCTGTTGGCAAGGACTTTATGTAAATTTGTATATAGTCTGTTATGGGTTGGCTCAGTTTAGATGATCCTGTCTGTAAGGAAGTTTATGCTACTATGCTTTTGATGTGGGTTATTAACGCATATGAATATGGTTTGTTTGATGCGCATATAAGCACGGCTCTATGGACAAAGTTTTTAACTATTACTTCCGTTTGGCCCTTTTACTCTGACGAGTTACGTTTGTTTTGGTCTAAGGCCGTAGGTAATCTCAGGATTACTGGCCGATTATGTCCTTAACCCATAGGGGCGGGTTCGGGCCATGACACTTACAACTTTCCAAGTCAACACTTGGTTACAAAAAGGAGAGTACTAACTCTATACAAAATAAGCCCTTGGCTTGATATACATGTAATACAACAAAACAATAAAAAGAGTCTAACAACCTCAAGCCTCCCAAGCTACGTCCTTGGAGGTGACATAACACTTGTACCTGAAAATGATGTCCCACATAGGGTGAGTCAACGCCCGGTAGAGATATGCTAAACATAATATGATCAATAACTAAAACATTAGCATTTGATAAATGTTTAACTCATATAAACCAACATACAATACTATCCAGTTCCATAATCCTTCACTTAACAAAACTCAACTTATAAACACGGCTCAGAACCTGGCCAAACAACTTAAGCGAGACGACATCTCAAGCCAACAATACTTCAAACTGTTATTTCACGGAAATTGCATCCGCGGGATTCGACAACCATGTGTAATTATTTTCTCATGGCCATTTTACCGAAATTTCATCCGCGGGACTCAGCACCCGTGTATAGATATTTTCAAATTACCATTTTACGAAAATTGTGTCCGCGGGATTCGGCCCACATGTATAATTATATTCGAATTGCCATTTTACGAAAATTGCGTTCGCGGGATTCGGCACCCATGTGTAATTATTTTCAAATGGCCATTTTACGGAAATTTCATCCGTGGGATTCGGCACCCATATATTCAAACACTCAACCTGATTAGTTTTAATTCACCTAATCATCATGCAGTGTCTACAATAATCAAGACTATCCTCCACCGATAGCCCAAAGCAGTTATTTCTAAACAAATAATAAATGCACCAACAGATAAATTATCAACATTTTCAAAGGTGAGTGATCAATGAATCCAACTCCACCATTCTACCTCATAATGAGCCAATTTCATTATTCCCAACTCAATTTCATAATTTCATAATAAATGTCATTAATTACACTAATGACCCAAATATGCCCAAACATGGCATTTTCTCCCTTTTCTCGACATTGATCCAAAGGTCCAAATATTAACAACAACATCAATAATCTCCCTTTTTAGACCCAAAACACATATGTTTGAATCAAAAGAACAAAGCCCCTCTTTCCAATATAACACATTTCAAACCCTAACTTCCCAAATCAACCATTTATACAAAAAGATCAACATTTAGGTTAATGCTCATAAAAATGAGTAGTTATCCCTACCTCAAAAGATGAAACTCAAAGGGGAAGATGAAGAAACCCAAAGATGCTCCAAATCAACACTTTTTCGGATCCAAAGATAGCCCAAGCCAAACTCTACCTTTTATACAAAGGAACTAAGGTAAAAACACTCTAGAGCTAGATGGATTCTTAGAGAGAGAGAGGGAGTGTAGAGAGAGAGGCTGCCGAAATTAGGGTTTTGAAAAGTTAGAGAGAGAGAGAAAGTTGAAAAAGTGATTTAAATGGCCCAACTGCGATCTGATATATGTATGACCCGCTAGAGCGGATAATAGGACACTCGAGCGTCAAACACAAAAATTGGACCCGCTCGAGCGCAAGAATACCTGCTCGAGCGTCAAGACACAACTGCAAAACATACCCGCTCGAGCGCAAAGGGAAACCCGCTCGAGCGTAGATTACACTCGTCCAGTTCTTTTACAGACATTGCACACCTGCTCGAGCGCCAATAGGCCCACTCGAGCGCGACCCGCTCGAGGGTGAAAAACGCACCTGCAGAAGTTTTGCAGAGGCACAAAATGCTGAAATTGTGTAAACTCTGCTCAAGCGAAAAGGGACCCACTCGAGCGGACCACCAAAAATCTAGGCAACAAGGAATGGGACTAAAGCTTAACAAACCTGTTCGAAACACGCCCAACACAACCCGAGACTCAAATGCAAAGAGTAAAGGATGTAAATGAGAATAAGACAACAACATAACCACGGAACCAAGTCCGGAATGCAATAATCAAAGGAAAGGAAAACCGGGATCGCTATAGATTGACTTTGATTTATTTTCAGTTTTTATTAGCAACATTCTGAACAAAGTAAAGTTCGAGTTGCTTTGAGCGAAACTATCATTTATAATCACATAATTTTATTATATTTAATTTTTATAAATAAATAATATATATAATTTTATAAATAGATCATATATTTTTATTAAAGATAAATACATTGAAATCACATGAACATGACTTCAGAATGAATTTGATTTTTTTTTTTTTTAAATATGCATATGAGTTTACAAAATGATCGAGTTTGATAAATTCACCAACCTAAACAATGTCTCTCTGATTTCCGTTGACCAGCTTCCATTTACGTTTTATTTTACCATCCCACATCAGAAAAAGAAAGAAAAAGTGAATTGTTTCACTTACATTAAGTGAATCTTATGCTCTCTTTTACATGAGCAAAAATAGATTTTTAGTGAGAAACCCTATGATTAATATCTCATACTCATTTTTTTGATTTTCTTAATTTTAAACAATTAAAAAAATCCCCATTGGCTAGCTTCCATTAAACTTTTATTTTACAATCCCACATAATTTTGATTTTAAAAATAATTTTATATGAGATTTTGAAACTCTTATAATATTTAACTTTAAAATAATTATAATCTTACATCGAGAAAAGAAAGAAAAAATGAGCTGTTTTACTTATATAAAGTGTTACAATCCCACATCAGGAAAAGAATGAAAAAGTGAGTTGTTGCACTTATATAAAATAAATCTTATAAAGGAGTTTTAAGGGAGAAACCTTTTAGAATGTTCAAACCCTTATTCTGAAATTATTGAATTTTCTTAATTTTAAACAATTAAAAAAATTCCTATTAGCTAGCTTCCATTTACCTTTTATTTTATAATCCCAAATTAAGAAGGAAAAAAAAAAGGAAAAAGTAAATTGTTTCATTTACATAAAGTGAATCGTATGCTTCAATTTATATAAATTATTAAAATTTCTTAATTTTAAACAATTTAGGAAATCCCCATTATTTAGCTTTCATTTAACTTTTATTTTACAATCTCACATCAGGAAAAGAAGGAAAAAGTGAATTGTTTCACTTATATAAAGTGAATCTTATGCTCCCATTTATATAAGCAAAAAAAGAGTTTTAGTGACAAATCCTATAATCAATACCAATTTTTTTTTTTTTTTTTTTTTTTTTGTGTGTTTAAGAACACATGTACAATACTCCTAGCAAATCACTCGTGCTATGTGAAGTTGCAATGTAAAGGTGCTGTTGTAAACATAGTTTCAATCTGCAATCCAATGTGTATTTTCATTTAAGTTTTATTTTAAAAAGAAGATTTTTAGTAAAAAGATTTTTTTCACTTATATAAAGTGAATCTTATGCTCCCATTTATATAAACAAAAGAAGATTTTTAGTAAGAAACCCTATAATTAATACCAATTTTTTTTTTCTATTTTCTTTATTTTAAACAATTAAGAAAATCTCAATTGGTTAGCTTTCATTTAACTTTTATTGTACGATCCTACATAAACGTTTTGATTTTAAAAATAATTTTGTATAAGATTTTGAAACTTTCATAATATTTAACTTTAAAATAATTACAATCCTACGTCAAGAAAAGAAATAAAAAGTGAGTTGTTTCACTTATATAAAATGAATTTTATACTCTCATTTAATATTATAGTATTTTGCATGTTTCAGTTCAAGATGGTTTAAATTTACAAGAAAAAATTAAAGGTTTTAATTAATTAATTTTGTTGTAATTGGTTGGTCTTTTGACTTAGCCGATTAGGCTAAATTGTTTTTTATTAGACTGATTCTATGGTTTAACCACAGTTTTAGTTGTTTTATCAAAATATATTGCTTAGATTTGTTTGATTTGAAATAAACTAAGATTGACCTTATTAAAAATTGAACGACTGAGATTGCTTGATTAGAAATGAACTTCCCATCCAAACAACTGTTAACATTTATTTTACAATCCCACATCAAGAAAATGAGTAAAAAATTAGTTGTTTTACTATATAAATCTTATGCTCCCATTTAATATTGTAGTGTTGTGTATGTTTTAGTTCAGGATAATTTAAATTTTAAAATTAAAATAAATTTTTTAATTTTTAATTAATTAATTTTTGTATAAGTTGGTTGGTCTTTTGACCTAGCCGATCAGGTGAACCATTTTCAGTCTAACTGATTCTTTGGTTTAACTGTGATTTTAGTGGTTTTATCAAAATATATTGGTTAAATTTGTTTGATTCAAAATAAATTAAAGATTGACCTAATTAAAGATTAAACGGCTAAGATTACTTAATTCGAAATAAACTTCCCGCCCAAACAATGGTTAACTTTTATACAATTAAGAAAATCTTCATTTGTTAGCTTTCATTTAACTTTTATTTTATAATACCACATCGAGAAAAGAAAGAAAAAAATGAATTGTTTCACTTACATAAAATGAATCTTATACTCCTATTTATATAAGCAAAATGAGATTTTTAATGAGAATCATTATAATCAATATCTCATACTAATTTTTTTGATTTTGTTAATTTTAAACAATTAAGAAAATCCCGATTGACTAGCTTCTATTTAACTTTTGTTTTACATAATATAAAAAAATTAAATATAATTATCATATTTTTATTATTATTTTATCTCGTGTATAGCACGGGTGATATACTAGTATATATCTAAACAAAAAGCTCCAAATTATTATCTTTTGTTTTATTTTATCGTCTCTTTCCACTAATTTAAATAATATACAACTATTATTAGATCAAAACATACTTACTAACATGTCCCCTATTTATTTATTTTTTTAATAATAAATCTTACCTCTAAATTAAAGACTTTCACGATAAATTTATTTTAGATTTAAAATTAATTAAAAGATCGTTCAGTAATATTTAATTTGCACCTTAAGATTCACAAGTAAAATATTTGAGGTTTGTAAAATAATTATTATTTAATTATTTATTTAATTTGTATATTCAGGTTCTCACATTCTTCACTCCTAAAAGAAAAGTTTTGTACTCGAAACTTACCTGAGTAAATCATGAGAATGGATGTGGGTACTCCTTGCGTATCTCATCCTCGCGTTCCCAAGTCGCCTCCTCAACTAGATGATTATGCCACAATACCTTAACCAATTTAATGGCCTTTGTACGTAACATTTTTTCTTTTGAATCCAAGATCTGAACAAGCATCTCCTCACACGAAAATTCTCTCTGATCTGAAACGGCTCATAATCTATCACATGCGATGGACTGTGCACATATTTCCTCAACATAGACACATGAAATGCATTATGCACTCTTGCCAACCTAGGGGGTTAAGCAACACGGTACTGTAGCTTGGTTTTTGTGCTCCTCTCGGAGGGGTTTTGTCTCCTTGGATACGATAGCCCTACAGTTCAGACTCCCATGATTCTGAATCTGATTTCACAAGTGCAATGTGAAATAGATAAACACAAAAGAATCCAAATTCAGCAAATCTTTAGAAAATCAATTTTTAATCGAAAATGCCAAAAATAGACTACTTTGCCAGATTTCAAAGTCGCTACCTAAATATTTTTGGAAAATTTAAGAAACCCGTGACTCATGCCATAGACCATGTGTCCGTCATCACCAAAGTGTCTCAGCCCGAGAACTTAGGTATGAGAGGGGAAAGTCATGAATTGAGCACCTCACTCACTCGATCAAAAATCGGCCTCTACTAATCATGATGTGATTCTTATGTATAGTATATGCTCTTGTTCCAATTATTATGCTATCTTTACTACATGATGCACACAAGTATAGACTAGTTCACCCAATTTGAAACGTTTTGATTTCATGTTCATTTTAAAAATTGTTTGAATATGTGCCACTTGAAAAAGTGATCTCATATGTACATTCATCAAGTCATCCCAATTTAAGCAATTAGCCTTCATCCACAAGCATTCAAGAGATATTTCAAATAAGCACGTAGCCTTATCGTAGTTTACACTCGACATATCAACAATCGCGTGCATGCAATATGCTCAAGCAAAAATGCTTATCCCAAGTATCTGAGTTGAGCCAAAATAAAAAAAAAAAAATAGTTAGAAAAAATGCAAGATCTTAAACAATGCAACATGACTAATGCAACACATGCAACATACAATTAACAGACTCGATTACTAGCATGGCATATGAGTCAATTCAAGGCATGTGATAAAGCACG
Organism: Camellia sinensis; assembly: GCF_055761805.1. Classification (NCBI taxonomy): domain Eukaryota; kingdom Viridiplantae; phylum Streptophyta; class Magnoliopsida; order Ericales; family Theaceae; genus Camellia; species Camellia sinensis. The sequence continues at coordinate 59,318,520 of NC_138962.1, forward strand.
TATTCGAGTAAGGAATTTGAAATTGACATTGATTAGTGTGATGAGCCGAACTCTTATACATGAAAAATGGATGGATGCGAGTCATGGAAAATGCTAAGGAAAATATGATGCTATATAACCACGATAAGCGTATAAATAAAAAGGAGAAAGAAATGGGGGTTGAAAGACATACACAAATTATTACATATTTGCCCTCGTCCAGGAGGGTCCGAATGTTCTAATGAATTACTAATCCAAATGAATAATTACCTAATTTATTACAACAATAATATATAAAGAATGAATAAGGATCACTTGCGCGCCGACGAAGACAGTCCTCAGAAACTGCTATGTCTACCTTCTGGGAAACTACCTATGTTTCACCCTCAGCCACTGCTCTCTGTTTCAACAAAAGTGCTCTTTTTACCAAACTTTGGAACCCAGCCGGCCCACAATGAAGCCCAGTCGTGCCCTATTTTTTTTGCAGAAGACTGTTTTGTGCTCTGAGGTAAAAATAGTGCAGACAGCGCATTCCTAAGCCATATTTGTCCTTTTTGCTCTTCTCTATCATAGAGATACTCAAGAGAAGAGCGGGTTCGGTTCCCAAACCATCAAAGGTCGCAAGTTGATTGCGTGATGGTTTTAGACACGATAGGGCAAAAATTAATCAATTTAATGAAAGACAAATCAACACCTCCTCCTATCATGAAATTCAAGAAGGGAGGTAGACACGCCTCAAGAATCATCAAACATCACGAATTAGTATGCGATGACTCTAGAAGCTATATATTCGATATAACGTCTGACCGAATTTAACCAATTTTATTAGTTTCCTTTAAGTCGGCTTCAAATCAATTTTAAGCCGATTTTATTAGCCTTTTTCATCTTACCTTTCCATTACTTAATCATTTTGTTCAAAAGTAAGTGTTACATCCACTAAGTGCAAAAGCGATAAAAGGGATCAAGCATCGACTTAACCCGAGAAATGATCTTTTCAAACCCTTTTCTACGGGGGGAAATTACAAAGGAGGAGTCAAACTCATTTACGGGTGATAAGGGATCCGGAGTCAAACCTGAGAAAGGATGATAATGACTCTAAATCCAAACTCAATAACAAGCTATAATGAAACCTTCCCTTATGATTTCCAAGGACTTAACTAGAAAGTTAGTTGTCCCTTAAAAGTAAATGCACTGGTGACAAAGAGGAATGACAAACAAGAGGTCGTGCTTGGCATAAGAGAGATGTAATGCCTTGGTAATTAACCTCCAAAGAGATTAAACCATTAAGCATGGAAGGTCTTTTTCTTATGCTTAAACAACAACCTTTTGTTAAACACAACTCTTTAATCGAAATGAACAAGGAATGGAGGGAGGTTACAGAGATGATTATGCGAAAGTGATCATTGCAAAAGTGAAATTATTTACTTGAAAATTAAGTAAACAAGACTATCAACTCAAATGGATTGGTGTCTAAGGATAAAACATAAACTAATTAAATGAATGGATTAGAGGTCACTATCAACACTACAAACACAATATTCAAAACATAAACTAATTAAATGAATCAAACAACCTCTAAAACAAAAAAAAAAACAAAAAAAAAAAAGAAAAGAAAAAGAAAAAACCGTGACAAAACTACTTCAACAAAGGGAAGAAAGTGGACAAAAAGAGGAAAGGACAAGCTAGACAAGCAAGCTTGAGAAGGGGAGGCTAACCACTCCCTTTTTGTGGATTAAGAATCATATACTTCAACCCTTGAAAGTGGCCTCCAACAGTGCACAAACTCAAGGAAAATGAAGAAGATGATTAGTAAAAACAAAAGAAAAAGATGATAAGAGTTATACCTCTTTAAAGAGTATGTATGGTTGTTGATCAAACTTGATTCCAAACACCCTCAAGTTTAAGAAATATGGTTTGAAACTTCAACAAAAAAACATCAAGAACATGATCTAATAATGTATGTATTGTTCAAGAAGATTTGAAGATCAAAGGAATAAGGAAGATGGTTTTAGCTCTCAATATCCTTCAAAACCTTTAGGAAAATCTTCTAACCCTCTAGGTTCTGAAAATTTGTTTTGAAATCTCTACAAGAAAGCTTCAAATCCAAGCTTTAATGGTGTATGGAGGGTGAAAGTTGATTTGAAGAACAAAAGAAGCTTGAAGGTTCAAGGATAACTCATTAATGTCTAAGCCTCTTGGAAGGTTTTTCTAACCTTTAATTCTGAATGCAGGGGGTCTATTTATAGAATTTGAGCCAATTTAGTAGAAAATATCTCCAAACAAAGCCATTTGTTTATTTTTCATTAAAACCCAGCCGGATCTAAACAAGCCACGGCCGGATCTAAACAAACCCGGTCGGGTCCAAAAGAATACTTTCAAGCCCGACTTCAAACGGGCATATCTCCCTCATCCAGACTCAGTTTTAGGTGATTCTTAAGTCTAAATTGAAGCCGCAGAAGTATAATTTCCAATGGTGGTGGCTTCACATCTAAATTCTAAGTGTACAAAGAGATATGCCTAATATAGTGAAGGTTGTTCATTTCTTTCTCAACGGTTTGATGCTCAACCTTTTCCTAAACTAGTTTTCTTCTATCTCCTCCTATTTCCTTCAAGTCCAAACCTATAACTAAGTTGTTTTTAAAGATTTTTCAAAGAGTTCACCTCCCTTTCATTTATTTCCACTTTGTCCTTACTTGGTTTACTGAAAAGTGCAATAGTTTAATTGAAATACGAGCCTCGGCATCGTAGAAACATTTGGAAAAATATTTTGAAAAGAGGGTTTCAAGATCTAAAATAGTTTGGCCAAAATGGGGTGTAACGTTTAGGATTAGAGCTTCAATCCAAATTTCTTCGCTAAGATTTCAAAAGATTGCATAGTGTAACTTTGATCATCAAGTGTTTGGAATAAAGCACCCAAGTCTTAAAGGAGGTCCAAAATGGGGTGTCTACAGGTACACTACCTCACCAACCTTCTCTAATACCTCAAATGGTCCAATGTATCTAGGACTCAAATTTTTTTTCTTTCCAAACCTGATGACTCCTTTCCATGGTGATACATTCAAGAATACCATATCCCTCACATGAAACTCTAAATCTCTCCTACGATGATCATCATAACTTTTTTGTTTACTCTAAGCAGTAAATAATCTCTCTCTGATGGTGATAATTTTTTGTGTAGCATCCTCCACCAAATCAGGTCCCAACATTTGCCTCTCACCAACCTCATACCAACACAAAGAAGACCTACACTTCCTCCTATACAAAGCCTTGTAAGGAGCTACTCTAAAACTAGAATGATAACTATTATTACACGCAAACTCCATGAGCGGCAAATAATCATCCCAATTACCTCTCCACTCCAAAGCACAAACCCTCAACATATTCTCAAGGGTCTAATAAGTCTTTTCTGATTGCCCATCTGTCTGAGGGTGATAAGCTGAACTAAAATTTAACCGAGTACCCATAGCTGATTGTAACGCACCCCAAAACTTACGAGGGTCCCGATCTGACACTATTGACACAGGTGCACCATACAATCTAACAATCTCCTTCACATACAACTGTGCAAATTGAGCAAGAGAATAGTTCATCTGTACTACAATAAAATGTGCTGACTTGGTTAATCTATCAACAACTACCCAAACTGCATCATGATTACTACTAGTACGAGGTAATCCACACACGAAGTCCACGGTAATATGATCCCGCTTCCACTCTAGTATAGGTAAGGGTTGTAGTTTCCCCGCGGGTTTCTGATGTTCTACTTTAACCTGTTAACACACCAAACACTGAGCCACAAATTTTGCAATATCTCTCTTCATACCATTCCACCAAAAATGTTCATAAAGATCTCGATACATCTTAGTGCGTCCAGGATGAATGCTATAACTAGAACTATGTGCCTCTATCATAATTTGTTTCCTCAAATAGCCAGCAGTAGGAACACAAACTCGGCTACAGATTCTAAGCAATCCATCATCACTATCCACAAAGTCTGCATGCTTACCCTCTTCCATCTCTCCTTTAATACGCTCACACTGGGAGTCAATCTCCTAAGCTAAATGAATCCATTCTCTCAAGGTCGACTGAATTGTCAATTGACTACAATAAGCCCTATCACCAGGCGTAACCACCTCAAGCCTCAAACGTCTCATGTCTTCCACCAAACAACTCTTAATAGACAAAGTTGCTACATCTCCAACTGTGACCTTCCTACTCAAGGCATCTGCTATCACATTTGCCTTCCCCAGATGATACAAAATATTCACATCGTAATCTTTTAGCAACTCAAGCCATCTTCTTTGCCTCAAATTTAGCTCCTTCTATGTGAAAATATACTTCAAACTCTTATGATCAGTGTAAATTTCACATGACTCTCCATACAAATAATGTCGCCATATCTTAAAAGCGAAAATCACTGCTGCTAACTACACGTCGTGCGTAAGATAATTTCTCTCATGTACTTTCAACTGTCGTTGTAACGCCCTCAAAATAATACATATAACTCAACATTTAGGATAACCCTAGGCATAAGAGAATAAAGCATATTTCCATTTATCAGAGTATTATGCACAAAAGTATTACATGTTGACAGCAAAAGTAAATGCCCTACGGGCTTACAACTTTTCAAGTCAACATTTGGGTTCAACAAAAGAAGAGTTCTAACTCTTTATACAAAATAAGCTCTTGGCTTGATTTACATGTAATACAAAAAGCTAATAACAAAAAGATCCTTCAGCCTCTGAGCCTCCCAAGCTACGTCCTTGGAGGTGGCATACCATCTGTACCTGAAAATGATGTCCCATTAGGGTGAGCCAAAGCCCAGCAGAGATATACTAAACCAAATATGAGGAATAACTAAAACATTAGCATTTGTTAAATGTTTAACTCATATAAACAAACATGCATCTCTTTCAAAACCGATCCATTTCCATTTCATTATCAAACCAATTCGTAGATATGGTTCTCTATTCATCCAAACAGATTATAATGAGACTACAACTCATACTAATAATACTTCAATCATGAACAATTAATATGAGACTACAACTCACATTATTAATACCTCAACATTTCAATTTCGAATGAGTCAACAACTCATATTAACAATTCAACACTTCAATTCATCTACGTTATGCAAACGTAATAGGGATTTCAGGACTTCTACCCTGGACACTCCGGCCAACTTAATTATCAATGGAGTCCATCCCCTATCTCCTTCCAAACAGGTTTGAGAGTACATTCCCTCTCTCCTCTCAAACCATGGAGTACATCCCCTATCTTCTCCCACACAATATACATATACAATGTATTTAAACACTTATCATATACAATGATCGATCAATACACTTATTCGATGTATTCTTCCAACCGTCATATTCAATGACATATCCCAGGTGATTAGTTTCAGTTTCCCTAATCAACATACAGTGTCTACAACAATCAAGACTATCCTCCACCGATAGCTCAAAGCAGTTATCTCAAAACAGATAATAAATTTATCAAACAGATAAAATATCAACATTTTCATAGGTGAGTGATTAACTAATCCAACTACACCATTCAATCCCATAATTTTCCAATTTCATGATTTTCAACTCAATTTCACTCTTTTCCAAATTAATTATTCAGTATAATTAGGGCATTTTTTCCCCTTTTCAAATGTTGATCCAAAGACCAAGTTCCACCGATTCGACTCACAAACCCCTGTTCCTAAGGCCTTATATGCACATAGAGCTTTAAAACACAAAATCTCCCTTTTTATAATTTCAATACAAACCCCACTTTTTCCCAAAATTACCATAATTCACCAATTGATCAAAATGACTAAAATTTATGTCAAAACTCATAAGAAGGAGTAGGGTATCCCTACCTCAAATGGAGAGACTCAATGGAGAAGGTGAAGAAAACTCGAGATGCTCCAAACCCAATGATTTTCGGATCAAAATGTAGCCCACTCCAAGCTCCACACTTTTTACTAAGGGACTAGAGTAGACACACCCAAGAACCAAGTGTATTTCTAGAGAGAATGTGTATGTAGAGGGAAAGAGAGTCGGATCTAGGGTTTGAGATGTAAAGAGAAACAAAAAATGATGAAGGAGACTGCTGCTACGAATTGATATACTCAAGGCTCGCTCGAGCGAAGGATTGGTCGCACGAGCGACCAGACACAGACTGACCTCGCTCGAGCGCAGAAAGCCTCGCTCGAGCCAACAACTCAAAGCTTCAGGTCTGCAACCCAGAAGCATGCTCGAGCGCAGGAGTCCTCGCTCGAGCGAAGAAACCCAAAACATACAGCTCGCTCGCTCGAGCAAGGATAGCTCGCTCGAGCCAAGAAACACAACCTTTAGGTCCAAACTCAGACGCAAACGCTTGCTCAAGCGCAAGAATGCTCGCTCGAGCCAACAGACACACCACTCAAATCTCGCTCGAGCGAAGGAACTAAAACACAAAGCTCGCTTGAGCGACAAAAGCCTCACTCGAGTGAAGACACCAAAAACTAGGCAGCAACCACTTGTTTCAAAATACACCCAACCTGTTACAAACCTGCCTAACACATCCTAAAACTCAAATGCAAAGAATAAAAGGACGAAAATACAACATATACAACAACAGACATCCACGGAACCGAGTCCGGAATACAATAACCAATGGAGGGAAAACCGGGATCGCTATAACCTCCCTCCCTTAAAGAATTTTGTCCTCGAAATTAGTTATAAGTTTCAAAATTGTAATTTTTCAATTCTCAACAATATTACAATCCAATATTCCACATCCTGACCCATTACCGGTCATCCCATCTCTTTTCAAGAGGCAAAATACAATATATGGTACAACATGCATTATCAACATGCATTTCTTCGAAATTCAACAATTCCCAATACACAAGCTTCACAATTCCATAACATATTCAATGTTAATGATATATTTGCATTTTTACAACACATTCAACATATACAATGTTAAATTAAACTTTCATTTTCAAGGCATACCCAACCATTACAATACTTCCATAAACCAAAACATATACAATGTTTTTAGAGTTTATCAATGAAACAGAGTTTCCAATACATGGCTAAACATTAACAAACAAGTCCAGATATTTCTCACGGACATCCAACTCGCGTTCCCAAGTGGCTTCCTCTACCCCGTGATGTTTCCACAGTACTTTTACCAAAGGTATTGTCTTGCCTCGCAAGACTTTCTCCCGCCTATCTAAGACCCTCACCGGTCTCTCCTCATACGAGGCATCCTCATCAACCTCTTAGTCGGTCGAATCCAATACATGTGATGGATCCGGCTCGTATTTCCGAAGCATACTAACATGAAACACGTCATGCACTCCGGACAACTGCGGCAGTAATGCTAATCGGTAGGCGACCTCGCCAATCCTCTCAAGGATCTCGAAAGGGCCAATGAACCGAGGGAACCACTTCCCACTCTTCCCAAATCTCATCAAACCCCGCTTAGGTGATATTTTCAGAAAGACGTGATCACCCGTCTCAAATGCCAAAGGCCTCCTCCTACGGTCGGCATAACTCTTTTGGCGACCCCGGGCTGTAACAAGCCTCTTACGGATAAGCTCAACTTTCTCCGTTGTTTCCTGAACCAACTCTGGGCCTAGCAAAGGTGCATCACCCACCTCGGCCCAACACACTGGAGACCTACACGGTCGGCCATACAAGGCCTCAAATGGTGCCATACCAATACTCGATTGGAAACTGTTATTGTAGGCAAACTCCACTAAGCGCAAGTGCCTCTCCCACGACCCATTAAAGTCAAGGACACAGCCTCAAAGCATATCCTCAAGGATCTGAATAGTACGCTCGGACTGCCCGTCAGTTTGAGGATGATAAGCCGTGCTAAAGGTCAATCTAATGCCCAAGGCACTCTGCAAACTTTGCCATAACCTAGCAGTAAAACGCGGATCTCTATCTGAGACGATCGACACTGGGGCCCCGTGCAACCTCACTATGTCCCAAATATACAAGTAGGCCAGATGATCTACCGAGTCTCTCACGCGCATAGGAATGAAGTACGCTGACTTAGTCAACCGATCAACTACCACCCAAATGGCATCACTACCCCGCTGAGTCCTCGAAAGACATACAACGAAGTCCATCGTGACATGTTTCCATTTCCACTCAGCTATGGGTAAGGGTTGTAACAAACCTGCTGGCCTCTGGTGTTCGGCCTTCACTTGCTAACAAGTAAGGCACTTAGATACAAAAACTGCCACATCTTTCTTCATACCCCACCACCAAAACTGGCGACCCAAATCACGATACATCTTAGTGCCTCCCGGATGCACCACAAGGCGTGAATGGTGAAACTCTCAGAGTACTTCCTCTCGGCAAGACTTCGGTACAAACAAGCGGTCTCGGTACCTCACACTCAGGTCGGGATACACAGTCAAACCCTTCTCAACCTTCCCACTGGAGATCTTCTCCCAGAGGGATTCTACCTCAAGGTCACTTCTTTGTGCCTCTAACACTCGATTCACAAGTGTAGGCTGCGCAACTACAGAAAACAAGGCCACAGACTCAACAGATTCACCCAAAAGCAAATCAAACTCGCCAAGTGCACCCAACATTTTCTATTCCCGGATGGCTATACAAGCTACATCACTAATGGCTTTCCTACTAAGGGCATCGGCCACAACATTGGCCTTACCCGGATGGTAATGCAACTCAAAGTCGTAATCCTCAATAAACTCCATCCACCTCCTCTGGCTCAAGTTCAAGTCTTTCTGCGTAAACAGATATTTCAAACTCTTATGATCCGGGAACACCTCGAACCTCTCACCATAAAGGTAGTGCCTCCAAATCTTCAAGGCAAAAATCACAGCTGCTAACTCCAGGTCAAGTGTAGGGTAATTCCTCTCATGCATTTTCAACTGCCGCGAGCCATAGGCTACTACTTTGCCCTCTTGCATCAACACACAACCCAAACCCTCTCGTGAAGCATCATAGTACACTGCATACCCCAAACCCCTCTCCGAAATAATCAAAACTGGAGCGGTAGTAAGTCTAACTTTAAGTCCTTGGATCAACTTTTCACAAGTCTCACTCCACACAAACTTGACCCCTTTCCGCGTCAATCTAGTCAACGGCGAAGCTAGCCTAGAGAAATCTTTCACAAACCAACGGTAATGCCTGGCCAATCCTAGAAAACTGCGAATCTCAAAAACATTCTTAGGCTGTGCCCAATCTTGTACTGCCTCAATCTTGGATGTATCAACAGACACCCCTTCCCTGGAGACTACATGGCCTAAGAACTTAACCTCTCTTAGCCAGAACTCACACTTCCCAAACTTGGCATACAACTTATGGGCTCTAAGTTACTCAAGCACCACTCTCAAGTGTTCCTCGTGCTCCTCCTCCAAAGGTGAATAAATCAGAATGTCGTCCACAAAGATGACCACAAAGCAATCTAAAAACTCCCGAAATATCTGGTTCATCAAGTCCATAAACACTGTCGGTGCATTGGTGAGCCCAAAAGGCATCACCAGAAACTCATAATGGCCATACCGCATACGAAATGCCGTCTTCGGGATATCCTCCTCCCTGACCCTCAACTGATGGTAACCCGATCTCAAGTCTATCATAAAGGAACAATGGGACCCTTTCAACTGGTCAAACAGATCATTTATATGGGACATAGGGTACTTGTTCTTAATCGTAGCCCGATTCAATTTTTGGTAATCGATACAAAGTCTCAAAGCCCCATCTTTCTTTTTAGCAAAGAGGGCCGGTGCTCCCCACGGCGATGTACTAGGGCCGATAAAGCCCTTATCTAGCAACTCATGGAGTTGAATCTTCAACTCACTCAACCCGGCTGGGGCAAAACGGTACGGTGACATAGAAATCGGTGCCGTACCAGGCACTAAGTCAGTAGAGAACTCGATCTCTCGATGAGGTGGCAAACTAAAAAGATCCTCGGGAAAGACATTTGAATACTCACAAACCACTCTCGGTAATATAGCCTGGGTCTCATCACACTCATTACTCATACAGCTAGCAAGAAGACAACTAAGCTCACTCCGCCCTCGCGGATCATACACTGGTGGCAAAACACTGCTAACCCGATCCCCCAAGAAATGAAAATAATCCCCGCTTAAGGTACATACAGTAACCCTCTTGCGGTAGCAATCAATAACAACTCGGTGTGACGATAACCAGTTGTAGACATGCCCGAACAACCCGGCTCCGCACGTGAGTTGGCGCGTAAATCAGTTTGTTCTTAGCTACTACAGTTCGGACTCGCGTCATGGTTTTGAATCTAATCTCACAAAGTGCAATGTGAGACCGATAAATCACCAAAGAGTCCAAATCCGGCAAATCGTTTTGGAAAGCTGATTTGTATAAAGAAGTGCCCAACATGGACTGCTTTGCCAGATACAGAGTCGCCACCTAAATGTTTTGTTTTGGAAAATTTAGGAAACCCTAACTCGTGCCTAAGGCCACGTGTCCGTCATCACCAAAGTTGCCTCGGCTCAGGAACTTGGGTATGAGAGGGGAAGGTCATGCAATGAGCGGGCCCCCACTCACCCGATCAAAGATCGTCCTTTACTAACATGATATTTTGTTTTTCAAAACACATGTGTTCTTATTCCGGTTATTAACCTAGAATTACTATGTCATGCGCACAGCATACAAGTATAGACTAGATTGCCTAAGTTGGAACAAAACATTGCACGTTCGTTTGTTTGAAAATGGTTTGAAGTTTGCTACTCGCAAGTAGGCTAAGTCGTGGATTTTGCCACCCTCAAGTGGGCTTAAAACTCACATTTCGATGAATTGTTCCAATTCAAGCAATCCAACCTTCACCCACAGGCATTTAAGTAATTAATCACTTAAGCAGTTAGCCTCATGGCAAGCATGCTAACATGGCAACATACACATCTCATGCAGTATGCTAAAGCGTAAACACTCACAGTGTACTCCGAGCCAAAATAGAGAACTAGTTAGAAATCATGCATGATCCTAGTTCATGTTAAGATGGCTAATGCAACACATGCAAAAATGCAACTAAAATAGGCTCGGCTATTCTAAGATGTCATGCGAAATGCAACTTGATAACATGCTGTTGAACACGTATTCAAGTAAATGTATTGAAATACAATGCAGTTAGTATAATGCGCCGAGCCCGGTGCATGCAATACAAATGAATGGGTGCAAACATGCTAGCATAAGGATGCTAATTGAAAGATGCCCTAGGACTAACCATCGAAAGCTGGTAAATAAAAGGGAGAAAGAAATGGACGTTGGAAGACATGCATCGCACACACGCATGCTTATTACAACAGTTGTGCCCTCTCGACGGAGGGCCTGAATAATAAGCTAACTAGCTAATCTAATAATCTAATTAGACTAATTATTACATAATCAAAATGAATAACTAGGTAACACTAAGCTAATTATTACAACACATTAACTAATTAAGCAAATTAACTAGGTCACAAAACCAACTAAATAAGGAAGGAAAGAAGCTTAATTGAGCTGCCACAGCTCTACCTCAGAATGATGAATGATGCATGCTCGATCGCCTCACTCGAAAATCTATTGCCATGCCTCATGTTGCCTCTGTTTGCACTGTTTTAGACTGCTGAAAACTATGCCAACTTTTGAAACACTTCTGAACCACCTCATGGACACTCTGAGAGGTCATCGGCTGAGAGGTAAGGCCATCGGCCAAGATATGAGGGTCATCGACCACTTTTGAGTCCATCGGCCAAATACTGATAGCCGATCGACACACTAGATAGCTGATCGGCCATCTCTTCCTGCAAACTGCTCGACCACTTTTGAGTCCATCGGCCAAATACTGATAGCCGATCGACACACTAGATAGCTGATCGGCCATCTCTTCCTGCAAACTGCTCCTTTTGCTGCAGCAGAGTACAAACAGAGGCATGGCAATATATTTACAAGAAATGTTGTGCAACTACACCCCTTATCATGTTTGAAGCTCAAAGGAGTGTAGTGCTCGACTCTCGAGCCATCAATCACGCATTTTGATGCATGATGGCCAAAGAGGCCGAGTCGCACAATTCAATGTGAATGAAATGCACAAAAACACATAAGTGCCTTAAACTCTATCATGTTTGATCAAGAGTGTCGGCGACCGAGAATTGAGGCACGTTTCATCACTTCAAGTATGAGACGTTCCTCGTTCCTCGTGTTTGGCTTAATGCCCCAAACCAAACACAAAGCAATGCATTCAACATGGAGATGCTATGCAATGCAACAAAAGCATGCCAAATGCAATGTAACAAATATGCAACAATGTCATGCAACCTAAACATGCAAACATGCAATGTACCAAGCATGCAAAATGCAATGCAACTTAGACATGCAAACATGCAATGTGACAAGCATGCGACAAGCAAGCAACAACGACAAAATAGAACAAGCATGCAACAACATGCAAGACAAGCATGCAACAACATGTAAAGATGGACTTAAACCAAAATGGACAAACCTCAATCATGCCCAAATCAGTGGCCAAAATGATGAATTGATGACATGAAATGCAAAACAAAGCATGCACATGTAATGGCCTATCACCTAGGCATAATAGCACAACTCTCAAGAGTGCTCAAAGAGTAACAAAAGTGGAAGTGTAACAACACTATAAGCTTTGAAATCATGCTAGGAATGATGCCAAATCAACCAAACAATGCAGGTATGGCATGCAAGAAAGCTCAAAACTTGAAGCTAGCAAAGGGATTTACACCACGGCCCTACAAAGCAAGCCCCAAAGGACCAAGGGCAACCAAAATAGTCCCAAGGTAGGTCAATACAAGACCAAAAGCATGCTTGAACCCAGCCAACACAAGCTAGAACAAAAGACCAAAAGCATGAAGCATGCAAGGCTAACAAGGGGTGTTACACTACACATATCAAAACCAAACATGGCATGACTTAACCAATAAAAATCAGAGTTATGGCATGTCAAAATAAGCTCAAAAACCCACTGAGATGGCAACCCAAAGACCTAAGCATAGAGGCATGCACAATGGCTCATGTTCAAGGCTTAAAACACAAACCTCCTAATGCATGGAAGAGGTGACAAATGTGAGTGTATGACCACACTACATGGACTGAAATCACATGTGAAATGATGTCAAATCATGAAAATGGTCTGAGCAATGCATTCTAGTGACTTGGAATCTCAAAGCTAACAAGCTAGAATGCACTATGGCTATACAAAGCATGGCATACATGATCAAGACAACACAAATCAGAGCTTAAGCATGCTAAAACAAGGCTAAAAGCTTCTTTGAGTTGAGCCAAAACATGCAAGAATGATGATCCAAACACAAAATGCATGTTAAGGCAATAGAGAGGATTGCACTACAAGTGCATGGTGCATGCAAGAGGTTATTGAACCAACCTTAGATAGAGGTATAGCATGGCAAAATAACAACAAATACTTGCTGAAATGGAGCAAAAACAAGCTAAGCAAACATGCTACTATTATGAGCCATTTATACTAGCATACGAGACACAAGGAGATGGGATGACCCTCTCCTATTTGGGACCTCAAAACCACCTTTCCACCACTAAATATCCTCTGGATTTCAGTGGTGAGAAGGCCTAAACAAGGTGGTCCCAATAGCTCAAAAAGGAAGGCACAAAAGAAAGCCAAACAAGGCCTAAGAGTGGGTAGACTACCCCAAACACAAAAGTGACCTTAAACAAACATCATAAGAATGAAAAATCAAAACTTTTTACAGTAGAAAGTGAAGCTTAAATCAGCATGCAAATAGGTCTAAAAGCTTAAGCCAAAACAAGGGATTAAAAGGTAGTTGACTCACCCTTGAAGAACACCTTTAAGAACATAACTCCAACAGCTTTTCTAAGTTCAAACCAACCCAAAAACACTAACACCAACTCCTAAGTACCTCAGCAATAAAAGGATGGTGTTCTAGTAGGTGTTTGCGTGCAATAGTATGAAGAAATCACACTTTTGAGCACAAACAAGGGCAAATGGAGAAAGAGAGGTAAAATATATATATATATATATATAGAGAGAGAGAGAGATATATAATCTCTATATCAACTTTTCAGAACCTCTGGAAAGGGAGAGGGGCCTCCCTTCTTATAGAATTTCAATTTTCAAGCTTGTTGAACAAGCTTGAGTCTTGATGCAATCCCTCCATACACATGTATGGAGGATGAGAATTGTGCTCACCAGTTGTCACAGCTGGCACAAAAGTATCTACAAAAGCAGGTGGAAAGGTCTCGGCTAGAAAATATGGCCGATCAACCAAAAAGAGTGCCGATCGGCCACCACCTATGGCTGATGGCAAGGAAACAAGGCCGATGGCACAAGGACTTAGCAGATGGGTTGTAGGGATGGCTAACAAGCCACCCTCTTCTCTCAGAAGCAAACCCACAAGTCCTTGGTCCACAACCAAGCACAAAAGAAACAAGTTGAGAGATCCTAAGGCAAGGCGCGCAGCTAAGACCTTCGGGAACTCAAAACGAACACGAGCATGGATGATCATCGAGTGTTCAAACGATGACGTCCAAGTCTTGAGGATGGTCAAAAATGGGGTGTCTACATCAATCCATACCCAAAATCACATCAAAACCCAACATAGCCATAACTACAAAAGAAAATGGAAGTCGGCGGTCGGCGACCTCAATATCACACCCTCTACATCCTTGCTTCAAAATCAATTCACCCCCAACAGGTGATACAACACAGATAGGAGAAGCTAACTGCGCCAACTCCAACCCCAAAATAGATGCAAATGCAGCAGATATAAAGGAATGGGATGCACCCATATCAATCAACACATTAGCAAACGAGTTGCAAAACAAAAAGGTACCTCTCACAACAGATGGAGCCGGTACAAGATCATGCGCGGTAACAACATACACACGCCCAGAAGGTCTCTGATCTACCTGCTCACCTCTTGGAGCATAAGACTGTTGCACCGACTGAGCCGAAGAGGCTCCCTGATTGGCCCTCGAGGCCTGAACTGACTGAGCTGGCTAATGGCTCTGAGTCTGCCTTGAACCAGATGCACCAGATGTGCCACTCAACTGTGGGCAAAACCTCTTCAGGTGCCCCGCCTGACCACACTGGTAACAGGAGAGCGGCTGGCCTCTACCCTGACTCTGGCTCTGACGACGAGCCGAAGATGAAGCTACTCTCTATCCTCCTCCCTTTTGCGGGGCAAGCTGGAGACTTGTGGCCCAACTGACCACATTTTTAACAAGTAAAGTCTCCCTGATTGCCTCTCCCAGAACCTGAACTAGGCACTGGAAAGGTAGATCTCACAAACGCACCCTGGGACTGCTAAGGGTCAGAACCCCTCTGCCTCCTACCATCCCCCTGGCCATCCTGACTCCTCTTGGATCCCCTCATCCTTTCCTCCTCCTCATGCATAATAATCTCAAGATGAGCCGCAGCATCCACAAGGCGCCCATATTCCCGAGTCATGGACCCAGCAACCCTAAGCTTGAGCCCGGTCCTCAATTTCTTTTCGAACTCAAGACAACGGCGTTCCTCAGACGCCACTAACTCAGGTGTAAACCTCGATAAACTGGTAAATGCAGCCTCAAACTCGTCCACTGGTGTATTCAGCTGCTTAAGCTGACAGAACTGATCCCTTAACTTCTCCCTAACAGAGGGAGGCAAAAACTTCTCCTGGAAGGCATCAACGAAAGCCTGCCAAGTCCCTCCAATACGGTCCCGAATAAACTTCCACCACTGACCCACGTCTCCCTTCAGCTGGAAGGACGCCAAGGTCACCCGCAAACCTCCGTCTTTGATGCCCAGCATCTGAAACGTCTTCATCATCTGCTCAAGCCACTCATCAGCCTGAAGTGGCTCTTTAGGATCCCCCAGAAACTCATCTGGATTAGACCAGAAAAACTCCCTCTTCAGAAAAGAAGGCCCTGCCTCAACAACATAGGCCTGGACTTGATTCTCAGCTCTGAGAATGTCCATGGATTCCCTCAATGCTCCTGCCATCTCGCGGGCTAAGGCGCCCATGGCCTACCGACCTATTGGCTTGGACACGTTGGCCTGACCAACACCCTCCTGCTGCACCGGAATCTCATCCGGTATAGGCATCTCCTGCCTCCCAAGCCTACCACGCCTACCACCACGTCTTTGTCCTGACATCCTAATAAAGGTAACAAAGACATTAGCACATTCACAAATGTGCCGAAGCTATTTCACTCGCGTCCTAATGCATTGGACAACTTTAAGTCACTCCACGTAAGCACATAATCACATAAGCACTTACGAATTTCATTTCCGGATATTGACAGTCCCGAGGCGTTGCTAGAGTTCCGGTTAGAAACAACATTGATCAAGTGCTTTTCCAACAGGACCCCCAGAAACCCAAGGATCCAATCAACATCCTAGAAACTAAATCTCATACCCATATAGTCACATAAGCACGTTATCAAATAAACACATAACATCATACATAAGTCTCTAAC
This sequence comes from Camellia sinensis, assembly GCF_055761805.1. Taxonomy (NCBI): domain Eukaryota; kingdom Viridiplantae; phylum Streptophyta; class Magnoliopsida; order Ericales; family Theaceae; genus Camellia; species Camellia sinensis. The sequence continues at coordinate 59,334,968 of NC_138962.1, forward strand.
AAGCGAGACAAACCCATTGTGGTACTAACCACTTCCCATGTACCCAAAGTATTCAAACCCTGTACGCTCTGATACCAAGTTGTAACGCCCTCAAAATAATACATATAACTCAACATTTAGGATAATCCTAGGCATAAGAGAATAAAGCATATTTCCATTTATCAGAGTATTATGCACAAAAGTATTACATGTTGATAGCAAAAGTAAATGCCCTATGGGCTTATAACTTTCCAAGTCAACACTTTGGTTCAACAAAAGAAAAGTTCTAACTCTTTATACAAAATAAGCCCTTGGCGTGATTTACATGTAATACAAAAAGATGGTAACAAAAAGATCCTTCAACCTCTGAGCCTCCTAAGCTACGTCCTTGGAGGTGGCATACCATCTGTACCTGAAAATGATGTTCCATATAGGGTGAGCCAAAGCCCAGCAGAGATATACTAAACCAAATATGAGGAATAACTAAAACATTAGCATTTGTTAAATGTTTAACTCATATAAACAAACATGCATCTCTTTCAAAACCGATCCATTTTCGTTTCATTATCCAAACCAATTCGTAGATATGGTTCTCTATTCATCCAAACAGCTTATAATGAGACTACAACTCATACTAATAATACTTCAATCGTGAACAATTAATATGAGACTACAACTCACATTATTAATACCTCAACATTTCAATTTCGAATGAGACAACAACTCATATTAACAATTCAATACTTCAATTCATCTACGTTATGCAAACGCAATAGGGATTTCGGGACTTTCACCCTGGACACTCTGGCCAACTTAATTATCAATGGAGTCCATCCCCTATCTCCTTCCAAACAGGTTTGAGAGTACATCCCCTATCTCCTCTCAAATCATGGAGTATATCCCCTATCTTCTCTCACACAATATACATATACAATGTATTTAAACACTTATCATATACAATGATCGATCAATACACTTATTCGATGTATTCTTCCAACCGTCATATTCTGACATATCCCAGGTGATTAGTTTCAGTTTCCCTAATCAACATACAGTGTCTACAAAAATCAAGACTATCCTCCACCGATAGCCCAAAGCAGTTACCTCAAAATAGATAATGAATTTATCAAACAGATAAAATATCAACATTTTCATAGGTGAGTGATTAACTAATCCAATTACACCATTCAATCCCATAATTTCGCAATTTCATGATTTTCAACTCAATTTCACTCTTTTCCAAATTAATTATTCAATATAATCAGGGCATTTTTCCCCCTTTTCAAATGTTGATCCAAAGACCAAGTTCCACCGATTCGACTCACAAACCCCCATTCCCAAGGCCTTATATGCACATGGAGCTTTAAAACACAAAATCTCCCTTTTTATAATTTCAATACAAACCCCACTTTTTCCCAAAATTACCATAATTCACCAATTGGTCAAAATGACTAAAATTTATGTCAAAACTCATAAACAGGAGTAGGGTATCCCTACCTCAAATGGAGAGACTCAACGGAGAAGGTGAAGAAAACTCGAGATGCTCCAAACCCAATGATTTTCGGATCAAAATGTAGCCCACTCCAAGCTCCACACTTTTTACTAAGGGACTAGAGTAGACACACCCAAGAACCAAGTGTATTTCTAGAGAGGTGTATGTAGAGGGAGAGCGAGTCGGATCTAGGGTTTGAGATGTAAAGAGAATCAAAAATTGATGAAGGAGACTGCTGCTGCGAACTAATATACTCGAGGCTCGCTCAAGCGACCAGACACAGACAAACCTCGCTCGAGCACAGAAAGCCTCGCTCGAGCCAACAACTCGAAGTTTCAAGTTTGCAACCCAGAAGCACGCTCGAGCGCAAGAGTCCTCGCTCGAGCGAAGAAACCCAAAACATACAGCTCGCTCGCTCGAGCGAAGGAAAGCTCGCTCGAGCCAAGAAACACAACCTTCAGGTCCAAACTCAGACGCAGTCGCATGATCGAGCGCAAGAATGCTCGCTCGAGCCAACAGACACACCACTCAAATCTCGCTCGAGCGAAGGAACCCTGGCTCAAGCGAAGGAACTAAAACACAAAGTCGCTCGAGCGAAAACACCAAAACTTGGCGGCAACCACTTGTTTCAAAACACACCCAACCTGTTACAAACCTGCCTATAGACGTCCCCGAACGCCCTGGGAGGGAAATCCCGTTCTGTTCATTTGGGCTCATTACAGTTCAGGACTCAAATGTCATGGTCCTGTATCTAATCTCGCAGAGTGCAATGCAAGACCGATGAATCATCAAAGAGTCCAAATCCGGCAAATCGTTTTTCAAAACTGATTTTTGAAAGAAGTGCCAAACATGGACTGCTTTGCCAGATACAGAGTCGCCACCTAAATATTTTATTTTGGGGGAATTTAGGAAACCCTGACTCGTTTGCCTAAGGCCACGTGTCCGTCATCACCAAAGTTGCCTCGGCTCGAGAACTTGGGTACGATTGGGGATGGTCAGCTATGCGCACCCCCGCTCGCCCGATCAAAGATCGGCCTCTACTAAACATGATATCTTGTTTTGAAAACATATTCATTCTTATTCCAGTTAATTAGCTAGAATTTACTATGTCATGTGCACAACACACAAGTATAGACTAGATCGCCTAATTTAGAACAAAGCATTGCATATTCGTTTGCTTGGAAAATAGTTTGAGGTTCGCTACTTGTAAGTAGGCTAAATCACGGATTTCGATGAATTGTTCCAATTCAAGCAATCCAACCTTCACCCACAGGCAACCAGGCAGTTATATCACATAAGCACATAGCCTCATGGTAAGCATGCTATCATGGCAGTCACTCACACACATGCAAGGATGCTAAAGCATAAACGCTTACCAAGTACTCCGAGCCAAAACAGAAACTAGTTAGTAATCATATGCATGATCCTAGTTCATGTTAAGATGGCTAATGCAACACATGCAAGATGCAACTAAGCTAGGCTCGGCTATTCTAAGATGGCATGTGATGATGCTACAGCTAACACGTATTCAACTTGGAATTGAAATACGATGTAGTTAGTATGATGCGCCGAGCCCGGTGCATGCAAGACAAATGAATGGATGCAAACATGCGAGCATAAGTATGCTAATTGAAACATGCCCTAATCTAACCATTGTAAGCTAGTAAATAAAAGGGAGAAAGACGTGGGGTTTGAAGACATGCACACACGCACACACACTTATTACCCAATTGCCCTCGCTCGGAGGGTCCGAATAATAATACAAACCGAATAAATAATTAACTACCCTAGCTAATTAAATATTACAAAACCCTTAACTAATTAACAAATTAATTAAGATACTAAAGCAGTAAAACAGCCTCGGCAAGAGGGATGAATGCATGCTCGGATTGGCTTCGCTCGGAAACCCAATGCCATGCCACTGTTGCCTCTGTTTACACTGTTATGCGTCTCTGAGACTTGCACAAATCCCAAGGTTGCTTCTAAACCACCCCTTAATCAGAATGGGATGCCACCGGCCAAGATAAAAAGCCACCGACCATGGAAACATGATCATCGACCAAAAGTGGAGCCATCGGCTGGATTTTGGTAGCCGGCCAGCACTAAAGATGGCCGGCCGGCCATCTGTTCCTGCAGGACCCTGTTTGACAGCAGCAGAGGACAGACAGAGCATGGCTGTGGACGCGCCCGTGGGCCTCATGCTACCACAGTTTGGACTCCCTTTTGTGTTACGATTCTTAGTTTGAACCAAAGAGTCCAAATTCAGCAAATCGTTTTGAGAAAACAGATTTTTAGAAAAGAAGTGTCAAACATGGACTACTTTGCCAGATACAGAGTGGCCACCTAAATATTTTTTTTTAATGAGGGAATTTAGGAAACCCTGACTCGTTTGCCTAAGGCCACGTGTCCGTCATTACCAAAGTGGCCTCGGTTCGGGAACTTGGGTACGATTAGGGAAGGTCAGCTATGAGCACCCCCTCTCGCCCGATCCGAAGATCGGCCTCTACTAACCATGATATCCAATTTTGAAAATGTTATGTGTTCTTATTCCGGTTAATTAACTAGAATTACTATGTGATGCGCACAGCAAAACAAGTATAGACTAGATCGCCTAATTTGGAACAAAGCATCGCATATCCATTTGTTTGGAAAATGTTTTGAAATTTGCTACTCGTGAGTCGGCTTAAAACACGGATTTTGATGAGTTGTTCCAACTCAAACAATCCAACCTTCACCCACAGGCATTCAGGCAGTTCATATCACATAAGCATCTAGCCACATGGTAAGCATGCTGTCATCTTAATATTCACACTCGTACGAGATGCTAAAGCACAAAATACTTACAGTGTACTCCAAGCCAAAACAAAGAACTCGTTAACAATCAATGTATGATCCAAGTTCATGTTAAGTGCCTAATGTAACGCATACAGAATGCAATTAGGATAGGCTTGGCTAATCCTAGGATGGCATGTGAAATGCAACCATTTGATGCACGTTTTCAAGTTAGATTTGAAATACTTATGCAGTTAGCATGATGCGCCGAGCCCGGTGCAAGCAATACTGATGTATGATGCATGCATGCATAGCATAAGGTATGCTAAATTAAATATGCCCTAATAATAACCATCAAAGCAGGTAAGTAAAAGGGAGAAAGAAGTGGGGGTTGGCAAACATGCACACACGCACGCACACTTATTACAAATTCGCCCTCGCTCGGAGGAACCAAAAGAATAATACAATTAATTAACCTACAAGCTAATTAATTATTATAGACAAATTAAACTAGTTAAGAAAATTAACTAATCTAATAAAACAGTAAACAGCCTCGGGAAGAGGGCCCAATGCAATACATGCTCGGTTCCGCTCGGAAGTCCACTGCCATGCACAAGTTGCCTCTGTTTTTACTGTTTGGCACCTCTGAAAATTGCACAAACGCCAAGGTTGCTTTTCTGAGTGTTGTAGAACACCACCGGCCATGAGGAATGGTCACCGGCCATGAGGAATGGTCATCGACCACTTGTGGAGATATCGACCACAAATTGTTGGTCGATCGGCACTGTATGTAGCCGACCGGCCAAAACTTCCTGCAGAACCTGTTTTGACAGCAGCAGAGGGAAAAACAAGGCATGGCAATGCATTCCAAGCAAATGTGTGCATCAACACATCCCTTATCATGTTTGTGACTCAAAGGGACATGGTTCTCGATTCTCGGACCACCAATCGCGCATTTCAATGCGTGATGGCCCAAGAAACCAAGTATACACTTTGATTTCAAATGAGATGCACATCAAACAAACAAGTGAGGCACAACCTCTATCATACTCAATTCAAGAGGCAAAGCATGCATGCCAATGCAATGCAACCTAGGCATGTTAACTAAGTATGCAACATGGGCATGCAATGCATAATGCATACTAGGCATACAACCTATGCAAGCAAGCATGCAAGGCATGAGGCAATGCAAACCAACAAGTGTGCAAGATGCAATGTGGATGTTCAAGCATGCAACAACACATGGAGCAAACATGTTAAACAGCCTAAACATGTAACAAAACACAAGTATGCAACAACACACAAGGTGAGCATGCAACAACATGCGAATAATGGACTTAAAACTAATTTGGGCACCTCTATACTAAGCCCAAAACAGTGGCTAATTGCTAAGAGAAGGAGGACCAAATAACATGCAAGCATGCATGCACACAAGGACCAACACTTAGGCATTGAAGAGAAACTCTCAAACACACTTAAGAGGATGAAAACATGGACAAATGGCATGCATTAAGTCATGAAAGGTGTCAAACCAATTAGACAAGACAAACAAGGCATGCAAGCAAAGCCAAAATTCAAGGCGAGCCAAAGGTGTATTGAACTACACTTAGCAAAATCAAACATGGCATGAATTAAGCAACCAAAATTAGAGTTTTAGCATATTAAGACAAAGCCAATAACACATCTAGATGGCATCTAAAAGGCTTAAACATGCAAGCATGCACAAGGGCCTAAACAAGGGGCATAAAACAATAACCTTTTAACACATTAAAGGGGCATCAAATGCAAGCATGCAAGCATGTCATGAGTACTGAAATGACATGTTAAATGGTTTCAAACCACTGGAATAATGCAAGTAATGCATGCTCATGGTTCATACACTTGAGGCTTACGAGCCAAGAATGCAAAGAGGCTAAACAAAGCATGACAAGCATGGCTAAGACAACCTACATCAGACCTTAAGCATGGCAAAACAAGCCTAAAAGCTTCACAAAGCTTGGCCAAAACAAGCAAGCATGGTAATCTACATGCTAAGTACATGTTAAGGAAAATGATGGCATTACAAGACATGTATGCTAAACAAGCGTGGCATGCCTAAACCAATGTAAAACAGTGCTATAGCATGGCAAAATAACACTAAATAGCAGCTAAGATATAGCCAACATGAACCTAAATAAGATGCTCACTCAAGAGGCTAAAATGGCCCTTTTCAAGGACAACAAGGAGAGGGGGTGGCCCTCTCCTTCTTAGGACCTCAAGGCACCATCTTTGCCACTGAAATCCCTCAAGATTTCAGTGGTGAGGAGGCCCAAACAAGGTGGTTCCGGAGCTCAACCAAAATGGCACAAAACGGGGCCAAACAAGCCCTGAGAGGGGTCAAACAACCCCAAAGCTCAAAACACTCTTAAACAACTATTTAGAGCAGGCAAAAAAAAGACTTTTATATGTTATACACAAAGTCTAAAAATAGTTGCCAGATAGGTGAAAAAGCTATGCAAAAATGGGGAATAAAGGGTGAGATTGTTACCCTTGTAGACCTCATTCACAAACAATGCTCCAACTGGTCCTTTGAGCTCAAAACTAGTCAAGAACTTCAAGAATAGCTCCCTAGCACCTCAGGAGCCAAGGTAAGGTGTAATGGTGGGTATTTGTGTGCAATAATAAGACCAAAACACACACTTATACACAAAAGAGAGAGAGATATAGAGATGGGGGATATGCAAACCCTAACCCTAAAACTCAAAGCTCTGAAAAATTTTGTAACCCTAATGGAGGGAGAAGAGGCTCCCTCTTATACACAATCCCTCTTGTAAAGCTTTCCAAACAAGCTAGTCAAGAGGGAGATGTATGGAGGGGAGTAAAGTGTATGCCAGCTAGCACAGCTGGCATAAAAACATCTACAAAAGCAGATGAACAGTGGTCGGCTAGCCAAAAATGCAATTTGACCAAAATAGATGGCCGGTCGACCATCTAGAGTGCCGATCGGCCCAATATTTGGCCGATGGCAACAAAACACAGCCGATGGCCTCAAGCCATGGCCGGTGGAGTGTGGGGATGGCCAACAAGCCATTCCCTACCCTCCAAAGCAAAAACACAAGTGTTTGGTGCAAAACCAAACACAAAACAGTCGAGTCAAGAGATTCTGAGGCAAGGCGCGTAGCCGAGACCTCTGGGAACTCAAGACGAACACGAACAAGGATGATCGCCGACTATTCAAACGATGACGTCCAAGTCTTGAGGACGGTCAAAAATGGGGTGTCTGCAGTTGCCCCTCTTTGACAGAACTCGAAAGTCATAAGAATGACGGGAGTGAGTGTCAAAGCCCAGAGATGACCCATTTTTGACAAGGCCGAAGACTTAGACAAAGCATGCAAGACAATAAAGATATGCGCCCGAAGGCAGGGGCAAAATGCAACTAAAAATACAATAAACCGAGCATAACTTATGATCATACAAAGAAAGCTGTAATGAAGCACATACAATGCAATAGTTTTAAGCTAGCACAAACCAAACTACACTACAATGCAGAGAGGGTGCAAGAGAATTATGCAATTCTCGATACGTCTCACTCGGAGGATACAATACCTGTGCGGCTCGCCTGGTTGCACCAGCTTCAAATGGACCGTACATACAATATCGTGCCTGAAAGAGAAAGAAAACTCAGTAGGTACAATATCGTTAGCAACATGCATAACAATGCAATCGAAAGCTACGCGACAACGCGAATGTAGGATTTAAGGTCTCCTTAGACCAAGGGGTGCACAAACAGTGCGATAATATGCAATTGAATCTAATGTAATGCAAATGCTATGCAAAATTCCAAAACAAATGTAGAAACAAATGCAAATAATATGCAAAACATACAAAACTACGTATAAACAATGCAAACGATATGCAATGCAATTGAATCATGATCCAATCGTGAGCATTTCAAAACCACACAAATGTCATAAAGATGATGGAGATGCAAAGTCCGTCTACCATAGAAAAGGTGCCGCAACCCTCAAACCAAAATACCATCAGTGGAATAGGCGCTTACATATGCAGAACTATGAGTGATGTAGATGGACACAAAGAACAAGTATTGGATGGAATGACATAAGTGGGGGGTGACCCGCTAACGAAAGAACATGATCCTAATGCTGGATGCAATTGAACTACACTACAATGCAGTATATACAATGGATGTGATGCAGCAAATGCATGCAAACTACAATGCAATATATACAATATGCATGGAATGGATATTTACAATGGATAAGGCCTGCGGCCAAACCGTGCCTTGCCTAGGAAAGGCATGTACACATACAAACCAACGTTTAACACAGAAACGGTGCCGCAACCCTCAAACCACAATACCAACAGTGGAATAGGTGCGTACACAAAAGTCTCAGATCTGTGTTTCAACATGAAAAGTACGGGCACATACCAGACCAAGCTCAACCTGGAAAGGCGCAAGCCATAGGCGGGGGTGATGCAGTGAATGCATGCAAGCTACAATGCAACATATACAATATGCAATGGATATTTACAATGCAATCTACTGGGGAGAAATGTAATGGATGCAAATGTACTATTTACAGTGGATAAGGCACGCGGCCAAACCTTGTTTTGCCTAGGAAAGGCATGCACACATACAAACCAACGTTTAATACAGAAACGGTGCCGCAATCCTCAAACCACAATACTAGCAGTGGAATAGGCGCGTACACAAAAGTCTCAGATCTGTGTTTCAACGTGAGAAGTACGGGCACATACCAAACCAAGCTCAACCTGGAAAGGCGCAAGCCGTAGGCGGGGGTGATGAAGCAAATGCATGCAAGCTACGATGCAATATTTACAATATGCAATGGATGGAATATATACAGTGGATGCATGACATATGCAGTTTATACAATGGAATGCATGACATATGCATTATATACAATGAAATGCATGACATATGCACTATTTACAATGATGCATGACATATGCACTATTTACAATGATGCATGACATATACAATATTTACAACGGTGCATGTTGTTTTTGTTTGTTTTTTTGAATGCATGACAATGCATGATGAAGGGAAAATGCGTGATAATGCATGTTTTTTTTTTTTTTTTTTTGTTTTTGAAATGCAAATGATGCATGTTGTTTTTGTTGTTTTCTTTTTTGAAATGCAAATGCATGATGATGCATGATTTTGAAACGCGCGACAACGCGCGGCTTGAGATGCATAAAAAAAATGCATGATTTTTTTTAAATGCATGAGAATGCATGATTTTGAAATGCGCGACAATGCGCGGTTTTTGAGAAGCATGACAATGCAAATAAGGAAGATGCATAACAACGCATGTAAGGTGCGTATGGCAACGCGTGATGAGGATCATGCATGACAATGCAGAAGCCAAAGGTTTCGCACCTTCGAAAGATTTAAGGTCTCCTAGACTGAGCGTATTTAAGGTCTCGCCAGACCGTGCGTGTTTAAGGTCTCGCCAGACCAAGCGGGTTCAAGGTCTCGCCGGACCGTACGTGTTTAAGGTCTCGCCAGACTGTGCGGGTTTAAGGTCTCGCCGGACCGTACGTGTTTAGGGTCTTGCCAGACCATGCGGATTTAAGGTCTCGTCGGACCGTACGTGTTTAAGGTCTCGCCAGACTGTGCGGGTTTAAGGTCTCGCCGGACCGTACGTGTTTAAGGTCTCGCCGGACCGTACGTGTTTAAGGTCTCGCCAGACCATGCGGATTTAAGGTCTCGCCGGACCGTACGTGTTTAAGGTCTCGCCAGACCGTGCGGGTTTAAGGTCTCGCCGGACCGTACGTGTTTAAGGTCTCGCCAGACCGTGGCAATTTAAAATGAAAAACAATGCAAGTAAGGTATGCAAATGCAAGACAATGCATGTGGGGGCAACTTTCGAATCTTGAAAGAGACAAAAGGATACAAAAAGGATACACCGCACCCGTATTCAGGGGCTACGCACAGAAGACACGGTCTGAGGTCGAAACGGAGACCGGCTGAGCTTCGGAAATGCACTTTCTTGCACTGTCTTGAGCAATGAAGGCCCCAAACCACACCTATGACCCAAACAAGGTTGTAGGAGGTTCACCGACCATCAGGGGAGGTCACCGACTGTCCACCGGCCATCAGAAAAGTCTACCGGGCAAATATTTGATCGACCGGCCAACAGTGTGGTCGACTGGCCAAACACGCCTGAATCGGGGCAGTTTGGTCTTATGGCCTCGGGTCTTTTAAAATAGAGCCTCTAGCCCTATTTTCTTCACTTGTTCTTGGTCGAAAATTGCTCCTCCCTCTCTCTAGGTTATTTTCCTCCCTTCCATTCACCGTTTTCTTCAGTTTTCGTGCCCGTTTCATCGTTTGATTCGCGAATACCTTCGCATTTCGGACATTTTGAACCGAACGACACTTCGTTTCGGTGTCTCTTTCTTTATTTTCACCACTCGGGGCTTGTTTCCCTCGAGTTTTTCTTGATTTTCGTGCCTTTTCCATATTCTTACTTTTCTGGCCATTTTCCGCCCTCTCGGCCATTCCAGCTCTGAAATGGCATACTAAATGATTCCAAAATGACTCCAAAGCATGCAAACACTCATGCTATGCATGCTAGAAGGCTCAAACACCAAAGACTAGTGAAGTGCATTATACTATAGTCATGCAAAGCTATGTTCAAATGATGAAACCAACCCCAAATAGACCTTATGCAGCCCTAAAACTATGGCAAAATGATATGAGATGGTGGCTCGAAATGTATTTAAATGAAGCTCATGCAAAGGCTCATAAATGGGGCATACAAACACAACTCTCAAACACATTTAAAGCATGGAAAATAGGGGAGTATGGCACAAGTATATGTTCTGAAATATCATACACAATGATACTAAAACATGCAAACACCTCGATATAAGCATGCAATAGGCTTCAAAACTCAAAGCTAAGCATGGCTATTACACTACAAGCATGCATGGCAAGCACCAATCGACCAAGAGGCCTAAAAATAGAGCTAAGGCAGCCCAAAATATGAACAAAACATTTTTGGAGTATGGCCAAAACATGCTAGAATGGAGGGCCAAAAGAACATGCAACATAGGCTAGTAAGCATGGATTACACTACACGTATATGAAGCATTCAAGGGACCACTAATCCAGCCAAAAATAGATTCATGGCATGCCAAAATATGACCAAATACCCACTGAAATGTGTCCAATACATGCTAGAATGAGGTGCTCCTTTGGAAGGCCATGCAAGGGGTTGTTCTACACATGCAAGAAGGACATCTAACATGGAAAAACCAACTCTGGAAAGGGGTTATGCAGGCCCTAAAACCCACTGAAAAAGGCCTAAAACATGCTCAAGAAGTGTGCAAAATATAGGCCCCCTTTGGAAAGCCAAATATGCTAGTAAACAAGACAACAAAGGAGAGGATCACCCCTCTCCTTCTTAGGACCTCAAAACACCATCCCCACCACTGAAATCCCTCTGGATTTCAATGGTGAGAGGGACAATACAAGGTGGTCCCAAAGCTCACAAAAAAGGCACAAAAATGAGGCCAAACAAGGCCTAAGAGGGGGTAAACAACCCCAAACACAAAATTGATCTTAAACAAACTTCAAAATCATGAAAAAATAGAACTTTTATCAGTTATATGTTAAGCTCAAAACAGCATGCAAGATAGACTAAAAGTCTATGCAAAAATGGGGAATAAAGATGGTGTTTCTCACCCTTGATGCACAGCTGCGAAACCAGCAGGTTCTTGGACCAAAAACCAGTCCCTTAGCCTCTAAAAATGGCCACCAAGATGCTTAGGTTGATGATGGAGGTGTTAAGCTAAGAGTTGGTGTGCAAAGGGGCCAAGAACCAAGCAATTTGGAGCTCAAAATAGAGAGATATAGAGAGATGTATATTGTTTGCCTTAGAAAAGTTTTTTGAACCCTTACAATGGAAGAGGAGCTCTTCTTTTATAAAGGAACAAAGGTCCAAGCTTCTTGAAGAAGCTTGGAGCAAAGGAGCCAAGCTTCTCTTAGAAGCTTGTAGCAAAAGGTCCAAGCTTCTTGAGGAAGCTAGAGCAAAGGGGTCGAGCTTCCTCAAGAAGCTAAGCAAAGGGTTCAAGCTTCTCTAAGAAGCTAAGCAATGGGTTCAATCTTCTCTAAGAAGCCAAAACAAAAGGGTCAAGCTTCTTGGAGAAGCTAGAGCAAAAGGGTCAATGCTTCTTGCAGAAGCTAAAACAAAGGTTCAAGCTTCCTCAAGAAGCTAAAACCAAGGGTTCAAAAGGTTCCAACTTCCTCAAGAAGCTAAAACCAGGGGTTCAAAAGGTTCAAGCTTCCTCAAGAAGCTAAAACAAGGGTTCAAAAGGTTCGAACCTCCTCAAGAAAAGGTCTTGGCCAGAAAAAGTGGCCGATTGATCAAAACAATGGCTGGCCGACCAAAAACATTGCCGACTGGCCAACACCTTTGGCCGGTAGCAAGAAAACAGGGCCGATGGCCTCAAGCCATGGCCGGTGAGGTGTGGGGATGGCCAACAAGCCATTCCCTGCCCTCAGAGGCAAAAACCCAAGTGCTTGGTCCACAACCAAGCACAAAACAGATAAGTTAAGAGATCTTGAGGCAAGGCGCGTAACCGAGACCCCCGAGAACTCAAAACGAACACGAGTATGGATAATCATCGAGTGTTCAAATGATGACGTCCAAGTCTTCAGGACGGTCAAAAATGGGGTGTCTACAGTTGCCCCTCTTTGACAGAACTCGAAAGTCATAACAACGACGAGAGTGAATGTCAAAGCCCAGAGACGACCCATTTTTGACAAGGCCGAAGACTTAGACAAAGCATACAAGCTACAGACAAAGATATGCGCCCGAGGGTAGGGGCAAAATGCAAGACAATGCACAAGGCCGAGCATAACTTATGATCATGCAAAGAAAGTTGTAACGAAGCATAACATGCAACAGTTTTAAGCAAGCAAAAACCAAACTACATCATAATGCAGAAAGGATGTAAGAGAATTATACAATCTTAACCATGCGCCATGTAGGAAAGACTAAGAGCGACCATTGGGGACACCCGAGGTCTCAAACAAGATTCTAACGCGTTGCACGCGAAAGGAGAAAGAGTGGCATAAGCATTGGAACATGTTCCAAATGCTCTTAACCAAAGAGGGAGAAACATAGGGACATATCCCGGTGTTTCAGAAAGGTGTAAGCATTGGAACGTATTCCAAATGCTCTTAACCTAAAAGGGAGAAACATAGGGACGTATCCCGGTGTTTCAAAAAGTTATAAGCATTGGAACGTATTCCAAATACTGTTAACCAAAGAGGAAGAAACATAGGGACATATCCCGGAGTTTCAGAAAGGTATAAGCATTGGAACGTATTCCAAATGTTCTTAACCTAAGAGGGAGAAACATAGGGACGTATCCCGGTGTTTAGGGACGTATCCTGGTGTTTCGGAAGGAAGGAGAAACATAGGGACGTATCCCGATGTTTCAGAAAGGAAGAGAAACATAGAGACGTATCCCGGTGTTTCCGAAGGAAGGAGAAATATAGGGACGTGTCCCGATGTTTTGGAAGAAAGAAGAAACATAGGGACATATCCCGGTGTTTCGGAAGGAAGGAGAAACATAGGGATGTATCCTAATGTTTCGGAAAGGAAGAAGAAACATAGGGACGTATCCCGGTGTTTCGGAAGGAAGGAGAAACGTAGGGACGTATCCCGGTGTTTCCGAAGGAAGGAGAAACATAGGGACGTATCCCGATGTTTCCGAAGGAAGGAGAAACATAGGGACGTATCCCAATGTTTCGGAAAGGAAGAAGAAACATAGGGACGTATCCCGGTGTTTCGGAAGGAAGGAGAAACATAGGGACGTATCCCGGTGTTTCCGAAGAAAGGAGAAACATAGGGACGTATCCCGATGTTTCAGAAATGAAGAGAAACATAGGGATGTATCCTAGTGTTTCCGAATAAGAAAGAGAAACAAAGGGACGTATCCCGGTGTTCGGAAAGGAAGGAGAAACATAGGGACGTATCCCAGTGTTTTAGAGAGAAGGAGCGTGCAAAACGATGTAATTGAAAGGGTGCATAACAATGCGAGTGGAATGAGCGTAACAACGCAAGTAAAGTGTGCATAACAATGCAACTAGAACCATGCATAACAATGCAAGTGAAGTGTGCATAATAATGCAACTAGAGTGTGCATAACAATGCGATTGAAATGTGCATAACAATGCAAGTAGAACGTGCGTGACAACGCATGTTAGAGATGTGCAAAACAATGCAATACAGGTACACAAGACAGTGCGAGTGAGGTGCACAAAAGAAGTGTGATAAGATGCATTTTCTATGCAAGTATGGGGGCATTTTCTATGCAATCATGGAAAGCATATTCTATGCAATATTGAAGGCATATTCTGTGCATGAGACAAGCATATTCTTTGCAACATTGAAAGCAAAGCATATTCTATGCATGAATCATAATGATGCGGGGCACACATGTAACAAAAGTGTATATGAAAGTGCGCATCCTATGCAATAGAGGGGCATCAAACATGTACTCCGGTGCCTCCGATTTACCTCTCAGAGGACTTTGCAACACACTCAGCTTGAAAAGGGCACACCCTGTTCATATTGGCAAGAGATGACATCTGCATGTGAAGACCACATGTGCTGCTTGCACTGCCATTCTGACTTGAAGCAGGCTTACACTTGAAGTAGAGGCACACTCATACTTCGGTAGCATTAACAAGGCCCGAGGAGGTGCATCCGGAATACAATCACGGAATTTGAAACAAACTCAGATGCTCCGATTTTCCCTCTTTTCTTTTGCTTTGTAGTCTGGAACCTATATAGCTTCAGATAGGTCCTGGTTTTACTGTTCTCATGTGACCTGGGTTGAACCCTGCGATTTTTATGAAAGAACAAATCTTGTTTTGCACAAATGTGAAGAATGGCACAGCACTCTGAAAACAAAACAATTCATTTTTGAAATTGAGAATGAGTTCTCGACCGGGTATTGAGCCTATAACTGACCACAGCCAAAACGACTCAAAAATGGAAAACAAAGGTAAAATAACCTAAACACAACGAGACACGCTCGGAACGACTCAAAACAAGATTTGAGACAAAACAAAACAAAAGACACGACATACAGATGTGCACAGGGAGCCTGTTTCTTCGGGTATAGTTTCCCACCCTTCCTCATTTGTGATTCTCACATCACTCAGCCCCCAAGCTCTGTTTTTCAGAAAAAGCCCTTTTCTCACTTTTCTTCTCATCGCACATCTCTCTATTATTCAATCTCTCATTTTTAATTCCTCC
This sequence comes from Camellia sinensis, assembly GCF_055761805.1. Taxonomy (NCBI): domain Eukaryota; kingdom Viridiplantae; phylum Streptophyta; class Magnoliopsida; order Ericales; family Theaceae; genus Camellia; species Camellia sinensis. The sequence goes on from NC_138962.1 coordinate 59,350,514, forward strand.
CCTGGGTAGTTGATGAATAAACAGGAAGTCGCGGCTTCTTACCCCTGGTATTCTACCAGACTCTCATTCTTGTTCACAACAGTGAGTTTCTCCCACAGAGAGGCCGTGCTACAACTGGGTGTGTAGCAAATCTGCTACTGACATCGGTTGATGATGCTCTGCTGGGGAGGTTGGACGTAATCAGATCTGTCCATATGAGGGAGTGGAATATCTTGATCCATTCCAGCTCGTACTTCGCACTTGGCTTGATACCTCGTTGTATGGAGGATGTGAGAGTTTTCTGCCCTTTAATAACAGCTTCAGCTGTGTCCTTTCTGGCAAGTATGCTAGCGATGAAGAAAAGACAGGAAGCCTGACTCAACTGTGCCCCTAGTTCATCATTTTGACCATTTTTTGTTTTGGTTTTCTACGAAAACAATTTTAACCAAAATGAGAGTTAGATTAACATACTTGTTCGATTTTCTGATTTAAAATCATGCAAGTCAGGCTATGAGCACTGAAAATTTTCCTTTTTTGGGTCCAAGAAAATGGTCCAGTTTTGGAAAAGATGGAATAATTTTCAAGAAAATAGTCAACCTCAGTAAAAAATTCTGAAAAACTATTTTTGCAAACGGTCACTGCTCAACGAGCACGGAACTTACTCGCGAGATGCACAACCTCGGATCGGAGGCAATGGAAAATTTTCCCTTGTTCCAAAGGGCACAGCACGGCAACGGAAAGTTGCGCCTGGTTTGGATGGCGACTCATGGAAACAGAAAGTTGCCCCTTGTCTGGATAACGCCGCAGCATACTGTAGTCAGTCCTCATTAGTGATGATCACAACTGAACTCTCGGATACAGAGAAGACGAAGATGGTCAAAACCAATATATGGACACAATCACTTTGAAAGTGTTGGTGGCTGGACTTCAGGATGAAGTTGCCTACGTATCCCAAACATGGGAATCAAGCCTTATGTAGTTCCGGTTGTGTCACAACCGAACTATCGGATTTAGAGAATGCAAGGATGATCAAAACCATTACATGGACACACTTGATTTGGAAGTGTTTGTGGCTGGACTTCAGGATGAAGTTGCCTACGTATCTCAAACATGGGAATCAAGCCTTCCGTAGTTCCGGTTAAGGTACACTCGTGTATTAACCCTCACTTTTTGGGCTCTAACTTTTGCCAAGGCCGCCCTTTGCGGGTTTTCAACCTTGCGAGCTTTATTCTTATTTTCTTTTCAATTTCTTTTTTTTTTTTATTCTTTTTTTTTTTTTTTGTCTTTTCTTTTTCAAATCTTTTCATTCTCTTTTTTTTGCATTTTTTTTTTGTATTCTTTTCTTTTCTTTTTCTTGTTCTAACTTTTGCCTGGGTCGCCCTTCTAGGTTTTCAGCCCAGCGAGCCTCTTAAAGGGTAAAAGTGTAACAAGTCCATGCCAAATGGTTTTAAGATCTCGAAGCCATCTGTATCCGGGAGGGTGGCTGTTGATTTGACTTGCAGAAGGATCCATCTTCGGCTCTTCGAGCACATCGGACATTTTTGCCCCTAGTTCGAGGGGTGCTTCTGTTCTAGCTTCGCAAGCTTCTTCTGATGAGGTCAGATCTTCTTGATCTGACTTTCTTGGCCTCTTGTTCGAGGGCTGCTTCAAATTTGGCGACGCAGGCCTCATGTTGTAGTTGACCGTTGAACATTCTGAACTAAGGTCCAAGGTTTGAAAGTAAGGGCTCAAGTCTTGAGGCTAAGAGCGATCCTAAGCTGCACAATCTCAAGAGCGATTCCACACAGGCCTTCGCAGGACTACGCAAAACATTTTGTTTTTGAAATTTTTTTAAGAAAAGCAACAAATCGCTCGCGCCGAAGATAGTGAGGAACCAATCTGGATCAAGCCAGGGTCCTTCTCAGTACTCATGTTAACAAACATGATTTCAATCATTAAGGGCTTAGCATGCCTCTCTTTCTCTCAATTTGATCAAAGTTTTGCAAATCCCGAGGAATTCCTTCCTCTTCGTTTTGATCACCACAATGTTAAAAAAGTTTTGAAAAACTTAGGTCAATGCAATGAATTCGAGGTGCAGAAGAGTAAGTGAGATGCTCCACCGTTTTATTCAAATACTCTGGCACAACTAGTTTAAAGTAGCAATAAGCGCGGAAACATGATAGCTGCAGCTGTTTCATTCAGATTTCCTGGTTGCAACTGGCTCCACAGCAGAGACAAACTCAAAAGAAAACAAAAGGGTAATTACAAAACAAAACGGTGTTCGAGGCAACAACCCCGGAACCACCTGACATTCTATACAGTGGGACTAACTCGACACAACAAGACAGACCCTTAAGCAAAAAGACTGACTTAGGACAAAGAGACAGACTCAAAACAAAAACAAATAACTGACTCGACAGCCAAGCCAGAAGTTACAAAACTGCATTCGCAAATGCTCCCAACAGTGCGTGCCAAACGCCACATCTGAAATACACCGAGCGCTGCCCGCAGGTCGTCCATCCCCTTATCACATCGCATTATCCCCCCACAAGTTCACTGATCAATAGCCGATAGACTTTGCAGGACTTGGTGTGACGATGACCCTGTTGTCAAATAGATTTTGTATCTCATGGCGAAGACAGACGCAACTATCGGTGTCATGGCCGGTTTGTTGATGGAAAGCACAGTACTTAGTCGGGTCATGCTTTGGAGGGAGAGGATCGGGTAGAGGTCGTTGTTCTAACGGTTTCAGATGTCCTTTCCTGAGTAGGACCCCCAGGGCTTTAGACAAAGGCATATAAAGCGGGGTGAAAATCCTCTTGCCCCGTGGTAGATAGTCTGAGGTTCGAGGGTTTGGATTGGATGTACCAACAAAGGGGGTGGCTGTTTTGGTGGTGACCATTCCAACTTCAGAAGACCTTGCAGCTACATCACCACTGGTGGTCGCATTCAAACTGCGGAAAAACGCCCTCCTGGGCAGCTCTCTGTCATTGTCAATCAGGCCCTGTTTCAAAGCATCCTCGATCTGTACTCCCATCTTATGCAAATCTGAAAAGGTGGGGAAGGGGAGAACGATCATCTTCTGCATGAGCTTGGGTTGGAGGTTGCGCACAACCATCCGAATCTGATCTTTGTCAGTTGGCCTAATGGTCATCATTGAGGCCTTGGCCCTCCAGCGGGTTACGAATTCAGAGAAACTTTCCTTAGGCTCCTGCCTAGTTGTCTCAAGATCACGGGTTGTAATCTTGATCTGTGTATTATAGGAGTATTGAACGACGAAAGCCTCGGCCATCTCATCCCAATTCCTCTTGACATCGTCTTCCAATTTTGCATACCTGATGGCCGCTACTCCTGACAAGGTCCGCCCGAATAAAGAAAGCTTCTGTAGTCTGGTGAGGCCCATCGGCCTTAGTATGTCTGAAAACAACCGCAGGTGCACCATGGGATCCCCGGATCCATCAAATTGGTCAATATGCGGCATCTTAAATCTGTCTGCCATCGTCACGGCTGCGTTGGTATACCCGTCCTCGATGTCCGGGATGGACTTCACTCCTTGGGATTTTTTGAACAACTTTTCAAGCTTGTTCAGTTTTAATGCCGTGGGGTCCACCTCGAATTCGAAGGGAGAGTCCGGTAGATTGGTAGGTGTTTTGGATAGCTGGGGTACGATTAGGGGAGGAGCCGGCCCTGTTGGAATGTCCGTACCTTCCTGGACATTTGGTGTTTCCCCGGGTGTCGGAACCCCTGGTGGTGGAGGAGCTTGATGCGAAGCAGATGCTCCGTTTTGCTGTTGCAACTTGGTGATTAGCTCTGCCTGCTAGGCCATGATCGCAGCCTGCTGTTTGGCAAATTCCACTTGGCGGACAGCGTCCTGCTACATGATTTTCATACTTTCTTGGAGTTGGCACACCATCTCCTCCATCCCTGCCATACTGCCTGTAGACACCCCATTTTTGACCGACCTTAAGACTCAGACGTCACCGATTGAGCGCTTGGTGATGTTGCATAATGTGCTCGTTCAGAAGTTTCAGAGTCGCGCCCGTGAGCCCTGCCTCCGGACTTCCGAACCCTCTTCTGTGCCTTGCCTCGGTTTGCGAACCAGGCTCGGTTTTCTTTGTTTCTTTTCCTGAGGGGAGGGAGAGGTTCCGTAAACCATCTCTCAATGTCCGTAGGCTACATTTGGTGGCCGTAGGCCATTTTGCCCATTTCGGAGTCCGGTTCCCGATTTTCGGAGCCGTCAGGCCGTGTGCCTCGGTTCCGGACCGCTTAACCATCTCCTATTGCTCTGATTTTTTGGCATACATCTTATTTCATCCCTTTTGAGGGACACTGGGGTCTGAGAAACCCACTTCGTGGCCGAATGCCACTTTCGGTGCTTAACAGCCCATTTTCGGGACCCCGAACTGCGTGTTTTGGCCCCGGAACATTCGTTTTGCAACGGTTTTCGTTTATTTTTGGCAGGTACCTCTGTTTTATCACGAGGAAGGTCACTGAAGGGTGGGAGGCCAGCAATTGTTGCAGCAGCCAGTTATACATCCTCCGACGCCCTCCGGCGCCCGTTTTTCGCACTTCCGGGCTAATGTTGAATACCTTGGAGCTAATGTTGCCAACTTTCAACCACATATCTGTGATCTACACACCTGGGAGGCCCCTAAAAGTTGGTGGCCGGCCATTAAGGTTACCTGACCCTTTTGACCCCTTTCTTCCGGGCTAATGTTGAACCCCTTGGACCTTTTTTCTCGAACTTTGAACCACATATCTGTGATGTACACACATGAGAGGCCCCTAAAAGTTCATGGCCGGCCAGTAATTCAACTTGACCCTTTTGACCCCCTCTTTCCGAGCCAATGTTGAACCCCTTGGACCCACTTTCTTGGACTTTTAACCACATGGTTGTGTTGTACACACATAGGGGTACCTCACCAGTAGCTGGCCGGCCAGAAAATCTCATTCAACCTTTTGACCCCTAGCCGGCCGGCTAGTGGGTGTGGCCGGCCGGCCACCTGCAACAAAAGTACTAGGCCGGCCGTGTTCCTTGCACTGTGCACTTTACAGCTGTAGGGCAATATCCCCCAGATATTATCTGTATCCGGGGGATATTTTGTGGGGGAGTTTTGCTCTCCTTTTCCCCCACCTTTACACCCCCTTTTGGACCCTTATAACCAGCTGGTGGCCTCCTTTGTTGGGGTTAGAAGAACTCTCCTTCAAGCATCCATACTCAACTCCATCTCCATAGCTCTCAATTCTTCAAAAAACCCTAAGTCCCTAACCATCATTCCTTCTACACCACCAAGCTCTACCACCACCATCTCATTTCCAGGAACAAGGAAGGATTCTTGAAGGCTGAAGAAGCTGCAAATCCATCCAAGAAGCAACAAAAGTTTGAGTCTTCAAGGGTAAGTAATACTTTTACCCTTTTGACCCTTTTTCTTGATCTATTTCTAAGCCCCACTTCTTTTTGGTTTCAAGCTCCGGCCCTAACTGAAAAGGGCCATCTTTTGAGCTCATCTTCACTTTTCATTAATGGCTCAACCCTATTTGAGCCCTCCATAACACACTTGCTTCATTGATCCTCTTGTATGTCATAGTTTTGCATGCTATTTTTGACCCATGAGCAATTTATTTTCGAGCATGTTGTAAACTGACATTAGGCTTATTTTGAGCCCCTCTTCAACATTGGATAAGGGCTCAACATTGTTTGGTGTCTCCATGTGTCACTTGTAGTTATATCCCTTATTTGGCCCCATTTTTTGCATGAATTGGCAGCTCTCTTTGCTTCTGTTTTTGGACCTTGGTCCGAACTGAAAGTGGCCTTTTTTTTGGCCTATACTTCATGTTTCATTCACACTTTTTTTCTGTTTGGTGATTATTTTATATACTTCATGTTATAGCACCTTTTGAGCCTTGTTTTGCATCACATTTTTAGCATATTTGTATACTGATTTTGAGGCTTCCATATACTGTAAATGTTCATATTTTTGGTCCATCTTCAGTGTTGTAGAAGGAAATTTTTCAGTTTGGGTTTTGGTTATGCCACTTGCTTCATTACCCCTCTTTTGTCCCCTATTCTTGCATGCCATTTTTACCATACCTATGCTTGCTGTTTGGCCATGTTTATAACTGTGAAAGTGCCTCTTTTAGGACTGTCTAGCTTCTGTATTTGCATTGCATGTCCATGTTGCGCATTTTTAGCATAGCTATAGGCCATTTCGGGTGCCTAAATTCATATTTCGGGACATTTCCTTGCATTTCATGTCATTTCGCTTCATTTAGGGACTGTTTTCCCCCGTATTTTGTTGCTGAAATTCCATTAGCATGCTTGCATATCATTTTTGCCATGTTTCATCACATTTAATCATTGCCTCGGTTTGCGTGCCCGTGTGCACGCATTTCGAGGCACTCCATTTTTATCCGCCGGCATCCTATGTGAGTGTGGCTGAGGCTCACTCATGTTGGTATAAGTCCATTTCTCATTTCCATGTCATTTCATCGCATTCTATCACTGCCTCGGTTTGCGTGCCCGTGTGCACGCATTTCGAGGCACTCCATTTTTATCCGCCGGCATCCTATGTGAGTGTGGCTGAGGCTCACTCATGTTGGTATAAGTCCATTTGTCATTTCCATGTCATTTCATTACATTCTATCACTGCCTCGGTTTGCGTGCCTGTGTGCACGCATTTCGAGGCACTCCATTTTTATCCGCCGGCATCCTATGTGAGTGTGGCTGAGGCTCACTCATGTTGGTATAAGCCCATTTGTCATTTCCATGTCATTTCATTGCATTCTATCACTACCTCGGTTTGCGTGCCCGTGTGCACGCATTTCGAGGCACTCCATTTTTATCCGCCGGCATCCTATGTGAGTGTGGCTGAGGCTCACTCATGTTGGTATAAGTCCATTTGTCATTTCCATGTCATTTCATTGCATTCTATCACTGCCTCGGTTTGCGTGCCCGCGTGCAAGCATTTCGAGACACATATCATTGCCTCGGTTTGCGTGCCCACGTGCACGCATTTCAAGACACATATCATTGCCTCGGTTTGCGTGCCCGCGTGTACGCATTTCGAGACACATATCATTGCCTCGGTTTGCGTGCCCGCGTGCACGTATTTCGAGACACATAGCATTGCCTCGGTTTGCGTGCCCGCGTGCACGTATTTCGCGACACATATCATCGCCTCGGTTTGTGTGCCCGTGAGCACGCATTTCGAGGCATCTCATTTCCATAGCATTGTGTATGGTTAGGATTGTATCTTAGTTGCATTCATGCATATCATGCATATTGCATCGTGTCCGGAATAGGAGTTAGCCCGGGCACGGGAAACGAGGTACATTTCGTACTCCGAGTGACGAAATGTGTCTCAATTCCCCAGTCACCGACACTCCGGATTATCCATGATGGAGTTAGGTTTTAGCTGTAGTTTCATGTGCATTCATCCTATATTGAGTTGTGCATTTCGACTCCTCGGCCATCATGCCTCGATATGCGTGATTGGTGGCACGAGAATCGAGACATGCATATATCTGTGCAAATACATTGCTATGCCCCTTTCCTGCTCTCTGTTGCAGCAAAACGCAGAATCAATAACTTTTGGGGCTTGGCACGCATTTCAAGAACAGGTGTAAACAGAGGCTAATTGGGGCATTCCGGTGGATTTCCGCGCAAGACAATCCGGACATGCATCATCCATCAGAAGCAAGGCAGTCCCTGGCTTGCACGCCAGTTTTATTTGCTTTCCTAGTTAATTCATTAATTAATTAGAATTCTGTAATATTCTTTTATTCGGGACTGTAATATTTGGACTGTATTATTTATTCGGACCCTCCGAGTGAGGGCACAACTGTAATAAGTGTGCGTGAGTGTGATGTATATCTTCCAACCCCACGTCTTTTCTCCCTTTTATTTATCCGCTTATGATGGTTAAATTAGGGCATGTTTAAATTAGCATACAGTATGACAACATGTTTGCATCATTCATCTGTATTGCATGCACCGGGCTCGGCGCATTATACTAACTGCATCGTACCTTCAATTCCAAATTGAATACATGATAGTTGTAGCATTTCATATAACATCTTAGAATAGCCGAGCCTGCTATAGCTGCATTTTGCATGTGTTGCATTAGGCATTTCTGTATACTTAGGATTCATGCATGATTTCTAATGAGTGTCTATTTTGGCTTGGAGTACTCGGTAAGTTTTTATGCTTTAGCATCCTTGCATGCGTGTGAGTGACTGCCATGAATAGCATGCTTACCATGAGGCTATGTGTTTATATGATATAACTGCCTGAATGCCTGTGGGTGAAGGTTGGGTTATCTGAATTGGAGTAAATCATCAAATGTTTCAAGCCTACCTGTGGGTAGCAAAACCTCTTTCAAAAAGGCAAAATGTTTTGTTCCAATTCGGACGACCCGGTCTATACTTATATGCTGTAAGCATCACATAGTAATCTAGGCTAATAAACCGTAATAAGAACTCACAATGTTTTCAAAAATTGATATCATGGTTAGTAGAGGCCGGTCTATGACCGGGCGAGCGGGGGTGCTCACGAAGTGACCTTCCCCAATCGTACCCAAGTTCCCGAGCCGAGGCAACTTTGGTGATGACGGACACGTGGCCTTTTGGCACCGAGTCAGGGTTTCCTAAATTTCCCAAAATAAAATATTTAGGTGGCGACTCTGTATCTGGCAAAGCAGTCCATGTTTGGCACTTCTTTCAAAAAAATCAGTTTTCCTAAAACGATTTGCCAGATTTGGACTCTTTGGTTCAGATTTAGAACCGTGACAACGAAAGTCGAGTCCGAGCTGTAGCGAGGTCCCCCCGCGGGCTTGTTACAGTTTCTGGCGACTCTGCTGGGGAGTTAGAGAACTTGACTCGAACTCATGATATCTGTTTTTGACTACACTTGTGTGTTTCTTTGCATTGCATTTGCATTGGTGCGCCTAGGACACCGTGTTTGCCATCTGCTATTCCTGAACGGTTTGCCGGAGGCTTGTCTTGTCAAGGCATGACCATAAGGCTGACCGGTTGTGGGCTCTGCCAGTATGGGAACACAAACCCCGATTTTACCGGGGCACCCTCTTTGACCATTCGACCTAGTGCATATTCGGATCCATAGTGACCATTCCAAATTAGGACAGGTTGCTTACTCGTTCATAGGTCGTTTGAAACCGCTGCGTGCGTAGTGAAACCCTAGCTCCTGACAAAATAGGACAGGGAAACCCTACCCCAACATAGGGGTGTTTTGGCTGTCACTTATCTGTTATGTGCTTTAGAGTGCGTCTCTACAGGAATGCATGTATCAGTATATGAGTTTGGGCATCAAGCCTGCGGGCATCAGTTCAGAATTGTCAGCATCAGGCCTGCGGGCATCAGTTCAGTATATGAGTTTGAGTATCAGGCCTGCGGGCATCAGTTCAGTATTGTTGGTATCAGACCTGCGGGCATCAGTTCGATATTATGGATATCAGGCCTGCGGGCATCAGCCAGTATTTGAGAATCAGCTATCTGCGGATATCAGATTCCGTTCTAGACAGTGATACGGGGATAAATATCAGTGTTTGAGGACAGTGTGTTATTCAGCTTATTGACTGTGTGTTGTTATGCCCGACTGCGTGTCATGCATTTTATTTTAAGCTGTTATGCTGTCCGTTTATCTGTTTATTTATTTCCTTTTCGCTTTATTTATCTTTTGCTAGGTCGGTTTTAGCACGATTGCTTCCAACCCGGCAGGCATTCCCCAAGCACATTGGACACGAGGTCGTCGACTCCATCGATCTGAGGATCTAATCGACAGACAGCCAGTGTTCTATTCTCTACCCCCTGTTACCAGAAGGAAGCCGAAGAGGCGCAGTGTGTCAGAACAGAGGTTGTCAGAGCAGTGGGTTACCCCGTCAGAGGACAACAGAGGTGAAGTCCTGATTAGTGCTATAAGAGTAAACATACCAGTCAGTCGAATGGAGCAGCAAAATACATCGGGGATGGAGGCTCTAATGCGCCAGATGCAGGAGAGCATGAAACAGATGCACGATGATGCCGTCCGTCAAACGGAGTTCTCCAAACAGCAGGCCGTGATCATGGCCCAACAGGCTGAACTAATCACCAGATTGCAATAGCAGAATACAGCATCTGCTTCACACCAAATCCCTCCTCCGGCAGGGGCTCCGTTACCTGAGCAGGCCCCTACTGTTCAGAACGCCCCACCAAATGCCCAGAATATCCTGCCAAATGTCCAAAATTTACAAGAGGACACGAGTCTTCCAACGGGGCCAGCTCCGCCCCCGCTTCCACCACAACTGTCCAAGGTCCATACCTCTAATCACCCGGACTCTCCATCTGAGGTCGAGGTTGATTATACAGCTCTAAAATTGAGCAAACTAGAGAAGCTCTTCAAAAAATCCCAAGGGGCCAAGGCTATGCCGGATATCGGAGACGGATATACCGAGGAGGCCGTAACACTCCCCGATAGGTTCAAAATGCCACAAATCGACCGTTTTGACGGGACCGGCGACCCCATGGTCCATATCTGACTGTTTGCGGATGTCTTGCGGCCAATGGGCCTAACCCGACCACAGAAGCTCTCACTATTCGGCCGAACCCTGTCAGGTGTGGCCTCCCATTGGTACGCAAGATTACCAGATGAAGTGAAAAAGAATTGGGATGAGATGGCTGAGGCCTTTGTCACACAATATTCATACAACACTCAGATCGAGATCACAACCCGTGAGCTTGAAACGACGAGGCAAGAGCCCAAGGAATCTTTCTCGGACTTTGTGATCCGATGGAGGGCAAAGGCGTCAACGATGACTTTAAGGCCCACTGACAAAGATCAAATTCGGATGATTGTGCGCAATCTCCACCCGAAGTTAATGTAGAGAATGATTGTGGTCCCCTTCCCTACTTTCGCAGATTTACATGACATGGGGGTGCAAATCGAAGACGCAATGAAACAAGGGTTGTTTGACCATGACAGAGAACAACCGAGGAGGACCTTCAACCGCAACAACAATGCAGGCCCGAGCGGCGCTGTAAATACGAGAGCCTCGGAAGTTAGTATGGTCACCACCACTCCCCCTCCCCCTCCAAGGCCCATGACTGCCACACCATTCTCCGGCGCGTCCGGAAGCAATACACAAAACAACCGATTCCAACCACGAGGCCAAAGAACCTTTACCCCACTATATATGCCTCTGACCAAAGTTCTGGGAATATTAATCAGAAAGAATCATTTAAAACCCCTGGAACCAAAGCCATTACCGAATCCACTCCCCCCCTCTTACGACCCGTCAAAATACTTTGCGTATCACCAACAACACGGTCATGACACCGACCGTTGTTACAGATTGCGTCATGAGATTCAAGATCTTATTGACAAACAGGTGATCGCACCTCCTGATAAACCCAATGTCACAACCAACCCTCTCCCACCACATAACCAACCTCCCCCTCTCAACAGAATTAATTTTATCCAGACTGGGTTCGTATCTTACGATCCTAGCGTCTATATTACGCCCACCCACCTACCCAAGCCGGAGGTGCTCCTCCCCGATTGCATTGATTTCTTGTGCATGGTGGACATCTCCAAAACCCAACCAGAACCGGTGGTGGTGACCGTCGAAGACGGAGCAGGGCAGATTTTGGGAAGAAATGAGATTGTTGAATCTGGGACTGGGCAGAATTTTGCTGGGGGAGCCTACGATCCAAGCAAGTACATCCTATCAACGAGCCGAATTGGGCTAAGTGTAGAATTGCCAGAGACAGGAGAACTATGCATGATCCGGGGGGATGGATCTGGGCTATGGGCAGATGAGCTGACAGCCGTAGAGGAGGACTTTGCTAACTTGCAATTTCTCGAGGACCAGGACCTGGGGGATGCGTCGATTAACTGGTATGATTATGAGGGATCAGAGGAGGCCACAGGATGGCTCGAAGATCAATCGGATGCAGTGGGGGAAACCCAACTAGAGTAGAGCCCGACAGGGGCAGAAATGTCAGTTGTGGCCGGAACGGCCGAAAATCAAGTTGTACCGCCGGAGAGCGCCGGTGTAAAGAATTCCGCTCAAGACATGGGCATTGTAGATACAGGAATTGTTAAACAACCAGCTGTACTGACGCAGCTGGAACAAGGAAAGTTTGAGGAGGCTGAAAGAATTAGAAAAGCTAAAGGCCCTGAGGGGACCAAAAGTGCTGCGTGCACGGAAATGGAAAATACTGCGAGCATATGGGCAGGGAATATTGAGAGCGCAACTGAACCGGAGCCAGACAGGTGTCTGTTGGCTGCCAGCGGAATGTGGTGGGAAGATGATGATTTGTGTCTTGCCCACACCGATGAAGACTGGGGGAATAACCAGCCGGATGATACTTGGTATCTTGATGAAGTGGACCATAGGACAAGAAGTGGGCGGTACTTCAAGCCCCCACACCTGGACCAACCCGAGGCATCCGGGAAGGATAGAGAAGCAGAGAGAAAGAAGGAGAAGCAGATTGAAGAGGAAGCTGTGCTGAAGCAATTAAAGAAGATACAAGCAGACATCTCCATCTGGGGACTGCTAATGGCATCACGAGTGCACAGAGAAGATGTCCTATCTGCTATGGACAAGTCCAAACTCTCCATAGACACCACGCCTGAACAGCTGGTTGGGCTGGTTTTTCCGGGAGGAGGTTCCCCGGCATTAACCTTTTCGGACAAGGAGCTACCGCCTGAGGGCACAGGTCATAACAAACCTCTCTATATCTCTGTGGAATGTAGAAATAAGTGGATACCGGTGGTACTTGTTGATACCGGGTCTGCGATTAATGTTTGCCTAACCAGAACGGCATATGCAATCGGGTTAAAACCCGCGGACTTCGTCCCAACTACCCAAGTGATCAGAGCATACGATAATACCAGCAGAGAAGTGATGGGGACTGTTAAAATTCAAACCAAGGTTGGTCCAGGACAGCACAGTGTCGAATTTCATATCTTGGACGTTCCCGCAACCTTTAACCTACTTTTGGGGCGACCGTGGTTGCACCAGGTCAAAGCAGTCTCTTCCACTCTACATCAGATGCTAAAGTACCCCCACGGGAAAGGGGTAGCGATCGTTTTTGGGAATTCATCAATCCATCCCCCGCCGGAAGTGTCCACACCTGTTTTGGAGATCGAGCACGGCACGGAGGATGTGTTTTTGTCGGGGTTCACTTTGGCCGAGGCTCAAGTGGTTCAGAATGTCATGGCTGTGAATGAGGGCATGTACGTTAGTGCTCAATCTATTTACCTCATGAACAAGCTAAAACATACCCCTGGGATGGGATTAGGGAGAAGCGGCCGGAAGGGCGTCTCAGTATTGGCCGAAGTGCCACACAACCCCCACGCCTTTGGACTGGGTTATCTGCCCACCAAGGAGGATTGGGTGAGGAAAGGGAAAGAAATGGCCGGAAGGGCCAGAGCAAAGAAGGCCGGGAAGCCATTTGATTTGATGCACAGGCCCATCTGGGGTACCCTAAACGGACGTTTCGTCCGGGAGGGGGAAGATTTTCCATTCTGTGGCTTCCCGGAGCCATGGCTAAACGCGAAGGGGGAGCGCGTGCCTGGTTTTGAAATCTTCTTCGACATACAATTATCTGGGGATGACGTTGCCGAAGCGCAGACAGACCCACCAACTGAGGTTGAGCAATGTGAAGCAGTGGATCCTGAGAGCACAGAGCTTGAAATGGGGGTAGCACTGGCAAGTCTACTATCAGATCCTCCGATCGGCCAAGAGTGCTTGGGGGATAACTCTTCGGTTTCTGTGATTGGAGATGAAATAGCTGCGGGCTTTCCAGCGCCGATCTTGGATGCATCTATCGCACCTTCTCTCATCTGGCAATATGAAGAAGGCTTTTTATCTAGCAGTTCCGGGTCAGGTAGTGAGCCGGAATCTGATTCTACCGAATCTTGTGCGTCAGAATCAGATTCCAGCTCGACTGAGTCTGAGTCCGGTATTCCTGGGAGTGATAACCCGGATGCCACAGTCCTGTCTAGGTCGTCTTTTTCATTTTCTTTTGAGTCTGTTGTAGCAGAGGAATCTGACGGCTTGGAAGTATTTAATGAGAATGATGTGGATGTGGTTTCCAAGTATTTTTCTGTGCCTTTGATTTATTGCTTAAATCAGGATTTTCAAAATTTTGATGAAAACAGCGAGGAAGAAATTCCCCCAGTTTTGCAACGATTAATTAATCAAGAGCAGGAGAGATTTGTTAAACCTTTAATGGATGAAATCACTACCGTGAATGTTGGTACTGAGAAGGACCCGCGGCTGGTCCAGATCGGGTCCACGTTGTCTTCAGAGGAGCGCGAGCGCTTAGTCGCTTTATTAAAAGATTTCAAAGATGTTTTCGCGTGGTCCTATGAAGACATGCCTGGAATCGATCCTGAGATTGTACAGCACCGGATCCCTCTTGATCCCGAGGCCCGCCCTGTCAAACAGAAACTCAGAAGGATTCGCCCGGACTAGGCCCTCAAAATTAAGGAAGAGGTCACCAAGCAAATTGACGCAGGGTTCCTGCTGGTATCTGAATACCCAACTTGGTTGGCCAACATTGTTCCGGTGCCAAAGAAGGACGGCAGAATTCGGGTCTGTGTAGACTTCAGAGATTTGAATAGGGCCAGTCCGAAGGACGACTTTCCCTTGCCACACATTGACGAATTGGTGGATTTCACGGCAGGACACGCCTTGCTTTCATTTATGGATGGTTTCTCAGGCTATAATTAGATAGTGATGGCACCCGAAGACCGGGAGAAGACTGCGTTCACTACCCCGTGGGGTACATATTGTTATAGAGTGATGCCATTCGGGTTGAAAAATGTCGGAGCTACATATCAGCGGGCAGCGACTACAATATTGCATGATATGATCCATAAGGAGGTCGAGGTGTACGTGGACGACATGATTGTCAAGTCCAAAGATAGAGAGGGCCACTACACCGCCTTACAAAAATTCTTTCAAAGGATCAAGGAGTTTCGGCTGCGACTGAATCCCCAGAAATGCACGTTTGGTGTTACAGCAGGGAAGATGCTAGGGTTTCTGATCACACAAAGGGGCATCGAGGTCGACCCGTCCAAAATCAAGGCCATCTTAGAAATGCCACCACCAAGGACTGAAAAGGAGGTGCGAGGCTTTCTGGGTAAAGTGCAATTCATAAGACGGTTTATTTCTAAATTAACCTTGACTTGTGAACCACTTTTTGGTCTCCTGAAGAAAGGAAAGAAATTCCAATGGGACGGCCGATGTCAAGCAGCTTTTGAGCAGATCAAAGAGTATCTACAGAACCCACCCGTGTTGTCGCCACCAGAGCCGGGGAGACCGTTGATACTGTACCTTTCGGTAACTGAGACCACCATGGGCTGTATGCTCGCGCAGGAGTCAGAAGACAAAGTGGAAAGAGCCATCTACTATCTGAGCAAAAAGATGCTAGATTACGAGACCCTCTATACACCGCTGGAGAAGGCTTGTTTGGCCTTGGTATGGGCAACCAGGAAGCTGCGGCACTACCTGTTAGCCCACTTTGTAATGTTGGTTTCGCGTTTGGATCCCATCAAATATCTCTTCGAGAAACCAGCACTTACGGGTAGGCTAGCTCGTTGGTTGCTGTTGCTCTCCGAATTTGATTTGAAGTATGTAACGCGCAAGTCAGTAAAAGGCAGAGCGGTAGCGGAGTTCCTTGCCGACCACCCGGTTGAGGGGGATGAAGCGGTTGAGTATCTATTCCCAGATGAAGCCATTCTGCACGTCGAAGATGAAACCTGGACGATGTACTTTGACGGAGCGTCAAACCAGTATGGGTATGGGATAGGGGTGTTGCTGATAGCGCCTGATGATTCCCGTATCCCTTTAGCATTCAAGCTCCAGTTCAAAGTCTCGAACAATGAAGCAGAGTATGAGGCATGCATTGCCGGTCTAGAAGCAGCCCTGGAACTAGGGGCAAGACGGTTGGACGTCATTGGGGACTCAAACCTTGTTGTGTCTCAAGCCAAAGGAGATTGGAAAGTCAAGGAGGAAAGGATGATAATCTACCACCAAACCTTGGATTTGTTAATTCCTCGGTTTGAGAAGCTAAATTTCACCCACCTCATAAGAGAGAACAACAGGTTCGCAGATTCATTAGCAACTCTATCTTCTATGATAGACATCCCGTCCGGAGTCCGGATGCGTCCAGTCATTATTGATCAGAAGTTCGTGCCAGCATACGAGTCAATTTCCGCCATAGATGAGGCTCAAGACGGCAACCCCTGGTACTACGACATCTGGAACTTCTTGGAAAAGGAGACATATCCACTAGGGGCAAATGCCAAAGATAAGAGGGCTGTCAGAAGAATGGCTGCTCAGTTCGTTATCTGCGGGGGAAATTTGTATAAAAGGGGCCATCTGGGAATGCATAAGCTCTGTGTAGAAGCTGAAGAGTCAAAACGCCTGATGGAAGCCATCCATGGGGGGGAGTGCGGTGCACACATGAATGGAGTGATGCTGGCCAGAAAGATCCTCAGACAGGGCTACTACTGGTCAACCATGGAGGAGGATTGCATTAGTTTTGTTCGGCGATGCCACAAGTGTCAAATTCATGCAAACCGCATGAACATCCCGCCGTCAAAACTGCACAACATGACTTCGCCGTGGCCTTTTTCAGTCTCGGGAATTGATGTGATCGGAGTTGTTACCCCGAAGGGGTCAAACGGGCATGAGTTTATCCTAGTAGCGATAGATTATTTCACAAAGTGGGTCGAGGCCCAATCATACGCGGTGTTGAAGGCGTCGCACGTCGCAAAGTTCATCAGGAACAACATCATCTATCGCTACGGGGTGCCAAATGAGATAATTTCAGATAATGGTTCCCACTTCAAGAAAGAAGTGATAGACTTGTTGGAGAAATACAATGTGGCTTTCCATAAGTCATCTGCATACCGGCCGCAGACCAACGGAGCGGTTGAAGCCGCCAACAAGAATATCAAGCATATACTACAGAAGATGGTGGGAACCTATCGGGATTGGCCAGAGAAGCTGCCATTTGCTCTGTGGGGCTACAGGACTTCAATCAGAACCTCTACTGGAGCAACTCCATATTCATTGGTCTATGGAATGGAGGCTGTTCTACCCATTGAGATTGAGGTTCCGTCGTTACGAGTATTGGCTGAATGCCAGATAGCCGAAGCAGATTGACAGCAAAGCAGGTTCGAAGAACTCATGCTCTTTGATGAAAGAAGACTGAAAGCACTGTACCACATCCAAGGCTATCAACGCAGAATCGCCCGGGCTTTTAACAAGAAGGTTAAGTCCAGGAATCTGAAAGAAGGAGATTTGGTGCTCAAAGACAACCGAGCTCCCATCCACGACCCAAGGGGCAAGTTCAAACCTAATTGGACTGGTCCTTACATCATCAAAGCTATCTGGTCAGGTGGAGCTGTGGTTCTGATGGATCTAGATGGCTTGGAGTTCTCACAACCGATCAATATGGACAAGTTGAAGAAATACTATCCTTGAGAGGCTCGCTAGGCCGAAAACCCGAAAGGGCGACCTAGGCAAAAATCAGAGCACAAAAAATTAGAAAATATAAAAACTGAGCTCGCAAGGTTGAAAACCCGCAAAGGGCGGCCTTGGCAAAAGTTAGAGCGCAAAAGGAGAGTGAAAATACTCGAGTGAACCTCAGCCTGAACTACGTAAGGCTTGATTCCCATCTTTGGGATACGTAGGCAACTTCACCTCGAAGTTCAGCCGTAAACTTTTCCCCGATCAACTCTGTCCATTTCGATCATCTCAGTCATCTTTATCCATCAGCATTTATCGTGATCTCCGGTACAGTGCTGTTCAAACTAGGGGCAACTTTCCGTTGCCGCGACGGTGCAAAGTTACTCAGACAAGGGGCAACTTTCCGTTGCTATGAAGTGCCGCATTGTTCTTCAGACTAGGGGCAACTTTCCAGTTGCAGGGGTCTGGGGTTGTGCATTTCAGTGACAGATTTTCGACGTGTCCAATTCTGATCCACATCGAAAATAGTTTTGAAAAGTTTTAATAAAAGTTGACTTTGTTCAAATTAATCTTTTTACAACTAAGACCATCTTTGGACCAAAAACGAAAAATTTTCAGTACCATAACTTTCAATTTCATTAATTTCAAAACTGAGTTCTCCTGCTCTTGCATTACAATCGAGGTTGCCTTTTTTTAGTACATTCATAAAGAAAACTTGAAAATACTAAGTAAGCAATAAATTTGGGGCATAGCTGAATCAAGTATCTCTGCGTCCCCTCCCAGAGCTAGATGAAGCATCTGAAGCCAAGCTAGGCCCAACCTGTGCCTCCTCATTGAGCCAATCCACGCACTCATCAGACAAAGTGCAACTGAAAGTAGAGGCAGGGGCCAGGAGCTCTCTAGTCCTCCATGCCGTGGCATATCGGGCGAGCTGTGCACCCCGGATCGGGAAAGCAGCTGGGTACTCAATCCCCTCCGGTGGGCAGGTCTGATCATGACCAAACTGGCGCAGAAATCGGAACGGAAAATAGAATACGCAGTTGGTTAGACCAACCAATTGGATCCCAATTAGCCGGGACATACTATAGCTCATTGCTGGGAGGTTGAGCCAAGGGCAACGCCAGGCAATGCTGTCTGCGGACAAATTACACATCCAATCGAACCACCACCTTTCGTCGAGAGCATTGACAAGGCGCTGCCGAAAGAAGTAGCCTCGAGCTGAATAAGCCGGGCAAGAGTCCACAACCTGCAACTTATCCATTAACCATACCTAGGGGAGGGATGGAAAATGAGAGAATAAAGAACAGAGAGATGTACGATGAGAGAAAAGTAAGACAAGGGTTTTGTGAGAAAAACCGAGCCTGAGGGTCGAGTGATGTGAGCAAATATATATGTAAGGTAGGGTGGGAAACATTACCTGCAGCAGCAGCGGACTCCCAGCAAACCTAGTCGCCTCCTGGCGATAGACAGAATCTAAACCCATCAGAGTCTCGGCCAAGGTCATGGCAATACAGCTCTTCCCTTCTCTCAAACCTTGGGCGACTTCAATCAGGCGAATGCTAGCCCCGCCGAAGCCCGAGGAAAGCAGAAAGTGAGACAACAAACATAAGCAGAGGGCGTGTTGCCGGAAACCCTGTCAATAATGGTTACTGCGGTCACCGGCGTCGGAAAAACGATGGATCAAGCCGAGGATGTCCAGTTCCCCACTACAGATCAGAGATCGAGCGTCATGCGCCGTGAGCCCACACATCCGCCCTAAGGCCTGGGCGTGACCAAAACGGAGCTGAGGCAAGATCACTTCAGAGCACTCAGACTCCATCAAAACCTGAAAATCTTCGAAAGTGGGGCACATCTCTTGACCGCCAAAGCTAAAAACATGCGTCACTGGATTCCAAAACCTTGCCGCGGCATGGAGAAAAGGAAGATGAAGCGGAGTACGGCTCAGCGTGAATAGTGCATTCAAGCCGAAACCCCGGAAATTCAGTTTTTACGAGCCATCTAGAGAAGAGATCCAAGATGTGACATTTTCTGCGAGAAACGCCTCCATCTTTGTCTAAAACTAAGGTGAAATGAATGTTCCCGAAGTTGAGGCTTTTATAGAAGGAAAAACACTATTCACAGGGACAAGTGTCAAAAATCTGGAGGCTGCGGGACTGAGTGGCCGGCCAGCCACCTTTTCTGGCTGGCCAGCCATTTACTTTTTCAAAACTAGCTGGCCAGCCATTCTCTTTTTTCAAAAATGGCCGGCCGACTCCCAGGGATGGTTGGCAATGTTGCAGTGTATCTCCTTGACCCTGTTTTACCCTTCGAGGGAGAGTTCCAAGCATTTCCATGCAACGGGAGAGTCAAAGGCCTCCGTTTCGGATGCGTTCCGGTGCCCAGATCGTCAGAAGTACACTTTGTTGTTGTTGAGTTTTGGTTATCGAGTTGTTGCATTTTGCTTATCGAGTTGTTTGTCGAGCGGACGTGTTTTGTGTTTTGAGTCATTGCTCTCTGTTTAAGCAATTTTTGTTGAAGTCTTGTTTATTTGCGTTGTTGCATTTTGCTTATCGAGTTGTAAACTTGCTAAAGATTCTGTTATATCTTAGTAAGTCGAGTTGTTTAGTTTGTTGCGTCGGTTCACTACCTGACTTGGTGATTACACAATGCGCATTTCCATTCAACTTCATTCTTGTGCGAAATAAATTGATGCGATACGATGCTAAAAATACAAACATCTTTTCAAAAGCTATTTCATTCCATCATGCTTTACAACAAACAAAGGTACAAGTTTTACAAAATAATAAAACTGCCTAACAATGTGCAAAGTGCTACAAACTACTAGCAAGAAAAGAAAAATAAAGCAGGAAATAGCAACATCAAAGTCCTCGGGAGCAGGAACGAGAAGCACTCCTCATCCTCTTCTGCGGGACAATCTCCACAGCATCATCATCATCTGAGTCGGAGCCGTCATCCTCAGGATCCCCCTCAGCCTCCTCCTCTTCCTCCCCGGCAGACGTCTCGAACTGACGGTCGGTAGCCTCCTCCTCCTCCTCAGCATCCTCCTCCTCCTCATCAGGCTCCACCTCCACAACGTGAGCCCTGCGTCTGCGGACAGGTCCCCCCTCGAGCTCCTCGAAAAGGCCTAGATGGCCCGGCTCCTCGGGAAGGCCGAGATGACCCCGCCCCCTGAAAAGGCCCAGACGGCCCAGCTCCCCAAGGAGGCCCAGATGGCCTGGCCTGCGGCTGACCGGACCATGAAGGCATCTGAAGACAAAGAGTTCAATTCAAATGCATCAGTCCAAATATATACATCAGATGCAGATACAAGTAAAAGCTACATGAAGTGGGTGCATGTAAATACAGTGTATAAATGGGGTGTGTGTCAGATGTGCTCTACACAAGTAGTCTATCGATGCAGTAGAAATCAGCATGTCATCAGAAGTATGATAAATGCCAGAAAACCAAAGGGTACCTGAATGCCCGCGACAGACAACTGCGCCTCCCTGCGCAGGACCATGCCCTCGAGTGTGGCCACCAGTCCGACCACCTCCTCTATGTACCCTCGCGATGGCTGCAAAAATGAGCTCGTAATCATCAGTGAACAGAAGAGTGTCTAAAAATCTGAACGATGAATGAAAAAAAGTGGAGCATACCGGCGGTGAGTCCGGATCAATGGCGTATCGATCACTGGGCATCGGAGGCTCTAGTGGAATCGAAGTCGGAGAGCTAGCCCCATACTGCCACGCCATCAACTCAGTCGGCATATCTGGCCATCCGGCATGAGGGTGAATCGACGGAGCCGGAGGAACTGGTCTACTCCCACCTCTAGAGGTACCGGCCCTGCTGGAAGAAGGGGCG
Source organism: Camellia sinensis (assembly GCF_055761805.1). Classification (NCBI taxonomy): domain Eukaryota; kingdom Viridiplantae; phylum Streptophyta; class Magnoliopsida; order Ericales; family Theaceae; genus Camellia; species Camellia sinensis. The sequence goes on from NC_138962.1 coordinate 59,371,795, forward strand.
TCTGCAGCCCGAGCCTGAGCCTGGCCCGAGGATGACATATCGGTAGGCCTCATCATCGGGATATGAGCTTCTGTCAATGGAGGCATCAAATATATATGACGGTAAGTGGCGTAGTCCCCCTCCTCAATATATAGCAAAGCATCAGTGCCCAGCATGGCGCCGACTACCTCCGAGTAAAAGAGTCTGTCAGCAGTCCGCATACTAGCTGGGGGTACTGCGGGAATATCCTGAGAAAGATACCCCCATACCTGGCGCAGAAAGCGTTCCCCCAGGAACCATGCCCTGCCAACCGGCCCTTCGAGCAGGACCCTATATTGGGAGATGTCCGATGCTCCGGTATACTGAAGTCGGAGACCATCACCCAGGGACACCCATGGCTGCCATGTAATCTGCGGATGATAAATGCATAAACCAATCAGAAATTGAGAATATACAGAGCAAATCAAAGATGAAAATGAAAAGAACTGAAAATTCTGAAGTACCTCTGAATGTCGCACAGTGTCGAAGTACTGTCGCAAGCGAAGGAGGGTCTCTCGAGGTCTCGGCTGGTGCGGGCCCTCGAATATCAATGAATATGGGGTCACGGGAATCCCTACCACCTCCAGCTCTGGGGCTAATGATGGGAAGTATACATAAACCCATAGCTGAGAAAAGCAATGCAGAATGTAAGTACGAAATGCTGAGAGCAAAATACAGACTGTAAAAGTGCGCTGTGTGTGTGCAATGTACAAGTAATGAGAAGCAGAAATGTAAATCAAGGGGACAGAAAGTACCTCCCAGGCTCTCCAGTAGCCGCCAAGCAAATCGCCCCGCCCGCGGGAGGTCGCGCTCATATAAAAGTAAAGGGTAGCCAGGCCGGCGCCACCCCAATCGTATCGATGGACCTGTGATAGGTCAACCAGAGCGCTCAGCAGGTATAGCCCAACGGTGTTCCCTCTGTCGGTGAACAGGGTAGTCCCGAAGAGGAACATCAGGAAACCACGGGCATACTGCTCTGTCTCCTCGGGGGTCTCAGGCACCATCTCCGCCCGCCGGAAATGGGAAGAGAACCAAGTATATCGGACTCTCCCAGAAGTCCTATCAACAGGTGGGTGAGCCCCCAATAAATACATCCAGGCGGCCTCCCACTCGCCCATATCCTCATCGTAGGGGATGGACCAACCTCCGACGTCTAAGCCGGTCAATACAGCAAAGTCAAAAGGGGTCATGGTCATGTCCCCGGTAGCAGAGAAATGAAAGGAATTGGTGGTGTCCCACCATCTCTCTACCAGGGCTGCCATCAGCGTCCTCCTGGCAGGACAACGTGACAACCCGACGCAAAAGGGGCCGAACCCCGCCAAGTCTACTAAGTCTCTGACGCCCTCCGGGAGCTCAGCATACCAATCCCGCGCCATGGTGGAACCATATCCCCGCACACTGCGGGAACAAACCTGCATTCAGAATGAATACACGTGTCAAACAATGAAATGAAATGGGCTGTGTGCCAATAAAGTAAATGGGCTGTGTGCCAATAAGTAAATGGGCTATGTGCCAATAAGATGAAATGGGCTGTGCGCCAATGAGATGAAATGGGCCGTGTGTCGATGAAGTAAAAGAAGCTACATGCAAATTCTAATCTGGGCTGCGTGTTCAGAAAATTTGAAATTTGGGCTGCGTGTTCAACTTTCAGTTAATTTGTAGGCTGCGTGTTCACTATCTACCTGGGCTGCGTGTTCAGAAAATTTGAAATTTGGGCTGCGTGTTCAACTTTCAGTTAATTTGTGGGCTGCGTGTTCACTATCTATCTGGGCTGCGTGTTCAGAAAATTTGAAATTTGGGCTGCGTGTTCAACTTTCAGTTAATTTGTGGGCTGCGTGTTCACTATCTATCTGGGCTGCGTGTTCAGAAAATTTGAAATTTGGGCTGCGTGTTCAACTTTCAGTTAATTTGTGGGCTGCGTGTTCACTATCTACCTGGGCTGCGTGTTCAGAAAATTTGAAATTTGGGCTGCGTGTTCAACTTTCAGTTAATTTGTGGGCTGCGTGTTCACTATCTATCTGGGCTGCGTGTTCAGAAAATTTGAAATTTGGGCTGCGTGTTCAACTTTCAGTTAATTTGTGGGCTGCGTGTTCACTATCTATCGGGGCTGTGTGTTCAGAAAATTTGAAATTTGGACTGCGTGTTCAACTTTCAGTTAATTTGTGGGCTGCGTGTTCACTATCTATCTGGGCTGCGTGTTCAGAAAATTTGAATTTTGGGCTGCGTGTTCAACTTTCAGTTAATTTGTGGGCTGCGTGTTCACTATCTACCTGGGCTGCGTGTTCAGAAAATTTGAAATTTGGGCTGCGTGTTCAACTTTCAGTTAATTTGTGGGCTGCGTGTTCACTATCTATCTGGGCTGCGTGTTCAGAAAATTTGAAATTTGGGCTACATGTTCAACTTTCAGTTAATTTGTGGGCTGCGTGTTCACTATCTACCTGGGCCGCGTGTTCAGAAAATTTAAAGTTTGGGCTGCGTGTTCAAATTTCCACTATTGTGGGCTGCGTGTTCACTATCTATCTGGGCTGCGTGTTCAGAAAATTTAAAGTGTGGGCTGTTTGTTCACTTTCGAATTCGGGCTGTGTGTTCGACAAATCAGTGTTTGAGCCGTGTGTTCTAATGTGGGCTGGGTGTTCGCAATTAATTGGTGAGCCAAGTGTTCAGAAGTTCAAGTGTTGAAACTACATACTCAAGATATAAGCAAAGTACTATGTCATAAGCTAAACTGCATGTTCAAGCATGGCAAGGGTGCGAAATGTAAAATACAGAAGATGAGGTAAATACCTCTCGGGCCTCGTGAGAGAGATGCTGCTCCGGCTCTCTGAGAAGCAGATCCCCGGGTGCTCGTTCGTCAAAACTGGTAAAGTGACGGAAAACAGCGCGCGGGAGGACGTGTGCTGGCGGACGATACCTCCCGGGAATGAAAGGTCGGGTCCTCGGGGGTAGAGTCATAGGATCGAAATCATCGCCGGCACCTGGAAAACCTCCGCCGTGAGGAGAATTGCCCGCCATTTTCAAGAATCTGCAAAAGGGAGCAAAAATGAGCAAAATGGGCAAAAATTGGAAAAAGTCAACAAAAGTCAACTCTCGGGAAATAAAAAGTCAACAAAAGTCAACTCCCGAGAAAATATTCCAAATATTAAGATAAACTTACCTCAAGTGGTGAAAATGCAAAAAGAAGCTCCGAAGCCGAAATTTAATCGCTCCAAAGTGCTTAGAACTGAATGTTTTTGCGAAAACAATTTACGCGGGGCGTTGGAAAATGCGCGTGAAACTCAGATCTGGAGAGGAAAGTGTTGAAAGAGGCAAGAAAAGGAGGGGGGCTCGGCTGCCTTTTATAAGCCTCGAGTCTTGGTTGAAGAGGCATGCCAAAAGGAGGGAAAAAGACCAAAATAGCCCCGGAAAAAGGCCATGGTCGGCCGGCCCCTATTTCTAGCTGGCCAGCCATCTGCTTTTTGCAGAAATGGCCGGCCAGCCATTAGCTTTAATGGGAAACGGTTGGCCACCCCCCCTTGGGAAGATAAATGGCCGGCCATGTTCCCCACATGCTCACCTAGCTCTCTGCAAATTTTGAGGAAGATCGGAGTTCCCGGGACCTGAAAAAGTTCAAGAAAAGTACACTTCCGGTCGCGAAATTGCTCCGTCGGGACTTCGGTTTCAAGTTCTGACATGTGTCTCATCATCATTCATCGAAATAAAAGTGTATCCTTTTTGAATGAGTTGTATCCTTTCAAAGAAGCAGATCGGAGGCCGCGATTGAGTTACCTTCGCCGAAACACGCGTTTCCGTACTCGTTGTTTCATGACAAATGAACACCCTGATTCATGCTCGTTTTGTACTATCATGCACATTATCTTGCATTCTCATGAGCATACTCACATTGTCATGTACATTTCTTGATATTTGTATACCTCTGTGTTTGAGCATGCGTTGTCACGCATGTTCCATTCTTGCGTTGCGGTGCATTCACTCACCGGCACTGCGTGTGTCGAACTTTCGAAATCACATTAAATACATGTTGTTAGCATATTGTGCTTGTTGCAATTTCTCTCTTTTGCAGGCACGATATTGTATGTACGGTTCAATTGAGGCTGGTGCGACCAGACGAATCGCGCAGGTATCGTATCTTCTCCGTGTGAGACGTGGCGGGGATTGAATAATCCTCCGCATCCTTAACTGCATGAAATGTAGTTGTTGCTTGGCATTCTTGCTTAAAACTGTTGCATCTATTTGCGAATACTTGCTTCATTACAGCTTGCTGCATTTGCATGATCATTGGGTTACCTTCGGCTTCTTGCATATCATTTGCATTTTGCCCCCTGCCTGCGGGCATGCCTGCGGGCGCATTTCTGTCTATCCTATCTGTTTGTCTAAGTCTTTGGCCTTGTCAAAAATGGGTCGTCTCTGGGCTTTGACATTCACTCCCGTCACTTGTGACTTCCGAGTTCTGTCAAAGATGGGCAACTGTAGACACCCCATTTTTGACCGACCTTAAGACTCAGGCGTCACCGATTGAGCGCTTGGTGATGTTGCATAATGTGCTCGTTCAGAAGTTTCAGAGTCGCGGCCGTGAGCCCTGCCTCCGGACTTCCGAACCCTCTTCTGTGCCTTGCCTCGGTTTGCGAACCAGGCTCGGTTTTCTTTGTTTCTTTTCCTGAGGGGAGGGAGAGGTTCTGTAAACCATCTCTCAATGTCCGTAGGCTACATTTGGTGGCCGTAGGCCATTTTGCCCATTTCGGAGTCCGGTTCCCGGTTTTCGAAGCCGTCAGGCCGTGTGCCTCGGTTCCGGACCGCTTAACCATCTCCTATTGCTCTGATTTTTTGGCATACATCTTATTTCATCCCTTTTGAGGGACACTGGGGTCTGAGAAACCCACTTCGTGGCCGAATGCCACTTTCGGTGCTTAACAGCCCATTTTCGGGACCCCGAACTGCGTGTTTTGGCCCCGGAACATTCGTTTTGCAACGGTTTTCGTTTATTTTTGGAAGGTACCTCTGTTTTATCACGAGGAAGGTCACTGAAGGGTGGGAGGCCAGCAATTGTTGCAGCAGCCAGTTATACATCCTCCGACGCCCTCCGGCGCCCGTTTTTCGCACTTCCGGGCTAATGTTGAATACCTTGGAGCTAATGTTGCCAACTTTCAACCACATATCTGTGATCTACACACCTGGGAGGCCCCTAAAAGTTGGTGGCCGGCCATTAAGGTTACCTGACCCTTTTGACCCCTTTCTTCCGGGCTAATGTTGAACCCCTTGGACCTTTTTTCTCGAACTTTGAACCACATATCTGTGATGTACACACATGAGAGGCCCCTAAAAGTTCATGGCCGGCCAGTAATTCAACTTGACCCTTTTGACCCCCTCTTTCCGAGCCAATGTTGAACCCCTTGGACCCACTTTCTTGGACTTTTAACCACATGGTTGTGTTGTACACACATAGGGGTACCTCACCAGTAGCTGGCCGGCCAGAAAATCTCATTCAACCTTTTGACCCCTAGCCGGCCGGCTAGTGGGTGTGGCCGGCCGGCCACCTGCAACAAAAGTACTAGGCCGGCCGTGTTCCTTGCACTGTGCACTTTACAGCTGTAGGGCAATATCCCCCAAATATTATCTGTATCCGGGGGATATTTTGTGGGGGAGTTTTGCTCTCCTTTTCCCCCACCTTTACACCCCCTTTTGGACCCTTATAACCAGCTGGTGGCCTCCTTTCTTGGGGTTAGAAGAACTCTCCTTCAAGCATCCATACTCAACTCCATCTCCATAGCTCTCAATTCTTCAAAAAACCCTAAGTCCCTAACCATCATTCCTTCTACACCACCAAGCTCTACCACCACCATCTCATTTCCAGCAACAAGGAAGGATTCTTGAAGGCTAAAGAAGCTTCAAATCCATCCAAGAAGCAACAAAAGTTTGAGTCTTCAAGGGTAAGTAATACTTTTACCCTTTTGACCCTTTTTCTTGATCTATTTCTAAGCCCCACTTCTTTTTGGTTTCAAGCTCCGGCCCTAACTGAAAAGGGCCATCTTTTGAGCTCATATTCACTTTTCATTAAGGGCTCAACCCTATTTGAGCCCTCCATAACACACTTGCTTCATTGATCCTCTTGTATGTCATAGTTTTGCATGCTATTTTTGACCCATGAGAAATTTATTTTCGAGCATGTTGTAAACTGACATTAGGCTTATTTTGAGCCCCTCTTCAATATTGGAGAAGGGCTCAACATTGTTTGGTGTCTCCATGTGTCACTTGTAGTTATATCCCTTATTTGGCCCCATTTTTTGCATGAATTGGCAGCCCTCTTTGCTTCTGTTTTTGGACCTTGGTCCGAACTGAAAGTGGCCTTTTTTTGGCCTATAATTCATGTTTCATTCACACTTTTTTTCTGTTTGGTGATTATTTTATATACTTCATGTTATAGCACCTTTTGAGCCTTGTTTTGCATCACATTTTTAGCATATTTGTATACTGATTTTGAGGCTGCCATATACTGTAAATGTTCATATTTTTGGTCCATCTTCAGTGTTGTAGAAGGAAATTTTTCAGTTTGGGTTTTTCTTATGCCACTTGCTTCATTACCCCTCTTTTGGCCCCTATTCTTGCATGCCATTTTTACCATACCTATGCTTGCTGTTTGGCCATGTTTATAACTGTGAAAGTGCCTCTTTTAGGACTTTCTAGCTTCTGTATTTGCATTGCATGTCCATGTTGCGCATGTTTAGCATAGCTATAGGCCATTTCGGGTGCCTAAATTCATATTTCGGGACATTTCCGTGCATTTCATGTCATTTCGCTTCATTTCGGGACTGTTTTCCCCCATATTTTGTTGCTGAAATTCCATTAGCATGCTTGCATATCATTTTTGCCATGTTTCATCACATTTTATCATTGCCTCGGTTTGCGTGCCCGTGTGCACGCATTTCGAGGCACTCCATTTTTATCCGCCGGCATCCTATGTGAGTGTGGCTGAGACTCACTCATGTTGGTATAAGTCCATTTGTCATTTCCATGTCATTTCATCGCATTCTATCACTGCCTCGCTTTGCGTGCCCGTGTGCACGCATTTCGAGGCACTCCATTTTTATCCGCCGGCATCCTATGTGAGTGTGGCTGAGGCTCACTCATGTTGGTATAAGCCCATTTGTCATTTCCATGTCATTTCATTGCATTCTATCACTGCCTCGGTTTGCGTGCCCGTGTGCACGCATTTCGAGGCACTCCATTTTTATCCGCCGGCATCCTATGTGAGTGTGGCTGAGGCTCACTCATGTTGGTATAAGCCCATTTGTCATTTCCATGTCATTTCATTGCATTCTATCACTGCCTCGGTTTGCGTGCCCGTGTGCACGCATTTCGAGGCACTCCATTTTTATCCACCGGCATCCTATGTGAGTGTGGCTAAGGCTCACTCATGTTGGTATAAGCCCATTTGTCATTTCCATGTCATTTCATTGCATTCTATCACTGCCTCGGTTTGCGTGCCCGTGTGCACGCATTTCGAGGCACTCTATTTTTATCCGCCGGCATCCTATGTGAGTGTGGCTGAGGCTCACTCATGTTGGTATAAGTCCATTTGTCATTTCCATGTCATTTCATTGCATTCTATCACTGCCTCGGTTTGCGTGCCCGCGTGCACGCATTTCGAGACACATATCATGGCCTCGGTTTGCGTGCCCGCGTGTACGCATTTCGAGACACATATCATTGCCTCAGTTTGCGTGCCCGCGTGCACGTATTTCGAAACACATATCATTGCCTCGGTTTGCGTGCCCGCGTGCACGTATTTCGCGACACATATCATCGCCTCGGTTTGTGTGCCCGTGAGCACACATTTCGAGGCATCTCATTTCCATAGCATTGTGTATGGTTAGGATTGTATCTTAGTTGCATTCATGCATATCATGCATATTGCATCGTGTCCGGAATAGGAGTTAGCCCGGGCACGGGAAACGAGGTACATTTCGTACTCCGAGTGACGAAATGTGTCTCAATTCCCCAGTCACCGACACTCCGGATTATCCATGATGGAGTTAGGTTTTAGCTGTAGTTTCATGTGCATTCATCCTATATTGAGTTGTGCATTTCGACTCCTCGGCCATCATGCCTCGATATGCGTGATTGGTGGCACGAGAATCGAGACATGCATATATCTGTGCAAATACATTGCTATGCCCCTTTCCTGCTCTCTGTTGCAGCAAAACGCAGAATCAACAACTTTTGGGGCTTGGCACGCATTTCAAGAACAGGTGTAAACAGAGGCTAATTGGGGCATTCCGGTGGATTTCCGCGCAAGACAATCCGGACATGCATCATCCATCAGAAGCAAGGCAGTCCCTGGCTTGCACGCCAGTTTTATTTGCTTTCCTAATTAATTCATTAATTAATTAGAATTCTGTAATATTCTTTTATTCGGGACTGTAATATTTGGACTGTATTATTTATTCGGACCCTCCGAGTGAGGGCACAACTGTAATAAGTGTGCGTGAGTGTGATGTATATCTTCTAACCCCACGTCTTTTCTCCCTTTTATTTATCCGCTTACGATGGTTAGATTAGGGCATGTTTAAATTAGCATACAGTATGACAGCATGTTTGCATCATTCATCTGTATTGCATGCACCGGGCTCGGCGCATCATACTAACTGCATCGTACCTCCAATTCCAAATTGAATACATGATAATTGTAGCATTTCATATAACATCTTAGAATAGCCGAGCCTGCTATAGCTGCATTTTGCATGTGTTGCATTAGGCATTTCTGTATACTTAGGATTCATGCATGATTTCTAATGAGTGTCTATTTTGGCTTGGAGTACTCGGTAAGTTTTTATGCTTTAGCATCCTTGCATGCGTGTGAGTGACTGCCATGAATAGCATGCTTACCATGAGGCTATGTGTTTATATGATATAACTGCCTGAATGCCTGTGGGTGAAGGTTGGGTTATCTGAATTGGAGTAAATCATCAAATGTTTCAAGCCTACATGTGGGTAGCAAAACCTCTTTCAAAAAGGCAAAATGTTTTGTTCCAATTCGGACGACCCGGTCTATACTTATATGCTGTAAGCATCACATAGTAATCTAGGCTAATAAACCGTAATAAGAACTCACAATGTTTTCAAAAATTGATATCATGGTTAGTAGAGGCCGGTCTATGACCGGGCGAGCGGGGGTGCTCACGAAGTGACCTTCCCCAATCGTACCCAAGTTCCCGAGCCGAGGCAACTTTGGTGATGACGGACACGTGGCCTTTTGGCACCGAGTCAGGGTTTCCTAAATTTCCCAAAATAAAATATTTAGGTGGCGACTCTGTATCTGGCAAAGCAGTCCATGTTTGGTACTTCTTTCAAAAAAATCAGTTTTCCTAAAACGATTTGCCAGATTTGGACTCTTTGGTTCAGATTTAGAACCGTGACAACGAAAGTCGAGTCCGAGCTGTAGCGAGGTCCCCCCGCGGGCTTGTTACACTGCCCTGATCTATCTAAACTACCGGTATGTCTATCTCTAGAGTAAAAGTAGATATCTCAACCCAACTGCACACAGGTGAGATGGATTATGACTTCTGATCCGAAGACTGTCGAACTGATGATTTGTGTTTGACTGGCCTTTTTACCCTGCCTCTAGCGAAGGAACACTGATTCGCCCTTGAACTGAATCTCTAACCTGACGAAGTCTATTGACATGAGTCCAATGAACCTAGGGGATATCGAAGCCTTCTGAAGCTATGGTTCCAAGACTACCTTACAAAAGAGAAAACAGACAACACCTCAGCCTGATTTCACCAAAACCAAAATGAGCAAAGCTGAATGACTGTGCCCCCCCTATAGAATTCTGCCACAAGTTCTTCCTGTAAACTGATACCCTCAGGTAAAACAGATTCCCAAATATTGGTGCCCTCAGGCCTAATATCCAGACTTGCAAACTGATACATGCATTCCCTATAGAGACACACTCTAAAAGCACATAGCAAGCAAGTAAGAGCCAAAACACCCCTATGTTGGGGTAAGGTTTCCCTGTCCTAGTTTCGTCAAGAACTAGGGTTTCACTACGCGCACAGCGGTTTCAAACAACCTAAAATCGGGTAAGCAACCTATCCTAGCTTTGGAATAGTCACTATGGATTCCGAATATGCACTAGGTCGAATGGTCAAAAGGGTGCCCCAGTAAAAACTGGGGTTTGTGTTCCCATCGTGGCAGAGCCCGTAACCGGTCAGCCTTATGGCACACTTTTCAAAGTGAGCCTCCGACAAACTGTTCAGGAATAACAGATGGCAAACACGGTGTCCTAGGTGCACCAATGCACATGCAATGCAAAGAAACACATGAGTGTAGTCAAAACAAGATATCATGAGATCGAGTCAAGTTCTCTAAATCCCCAGTGGAGTCGCCAGAAACTGTAGACGTCCCCGAACGCCCCGGGAGGGAAATCCTGTTCTGTTCATTTGGGCTCAGTACAGTTCAGGACTCAAATGTCACAGTCATGTATCTAATCTCGCAGAGTGCAATGCAAGACCGATGAATCATCAAAGAGTCCAAATCCGGCAAATCATTTTTGAAAACAGATTTTTGAAAGAAGTGCCAAACATGGACTGCTTTGCCAGATACAGAGTCGCCACCTAAATATTTTATTTTGGGAGAATTTAGGAAACCCTGACTCGTTTGCCTAAGGCCATGTGTCCGTCATCACTAAAGTTTCCTCGGCTCGGGAACTTGGGTACGATTGGGGAAGGTCAGCTATGAGCACCCCCGCTCGCCCGATCAAAGATTGGCCTCTACTAAACATGATATCTTGTTTTGAAAACATATGCATTCTTATTCCAGTTAATTAGCTAGAATTTACTATGTGATGTGCACAACACACAAGTATAGACTAGATCGCCTAATTTGGAACAAAGCATTGCATATCCGTTTGCTTGGAAAATAGTTTGAGGTTCGCTACTCGCAAGTAGGCTAAATCACGGATTTCGATGAATTATTCCAATTCAAGCAATCCAACCTTCACCCACAGGCAACCAGGCAGTTATATCACATAAGCACATAGCCTCATGGTAAGTATGCTACCATGGCAATCACTCACACACATGCAAGGATGCTAAAGCATAAACGCTTACCAAGTACTCCGAGCCAAAACAGAAACTAGTTAGTAATCATATGCATGATCCTAGTTCATGTTAAGATGGCTAATGCAACATATGCAAGATGCAACTAAGCTAGGCTCGGCTATTCTAAGATGGCATGTGATGATGCTACAGCTAACACGTATTCAACTTGGAATTGAAATATGATGTAGTTAGTATGATGCGCCGAGCCCGGTGCATTCAAGACAAATGAATGGATGCAAACATGCGAGCATAAGTATGCTAATTGAAACATGCCATAATCTAACCATTGTAAGCTAGTAAATAAAAGGGAGAAAGACGTGGGGTTTGAAGACATGCACACATGCACACACACTTATTACCCAATTGCCCTCGCTCGGAGGGTCCGAATAATAATACAAACCGAATAAATAATTAACTACCCTAGCTAATTAAATATTACAAAACCCTTAACTAATTAACAAACTAATTAAGATACTAAAGCAGTAAAACAGCCTCGGCAAGAGGGATGAATGCATGCTTGGATTGGCTTCGCTCGGAAACCCAATGCTATGCCACTGTTGCCTCTGTTTACACTGTTATGCGTCTCTGAGACTTGCACAAATCCCAAGGTTGCTTCTAAACCACCCCTTGATCAGAATGGGATGCCACCGGCCAAGATAAAAAGCCACCGACCATGGAAACATGATCATCGACCAAAAGTGGAGCCATCGGCTGGATTTTGGTAGCCGGCCGGCACTAAAGATGGCCGACCGGCCATCTGTTCCTGCAGGACCCTGTTTGACAGCAGTAGAGGACAGACAGAGCATGGCAATGCATTTTCAAAGCAAATGTTTACACAACCACCCTCCCCATCGTGTTATGGACTCAAGGGAGTGTGGCCCTCGGTCCTCATGCCACCAATCACGTATTTCAATTCATGATGGCCCGAGAAGCCAAAGTGTGCAATTTCAATGTCAAATGAAATGCACACAAAACAAACAAGACGCCTCCAGCCTCTATCATGGTTTGATCAAGACGCAAGAGATGCATGATATGCTATGCAACCTAGGCATGCGAGCTAAGTATGCAACATGAACATGTGGACAAACATGCAAACATGCAAGCATGTGACAATATTCAAACAATGAGCATGTAAGACATGATGCAACCAAAGCATGCAAACATGAAGCAATGTAACAACATTTTAGCAACATGCAAAAGATGGACTTAAACTAACATGGACAAGCCTCAGCCATGTCTAAATCAGTGGCCATATGAGATGAGAACAAGGCCCAAGATTCATGCAAACATGCACAATGCAAGGATTCCAAGCCTAAGGCACAAAATGCAACTTTCCAAGAGCAATGCAAGGATGAAACATGGCATACAATGGCATACATTCCAGCTCTGAAATGGCATACTAAATGATTCCAAAATGACTCCGAAGCATGCAAACACTCATGCTATGCATGCTAGAAGGCTCAAACACCAAAGACCAGTGAAGTGCATTATACTATATTCATGCAAAGCTATGTTCAAATGATGAAACCAACCCCAAATAGACCTTATGCAGCCCAAAAACAGTGGAAAAATGATATGAGATGGTGGCTCGAAATGCATTTAAATGAAGCTCATGCAAAGGCTCATAAATGGGGCATACAAGTACAACTCTCAAACACATTTAAAGCATGGAAAATAGGGGAGTATGGCACAAGTATATGTTCTGAAATATCATACACGATGATACTAAAACATGCAAATACCTCGATATAAGCATGCAATAGGCTTCAAAACTCAAAGCTAAGCATGGCTATTACACTACAAGCACGCATGGAAAGCACCAATCGATCAAGAGGCCTAAAAATAGAGCTAAGGTAGCCCAAAATATGAACAAAACATGTTTGGAGTATGGCCCAAACATGCTAGAATGGAGGGCCAAAAGAACATGCAACATAGGCTAGTAAGCATGGATTACACGACACGTATATGAAGCATTCAAGGGGCCACTAAACCAGCCAAAAACAGATTCATGGCATGCCAAAATATGACCAAATACCCACTAAAATGTGTCCAATACATGCTAGAATGAGGTGCTCCTTTGGAAGGCCATGCAAGGGGTTGTTCTACACATGCAAGAAGGACATCTAACATCGAAAAACCAACTCTAGAAAGGGGTTATGCAGGCCCTAAAACTCACTGAAAAAGGCCTAAAACATGCTCAAGAAGTGTGCAAAATATAGGCCCCCTTTGGAAGGCCAAATATGCTAGTAAACAAGACAACAAAGGAGAGGATCACCCCTCTTCTTCTTAGGACCTCAAAACACCATCCCTACCACTAAAATCCCTCTGGATTTTAGTGGTGAGAGGGCCAATACAAGGTGGTCCCGAAGCTCACAAAAAAAGGCACAAAAATAAGGCCAAACAAGGCCTAAGACGGGGTAAACAACCCCAAACACAAAAGTGATCTCAAACAAACTGCAAAATCATGTAAAAATAAAACTTTTATCAGTTATAAGTTAACCTCAAAATAGCATGCAAGATAGACTAAAAGTCTATGCAAAAATGGGGAATAAAGAGGGTGTTTCTCACCCTTGATGCACAGCTGCGAAACCAGCAGGTTCTTGGACCAAAAACCAGTCCCTTAGCCTCTAAAAATGGCCTCTAAGATGCTTAGGTTGATGATGGAGGTGTTAGGCTAAGAGTTGGTGTGCAAAGGGGCCAAGAACCAAACAATTTGGAGCTCAAAATAGAGAGATATAGAGAGATGTATATTGTTTGCCTTACCAAAATTTTTTGAACCCTTGCAATGGAAGAGGAGCTCTTCTTTTATAGAGGAACAAAGGTCCAAGCTTCTTGGAGAAGCTTGGAGCAAAAGGGCCAAGCTTCTCTTAGAAGCTTGTAGCAAAAGGGCCAAGCTTCTTGAGGAAGCTAGAGCAAAGGGGTCAAGCTTCCTCAAGAAGCTAAGCAAAGGGTTCAAGCTTCTCTAAGAAGCCAAAACAAAAGGGTCAAGCTTCTTGGAGAAGCTAGAGCAAACGGGTCAATGCTTCTTGGAGAAACTAAAAAGGTTCAAGTTTCTTGGAGAAGCTAAAACAAAGGTTCAAAAGGTTCAAGCTTCCTCAAGAAGCTAAAACCAAGGGTTCAAAAGGTTCAAACTTTCTCAAGAAGCTAAAACAAGGGTTCAAGAGGTTCGAACTTCCTCAAGAAAAGGTCTCGGCCAGAAAAAGTGGCCGATTGATCAAAACATTGCCGACCGGCCAAAAACATTGCCGACCGGCCAGCACCTTTGGCCGGTAGCAAGAAAACAGGGCCGGTGGCCTCAAGCCATGGCCGGTGAGGTGTGGGGATGGCCAACAAGCCATTCCCTGCCCTCAGAGGCAAAAACCCAAGTGCTTGGTCCACAACCAAGCACAAAACAGATAAGTTAAGAGATCTTGAGGCAAGGCATGTAGCCGAGACCCCCGAGAACTCAAAACAAACACGAGCATGGATGATCATCGAATGTTCAAACGATGACGTCCAAGTCTTGAGGACGGTCAAAAATGGGGTGTCTACACTGCCCAACACATCCTAAAACTCAAATGCAAAGAATAAAAGGACGGAAATACAACATATACAACAACAGACATCCACGAAACCGAGTCCGGAATACAATAACCAATGGAGGAAAAACCGGGATCACTATAGTCGTGATGCATAAGCAATCACTTTCCTATGCTGCATGAGCACACATCCTAAACCCTGTCATGAAGCATCACTATAAATCACAAAACCAACACCATCTATAGGTAAGGCAAGGATTGGAGCTGATGTCAACCTCCGTTTAAATTCTTGGAAGCTACGCTCACAATCATCATTTCACTCAAACTTTACCCCTTTCCTGGTGAGATTGGTAAGTGGCAAAGCAATACAGGAGAATCCTTCCACAAACCGTTTGTAATATCCAACAAGCCCTAGAAAGGTACGTACCTCTGTCACAGAAGTAGGTTGTGGCCAATCAACAATTGCTGCCACCTTCATGCTATCCACAAATACCCCATCTTTACTCACCACATGACCCAAAAAGGATACACTACTCAACCAGAATTCACACTTCTTAAATTTTGCATACAATCTCTTCTCTCTCAGGATCTACGATACTACCCTCAAATGCTGCTCATGCTCATCCTTACTCCTCGAATAAATTAGGATGTCATCAATAAACACCACCACAAATTTATCCAACTGGGGTTTAAATACTCTGTTCATCAAATCCATGAATGCGGCTGGTGCATTTGTGAGACCAAAAGGCATCACCCAGAACTCATAATGCCCATAACGAGTTCTAAAAGTTGTCTTAGGAATATCCACATCCCTTACCTTCTACTGGTGATAGCCTGACCTCAAGTCAATCTTAGAGAATACCTGAGCTCCCTACAATTGGTCAAATAGGTCATCAATATGTGGCAAAGGATACGTATTCTTCACTGTGACTTTATTCAGCTCTTATAGTCAATACACAACCTCATAGACCATCTTTTTTCTTCACAAACAACACAGGTGCCCCCCAAGGTGAGATGTCACACCCTAAATCCAGGCATGACCGGCGGTGACCCACAGGGACTTAGCCCAAGGCACACGTAAGCCTAAACATGAACCCAAAATCACAAAGAATAAATGTGATAATAGCCCAGAAATAAATAAATCAAAACCCAATCTAGTGACATGTTACAAGTATAAATGGTAAAACCAACCATAACTAACTTCCAAAATACATACTAAATGGAACACAAACCGCCCACAAAATAAAATAATTCTAAATAAAATCCAACCACAATGTACGCTCAAAACCAACATAACAAGCTGAAACAAAATAATGAATGTCCTAGAGGTCCATGCAATTGTGTCCCTGCTATGTCATGAGTCCACTCTAAGTGCTTCTAACACCTGGAAATGATAAACAACTAAGTCAGCTGATAGCTCAGTGAATAGCAACATGGATAGTAAATATAATTTTGAAAACAGGGCTCAATTCCAAAATAAGATATATATCACAGAAACTAGATTGTCATACAGTTTTGATAAGGTAATCTGTTTCAAAAAGAAGGTTTCATAGTTCAACGGTTAAAAATACTCATGTCTCTCAAGAACATAACAAATGACATTTTCCACTTAAAATAGATAACAGCATGAACACCAATAATTTTCTGGGTACCAAGAATAACAAGTAACATGCCATATAGTTCTCAAGGCAATAAAATCGTTGGATCCAATATCAAACCAAGAGTCATCCTCTGGTGGCAACCCGGGTTCTTTTCTCTAAGACAATCCAATTGAAGGTCACCTAGCCTACCCTAGGTCTTTTCCTTATAATTGTTGAGCACTAGAGTCATCATGGCCCAACCGAATCTATTCTCTAGTAGCCAGAGTCACCACACACAGTGGAATAATTTCCCTAGGCTAAAATATACAAATGGTCCCGATAATCAATACAATCCAGTTTCGCAAAACATGGTAGTTCACCATTATAAACATGAGACTATAACAAATAGTTTACAGTATGCCAAGTTTACACATGTTTTAGAAATAATTTAATTCCATTGATACTATAATAATTTATCAAAACAGTTTAGTCCTGAAACAACAATTTAATTATCCAACAGTTCAGGGTAAGGAAACATTTATAAAAATATGTAACATGCAACTACTCACCTGAGCACTGTATAATATAATCCTCGAATAAAGTATGAAAGTCCAACTAGTACCCTGAACAAAGTATTAAAACTACACGTCACTACTAATTCAAACATACTAAAAGGAATAATAAACTAAGTAACCCCAAACTAAAGCGCACTAACACAACTCAACCCCACTCACTGTTACTCTTAAATAATACCTAAGTTCATGTTCTTCAAGGTCTCAAATTACTCATGACATGGGTTCAGATCGAAACTTAATTAAAAGTAACTTTAAGATAAAACAGAATTTTAAACAAGTTAGCCCAATCTATTTGTTAACTTTGAAAATTAAAAACTCACTCCATGTTGTTCGAAAAATTCCAAAATCCTCCATATATCAACTAATATATCCTAAGTTTCAAACCCAGTTGGTTTTACTGGATTTGCTTATCAAAATAGTTATTTACAATTAATTATGCCCAAACATATTTTTTCTGCTACACTTTAAAGAAATTAATGGTTCTCTTAGTATACACGAGCAGTCAACACAAGGCCAAACATGTAAGAAACTAGACTCTTAATCGGTTCTAATGAAGCTGATTTGATAATTTTCAAATTTATACCCGAAGAGAACGTCACTTTCGAAGTTACCATTTTACACCAATTTTTTGGACAGATTTGAACAAACTAGTTAATATAGATTTTGACTCCCAAAAAAATTATGAGAAAATTCATATATGCAATTTAATATGTAATTAATCTATTGTAAAAATTTCAGTTCAAAATTCATCCATTTGATATCATTCCTCGATTTTTAAAGTTTGTGGTTTTGTACATAATTTTTAAACTAAGAATTACACCCATTCTTTACACACAATTTATTTCCTCAAGTTTCTTGATAGTGTATATATATATACAAAATACATAAACCTACAACCTCTCCATCAATGAACTAAATAATAATAGAATAAGGATAAAGAAAAAATAAAGAAGAAAACCTAGGAGAGCTATCCTTTGATGATCACACACAACACAACACACCCAATCCTTCCTTTGTTGCAACCTCTCTCTTTTTTTTCTTATTTTCCCCTAATCTCTCTCTCCCGTGGCTACTGTTACTGCTGTTAGAAACACTAGGGTTGTTTTTTTATATATCTAAACAAAAGGTTTTAAATTATTATCTCTCTATATTATTTTATTTTCTATCTCCATTAATTTAAATAAAATATAACTATTATTATATCAAAATATACTTACTAACTTGCCCCCTAGTTTTTTTTTTTAAAATAATAAATCTTGCCTCTAAATTAAAGACTTTTACCATAAATTTATTTTAGGTTTCAAAATTAATTAAAGGACCCCCCAATAATATTTAATTTGCACTTAAAGATTAACAAGCAAAACATTTGAGATTGTAAAATAATTATTACTTAATTATTTAATTGATTTGTATATTCGAGTTCTCACATGAGACGACAGGCCTAATAAAACCTTTGTCTAACAACTTCTGTAACTAAATTTGTAACTCCCTCAACTCCAACGGTGCCAATCTACAGGGTGCTTTAGAAATAAGTATTGTGTCAGGGAAAGTCAATGGAAAATTCTGCCTCATGAACTGGAGGAAGTCCATGTAGATCCTCTAGAAAAAAACATCAACACATTCACTCACTACAGGTAACTCCTCTAACTTCTGCTCTAGCTGTTTGGTACTCACCACACAAGCTAAATAATCATGTGTAGACACCCCATTTTTGACCGTCCTCAAGACTTGGACGTCACCATTGGAACACTTGGTGATTACCCTTGTTCGTGTTCGTTTGGAGTTCCCGGAGGTCTCGGCTACGCGCCTTGCCTCAGGATCTCCGAATTCGACTGTTTTGTGTCTGGTTTTGCACCAAACACTTGTGTTTTGCCTTGGAGGGGCAGGGAATGCCTTGTGAGGCATCCCCACACATCACCGGCCATGGCTTGAGGCCACCGGCCAGTGATTTCATGCCATCGGCAATGTATATTGCCGGTCGGCATTATTTGTTGCCGATCGGCCATTTATTTTGTCAAAATGACATCCTTTGCCGGCCGACTACTGTTCATCTGCTTTTCCAGATATTTTAATACAGCTGGCTTGCATTTTGTTCCCCTCCATACACGTGTATGGAGGGATGGCCTTCTTGTTAGCGTCCTTGGTAAGCTTTACAAGATTAGCTTCCCTATATAAGGACCCCTCTTCTCCCATTGTCAAGGGTTGGTGGTTTTGAAAGAAAAACCAGAGCTTATATATATATCTGATATATACACCCTCTCTCTCTATATATATTTTACTCTCTCTCCTCCCTTGTGTGTGTTTTGTGGCCTAAAAGTGCATTTTTACCTTAATTTTGCACTAATACACACACCATTACACCTTGCTCCGAGATTGAGAGGCATTGAGGGTTGATTCTTAAGGTTTTGGACTGATTTTGGTCAGAAAAGAGTGGCTGGACCAACTGTTCTTCAAGTGTTCTTCAAGGGTGAGTTTCTTGCTTTATTTTCCCCAATCTTGCATTGGCTTTTGACCTATCTTTCATATTGATTTGAGCTTTGTGTATAACTAAAAAAAACTCTTATATTTTCATGCTCAAGAACTTTCATTAAGGGTGTTTTGGCATTGGGGGTCGAAATCCCCCTCTTAGGTCTCTTTTGGCCCCTTTTGGTGTCTTTTTCTTTAAGCCTTATTTGCTTTGTTGTATTAGCCTTCTCACAACTAGAATCCAGTGGATTTTCAGTGGTGAAGAAGATGGTTTGAAGTCTTGTATAGGGGAGGGACACCCCTCTCCCTTTGTGTCTCATTTGTGCATGTTTTGGGCTCATAAGGGTAGCATATATGCTTGGTTGTTTTTGGCTCCATATCAGATGTTTTTGGTGCTATTTAGGTCACATGTTATCTCTGTTTTGGGTCAGATTGGTGGCCCTTTGCATGCTTAACATACTTGCTTTGTATTCCCTTTTGTTTGTGCCTAGAAATGCATCATGACTTTTGACTACCATGCTCTCATATTTTGGTTTCACTTTGTGAAGTTGTTGACCATATTTTGTCACGCATGAGGTCTGTTGGCCACTGATTTGGTCTTGTTTAGCATGCTTGATATAGTTGCTTTGCATTTTGGATCATGAGCCTTGAGTGTATGGATCATTAACATGCCTAGCTTGGCCTATTATCATCATTTGGCATTAGTTGAGATCATATTCCAGTCCATATAATGTGGTCTTACATTGTCCTTTGTGTCTCTTTCAATGCCTTGAAGTGTTGTGTTTTCATGCCTTGACATGTGCATTGTGTATGCCTATGCGTTTGGGTCATTTTAGGGCTGCCATACCAGCGGGTTTTGGAGCTATTTTGCATGCCTAAATTCTGTTTTTGGGTTGTATAGTTCATGCCATGCTTGTTTGGGTTAGTGGTAGTGGAGTGCCCTGTTGTTATGCCTTAGCCTTGGGCCCCTTTTGACTTGCATGCTTGTAGTGCATTTTGTCCATCACTTGAGACAGTTTTGGCCACTGTTTTGGAGGGGTGTTTGAGGCCTCCCATTTCAGTCTAAGTCCCTTCTCGGACATGGTTGTATGCGTGACTTGTTGCCTCTAATCCCATGCTTGCATTGTACCATATTAGCATTGCATGATGAGTTGCATTGTAGCATTGCATGTTAAGAACATTGCATGGTTGCCATGATATGTTGCATTACATTTGGCATGCTTTGTATTTTAGTGATATGTTGCATTTTCGAGCCATGTTTGCATAACATGCATTGCATTGCTTGGTTTGGGGTGTCAAACCAAGTGTGAGGGGGGAGAAGTGTTCATACTACAAGTGATGTAACGCGTCTCAACTCTCGGTCACCGAGGCCCTTGACTTTGGCATGATAAGGTTTTGGTATTCATTTATATGTTGCATGCATTTTCATTGAATTGCAACCTTGGCTCCTTAGGCCATCACGCATCAAAATGCATGATTGATGGCTCGAGGGTCAAGGGCCATGCTCCCTTGAGTCCCTTGCATGATAGGGATTGTGCCCGCGCGTACATTTGCTTGAAATGCCATGCCATACACTGTCTGTCCTTGTTGCTGTCAAAAACCAGTTTCTACAGGGAGTTTTTGCCGACCGGCAGTGTAGAGTGCCAACCGGCCATGGATTGGTGGCCGATAATATGAAACCCCAGCCGATGGATAAGTTCCATGGCCGGTGGGTATTCCCTTCAGCCAATGGTGTCCTACAGGGTTCAGGGAACCTGTCCCAGGATTTTGGCAGTTTTCAGAGAAGCAGGGCAGTGTAAATAGAGGCAGCAGTGGTATGGTACGGGCTTTTGGGGCGAGAAAAATCCGAGCATGCATCATTCACGCATCCCAAGGCGGGGGCTGCGGCCATCTTCTCTTTGCATTTAATTTGTTAATTAGATTAGAAATTTTGTAATAATTAATTTAGTATTATTTATTCGGACTGTAATATTTATTTGGACCCTCCGAGCGAGGGCGAATCGGTAATAAGCGTGGGTGAATGTGTGCATGTCTCCCAACCTCACGTCTTTCTTCCCTTTTATTTACCCGCTTATGATGGTAGACTAGGGCATATTTAAATTAGCATACCTTATGCTTAGCATGCGTGCATCCATACATTTGTCTTACATGCACCAGGCTCGGTACATCATGCTAACTGCACTCGTATTTCAATTCCAGGTTGAGTATTTGTTATTTGCAGCATTTCACATGCCATGTTTAGGATAGCCGAGCCTGTTTGGATTGCATCTTTGCATGTGTTGCATTAGCCATTTCAAATATGAACTAGGATCATGCATGTGATTACTAACTGGTTTCTGTTTTGGCTTGGAGTACTAGGTGAGCTTTTATGCTTTAGCATGCCGCATGCGTGTGAGTGTTGCCATAATTGCATGATTACCATGAGGCTAGCTGCTTATGTGATATAACTGCTTGAATGCCTGTGGATAGAGGTTGAATTACCTAAATTGGAATAATACATTAAAACTGCGAGTTTTAAGCCCACTAGATAGTGGCAAAACCATCTTTTCTAAAAACCACTTGAGAGTGGCAAAATCTGCATTTTAGCCTACTTGCGAGTAGCAATCCATTTTCAAAACAAACATGAAATGTTTTGTTCCAATTTAGGCGATTTGGTCTATACTTGTTTGTTGTGGGCATAACATAGTAATTCTAGGCTAATAACCGGAATAAGAGCATATAATGTTTTCAAAACAAGATATCATGGTTAGTAGAGGCCGATCTTCGGATCGAGCGAGAGGGGGTGCTCATAGCTGACCTTCCCCAATCGTACCCAAGTTCCCGAGCCGAGGCAACTTTGGTGATGACGAACACGTGGCCTTTGGCACCGAGTCAGGGTTTCCTAAATCCCTCCAAAATAAAATATTTAGGTGGCGACTCTGTATCTGGCAAAGCAGTCCATGTTTGGCACTTCTTTTAAAAATCTGTTTTCTCAAAACAATTTGCCGGATTTGGACTCTTTGGTTCAGATTAAGAACCGTGACAAAAATCGAGTCCGAACTGTAGTAGCGAGGCCCTCCCGGGGCACGTCTACAGTTTCTGGCGACTCTGCTGGGGATTTTAGAGAGCTTGACTCGAACTCGTGATATCCTGTTTTGATTACATTTATGTGTTTCTTTGCATTGCATGTGCATTGGTGCGCCTAGGACACCGTGTTTGCCATCTGCCATTCCTGAATGGTTTGCCGGAGGCTTGTCTTGTCAAGGCATGACCACAAGGCTGACCGGTTGTGGGCTCTGACAATATGGGAACACAAACCCCGGTTTTACCGGGGCACCCTTTTTGATCATTCGACCTAGTGCATATCGAAACCCATAGTGACTATTCCAAACTAGGACAGGTTGCTTACCCGATATTAGGTTGTTTGAAACCGTTGCGTGCGTAGTGAAACTCTAGCCCCTGACAAAATAGGACAGGGAAACCCTACCCCAACATAGGGGTGTTTTGGCTCTCACTTATCTGCTATGTGCCTTGGAGTGTATCTCTGCAGGGAACGTACATATCAGTTTGCAAGTTTGAATATTAGGCCCGAGGGCACCAGTATCAGTGTTGTCGAGAAATTAGTTATATCTGCGGGTATCAGGTTCAGTTTTGGGAACAGTGATTTGGGGACAATAATCAGTATCGAGGAACAATGTGTTCGGCTTAACAACTGTGTGTTGTAAATACCTGACTGTGCGTTGTGTGTGTTTATTTTACGCCGTTATGCTGTCAGTTTATCTGGTTATTTATTGCTTTATTTATCTTTTTTCTAGGTAGTTTAGCACGATTGCTTCCAACCCGGTAGATATTCCCCAAGCACTCTGGACTAGAGGTCGCCGACTCAATCGATCTGAGGATCTGGTTGACGGACAACCAGTGTTTTATTCTCTACCCCCGATTATCAGACAAAAGCCGAGAAGACGCAGTGTGTCTGAACAGAGATTGCCAGAGCAGTGGTCAACCCTACCAGTGGCAATCAAGCTGAGGTCTCAGTTTTCACCACAGGGAGAGAATACATATCAGTAATTCAGTCAGAACAAAACAATATGGCCAGTTTAGAGGAGATGGTGCGCCAACTCCAAGAAAGCAAGAAAGTGATACAGCAGGATGCTGTCTGACAGGCAGAGTTCGCCAAGCAGCAGGCTACGGTTATGAATGAACAAGCAGAGCTAATTGTGAGGTTACAACAGCAAACCGGAGCATCTGCTTCACAGCAAGTCCCTCCCCCACTAAGGGTTCCGATACCCGAAGAAACACCGAATGTCCAGAATGTCCAAGAGGATACAGACTTTCCAGCGGGGCCAGTTCCACCCCCGATCCCACCACAACTATCCAAGGCGCCCACGCCTTTCAATATACTGGACTCCCCTTTCGAGTTCGAAGTGGACCCCACCGCCTTAAAATTAAGCAAGCTGGAAAAGATGTTTAAGAAGTCCCAGGGAGTCAAGACCATCCCTGACATCGATGATGGGTACACCGACGCAGCTGTGACGCTGCCTGATAGGTTCAAAATGCCGCACATTGATCGATTTGATGGGTCCGGGGACCCCATGGTGCACCTGAGGTTGTTTTCAGATATCCTAAGACCAATAGGCCTCACCAGATTGCAGAAGCTGTCTCTATTTGGCCGGACCCTGTCAGGTGTAACGGCCATATGGTATGCCAAATTGGAGGATGACGTCAAGAGAAACTGGGACGAAATGGCTGAGGCCTTCATCTTGCAGTACTCGTACAATACACAAATCGAGATTACGGCCCGGGATCTCGAGACAACGAGGCAAGAACCCAAAGAGAGCTTCTCAGAATTCGTGACCAGATGGCGGGCTAAGGCTTTGATGATGACCTTAAGGCCCATGAACAAAGATCAGATTCGAATGATTGTGCGCAATCGTCAGCCCAAGTTAATGCAGAAGATGATCGTACTCCCCTTTCCTGCCTTTTTCGATTTACATGAAATGGGGGTACAGATTGAGGATGCACTGAAGCAAGGCTTAATTGATAATGACCGGGAGCAACCCCGCAGAACTTTCAATCGTAACACTAATGCAGGCCCGAGTGGCGCTACAACTACCAGGACCTCCGAAGTGAGTATGGTCACCACCAACCCTCCCCTAAGAACTATGGCGGCCGCACCATTCTCCGGTGCATCCGGAAGCAACCCACAAACAGCCAAATTCCCACCCAAAAACACCAGAACTTTCGCTCCGCTTTATATGCCCCTGTCCAAAGCTTTGGGGGTTTTAATCAGAAAAGGGCATCTGAAGCCCCTAGAGCCGCAGCCCTTACCAGAAAGACTCCCCGCTACCCACAACCCAGCCAAATATTGTGCATTTCACCAACAGCACGGTCATGACACCAATCTGTGCTTCCGATTACGTCATGAGATTCAAGATCTCATCGATAACAGGGTGATTTTGCCCCTCGAGAAACCCAACGTTACTACAAACCCTCTCCCCACACATAACCAAGCTCCACTACCCAAAAGAGTCAACTTCATCCAAACTAGGGTCATGCCTTACGATCCTAGCATCTATATCACTCCTTCCCACCTGCCTAAGCCGGAAGTGTCCCTTCCCGATTGCACCGATTTGTGCACGATGGACATCTCCATAACCCAACCTAAGCCAGCGGTGATGACTATCGAGGACAAGAGAGAGAAGATTCCAAAGGAGAAGGGGGTTGTTAAGCCAGAGTCTGCGGAATCTGGGAGTGGTGTTGAGAAAGCTTATAGTCCAGGTGACTACATTTTGTCAATAAGCCAGGATAGGCCAGATATGGAACTACCAACAGAGGGGGAGCTGTGTGTGATCCAAAGGGACAGTCTGGGATAGAGAGCAGACGATTTAACGGCTATGGGAGAGGACCTTGCCAATCTCTAGTTTTACAGTGACCAAGATCCAGAGGACGTGGCCGTCAACTGGTTCGATTATGAGGAATCGATAGAGGCTACGGGATGGTTGGACGATCAACCAGATGTCGTAGAAAAGTTTCGGCCAGAACAAGGCCCGGTAGGGGCAAGAATGTCAATAACAACCGGGAGGGTCGAAGAACAGAGTGCATTACCGGAGAGCGCCGGTGTCAAGAATTTCGCTCGGGATTGGAGCATTTCGAGTACGGGAATTATCGAACGGTCGATTGTATTGATACATCCAGAACAGGAAAGATTCAAAGATTCTGAAAGAATCAAGAAGGCAAAGGCCCATATGGGAACTGAAACTGCTGTGTGCACAGGAACTGAGAATACTGCGAGCATGTGGGTGGAAGGTGCTGCGAGTACCAGAACAGTCATACCAGAGCCGGACAGATGTTTGTCAACTGCTGATGGAATGTGGTGGGAAGATGAGGACTTGTGTCTTGCCCACACAGATGAAGATTGGGGGAACAATCAACCCGATGACACCTGGTATATCGGCGAAGTCGATCACATGACTAGGAGTGGACGGTATTTCAAGCCTCCACACCTAGATCAACCAGAGGCGTCTGGAAAAGATAGGGAGGTAGAGAAGCAAAAAGAAAAGCAACTTGAGGATGAGGCCGTATTGAGACAATTGAAAAAGATACAAGCAGACATCTCCATCTGGGTGCTACTTATGGCTTCTCGAGTACATAGACAGGCTGTCCTTTCAGCCATGGACAAGGCCAAGCTCTCGATAGAGACTACGCCGGAGCAGTTGGTTGGATTGGTTTTTCCGGGAGGAGCTACCCCGACGATGACTTTTTCTGACAAGGAATTACCGCCCGTGGGGACAGACCATAACAAGCCACTCTACATTTCTGTGGAGTGTAGAAATAAATGGATACCGGTGGTCCTTGTTAATACAGGGTCCACTATCAACGTCTGCCCGGCAAGGACAGCATATGCGATCGGTTTAAAAATCGCGGACTTTGTGCCAATGGCCCAGGTGATCCGGGCGTATGACAATACAAGTAGAGAAGTGATGGGAACCGTAAAAGTTCAGACTAAAGTTGGGCCAGGACAGCATGAGATAGATTTCCATGTCTTAGAGGTGCCTGCAACTTTCAACTTGCTTTTGGGGCGGCCGTGGCTGCATCTGGTGAAGGCGGTATCATCCACTTTGCATCAAATGGTGAAATACCCCTATGGGAAGGGAGTAGCCATTGTTTTCGGGAATTCATCAATCCACCCACCACCGGAGGTATCCACGCCTGTTCTAGAAATCGAGCATGGCATGGAGGATGTGTTCATATCAGGTTTTACCCTAGCTGAGGCACAGGTTGTACAAAACATCATGGCTGCTAACGAGGGGATATATGTTAGTGCCCAAGCAGTGTATCTCATGAACAAGCTCCAACACATCTCCGGGATGGGATTGGGAAGGAGCGGCCGGAAAGGAGTCGCAGCACTGGCCGAAGTGCCACACAACCCTCATGCCTTTGGATTGGGTTATCTACCCACCAAAAAGGACTGGATAAGGAAGGGAAAAGAAATGGATGGAAGAGCCAGAGCAAAGCAGGCTGGGAAGCCCTTTGAGTTGATGCATAGGCCCATTCAGGGTACCCTGAACGGACGCTTCGTCCGGGAGGGGGGGATTTTCCGTTTTGCGGTTTCCCAAAACCGTGGCTGAACGCGGAGAAGAAGCGTGTGCCAGGTTTCGAGATCTTCTTCGACCTGCAAATATCCGGGAATGACGTTGCCAAAGAGCAGACAGACCCATCAGCTGAGGTTGAGCAGTGTAAGGAAGTGGATTCCGAAGGTGCTGAGATTGAAATGGGGGTAGCACTGGCATGTCTACTTTCAGATCCTCCGATCGACCAAAAGTGCTTGGGGGATAACTCCTCGGTATCCATGATTGGGAATGAAACGGCTGCGGGCCTACCATCAACTATTTTGGACGCATCCATCGTACCCTCCCTCGTTTGGCAGTACGAAGAGGGATTTCTATCAAGCAGCGCCGGGTCAGGTAGTGAGCCGGAATCTGATTCCACCGAGTCTTGTGAGTCGGAATCAGGTTCCAGCTCGACTGAGTCTGAGTCCGGTATTCCTGGGGGTGATAACCCGGATGCCACAGTCCTGTCTAGGTCGTCATTTTCTTTCTCTTTTGAGTCTGTTGTAACAGAAGAATCGGACGGCTTGGAAGTATTTAATGAGAATGATGTGGATGTGGTTTCTGAGTACTTTTCTGTGCCTTTGATTTATTGCTTAAATCAGGACTTTCAAAATTTTGATGAAAACGACGAGGAAGAAATTCCTCCGGTTTTGCAACGATTAATTGATCAAGAGCAGGAAAGATTTGTTAAACCCTTAATGGATGAAATCACTATTGTGAATATTGGTACTGAGAAGGACCCGCAGCTGGTCCAGATCAGGTCCACGTTGTCTTCGGAGGAACGCGAGCGCTTAGTCGCTTTATTAAAATATTTCAAAGATGTTTTCGCGTGGTCCTACGAAGACATGCCTGGAATCGATCCTGAGATTGTACAGCACCGGATCCCTCTTGATCCCGAGGCCCGACCTATCAAACAAAAACTCAGGAGGATCCGCCCGGACTGGGCTCTCAAGATTAAGGAAGAGGTCACCAAGCAAATCGACGTAGGCTTCCTGTTAGTATCCGAGTACCCGACTTGGTTGGCCAACATTGTTCCAGTGCCGAAGAAGGATGGCAAAATTCGAGTATGCGTGGATTTCAGGGATTTGAACAGAGCTAGTCCGAAGGACGACTTTCCCTTGCCGCATATTGAAGAGTTAGTGGACTTCACAGCGGGGCATGCTTTGCTTTCGTTTATGGATGGTTTCTCAGGCAACAATCAGATAGTGATGGCACCTGAAGACCGGGAGAAGACTGCTTTCACCACCCCGTGGGGGACTTACTGCTACAGAGTGATGCCGTTTGGGTTGAAGAATGCCGGAGCTACGTATCAACGGGCTGCGACCACAATATTGCATGATATGATCCATAAAGAGGTTGAGGTGTACGTGGACGACATGATTGTCAAATCCAGGGAAAAAGACGACCACTACACCGCCTTGCAAAAGTTCTTTCAAAGGATCAGAGAATTTCGGTTGCGGCTAAATCCTCAGAAGTGTACGTTCGGTGTTACAGCAGGGAAAATGCTGGGGTTTCTGATTACACAGAAAGGCATCGAAGTCGACCCTTCCAAAATCAAGGCCATCTTCGAAATGCCACCACCGAGGACTGAAAAGGAGGTGCGAGGCTTTCTGGGTAAAGTGCAATTCATAAGACGGTTTATCTCAAAATTAACCTTGACTTGTGAACCACTTTTTGGTCTCCTGAAGAAAGGAAAGAAATTCCAGTGGGACAGCCGATGCCAAGCTGCTTCTGAACAGATCAAAGAATATTTACAGAACCCGCCCGTGTTGTCGCCGCCAGAACAGGAGAGACCATTGATATTGTACCTTTCAGTGACTGAGACCACAATGGGTTGCATGCTTGCGCAAGAATCAGAGGACAAAGTGGAGAGAGCCATCTACTATCTGAGCAAGAAAATGCTAGAGTATGAGACTCGCTACACACCATTGGAGAAGGCTTGCTTAGCCTTGGTATGGGCTACCAAGAAGCTGCGGCACTACCTGTTAGCTCACTCCGTAATGTTGGTTTCACGACTGGATCCCATCAAATACCTTTTTGAGAAACCAGCACTTACGGGTAGGCTAGCTCGTTGGTTGCTGTTGCTCTCTGAGTTCGATCTGAAGTATGTGACGCGCAAGTCAGTAAAAGGAAGAGCAGTAGCAGAGTTCTTAGCCGATCATTCAGTAGAAGGAGATGAAGCAGTTGAATACTTATTCCCAGATGAAGCCATTTTGCACATCGACGATGAGTATTGGACGATGTACTTTGACGGAGCATCAAACCAATACGAGTATGGAATAGAAGTGTTGCTAATAGCACCCAACAATTCCCGTATCCCTCTAGCCTTCAAACTCCGGTTCAAAGTCTCGAACAACGAAGCAGAATATGAGGCATGCATTGCCGGCCTGGAAGCAGCCCTAGAACTAGGGGCAAGACGATTGGACGTCATCGGGGATTCAAACCTTGTTGTGTCTCAAGCAAAAGGAGACTGGAAAGTCAAAGAAGAAAAGATGATAATTTACCACCAGACCTTGGATCTGTTAATTCCTCAGTTTGAGAAGCTAACTTTCACTCATCTAGTAAGAGAGAACAACAGGTTCGCAGATTCACTAGCAACTCTATCTTCCATGATAGACATCCCATCTGGAGTCCGGATGCGTCTAGTTATCATCGATCAGAAATTTGTGCCAGCCTATGAATTAATCGCAGCCATAGATGAGGTTCAGGATGAAAACCCCTGGTATTACGATATTTGGAATTTCTTAGAGAAGGAAGTATATCCACCAGGGGCAAATGCCAAGGATAAAAGGGCAATCAGAAGAATGGCCGTTCAGTTCATCATCTGTGGGGGTAAGCTGTATAAGAGAGGTCATCTGGGAATGCACAAGCTGTGTGTTGAAGCTGAAGAATCAAGGCGCCTAATGGAGGCCATCCATGGAGGAGAATGTGGTGCACATATGAATGGAGTGATGCTAGCGCGGAAGATCCTCAGACAAGGTTACTACTGGTCCACCATAGAGGAGGATTGTATCGGTTTTGTTCGGTGATGCCACAAGTGTCAGATCCATGCGAACCGCATGAACATTCCGCCGTCGAAGCTGTACAATATGACTTCGCCATGGCCATTTTCAGTTTGGGGAATTGATGTGATCTGGGCTGTTACTCCAAAGGGGTCGAATGGGCATGAGTTCATCTTAGTCGCGATAGATTATTTCACAAAGTGGGTCGAGGCCCAATCCTACGCGGTGTTGAAGGCGTCACATGTTGCAAAGTTTATTAGAAACAACATCATCTGTCGTTATGGGGTTCCAAACGAGGTCATTTCAGATAATGGTTCCCACTTCAAGAAGGAAGTGATTGACTTGTTGGAAAAATACAACGTGGCTTTTCATAAGTCATCTACCTACCGGCCACAAACCAACGGAGCGGTTGAGGCCGCCAACAAGAACATCAAACACATATTGCAGAAGATGGTGGAGACCTACCGGGACTGGCCAGAAAAGCTACCATTTGCTCTGTGGGGCTACAGGACTTCAATCAGAACTTCTACTGGGGCGACCCCATATTCATTGGTTTACGGGATGGAGGCCGTCCTACCTATCGAAATTGAAGTTCCGTCTTTGCGAGTATTGGCTGAGTGTCAAATAGCCGAAGCAGATTGGCAGCAGAACAGATTCGAGGAACTCATGCTCTTTGATGAGAGAAGACTGAAAGCACTGTACCATGTTCAAGGTTATCAACGCAGAATTGCCCGGGCTTTTAACAAGAAAGTTAAGTCCAGGAATCTAAAGGAAGGAGATTTGGTGCTCAAGGACAACCGAGCTCCCATCCACGACCCAAGGGGCAAGTTTAGACCCAATTGGACTGGTCCCTATATCATTAAGTCTATCTGGTCGGGTGGAGCTGTGGTTCTGATGGATCTAGATGGCTTGGAGTTCTCACAACCAATCAATATGGACAAGTTGAAGAAATATTACCCTTGAGAGGCTCGCTAGTCCAAAAACCCGAAAGGGCGACCTAGGCAAAAGTTAGAGCATAGAAAATTTGAAATTACAAAAATCGAGCTCTCAAGGTTGAAAACCCGTAAAGGGCGGCCTTGGCAAAAATTAGAGCGTAAAAAGAGAGTGAAAATACTCGAGTGAACCCAAGCCTGAACTACGTAAGGCTTGATTCCCATCTTTGGGATACGTAGGCAACTTCATCTTGGAGTTCAGCCATAAACTTTTCCCCGATCAACTTTGTCCAGTTGATCATCTAGGTCATCTTTGTCTATTCAGCATTCAAGAGTTCAGTTAAGGTCTCCGGTACAGTGCTTTGCAGACTAGGGGCAACTTTCCGTTGCTATGCAGTGCCGCGGTACTCTTCACACTAGGGGCAACTTTCCAGTTGCAGAGATCCGGGGTTATACATCTCGGTGACAGATCTCAGGCGTGTCCAGTTCTGATCCATATCGAAAATGTTTTTGAAAAGTTTTAATAAAAGTTGACTTTGTTCAAATTAATCTTTCTACAACTAAGACCATTTTTGGACCAAAGCGAAAAATTTTCAGTACCACAACCTTCAATTTCATTGATTTCAAAATAGAGTTCTCCTGCTCTTGCATACAATCGAAGTTGCTTTTTTATTACAATCATAAAGAAAACTTGAAAGTACTAATAAAGCAATAAATCCGGGGCATAGTCAAGTCAGGTGTTCCTGCGCCCCCTCCCAGAGCTGGTCGAAGCCTCTGACGCCAAGATGGGCCCGACCTGTGCCTCCTCATTAAGCCAATCCAAGCACTCATCAGATAAAGTGCAACTGAAAGTAGGAGCGGGGGCCAGGAGTTCTCTTGTCCTCCACGCGTTGGTCTGTCGAGCGAGCTGTGCGCCTCGGGCTGGGAATGTAGCAGGATACTCTATCCCCTCTGGCGGGTAGGTCTAATCATGGCCAAATTGGCATCGAATCCGAAATGGGAAGTAGAATACACAATGAGTGAGACCAATCAACTGAATTCCAGTCTGCCGGGACATGTTGTAACTCATTGCCGGAAAGCTGAGCCAAGGGCACTGCCAGGCAATACGGTCTGCGGACAAGCGGCACATCCAAGCGAACCACCATCCTTCATCAAGGGCATTGACTAGACGGTGCCGGAAGAAGTAGCCGCGAGCTAAATATGCTGGGCAAGAGTCCACAACCTGCAGTTTGTCCATCAACCACACCTGGGAAGGGATGAAAAATGAGAGAATAAAGAATAGAGAGATGTACGATGAGAGAAAAGTGAGAATAGGGTTTTTTTGAGAAAAACCGAGCTTGAGGGCCGAGTGATGTGAGCAATACATATGTGAGATCAGGTGGGAAACATTACCTGCAGCAGTAGTGGACTCCCCACAAATCTGGTCCTCTCTCGGCGATAAAAGGCGTCTAAGCCCATCAACGTCTCAGCCAGAGTCATGGAAATACAACTCTTGCCCTCCTTCAAGCCTTGGGCAACCTCGGTCAGCCGGACACTAGACCCTCCGGAGCCTGAGACAAATAAAAAATGAGATAGCATGCACAAATAGAGGGCGTGTCGCCGGAAGCCTTGCCAATGATGGTTGTTGCGATCACCGGCATCAGAAAACCGATCGATCAAACTCAGAATATCTAGCATCCCGTCACAAATCAGAGACCGAGCGTCACGCATACTGAGTCCACACATTTGCCCTAAGGATTGGGCAAGGCCAAAATTAAGTTGGGGCAGGAGCTCCTCGTTGCGCTCGGACTCCATTAAGGCTCGGAAATCTTCGAAGGTAGGACATATCTCTTGCCCAGCAAAGCTAAAGGCATGCATCACCGGATTCCAAAACCTCGCCGCAGCATGGAGAAACGGAAGATGCAACGGGGTACGACCCAGAGTGAATAGTGCATTTATGTCGAAACCCCGGAAATTCAACTTTTCCGAGCCATCCAAGCTAGCAATCCAAGCTGTGAGATTTTGAGCAAGAAACTCTTCCATTAGAGCAAATCAATGTGGAATTGAGAAAAACTACGAAGCTGGGGTCATTTGTAGGAGATAAGGTTGGGTGGAGGACAGGTGTCAACATTCTGGTGATGTCAACATTCTGGTGATTCCCTCATTCTTGGCCGACCGGCCAAATATTGTGCCGACCGGCCATCACTTTTTGCCGGCCGAACAAATTTCTGGCCGATGGCCATTTCTTGTGGACGATGGCCTTCCACCTTGTTCCCTGAGCTGTTTATGCTAGGGATTGGGGAACTCCACCACCTCCAATTCCCCCCGGTGATCGATTCTTGCGGAGTCACACCTGTCTGCTTATCGAGTTCTTGTACGTTTGCTTATCAAGTTGTATTTCACTCTCTTTAAGTCTTTGATTTGTTTATCGAGTTGTACTCACACTTGGTAGGTTATATCATGCCTTTGCTTTGCTTATCGAGTTGTAAGTCGACTCACTACCTGATTATTACGATGCAAGTACTCAATGTTCAAAACAGGTTCAATTTCGTTCACATTGTGGTGTGATACCTTGCGATGCGATGCATAGAAAATTTACAATTACAACATCTTTTGAACAAAATGGCTGTTTCATTCCAATCACGTGTTTTGCAAAATATGTAATTTTGAGAAAGAATAAAACCTGTTCGAGGCAGTGCAATGTGCTTAAACTACCAGTAAAAAGGAAAGTAAAGCATAGAATGGCAAGGTAGCAAAGTGTCGGAATTGATACCAGTAAAACTCCCCTTGCGGTCAACGCACCTTCCGCACCTTTGTTCGGGTCAACTACATGGTTTGGCACCTTCATCACTCGAGACAATGCGGGAAAGCACACTTTTGAAACGTGAACCTTCGAGTTGACCTCAGGCCACAACTTCTATGAGCAATGCTTGGTGCATGCGAAGAACGTCCCTTCCCGTATCCTCTTCATGTCATGTGGATTCCACAAATCGTTTCAATTATGCTGTGTTACAGTACTTTACATTCCAGCATCGTGAATGACATGTTTTCACTTACATGTGTTCAAGTTTCTTTTTATACACATTGCTCGCGTGACTGCATGCTTTACTTACATGTGTACGTTCAACTCTTCTCATACACACTACTTGCGTAGACCGCATGTTTGTAATCAAATTCATTACTTGCGTAGACCGTATGTTTTGCTTGCGTAGACCGCATGTTTATAATTAATTACACTACTTGCGTAGACCGCATGTTTTGCTTGCGTAGACCGCATGTTTGTAATCAATTTCATTACTTACGTAGACCGCATGTTTTGTTTGCGTAGACCGCCTGTTCTGCTTGCGTGGACCGCATTCTTATGTTCAAATCCATTACTTGCGTAGACCGCATGTTTTGTTTTGCGTAGACCGCATGTTTATAATTAATTACGCTGCTTGCGTAGACCGCATGTTTGTAATCAATTTCATTACTTGCGTAGACCGCATGTTTTGCTTGCGTAGACCGCCTGTTCTGCTTGCGTGGACCGCATTCTTATGTTCAAATCCATTACTTGCGTAGACCGCATGTTTTGTTTTGCATAGACCGCATGTTTTGCTTGCGTAGACCGCATGTTTTGCTTGCGTGGACCGCATTCTTATGTTCAATTTCATTACTTGCGTAGACCGCTTTCGTTGCCTGCGTAGACCGCGTGCTCCACTTACATGACTGCACCTTCACAGCATTGTTATGCTTCCCACTTGCTTTGCGTTGTCACGCATTTTTAAGTACATTAATATGCATGTTGTTAATCACATTGTACCTGTTAAGTTTGTTTCTTTGCAGGCACGATATTGTAAGTACGGTTCATTTAAGGCTGGTGCAACCCGACGAACCGGACAGGTATGGTATACTCCGAGTGAGACGTATCGAGAATTCCATAATTCTCTTACATCCTTTCTGCATTTGTAATGTAGTTGGATTGGTGTACGCTAGCTTAAAACTGTCGCATGTGTGCTTCATTACAGCTTTCTTTGCATGATCTTGAGTTATGCTCGGCTTCGTGCATTTGCCTTGCATTTTGCCCCTGCCTTCGGGCGCATATCCTGCTTGTCTTGCATGTTTGTCTAAGTCTTCGGCCTTGTCAAAAATGGTTCGTCTCTGGGCTTTGACATTTACTCCCGTCATTGTTATGACTTTCAAGTTCTGTCAAAGAGGGGCAACTGTAGACACCCCATTTTTTACCGTCCTCAAGACTTGGACGTCACCATTGGAACACTTGGTGATTACCCTCGTTCGTGTTCGTTTGGAGTTCCCGGAGGTCTCGGCTACGCGCCTTGCCTCAGGATCTCCGAATTCGACTGTTTTGTGTCTGGTTTTGCACCAAACACTTGTGTTTTACCTTGGAGGGGCAGGGAATGCCTTGTGAGGCATCCCCACACATCACCGGCCATGGCTTGAGGCCACCGGCCAGTGATTTCATGCCATCGGCAATGTATATTGCCGGTCGGCATTATTTGTTGCCGATCGGCCATTTATTTTGTCAAAATGACATCCTTTGCCGGCCGACTACTGTTCATCTGCTTTTCCAGATATTTTAATACAGCTGGCTTGCATTTTGTTCCCCTCCATACACGTGTATGGAGGGATGGCCTTCTTGTTAGCGTCCTTGGTAAGCTTTACAAGATTAGCTTCCCTATATAAGGACCGCTCTTCTCCCATTGTCAAGGGTTGGTGGTTTTGAAAGAAAAACCAGAGCCTATATATATATATCTGATATATACACCCTCTCTCTATATATATATTTTACTCTCTCTCCTCCCTTGTGTGTGTTTTGTGGCCTAAAAGTGCATTTTTACCTTACTTTTGCACTAATACACACACCATTACACCTTGCTCCGAGATTGAGAGGCATTGAGGGTTGATTCTTAAGGTTTTGGACTGATTTTGGTCAGAAAAGAGTGGCTGGACCAACTGTTCTTCAAGTGTTCTTCAAGGGTGAGTTTCTTGCTTTATTTTCCCCAATCTTGCATTGGCTTTTGACCTATCTTTCATATTGATTTGAGCTTTGTGTATAACTAAAAAAAGTCTTATATTTTCATGCTCAAGAACTTTCATTAAGGGTGTTTTGGCATTGGGGGTCGAAATCCCCCTCTTAGGTCTCTTTTGGCCCCTTTTGGTGTCTTTTTCTTTAAGCCTTATTTTCTTTGTTGTATTAGCCTTCTCACCACTGGAATCCAGTGGATTTTCAGTGGTGAAGAAGATGGTTTGAAGTCTTTTATAGGGGAGGGACACCCCTCTCCCTTTGTGTCTCATTTGTGCATGTTTTGGGCTCATAAGGGTAGCATATATGCTTGGTTGTTTTTGGCTCCATATCAGATGTTTTTGGTGCTATTTAGGTCACATGTTATCTCTGTTTTGGGTCGGATTGGTGGCCCTTTGCATGCTTAACATACTTGCTTTGTATTCCCTTTTGTTTGTGCCTAGAAATGCATCATGACTTTTGACTACCATGCTCTCATATTTTGGTTTCACTTTGTGAAGTTGTTGACCATATTTTGTCACGCATGAGGTCTGTTGGCCACTGATTTGGTCTTGTTTAGCATGCTTGATATAGTTGCTTTGCATTTTGGATCATGAGCCTTGAGTGTATGGATCATTAACATGCCTAGCTTGGCCTATTATCATCATTTGGCATTAGTTGAGATCATATTCCAGTCCATATAATGTGGTCTTACATTGTCCTTTGTGTCTCTTTCAATGCCTTGAAGTGTTGTGTTTTCATGCCTTGACATGTGCATTGTGTATGCCTATGCGTTTGGGTCATTTTAGGGCTGCCATACCAGCGGGTTTTGGAGCTATTTTGCATGCCTAAATTCTGTTTTTGGGTTGTATAGTTCATGCCATGCTTGTTTGGGTTAGTGGTAGTGGAGTGCCCTGTTGTTATGCCTTAGCCTTGGGCCCCTTTTGACTTGCATGCTTGTAGTGCATTTTGTCCATCACTTGAGACAGTTTTGGCCACTGTTTTGGAGGGGTGTTTGAGGCCTCCCATTTCAGTCTAAGTCCCTTCTCGGACATGGTTGTATGCGTGACTTGTTGCCTCTAATCCCATGCTTGCATTGTACCATATTAGCATTGCATGATGAGTTGCATTGTAGCATTGCATGTTAAGAACATTGCATGGTTGCCATGATATGTTGCATTACATTTGGCATGCTTTGTATTTTAGTGATATGTTGCATTTTCGAGCCATGTTTGCATAACATGCATTGCATTGCTTGGTTTGGGGTGTCAAACCAAGTGTGAGGGGGGAGAAGTGTTCATACTACAAGTGATGTAACGCGTCTCAACTCTCGGTCACCGAGGCCCTTGACTTTGGCATGATAAGGTTTTGGTATTCATTTATATGTTGCATGCATTTTCATTGAATTGCAACCTTGGCTCCTTAGGCCATCACGCATCAAAATGCATGATTGATGGCTCGAGGGTCAAGGGCCATGCTCCCTTGAGTCCCTTGCATGATAGGGATTGTGCCCGCGCGTACATTTGCTTGAAATGCCATGCCATACACTGTCTGTCCTTGTTGCTGTCAAAAACCAGTTTCTACAGGGAGTTTTTGCCGACCGGCAGTGTAGAGTGCCAACCGGCCATGGATTGGTGGCCGATAATATGAAACCCCAGCCGATGGATAAGTTCCATGGCCGGTGGGTATTCCCTTCAGCCAATGGTGCCCTACAGGGTTCAGGGAACCTGTCCCAGGATTTTGGCAGTTTTCAGAGAAGCAGGGCAGTGTAAATAGAGGCAGCAGTGGTATGGTACGGGCTTTTGGGGCGAGAAAAATCCGAGCATGCATCATTCACGCATCCCAAGGCGGGGGCTGCGGCC
The DNA here is from genome assembly GCF_055761805.1 of Camellia sinensis. Taxonomy (NCBI): domain Eukaryota; kingdom Viridiplantae; phylum Streptophyta; class Magnoliopsida; order Ericales; family Theaceae; genus Camellia; species Camellia sinensis. Next base: position 59,409,414 of record NC_138962.1, read on the forward strand.
ATCTTCTCTTTGCATTTAATTTGTTAATTAGATTAGAAATTTTGTAATAATTAATTTAGTATTATTTATTCGGACTGTAATATTTATTTGGACCCTCCGAGCGAGGGCGAATCGGTAATAAGCGTGGGTGAATGTGTGCATGTCTCCCAACCTCACGTCTTTCTTCCCTTTTATTTACCCGCTTATGATGGTAGACTAGGGCATATTTAAATTAGCATACCTTATGCTTAGCATGCGTGCATCCATACATTTGTCTTACATGCACCAGGCTCGGTACATCATGCTAACTGCACTCGTATTTCAATTCCAGGTTGAGTATTTGTTATTTGCAGCATTTCACATGCCATGTTTAGGATAGCCGAGCCTGTTTGGATTGCATCTTTGCATGTGTTGCATTAGCCATTTCAAATATGAACTAGGATCATGCATGTGATTACTAACTGGTTTCTGTTTTGGCTTGGAGTACTAGGTGAGCTTTTATGCTTTAGCATGCCGCATGCGTGTGAGTGTTGCCATAATTGCATGATTACCATGAGGCTAGCTGCTTATGTGATATAACTGCTTGAATGCCTGTGGATAGAGGTTGAATTACCTAAATTGGAATAATACATTAAAACTGCGAGTTTTAAGCCCACTAGATAGTGGCAAAACCATCTTTTCTAAAAACCACTTGAGAGTGGCAAAATCTGCATTTTAGCCTACTTGCGAGTAGCAATCCATTTTCAAAACAAACATGAAATGTTTTGTTCCAATTTAGGCGATTTGGTCTATACTTGTTTGTTGTGGGCATAACATAGTAATTCTAGGCTAATAACCGGAATAAGAGCATATAATGTTTTCAAAACAAGATATCATGGTTAGTAGAGGCCGATCTTCGGATCGGGCGAGAGGGGGTGCTCATAGCTGACCTTCCCCAATCGTACCCAAGTTCCCGAACCGAGGCAACTTTGGTGATGACGAACACGTGGCCTTTGGCACCGAGTCAGGGTTTCCTAAATCCCTCCAAAATAAAATATTTAGGTGGCGACTCTGTATCTGGCAAAGCAGTCCATGTTTGGCACTTCTTTTAAAAATCTGTTTTCTCAAAACAATTTGCCGGATTTGGACTCTTTGGTTCAGATTAAGAACCGTGACAAAAATCGAGTCCGAACTGTAGTAGCGAGGCCCTCCCGGGGCACGTCTACAGTTTCTGGCGACTCTGCTGGGGATTTTAGAGAGCTTGACTCGAACTCGTGATATCCTGTTTTGATTACATTTATGTGTTTCTTTGCATTGCATGTGCATTGGTGCGCCTAGGACACCGTGTTTGCCATCTGCCATTCCTGAATGGTTTGCCGGAGGCTTGTCTTGTCAAGGCATGACCATAAGGCTGACCGGTTGTGGGCTCTGACAATATGGGAACACAAACCCCGGTTTTACCGGGGCACCCTTTTTGATCATTCGACCTAGTGCATATCGAAACCCATAGTGACTATTCCAAACTAGGACAGGTTGCTTACCCGATATTAGGTTGTTTGAAACCGTTGCATGCGTAGTGAAACTCTAGCCCCTGACAAAATAGGACAGGGAAACCCTACCCCAACATAGGGGTGTTTTGGCTCTCACTTATCTGCTATGTGCCTTGGAGTGTATCTCTGCAGGGAACGTACATATCAGTTTGCAAGTTTGAATATTAGCCCCGAGGGCACCAGTATCAGTGTTGTCGAGAAATTAGTTATATCTGCGGGTATCAGGTTCAGTTTTGGGAACAGTGATTTGGGGACAATAATCAGTATCGAGGAACAATGTGTTCGGCTTAACAACTGTGTGTTGTAAATACCTGACTGTGCGTTGTGTGTGTTTATTTTACGCCGTTATGCTGTCAGTTTATCTGGTTATTTATTGCTTTATTTATCTTTTTTCTAGGTAGTTTAGCACGATTGCTTCCAACCCGGTAAATATTCCCCAAGCACTATGGACTAGAGGTCGCCGACTCAATCGATCTGAGGATCTGGTTGACGGACAACCAGTGTTTTATTCTCCACCCCCGATTATCAGACAAAAGCCGAGAAGACGCAGTGTGTCTGAACAGAGATTGCCAGAGCAGTGGTCAACCCTTCCAGTGGACAATCAGGCTGAGGTCTCAGTTTTCACCACAGAGAGAGAATACATATCAGTAATTCAGTCAGAACAAAACAATATGGCCAGTTTAGAGGAGATGGTGCGCCAACTCCAAGAAAGCATGAAAGTGATACAGCAGGATGCTGTCCGACAGGCAGAGTTCGCCAAGCAGCAGGCTACGGTTATGAATGAACAAGCAGAGCTAATTGTGAGGTTACAACAGCAAACCGGAGCATCTGCTTCACAGCAAGTCCCTCCCCCACTAAGGGTTCCGATACCCGAAGAAACACCGAATGTCCAGAATGTCCAAGAGGATACAGACTTTCCAGCGGGGCCAGTTCCACCCCCGATCCCACCACAACTATCCAAGGCGCCCACGCCTTTCAATATACTGGACTCCCCTTTCGAGTTCGAAGTGGACCCCACCGCCTTAAAATTAAGCAAGCTGGAAAAGATGTTTAAGAAGTCCCAGGGAGTCAAGACCATCCCTGACATCGATGATGGGTACACCAACGCAGCTGTGACGCTACCTGATAGGTTAAAAATGCCGCACATTGATCGATTTGATGGGTCCGGGGACCCCATGGTGCACCTGAGGTTGTTTTCAGATATCCTAAGACCAATAGGCCTCACCAGATTGCAGAAGCTGTCTCTATTTGGCCGAACCCTGTCAGGTGTAACGGCCATATGGTATGCCAAATTGGAGGATGACGTCAAGAGAAACTGGGATGAAATGGCTGAGGCCTTCATCTTGCAGTACTCGTACAATACACAAATCGAGATTACGGCCCGGGATCTCGAGACAACGAGGCAAGAACCCAAAGAGAGCTTCTCAGAATTCGTGACCAGATGGCGGGCTAAGGCTTCGATGATGACCTTAAGGCCCACGAACAAAGATCAGATTTGAATGATTGTGCGCAATCTTCAGCCCAAGTTAATGCAGAAGATGATCGTACTCCCCTTTCCTGCCTTTTTCGATTTACATGAAATGGGGGTACAGATTGAGGATGCACTGAAGCAAGGCTTAATTGATAATGACCGGGAGCAACCCCGCAGAACTTTCAATCGTAACACTAATGCAGGCCCGAGTGGCGCTACAACTACCAGGGCCTCCGAAGTGAGTATCGTCACCACCAACCCTCCCCTAAGAACTATGGCGGCCGCACCATTCTCCGGTGCATCCGGAAGCAACCCACAAACAGCCAAATACCCACCCAAAAACACCAGAACTTTCGCTCCGCTTTATATGCCCCTGTCCAAAGCTTTGGGGGTTTTAATCAGAAAAGGGCATCTGAAGCCCCTAGAGCCGCAGCCCTTACCAGAAAGACTCCCCGCTACCCACAACCCAGCCAAATATTGTGCATTTCACCAACAGCACGGTCATGACACCAATCTGTGCTTCCGATTACGTCATGAGATTCAAGATCTCATCGATAACAGGGTGATTTTGCCCCTCGAGAAACCCAACGTTACTACAAACCCTCTCCCCACACATAACCAAGCTCCGCTACCCAAAAGAGTCAACTTCATCCAAACTAGGGTCATGCCTTACGATCCTAGCATCTATATCACTCCTTCCCACCTGCCTAAGCCGGAAGTGTCCCTTCCCGATTGCACCGATTTGTGCACGATGGACATCTCCATAACCCAACCTAAGCCAGCGGTGATGACTATCGAGGACAAGAGAGAGAAGATTCCAAAGGAGAAGGGGGTTGTTAAGCCAGAGTCTGCGGAATCTGGGAGTGGTGTTGAGAAAGCTTATAGTCCAGGTGACTACATTTTGTCAATAAGCCAGGATAGGCCAGATATGGAACTACCAACAGAGGGGGAGCTGTGTGTGATCCAAGGGGGCAGTCTGGGACAGAGAGCAGACGATTTAACGGCTATGGGAGAGGACCTTGCCAATCTCTAGTTTTACAGTGACCAAGATCCAGAGGACGTGGCCGTCAACTGGTTCGATTATGAGGAATCGATAGAGGCTACGGGATGGTTGGACGATCAACCAGATGTGGTAGAAAAGTTTCGGCCAGAACAAGGCCCGGCAGGGGCAAGAATGTCAATAACAACCGGGAGGGTCGAAGAACAGAGTGCATTACCGGAGAGCGCCGGTGTCAAGAATTTCGCTCGGGATTGGAGCATTTCGAGTACGGGAATTATCGAACGGTCGATTGTATTGATACATCCAGAACAGGAAAGATTCAAAGATTCTGAAAGAATCAAGAAGGCAAAGGCCCATATGGGAACTGAAACTGCTGTGTGCAAAGGAACTGAGAATACTGCGAGCATGTGGGTGGAAGGTGCTGCGAGTACCAGAACAGTCATACCAGAGCCGGACAGATGTTTGTCAACTGCTGATGGAATGTGGTGGGAAGATGAGGACTTGTGTCTTGCCCACACAGATGAAGATTGGGGGGACAATCGACCCGATGACACCTGGTATATCGGCGAAGTCGATCACATGACTAGGAGTGGACGGTATTTCAAGCCTCCACACCTAGATCAACCAGAGGCGTCTGGAAAAGATAGGGAGGCAGAGAAGCCAAAAGAAAAGCAACTTGAGGATAAGGCCGTATTGAGACAACTGAAAAAGATACAAGCAGACATCTCCATCTAGGTGCTACTTATGGCTTCTCGAGTACATAGACAGGCTGTCCTTTCAGCCATGGACAAGGCCAAACTCTCGATAGAGACTACGCCGGAGCAGTTGGTTGGATTGGTTTTTCCGAGAGGAGCTACCCCGACGATGACTTTTTCTGACAAGGAATTACCGCCCGTGGGGACAGACCATAACAAGCCACTCTACATTTCTGTGGAGTGTAGAAATAAATGGATACCGGTGGTCCTTGTTAATACAGGGTCCGCTATCAACGTCTGCTCGGCAAGGACAGCATATGCGATCGGTTTAAAAATCGCGGACTTTGTGCCAACGGCCCAGGTGATCCGGGCGTATGACAATACAAGTAGAGAAGTGATGGGAACCGTAAAAGTTCAGACTAAAGTTGGGCCAGGACAGCATGAGATAGATTTCCATGTCTTAGAGGTGCCTGCAACTTTCAACTTGCTTTCGGGGCGGCCGTGGCTGCATCAGGTGAAGGCGGTATCATCCACTTTGCATCAAATGGTGAAATACCCCTATGGGAAGGGAGTAGCCATTGTTTTCGGGAATTCATCAATCCACCCACCACCGGAGGTATCCACGCCTGTTCTAGAAATCGAGCATGGCATGGAGGATGTGTTCATATCAGGTTTTACCCTAGCTGAGGCACAGGTTGTACAAAACATCATGGCTGCTAACGAGGGGATATATGTTAGTGCCCAAGCAGTGTATCTCATGAACAAGCTCTAACACATCTCCGGGATGGGATTGGGAAGGAGCGGCCGGAAAGGAGTCGCAGCACTGGCCGAAGTGCCACACAACCCTCATGCCTTTGGATTGGGTTATCTACCCACCAAAAAGGACTGGATAAGGAAGGGAAAAGAAATGGATGGAAGAGCCAGAGCAAAGCAGGCTGGGAAGCCCTTTGAGTTGATGCATAGGCCCATTCAGGGTACCCTGAACGGACGCTTCGTCCGGGAGGGGGGGATTTTCCGTTTTGCGGTTTCCCAGAACCGTGGCTGAACGCGGAGAAGAAGCGTGTGCCAGGTTTCGAGATCTTCTTCGACCTGCAAATATCCGGGGATGACGTTGCCAAAGAGCAGACAGACCCATCAGCTGAGGTTGAGCAGTGTAAGGAAGTGGATTCCGAAGGTGCTGAGATTGAAATGGGGGTAGCACTGGCATGTCTACTTTCAGATCCTCCGATCGACCAAAAGTGCTTGGGGGATAACTCCTCGGTATCCATGATTGGGAATGAAACGGCTGCGGGCCTACCATCAACTATTTTGGACGCATCCATCGTACCCTCCCTCGTTTGGCAGTACGAAGAGGGATTTCTATCAAGCAGCGCCGGGTCAGGTAGTGAGCCGGAATCTGATTCCACCGAGTCTTGTGAGTCGGAATCAGGTTCCAGCTCGACTGAGTCTGAGTCCGGTATTCCTGGGGGTGATAACCCGGATGCCACAGTCCTGTCTAGGTCGTCATTTTCTTTCTCTTTTGAGTCTGTTGTAACAGAAGAATCGGACGGCTTGGAAGTATTTAATGAGAATGATGTGGATGTGGTTTCTGAGGACTTTTCTGTGCCTTTGATTTATTGCTTAAATCAGGACTTTCAAAATTTTGATGAAAACGACGAGGAAGAAATTCCTCCGGTTTTGCAATGATTAATTGATCAAGAGCAGGAAAGATTTGTTAAACCCTTAATGGATGAAATCACTACTGTGAATATTGGTACTGAGAAGGACCCGCAGCTGGTCCAGATCAGGTCCACGTTGTCTTCGGAGGAACGCGAGCGCTTAGTCGCTTTATTAAAATATTTCAAAGATGTTTTCGCGTGGTCCTACGAAGACATGCCTGGAATCGATCCTGAGATTGTACAGCACCGGATCCCTCTTGATCCCGAGGCCCGACCTATCAAACAAAAACTCAGGAGGATCCGCCCGGACTGGGCTCTCAAGATTAAGGAAGAGGTCACCAAGCAAATCGACGCAGGCTTCCTGTTAGTATCCGAGTACCCGACTTGGTTGGCTAACATTGTTCCAGTGCCGAAGAAGGATGGCAAAATTCGAGTATGCGTGGATTTCAGGGATTTGAACAGAGCTAGTCCGAAGGACGACTTTCCCTTGCCGCATATTGATGAGTTAGTGGACTTCACAGCGGGGCATGCTTTGCTTTCGTTTATGGATGGTTTCTCAGGCAACAATCAGATAGTGATGGCACCTGAAGACCGGGAGAAGACTGCTTTCACCACCCCGTGGGGGACTTACTGCTACAGAGTGATGCCGTTTGGGTTGAAGAATGCTGGAGCTACGTATCAACGGGCTGCGACCACAATATTGCATGATATGATCCATAAAGAGGTTGAGGTGTACGTGGACGACATGATTGTCAAATCCAAGGAAAAAGACGGCCACTACACCGCCTTGCAAAAGTTCTTTCAAAGGATCAGAGAATTTCGGTTGCGACTAAATCCTCAGAAGTGTACGTTCGGTGTTACAGCAGGGAAAATGCTGGGGTTTCTGATTACACAGAAAGGCATCGAAGTCGACCCTTCCAAAATCAAGGCCATCTTCGAAATGCCACCACCGAGGACTGAAAAGGAGGTGCGAGGCTTTCTGGGTAAAGTGCAATTCATAAGACGGTTTATCTCAAAATTAACCTTGACTTGTGAACCACTTTTTGGTCTCCTGAAGAAAGGAAAGAAATTCCAGTGGGACGGCCGATGCCAAGCTGCTTCTGAACAGATCAAAGAATATTTACAGAACCCGCCCGTGTTGTCGCCGCCAGAACAGGAGAGACCATTGATATTGTACCTTTCAGTGACTGAGACCACAATGGGTTGCATGCTTGCGCAAGAATCAGAGGACAAAGTGGAGAGAGCCATCTACTATCTGAGCAAGAAAATGCTAGAGTATGAGACTCGCTACACACCATTGGAGAAGGCTTGCTTAGCCTTGGTATGGGCTACCAGGAAGCTGTGGCACTACCTGTTAGCTCACTCCGTAATGTTGGTTTCGCGACTGGATCCCATCAAATACCTTTTCGAGAAACCAGCACTTACGGGTAGGCTAGCTCGTTGGTTGCTGTTGCTCTCCGAGTTCGATCTGAAGTATGTGACGCGCAAGTCAGTAAAAGGAAGAGCAGTAGCAGAGTTCTTAGCCGATCATTCAGTAGAAGGAGATGAAGCAGTTGAATACTTATTCCCAGATGAAGCCATTTTGCACATCGACGATGAGTATTGGACGATGTACTTTGACGGAGCATCAAACCAATACGGGTATGGAATAGGAGTGTTGCTAATAGCACCCAACAATTCCCGTATCCCTCTAGCCTTCAAACTCCGGTTCAAAGTCTCGAACAACGAAGCAGAATATGAGGCATGCATTGCCGGCCTGGAAGCAGCCCTAGAACTAGGGGCAAGACGATTGGACGTCGTCGGGGATTCAAACCTTGTTGTGTCTCAAGCAAAAGGAGACTGGAAAGTCAAAGAAGAAAAGATGATAATTTACCACCAGACCTTGGATCTGTTAATTCCTCAGTTTGAGAAGCTAACTTTCACTCATCTAGTAAGAGAGAACAATAGGTTTCGGAGATTCACTAGCAACTCTATCTTCCATGATAGACATCTCATCTGGAGTCCGGATGCGTCTAGTTATCATCGATCATAAATTTGTGCCAGCCTATGAATTAATCGCAGCCATAGATGAGGTTCAGGATGAAAACCCCTGGTATTACGATATTTGGAATTTCTTAGAGAAGGAAGTATATCCACCAGGGGCAAATGCCAAGGATAAAAGGGCAATCAGAAGAATGGCCGTTCAGTTCATCATCTGTGGGGGTAAGCTGTATAAGAGAGGTCATCTGGGAATGCACAAGCTGTGTGTTGAAGCTGAAGAATCAAGGCGCCTAATGGAGGCCATCCATGGAGGAGAATGTGGTGCACATATGAATGGAGTGATGCTAGCGCGGAAGATCCTCAGACAAGGTTACTACTGGTCCACCATAGAGGAGGATTGTATCGGTTTTGTTCGGTGATGCCACAAGTGTCAGATCCATGCGAACCGCATGAACATTCCGCCGTCGAAGCTGTACAATATGACTTCGCCATGGCCATTTTCAGTTTGGGGAATTGATGTGATCTGGGCTGTTACTCCAAAGGGGTCGAATGGGCATGAGTTCATCTTAGTCGCGATAGATTATTTCACAAAGTGGGTCGAGGCCCAATCCTACGCGGTGTTGAAGGCGTCACATGTTGCAAAGTTTATTAGAAACAACATCATCTGTCGTTATGGGGTCCCAAACGAGGTCATTTCAGATAATGGTTCCCACTTCAAGAAGGAAGTGATTGACTTGTTGGAAAAATACAACGTGGCTTTTCATAAGTCATCTACCTACCGGCCACAAACCAACGGAGCGGTTGAGGCCGCCAACAAGAACATCAAACACATATTGCAGAAGATGGTGGAGACCTACCGGGACTGGCCAAAAAAGCTACCATTTGCTCTGTGGGGCTACAGGACTTCAATCAGAACTTCTACTGGGGCGACCCCATATTCATTGGTTTACGGGATGGAGGCCGTCCTACCTATCGAAATTGAAGATCCGTCTTTGCGAGTATTGGCTGAGTGTCAAATAGCCGAAGCAGATTGGCAGCAGAACAGATTCGAGGAACTCATGCTCTTTGATGAGAGAAGACTGAAAACACTGTACCATGTTCAAGGTTATCAACGCAGAATTGCCCGGGCTTTTAACAAGAAAGTTAAGTCCAGGAATCTAAAGGAAGGAGATTTGGTGCTCAAGGACAACCGAGCTCCCATCCACGACCCAAGGGGCAAGTTTAGACCCAATTGGACTGGTCCCTATATCATTAAGTCTATCTGGTCGGGTGGAGCTGTGGTTCTGATGGATCTAGATGGCTTGGAGTTCTCACAACCAATCAATATGGACAAGTTGAAGAAATATTACCCTTGAGAGGCTCGCTAGGCCAAAAACCCGAAAGGGCGACCTAGGCAAAAGTTAGAGCATAGAAAATTTGAAATTACAAAAATCGAGCTCTCAAGGTTGAAAACCCGTAAAGGGCGGCCTTGGCAAAAATTAGAGCGTAAAAAGAGAGTGAAAATACTCGAGTGAACCCAAGCCCGAACTACGTAAGGCTTGATTCCCATCTTTGGGATACGTAGGCAACTTCATCTTGGAGTTCAGCCATAAACTTTTCCCCGATCAACTTTGTCCAGTTGATCATCTAGGTCATCTTTGTCTATTCAGCATTCAAGAGTTCAGTTAAGGTCTCCGGTACAGTGCTTTGCAGACTAGGGGCAACTTTCCGTTGCTATGCAGTGCCGCAGTACTCTTCACACTAGGGGCAACTTTCCAGTTGCAGAGATCCGGGGTTATACATCTCAGTGACAGATCTCAGGCGTGTCCAGTTCTGATCCATATCGAAAATGTTTTTGAAAAGTTTTAATAAAAGTTGACTTTGTTCAAATTAATCTTTCTACAACTAAGACCATTTTTGGACCAAAGCGGAAAATTTTCAGTACCACAACCTTCAATTTCATTGATTTCAAAATAGAGTTCTCCTGCTCTTGCATACAATCGAAGTTGCTTTTTTATTACAATCATAAAGAAAACTTGAAAGTACTAATAAAGCAATAAATCCGGGGCATAGTCAAGTCAGGTGTTCCTGCGCCCCCTCCCAGAGCTGGTCGAAGCCTCTGACGCCAAGATGGGCCCGACCTGTGCCTCCTCATTAAGCCAATCCAAGCACTCATCAGATAAAGTGCAACTGAAAGTAGGAGCGGGGGGCAGGAGTTCTCTTGTCCTCCACGCGTTGGTCTGTCGAGCGAGCTGTGCGCCTCAGGCTGGGAATGCAGCAGGATACTCTATCCCCTCTGGCGGGCAGGTCTAATCATGGCCAAATTGGCATCGAATCCGAAATGGGAAGTAGAATACACAATGAGTGAGACCAATCAACTGAATTCCAGTCTGCCGGGACATGTTGTAACTCATTGCCGGAAAGCTGAGCCAAGGGCACCGCCAGGCAATACGGTCTGCGGACAAGCGGCACATCCAAGCGAACCACCATCCTTCATCAAGGGCATTGACTAGACGGTGCCGGAAGAAGTAGCCGCGAGCTAAATATGCTGGGCAAGAGTCCACAACCTGCAGTTTGTCCATCAACCACACCTGGGAAGGGATGAAAAATGAGAGAATAAAGAATAGAGAGACGTACGAGGAGAGAAAAGTGAGAATAGGGTTTTTTTGAGAAAAACCGAGCTTGAGGGCCGAGTGATGTGAGCAATACATATGTGAGATCAGGTGGGAAACATTACCTGCAGCAGTAGTGGACTCCCCACAAATCTGGTCATCTCTCGGCGATAAAAGGCGTCTAAGCCCATCAACGTCTCAGCCAGAGTCATGGAAATACAACTCTTGCCCTCCTTCAAGCCTTGGGCAACCTCGGTCAGCCGAACACTAGACCCTCCGGAGCCTGAGACAAATAAAAAATGAGATAGCATGCACAAATAGAGGGCGTGTCGCCGGAAGCCTTGCCAATGATGGTTGTTGCGATCACCAGCATCAGAAAACCGATCGATCAAACTCAGAATATCAAGCATCCCGTCACAAATCAGAGACCGAGCGTCACGCATACTGAGTCCACACATTTGCCCTAAGGATTGGGCAAGGCCAAAATTAAGTTGGGGCAAGAGCTCCTCGTTGCGCTCGGACTCCATTAAGGCTCGGAAATCTTCGAAGGTAGGACATATCTCTTGCCCAGCAAAGCTAAAGACATGCATCACCGGATTCCAAAACCTCGCCGCAGCATGGAGAAACGGAAGATGCAACGGGGTACGACCCAGAATGAATAGTGCATTTATGTCGAAACCCCGGAAATTCAACTTTTCCGAGCCATCCAAGCTAGCAATCCAAGCTGTGAGATTTTGAGCAAGAAACTCTTCCATTAGAGCAAATCAGTGTGGAATTGAGAAAAACTACGAAGCTGGGGTCTTTTGTAGGAGATAAGGTTGGGTGGAGGACAGGTGTCAACATTCTGGTGATGTCAACATTCTGGTGATTCCCTCATTCTTGGCCGACCGGCCAAATATTGTGCCGACCGGCCATCACTTTTTGCCGGCCGAACAAATTTCTGGCCGATGGCCATTTCTTGTGGACGATGGCCTTCCACCTTGTTCCCTGAGCTGTTTATGCTAGGGATTGGGGAACTCCACCACCTCCAATTCCCCCCGATGATCGATTCTTGCAGAGTCACACCTGTCTGCTTATCGAGTTCTTGTACGTTTGCTTATCAAGTTGTATTTCACTCTCTTTAAGTCTTTGATTTGTTTATCGAGTTGTACTCACACTTGGTAGGTTATATCATGCCTTTGTTTTGCTTATCGAGTTGTAAGTCGGCTCACTACCTGATTATTACGATGCAAGTACTCAATGTTCAAAACAGGTTCAATTTCGTTCACATTGTGGTGTGATACCTTGCGATGCGATGCATAGAAAATTTACAATTACAACATCTTTTGAACAAAATGGCTGTTTCATTCCAATCACGTGTTTTGCAAAATATGCAATTTTGAGAAAGAATAAAACCTGTTCGAGGCAGTGCAATGTGCTTAAACTACCAGTAAAAAGGAAAGTAAAGCATAGAATGGCAAGGTAGCAAAGTGTCGGAATTGATACCAGTAAAACTCCCCTTGCGGTCAACGCACCTTCCGCACCTTTGTTCGGGTCAACTACATGGTTTGGCACCTTCATCACTCGAGACAATGCGGGAAAGCACACTTTTGAAACGTGAACCTTCGAGTTGACCTCAGGCCACAACTTCTATGAGCAATGCTTGGTGCATGCGAAGAACGTCCCTTCCCGTATCCTCTTCATGTCATGTGGATTCCACAAATCGTTTCAATTATGCTGTGTTACAGTACTTTACATTCCAGCATCGTGAATGACATGTTTTCACTTACATGTGTTCAAGTTTCTTTTTATACACATTGCTCGCGTGACTGCATGCTTTACTTACATGTGTACGTTCAACTCTTCTCATACACACTACTTGCGTAGACCGCATGTTTGTAATCAAATTCATTACTTGCGTAGACCGTATGTTTTGCTTGCGTAGACCGCATGTTTATAATTAATTACACTACTTGCGTAGACCGCATGTTTTGCTTGCGTAGACCGCATGTTTGTAATCAATTTCATTACTTACGTAGACCGCATGTTTTGTTTGCGTAGACCGCCTGTTCTGCTTGCGTGGACCGCATTCTTATGTTCAAATCCATTACTTGCGTAGACCGCATGTTTTGTTTTGCGTAGACCGCATGTTTATAATTAATTACGCTGCTTGCGTAGACCGCATGTTTGTAATCAATTTCATTACTTGCGTAGGCCGCATGTTTTGCTTGCGTAGACCGCCTGTTCTGCTTGCGTGGACCGCATTCTTATGTTCAAATCCATTACTTGCGTAGACCGCATGTTTTGTTTTGCATAGACCGCATGTTTTGCTTGCGTAGACCGCATGTTTTGCTTGCGTGGACCGCATTCTTATGTTCAATTTCATTACTTGCGTAGACCGCTTTCGTTGCCTGCGTAGACCGCGTGCTCCACTTACATGACTGCGCCTTCACAGCATTGTTATGCTTCCCACTTGCTTTGCGTTGTCACGCATTTTTAAGTACATTAATATGCATGTTGTTAATCACATTGTACCTGTTAAGTTTGTTTTCTTTGCAGGCACGATATTGTAAGTACGGTTCATTTAAGGCTGGTGCAACCCGACGAACCGGACAGGTATGGTATACTCCGAGTGAGACGTATCGAGAATTCCATAATTCTCTTACATCCTTTCTGCATTTGTAATGTAGTTGGATTGGTGTACGCTAGCTTAAAACTGTCGCATGTGTGCTTCATTACAGCTTTCTTTGCATGATCTTGAGTTATGCTCGGCTTCGTGCATTTGCCTTGCATTTTGCCCCTGCCTTCGGGCGCATATCTTGCTTGTCTTGCATGTTTGTCTAAGTCTTCGGCCTTGTCAAAAATGGTTCGTCTCTGGGCTTTGACATTTACTCCCGTCATTGTTATGACTTTCGAGTTCTGTCAAAGAGGGGCAACTGTAGACACCCCATTTTTTACCGTCCTCAAGACTTGGACGTCACCATTGGAACACTTGGTGATTACCCTCGTTCGTGTTCGTTTGGAGTTCCCGGAGGTCTCGGCTACGCGCCTTGCCTCAGGATCTCCGAATTCGACTGTTTTGTGTCTGGTTTTGCACCAAACACTTGTGTTTTACCTTGGAGGGGCAGGGAATGCCTTGTGAGGCATCCCCACACATCACCGGCCATGGCTTGAGGCCACCGGCCAGTGATTTCATGCCATCGGCAATGTATATTGCCGGTCGGCATTATTTGTTGCCGATCGGCCATTTATTTTGTCAAAATGACATCCTTTGCCGGCCGACTACTGTTCATCTGCTTTTCCAGATATTTTAATACAGCTGGCTTGCATTTTGTTCCCCTCCATACACATGTATGGAGGGATGGCCTTCTTGTTAGCGTCCTTGGTAAGCTTTACAAGAATAACTTCCCTATATAAGGACCCCTCTTCTCCCATTGTGAAGGGTTGGTGGTTTTGAAAGAAAAACCAGAGCTTATATATATATATCTGATATATACACCCTCTCTCTCTATATATATTTTACTCTCTCTCCTCCCTTGTGTGTGTTTTGTGGCCTAAAAGTGCATTTTTACCTTACTTTTGCACTAATACACACACCATTACACCTTGCTCCGAGATTGAGAGGCATTGAGGGTTGATTCTTAAGGTTTTGGACTGATTTTGGTCAGAAAAGAGTGGCTGGACCAACTGTTCTTCAAGTGTTCTTCAAGGGTGAGTTTCTTACTTTATTTTCCGCAATCTTGCATTGGCTTTTGACCTATCTTTCATATTGATTTGAGCTTTGTGTATAACTAAAAAAAGTCTTATATTTTCATGCTCAAGAACTTTCATTAAGGGTGTTTTGGCATTGGGGGTCGAAATCCCCCTCTTAGGTCTCTTTTGGCCCCTTTTGGTGTCTTTTTCTTTAAGCCTTATTTGCTTTGTTGTATTAGCCTTCTCACGACTGGAATCCAGTGGAATTTCAGTGGTGAAGAAGATGGTTTGAAGTCTTTTATAGGGGAGGGACACCCCTCTCCCTTTGTGTCTCATTTGTGCATGTTTTGGGCTCATAAGGGTAGCATATATGCTTGGTTGTTTTTGGCTCCATATCAGATGTTTTTGGTGCTATTTAGGTCACATGTTATCTCTGTTTTGGGTCGGATTGGTGGCCCTTTGCATGCTTAACATACTTGCTTTGTATTCCCTTTTGTTTGTGCCTAGAAATGCATCATGACTTTTGACTACCATGCTCTCATATTTTGGTTTCACTTTGTGAAGTTGTTGACCATATTTTGTCACGCATGAGGTCTGTTGGCCACTGATTTGGTCTTGTTTAGCATGCTTGATATAGTTGCTTTGCATTTTGGATCATGAGCCTTGAGTGTATGGATCATTAACATGCCTAGCTTGGCCTATTATCATCATTTGGCATTAGTTGAGATCATATTCCAGCCCATATAATGTGGTCTTACATTGTCCTTTGTGTCTCTTTCAATGCCTTGAAGTGTTGTGTTTTCATGCCTTGACATGTGCATTGTGTATGCCTATGCGTTTGGGTCATTTTAGGGCTGCCATACTAGCGGGTTTTGGAGCTATTTTGCATGCCTAAAATCTATTTTTGGGTTGTATAGTTCATGCCATGCTTGTTTGGGTTAGTGGTAGTGGAGTGCCCTGTTGTTATGCCTTAGCCTTGGGCCCCTTTTGACTTGCATGCTTGTAGTGCATT